>NC_141080.1:15623302-16324552 GCF_041138505.1 Cibotium barometz | reverse complement strand
TCTTCTCCTCACGAGGGTTTGGGTATTCTTGAAGCTTCTTGGGTAGCTCAGATAAAGCTGCAATGCGACTTCTATGAGCATCAATGATGGCATCTAGAGTCTCGTTCACCTTATCCACAAAAACAGAACCCCCTGAACTATCCTCGGTTGTACTAGCCTCATCTTGTTTAGCACTAGGCCCAGGTTGAGGTTGATGCTCCTCATACACTTCATGGGATGTAAAAGCTTGATCCTTCATGTTTTGTTTAGAGACTTCTTGAGAACTAGTGGATGCACTCTTAGTTTGCTTGTTGCGGTTCTTTTTCCTCCTAGTGGTCCTTTTTCTATTGGAATGTAGGGTCTTGTCCACTAGATTTGCCTTTGCATCCCTAGTTTGAGGTGTCTCATCAGTCTGCATTTCGGCATTTCGTGTCTGCGATCTAGTCATGACTCTAAGTGGCACGACATCCTCATTTTCTGATGAAGGTGGCGATGGAACTTCCCCTGCAAAGTTGAGTGAGACCTTTGATTGAGAGGTGCCTTCCTCATGTGGTTTCAACAAACAATCCTTTGGAAAGTGTTCTACACAACACCCTAGACAATATCTTTCAATTGGTGGAAACTGTGGTACTGTTGTATTGGATCGAGCTGCTTGCCTTGGGCGATATGGACAATCACGAGCCCAATGGGGTTCTCCGCACTCATAACAGGGGCCCATTAGTTTGGCTTCTACTTTCCTCTGCTGCCATTGACCTAGGGGGCCTGGAGTCCTAGGTTGGTAGCCGCCTAGCAACATCAAAGAATTTTGTTCCCCTGGTCAAGGCTGCAGTGCTTGGCTTGGATATGCGGGACTTTAAAGGAGATTTTCCTTGGATGAATATGATGCATATTCCTCCTCCACATAGCTTGGGTTTACCAAGTCTCTACACATATTTGAATTGTCATAGTCAACAAACCTCATAGGAGCAGTCCCAGGAGCAGGAGGTTGAGCTCCAAGTATAGGTCGTGCTTGCTGTTGTGCCATCGATGGCTTACGTTCAAAATTAGTATACTGTTGATGCATTTGTGGAGCCACTGCACCCCTTTGCTACTCACGCTCTTGTCTCATTCTTGCAATGCGAGTACATTCCTGTGTGGTGTGGGTATAATTCTAAGCACAGGCCTGGCACCACTTCTTTGTGGGTTGGTTTGTGACTAGAGGAGAAAAGGTATTACATTCTTCGGTTTTATTGTTACCGCCACATGCTCCACAAAGATGAGGACCTGTTGCTCCTGCTGTTGTTGTGGCTGCATGGGTGGGCGATAGGTTTGTCCCAATCTCCTTAGTACTAGATTAGCTATCTGGTTTGGATTTACTAGTGCGCTAGACCCTGAACTTTGGTCATCACCCCACTGATCGCTAGGTTGCACCTCAGGGCCAATACCATCTTGGAATTTGAAGTTATCTGTGAAATCCATAGCATCATGGCAACACTCATTCAAATTTGTATGCTTCTTTGCATAGAGATGTGTGTGCAGTGTTGAATTTTTGAGTCCTTTTAAGAAGAGAGAAATTAATCGACTCTAGGTGGGCTTCTCATCTTCTGGGCAACGATTAATGTACTGCTTCATCCTATTTACACAGTCTCTAACACTCTCAGTCTCGCCTTGCTTGAAAGAGTAGATGTTTGCTCTACTGTGTCATGCTGAATCCCCATCAAGGAAAAAGCAGCAATGATTCTCTCTTCCAAAACTCGTAAAGAAGATTTGTCTGAAGCCTCTAGTGCCTGAAACCAAGCAAGGGCCTTTCCCTCAAGAGTGAGCCCAAATCCTTCAATTTGCGTATGCTTGTCAGTCACTTGCTCAGCTCGAACTGCTTGCCTAAATGCTGCTACATGGTCATATGGATCTCCCGACCCTTCGTACTTCTTTACCAGTTTCTGAAGAGTTGATGGCCTTACTCGTCTTGAATACTCATCATCAGGCCTACGGCCTCTCACTCTCAGTGGTTCCTCTCTTTGGTAAGGTGGTCCATATGCATCCCGAATTGGTGTGGGTCCCCTATTACCTGCCTCACCAACCCTCTCCAAAGATCCTGTTTCTCGCATTTCAGGAGGTGCATTTATGGGAGGCCGAGTTGGCTCCCCTACCCTCCGATTGTCATAGTAAGAGAAACGTTGTTGTGGTGTGATCTGTGGTCGCACTTTTGGTGTAGGATAATATCTTGGTGCTAGAGTTGGGCTACTTGCAGTGGTCCACTTTGATGTTGAGGGTCCCTCTCTAGTGAACTCTCGTAGGGGAGGAGCAACAGTTTCTCCAAGAAAGGCTATCTCTCCTAGTTTAGCTATATTAGTTAAGAACACTTCCATGAATAATGGTTGTCCTCTCCACTTGAGCTCACGAATCTCCTTCCAATCTAAGGTTCGGTATTCATTGGCCCATTTATCAACGATTCGGTTCTTGTATCCTGCAAGCTTCTCGACTACCACCACAAGTGCTAGAGGAAGATCTAGCTCTGGCAATCTAGTTCATTAGGACCTCAATGGAAGGCTTCTTGGGCCCTTTTATTTGGTAGTTTAAGGAGTCAAACCTTTTCTCTTAAGAAGAAACGTTTTCTAATTAGAAGCTTCAAAACGGCTACCTTATTCGAATTTGAATTTTGGGGGAAAAATGGAATTTAAAATCTAGCGGACAAAACCATATCATGTAACATATCTATGGAAATCTCTTGATGCGTAGATCATGGATCTATAATGTCCGCTCAAATCGGAGCTTGTATGTAGAAGTTATGGAGGTCCGAAAATTGTAAAATTGCCTCCCCCCTTTTTGGGGGGAAAAGTGCACCCTTTGACCACATCTCCGCCCCCTAATCCATTTTGCTCTTGCCTTTCCTGTCCCTTTCGAAATTTAGATCTACAAAAAGTAAATCATCTATGGATGGCTTTGAGGACTGGGCATTGGATGGTCCAGGCATGTCCGGCTCAATGAGCCAGTCATCTCTAGACTCCCTTGCTCCGAAAGGCTTTGATAAATCTAGGAACTCACTCTTAGAGAGCTCTCCTAATTTGTCTACATTCTCTGGATGATAGGTGACTTCGTAGCGAACACCATCTCTGCCCATGTACATGTTACCCTAGTCATTGACTAGAGGTGCTCTATCAAGCTCTGAGAAAAAGTCTACAATCTTAACGAGATACCGTTGTTGTGGATCCCTAAAGATCTCAGCTCCTTGAGCATTCGTGTAGACATATTGAAGTCTCACATTGAGTGGTAACCCCATGATGTCGGCTTCAAATGGATTAAAAGATCTTGTGGGTGTCCTATTTGGGACTAAGAAATGACTATTTGACGGCCCTATATTGTGCATAGACAATGAGCTAGTTGTCCTGGAAAGGGTATCAGATTGGGATTCAGAAAAGGTTTCAGCAATATCTGCCAAATTTCCTACTGATTGGGTCCCACTTTCCTGCGTAGGTACTTTAGAAGGTGCCCTAGACCCTATGGCAGTGTCTATATGACGTCCCGACCGCAAGTGCATAAGGTCAAATTTTAAGATTTTTTTTTCAGAAAAATCCAGAAATTTTCAAGTTGGCTCAAACTTTGCCAGAACCCATTTTGAACCCCCTCGAACACATTAGGCCAAAAAAATAGCATATTTTTCAGGATAAAAAATTGCCTAAAATTTACCAATTTCCCATACTGACTCTATGGGAAAACGGTTCCGGGACTGAAATTTCGACGATGGGTGTTTTCTAACTCCTCTCAAAAAGTTAGATAACCTCCCAATTTTTTGCGGTAAAAAGTGAAAAATTTTCCAAACTCTTTTTTTTGGGCACCTCTTTACCCGGTGCGGTGGTGGTATTTAAGGTGCGGTGTGTGGGTCTCTCCACACGGTGCACTATTCATGCACAGCCGCCTTCTTTTATTATTATAATTTTTTTCTTTTTTGAAGTGTGTGTGCAGTGAACTCAATGCGTGTGCAGCTGTGAGATTTGCAACGAATTCAATGTGTGTGGCTGGGAACTCAATGCGTGTGCAGCTATGAGATTTACAGGGAATTCGAAATGTTCAATCTTCATGTGTGTGTACAGATTTCAGTTTCTCTATAGGTGCAGGTTTAACAGAGAACTAAAATGCACAAAATTAAAGATGCAGAAAACTAAGTTGAGAATAGAAAATAAAACGAACATGTAAAAAATAGAAACTGTAAAAATTAACCTCAGACAGCAAAAATTATCCTCAAACAGAATGACAGAAATGCAAATCAGGCTTCTCTCTTTCGCGCACAAATTGAAATTGGCAAGTTTAGCGCCTACCTCCAATCCTTCCCGTGTGTTGAATCCTTATTGTGACCTCAAGGGAGAGGTGTAGCTAGCCAATCGCACTCAAATTGCAAGACAATAAAGAGAATTTAACAACAGATTAGTCTTAAATAAGTACCAAAATTAGTCCCAAAGCCCGCTCTCCTATCCAACAGTTTTGCAAACCGATTGCAGCTTAACAAGGAGTGGTAGTGTGTGTATGGTGCTCAACTAATGTAGGCACTCGTTCCCCCGGCAGCGGTGCCATTGTAGAGCGATTCTCTCTACTGTGCAATATAGTGCTCATAGAGTACTACTGATCAACAAATGTGTTAAGAAACACAATGTCGATCCGAGGACTCGACCCAATTAGTGCATGAAGGCTTATCCCTTGAGGGAGAGCTCACATACACGAACCACCACTTGACGATTCAACCATTCAAACACCTCAATCAATCTCTCAATTCCTTAAACCCACTTCACTAATCAAGAGAACAAGCATATAGAGAGAGTCTATCCATGAATAACTCATTGCCAAGCTCATAGAGAGAGTCTATCCATGAATAACTCATTGCCAATGAAGTGGGCAAGAGCTTGCATCAATGGAGACTACACACACACACACTACAAGCATGCATACACAAGAGAAAGAAAGAAGCATTCAACTAATCATAGATTAATCTACTTCAATGATGCTAAAATAGATTAAGAGAAAGAAGTGGAGCTATACTCATTGGAGCTTGATGCTCATTAGAGTACAATAGAGAGAGATTCAGAGAGTTGCCATAGCTTGAGAGCTCAAGAGCTTCACTCAATAGCTTGTGAGAATGGCCAAAAAACGTCCTCTTTCTTTAGCTAACATCTCTTTTATAGAGATGTCACTAACCCTCACCCTAGGCCTCTTTCACACACATGGGCGGACAACCCCATAAGTGAGCCTTGCTTAATACACTTAGAACCCACATTGGCCTAAAACGATTTTCATTGCACTTCGGCACAAAAATATGAAAAAATTATGTGCGTCTTTATGTTCCCATGGCTACAATCTCGCTCTCTTGCATTAATTGCTTCCGGCCTCCTTCCATAATCCGTGTTCCCGTGGAACATTCCCCCCTTCCTAAATCGTGCACGTCCTCGGGCGCGGTAGAAACAAAAGCTGCAAAAAACAATGGAAGACAAGTAAAGCCCTTTTATTGAAAAAAAATTAGCAATGACAATCTCACACGTGAGCATGCAAGTGATAGGCCGATTAGAGTTTTAAAGAGTGCTAAAAGAAGCGAGTAAAGACTAGTCAAAGTGAGACTAAGTGGTAGATAGTGCTATGCAAAGGCAAGTGTGTTTATACACCACAAGTTATGACCGCAGTCTCAATGTCCTACAAGTGTTTAAGTTATTCCTAAGTGGCAACCCTACTCCTAAATATAAGCCATGGTGATTGGACCTTTCTTTCTTTCTTTCTTTCTTCTTCTTTTTTTTTTTGGTTTTTTTGTTTTTTTGTGTAAAGAGCAGAAGATTAAACAGAATTATTATTTTTAGCTTGATTAAGACGAAGGTTCCATCCCAATGAGACCCAAGCAATGGCCAAGAGACCTCCGCCAAGAGAATCTAAAGGCCGCTAAGTATCTCAAGGGCGACAGACCCTTTTCTTTCTTTTTGACATAAGGAGGAGTACCCCATGAAGATGAGGGCATCGGTCTCGAGGGCCCATAGTGTACCCAAGAGTCCTACCAGCATCTATCATGGCGATAGAGTCCTTGCAGGTCTTCTTCTTAATCTTTTAGATGTCAGTGTTCACCCCATGGAAACCAAGGCATCGGCCCCAAGGTGCTAAAACAACCCAAGGTTCTACCAAGCATTCCACATGGCCGTAGACATGTCATGTCTCAAGTCACTTCTATATATTTTTTAGGGCATGTGTTTCGTAAATATTGTTTATCGTAGCACCTAGCCCATACCTAAGAGGTAGCTACCACTAGGGATAACTAATATACTTCTACAGCATAAGAACTTGGCATACTCCGTTGGTATATGTCTTACACCGTCTTCAAAAAGAAATACCTTCTACTAAGTCCTCTAAGAATCAAGAAATCACTCGCCACATAGTAACAACTAATTATAAACTTAAACCAGCCAACTGTGTGTGAACATGCAAACAATATATGCAAAAGTGAAAAGCACATAAAGAACAAAAGATTATGATTTGAATACACCTGTTGTAGTGCTCGTTGATGTGGTGTGTTTGTCTTGATGCATTGCTGATGTGCAGATTACTTCTCTTTGCTCTTTGTAGGCATTGCATGTCTCCCCCCTTCATAATTTGTGTGCACGATAGGTGGACTGTTGGAGCGTGTTTCTGCAAAATGTCTTATTAATAAACAAGAAAAGAAAAGAATAAAGTTTGTTATTGGTGCCAATCACCGAATATAGCCAAGGGGAAAAACCCAGTGGGAGAAAAGTGCCCTGGTTTGGCTTGTTGATCTTATTGTGGAGTTGATGAGCTTATCCTTGCACTGGCTATGGAACCGTGTCCACTTCTGCTGGAAAGATTGTATCAATCACTTCAGGATGCAAGGACAACCCTGTACAAAAGCCGGCCTCTGGAGAAGGTGGTAGAGGAAGGAGTGCTTCCTCGCTAAAATATGGCATTGTTTCTATGGGAAGGTTAACCAGACAATGTCGATTTTGGAATTGCTCAATGTAGTTGCTCATAGTGATCCAAAATTGACATGTTGAGGCTGGGGAAAGAAGGGCTTGCAAGATAGGTGGTTGCAAGTCATTTATGCATGTATCCCTCCATTGTTGTGCTTGAACCTCCTCAGGTAATCTACGTTGATTTGGTCCTCGGTCTGATACTCTCATATCAAGAAGGTTATGGCGTTGGGGTGTAATTCCCATAATTTGTTTCATTAAGCCGGTGCCATATCGTCAAAAGTAAGAGCGGCATAGCCAACAAATGTGTGAAGCTTCCCCTAATATGAGTCATGCACACTCTTGACAATGTGGAAATGGATGATGCTGTTGATAAAATAAAGTGACAAAGTGATGCCCATAGTAAATTTCACCTAAGGGAGCATAAAAGTACCTAGAATGAGTTTGAAAAGGAGGAGCACTATAACCCTCGCGATGTTTAGGTTGAGTACTATCAGGGTCAATGCATGGTGGATATGTATCTCGCCAAGTATCCATCAGGAGGTGTTTGGGCGTAGAACAATGAAATTTAGAACTTCAAACTTTATACACTCATATCCATCATTACAATCCCTATCAAAAACAATGTAGATAAGATCATCTAAAAAAGAACACAATCTTGTAATGGCAGAAGGAACCACCTTAGTAAAAGTGAGACTATTCAAACACTGATCTACCAAAGAGCTTCAATTGTAGTGTTAATGCCTTACCTTGGTTTTGGGCATGTCCTTCTTAAGACGTGGGAAGAATAGCAATTGTTGAGGAATTTAAGCAAGATAAGAGGATTTAGGCAGTGAAGTGCTAGAATATATGCTCAAAGGAGACTCATGTAAAGTTGGATTTGTCTTAGGTACACAAGTTGATGGTGGAAGTGTGTAACAAGGAGAAGTTGGGAAAACTGGTGATTCAATACATGTTTTTGGAAGGTCAACACAAGGAGATTTGTAGGTGCTATCACAACCACCTATCCTATCTTGAAGAGGTTGTGTTGATTTCCTTTGCACCCACTGATATGAAAAACCACGAGTGGCTTTTGGAATCTTATTGATACACTCTTCTGGCTCTAGCAAACCATGGCAGGGTGGTTGCGAGATCAGGGTGCCCAGTTTTGTCCACTCAGGCACCCTGTAAACAATAAAAAAACAGGCATTTATTTATCTTTAGTGGCTAATCTCTCCTAGTAAATGAAGGAATTTCGTTTCAAGTTCTTTTGTTGGAACATCATATTCAAATTTGGAAATATAGTTCCATAATTTGATTAAGCATTAGATAGTCAAAAGTCCTCATTTTCTTAGGTACAAAGTCAATGTATACACCCTGTCCCAAATTTAAACTGATTCCATAAAATGCTTATATCTTTTACATATAAACTCATATGAGATTCCCACTTTGTACCTTAGAACTTCACATAATATGGAGCTTAACTTGATTTTTTGAGAAAATTTTAAGATATTTGTCTATTTTCTTTAAATATTTCAAGGTCTTTAAAGTGTTATAATATACACCACTTTTTGTACCCACAATAGCTACCACTTAAAATCCTCAATCTTGTAGATCAAAAGAGTGGGTAGATATTGAGACATTAGTAGAATGTGGTGGTTAGTAAAAATTCCAAATCCAATGGTTGGATTTTTAATGATCTCTTTTTCAAAATTCTTCCAGACTATCAGAAGGCCTGTAAATATTAATAATCTAATTAGTAAAATTACATTTCTGATGTGAATCATCTAAAACCTATAGGGACTAGTGTACTTGTAATGGTGCATCTATAAAAAAATATATTGGATCACTCTAAGTATGGAAAGATCATTTGTTGATCATTTCATCATATTTTTGATTAATTTTGATTAATTAGACTAATTTATATTAATTTAAGTTATATTAGGTTAATTTAAGGGCAAGTGTATTTTCTATTATTTGCTTGATCTCATTTTAAGTACCTTGCCTCCCAAAATTTGCTCTCCAAGCATTGTCCCAGTCCAGCATAAACTGGATAAAACTGGACACCCTGATCTTGCAACAACCCGGCATTTGGGAAACCAAAGTGCTGTTGCACCCTGATAATAGCCCTGTGCTTTAAGAACATGCTTTGGGACCCAATGAGTAACAATCTGAGGCTTAGGCTTGGAAAAGATATGCTTTTTAGGAGGTTTAGCGACTAGGCTAGATGGTACAAGTTTGTACGCATCTTTGGGTAGCCAAATTGATGATTCCTTCTTGCCTGGCCTTCTTTGAGCAGTGACTAGAGTAGTTAGAACATGCCAGCCATGGCTCTCACTTGAGCTCTCATCGATTATCCACATCATTTGTCTTGGAGCTTAAAGAATAGATGTTGAAAGTGGGTTGTGTAAGGTAGAACTACCACCCTTTTAACATGATAAAATTCGTGGAGCAGCAGATCCCAAGATGCAATCAGAATCAATTTGCAAATTGTATTTTCTATTCTTCCAATCTAATGAACAATTGGTAGCACTTAACCATGATCTTAACCATGATCGACCAAGAACAACCTCTACCATTGCCTTGGACTTACTAGCCACATAAAAGGGAACTGACATCTAGTGATCCTGAATGGATATCATAATGACACATTTTTCCTCTATAGGGTTATCTTCACTTGAGAAGCTTCGTAAGTCAATAGGAATGTGCACAAGTGTTGGTTGTCCCAAGGCTACCCATGTGTCAAATGAGAGAACATTATAATCTACACCAAAGTCAATTAAGGCAGAGACAAAGTAGGTAGTCTCATGAAGATGAAGACACACGTTGTCGTGACGTGGGCGGTGTCGCTGGGAAAGTGCGAGACTTCTGGCTGTGAGAGTAAGTGGTTGAACTTCAAGGGGCATCACCACCAGCAAAAGCTAGAACCATCATAAATTTAAGACTCAGCCATACATGGGTAGTCAAAGCAAACGAGAGCCTCATGATCCAAGCCAAAAACTGGCATTAACATAGCTTGATTCATAAAACTCAACACATCAAACCCCAGAAAAACATCTCATAGGTATATACATCCAAGATTCACGGCCAGCATCGGCACCATAGTTCATATCAAAGACAAGGCTGACATCATCATAACATGTCATAAACATAGGACCTCAACTTTATGAACCATCACATCATATTCACAATACTGAGCCTTCAAGGCTTATGCATTCTCTTTGCATTCCTTGGATCATAGACACATCAACAATATTTGCCAAGAGTTAGATTCCAAGCTTCACACCAACAAAATATAGCAAATCATATGATTTTGATCCCATGAAAGCATCGCATAAAAACCACATGGTTGGGTAAGCTGTCCCACCCTCAGCACTTCCACATCAACTCGGGACAGCCCTTCTCTGCCAGACTCTCTAGCCCCCCCCAAAACTGCACACACACCTCTATCAATTCAAAGTGCCCCTCTGGTTATTTTTTTTTGTAGCTGTTCAGAGAGTTCCCTTCACTGCACCCTGCATAGCCCGTCAGCTTCTTCCTGCGCCTTGTGGTTGCTTCCTCTCTCTAAATGCCCCCAGCAGCTCTCAAAGCGGCGGCTCATACCACTATACCTCTTTTCTTCTGCAGCAGCTGTAGCGCCCGTCAGTTGCCTGCTGAGGTTGCCTGGCCTCCCCAGTCACTCTCCTCTGCACATGCAAGGCGGCTGGCCTTTTTCTTCCACGCCTCCTCTCTGCAAGCCCATCAGAGCCTCCAACCAGCTCTCAAAGCGGCGCACCCCTGCTGCCTCTCCTTAATGCACCCCCACCGGCCCACAGTATTACCAGCCTGGCCCTTTCTCAGAGCGTCGTCTTTAACTGCTTCAAGAGATCACTTGATGTGTGTTCCGTGCGTATCTGTCTGTCAGTGTCTTCTAATTGTGTAGTGGACTGCAATTGATGTTGCAAGTAGTATGATGCCAAGGTTTCGTAGTATTCTGGAACAAAACTAAGAGGGCATCTCTATCACTCAGCATTAACAGCAGTTGAACGATCCACATGCATGTTGCAAACATGCCCCTCTGCTTCCATTTGGAAAATAGAGACACCCTGTACCAGGTGCTTTGCCGCACACAATCAATTAATTCTTCCCTGTAGACAACTCTGGCCTCTTTACTAGTTACCTGCAGCGCCTCAATAAGGCGATTCCCCCCTCCTTCATTCTCTACCCGACGGTTTTTCCTCTAGGCAGCCACCCTCTGGATTTTTCGCCAGCTTCTAGGCTACGTACTGGCAGCCACCATATCTTCCACGTGGTCCACAAGTTGGCCACATTATATTGTATATTTTTCATTTATTTTCTTTTTTTTTTTTAAAGCTTCATAATGGCCACACAATACAATGGCTCCTCCTCTTTCTTGTATTTTTCCTAGACAAACGGTGCCCACGCTGCCAGTACAAGAGCTGCCCATGCTTCCATACCACTTCAAACACAGCATACGAGTGCCCACTCAGAACACCTTCATACAGCTTCCAATGCCACTGTATCTGAGTGAATACCTTCCATATCTGTCCTTGCTGCTCAGGGCCCAGATTCCACATAAGTTGTTCCATGAACATGCTTTCACTGCATAGACGTGCCACAGCACGACATCCACCCCCTCTAAACCTGCACATGCTCCGATATGTGCCACACAGGTCCTGGAATTCAGTGTCCATGCATTATTTGTACACCAACATTAGTATATGTACAAGCATCCAACTAGGCGTCTTAAACCCTGTCAAACCTTACCCAGTTGGTATCACCCTAGTAAACATGAAACAGTAGAAGAATATACATAGTGCCACTCACAAGGGGTTATCCTTTGTTGAAACATAGCATGACATCTTAACCTACCCCCCTAGCCTACAAGATATTTATATCTTAGCAATCACATCTGAATGGTTCTGCTTTCCCACCTGGATCAAATACCAATCGCTTTTGGCATATATGCCATATCCTTTGCTCATATGAAGCCCTATCCTCACTTAGATTCGCTGCATATGCATAATGACCCTCATCATTCAAAGTGGGATGCTCTTCAAAATAATTTGCTTCAAAATTTTCCTCAGGCCATGTTTGAAGCCTTTGCACCACATATTGTATGGCCACACCAAGTAACAACTGCATTAACAGCATGGAACACACACTTGGTAACATCCCATCCAAATCTACCGTGCCCGGATCCAGCTCACCCATTGACAAACATTCATTCTTCTCATCCAAAGACGGAAAAGCATGGTCTTCATTGGCTTCCTCTATGCTATTATATACCTCTTCTGTAGACCGTTGCAAAGTATGCAAAGCATCCACACCATCAACACATACAAAGTCCAACAAGGCATCATCGAGAATAGCCTCCAGTCAATCTCATCACAATCATTTGGCTTACATAACACCTGCACATCCTCACTTGCAACCGCCGACAGTTGACTAGCATCAAGCATAGAAGAGCCCAAAGCTGATGGGGATCTATTATATACCATGAAATCATCCAATGCATCATCTAAGATAGCATCCAATCCAGGATCAATCGCATTGAAGCCATTATCATCTTGCAATCCCACATGTTGATTATTATGAACATTCATACCCCCATAGCTATATCCATTTGGTTGCTCATATGCAGCCTCATGAGGCTCTCTGACCACACTTTGCATATCCTGTATGTTATCTCCCAGTATTTCTTGATACCTGTCTGCAGATGGGCTTAGAATTATGGGTCCCTCACCCGAGTACCCTTGAATCTGTATGTCATTGAACCCTGTATGATCCAAAAAGACAGATTCAATTTCCCTCTCCAAATCATCATCATAAACAGGCTTCCAAGCTCGAGATTGTTGCTCACAAATGTGGTTGCAAGGTAACCCTGACACTGATGACATAGCATCACCCTGTTTATTGTTGGAACACCCAGTTAGCATTCCAGGATAACCCAAATCCAAAGAACCTTGGCAACCAGCTTCAGAAGCAACATCACTGTTGGAATCACCCATATCACTCACCCCCTCTAAATCAATCACACATACTTGTGGCCCATCTGCATATTCATGTACATCATCTTGCTTATAAGCATCATAACCAGATAAGAATGCAGTAATGATAGCATCTTCTTCTTGTCTTAGATCTTCAAACTCTGCAATCATGCTTTCAGCAAGAAGCATTGGTTCCTGCTGTTCTTCACACATATGATACGACACCTGAGGAATACCCTTCAAATGAGCACTTTTGTCATGAGAATCCTCAAGTTTACACAGCTTACATGCTTCACAGCCCAAGAGGAAACTATTAGCAATGTCCTCTTCCTCATGTACTGGGTCTTGAGCACCTGTCCTGAAGCTCTCTGAATCAAGTGTCTCCTCAAGCATAGGCATACACACATCATTTGGTATGATCATAGGACCCTGTATGTCTGCACCCTCAAACAAGGAAGATAGATTATACTTGCAGAGTTCACCCATTGCATCTTTATCATAGGACCCTGTATGTCTGCACCCTCAAACAAGGAAGATAGATTATACTTGCAGAGTTCACCCATTGCATCTTTATGAGGCTGTAGCAAAGCATCCCTTTTGGCACTGTGAAGGCCTTGTTGCTCACTAATGGCTTTTTGCAGTCCCAATCTAGCATAAACAACCTCCACAATCTCTGTATCAGCCTTGAATAGCAATTGATTGTCCTCCATAAGACATGCATCGACAACCACTTCTAAATTGGCTCGGATTGTTGCTGGAACACTATCATAGCTCACATTATACCTGGAACTCGCATAAATAAGTGCATCTGCAAAATCACTCCATCGTTTGGAGTGATACTCTGCTAGTTCTAGCACTTCATCTTTTAAATCAGGACTTACAAGGTATGCAAAAGATGCAATCATCATGTTTTCTGGAACCCCTTGATTCTTCATCTCTGTCTCATAACACCTTAGATAGCTTTCTGGATCGAAACCATCAAATATATTGACCCTGTTATATACCAATTGCACCGCATTTTCCACTACTTCCTGAATTCGCTTTTCTTCTTCAATCTTCCTGAACCGCTCTTCAAGCTCTTTCATCTCTGCATATAAATGCTCCATTTTGCTAGCCATCTCTACGTACTCTCACCCCAGCGGTTTCACGTCGGGTTCACCAAAGCTGTCGTGACGTGGGCGGTGTCGCTGGGAAAGTGCGAGACTGCTGGCTGTGAGAGTAAGTGGTTGAACTTCAAGGGGCATCACCAGCAAAACCTAGAACCATCATAAATTTAAGACTCAGCCATACATGGGTAGTCAAAGCAAACGAGAGCCTCATGATCCAAGCCAAAAACTGGCATTAACATAGCTTGATTCATAAAACTCAACACATTAAACCCCAGAAAAACATCTCATAGGTATATACATCCAAGATTCACGGCCAGCATCGGCACCATAGTTCATATCAAAGACAAGGCTGACATCATCATAACATGTCATAAACATAGGACCTCAACTTTATGAACCATCACATCATATTCACAATACTGAGCCTTCAAGGCTTATGCATTCTCTTTGCATTCCTTGGATCATAGACACATCAACAATATTTGCCAAGAGTTAGATTCCAAGCTTCACACCAACAAAATATAGCAAATCATATGATTTTGATCCCATGAAAGCATCGCATAAAAACCACATGGTTGGGTAAGCTGTCCCACCCTCAGCACTTCCACATCAACCCGGGACAGCCCTTCTCTGCCAGACTCTCTAGCCCCCCCCAAAACTGCACACACACCTCTATCAATTCAAAGCGCCCCTCTGGTTATTTTTTTTTGTAGCTGTTCAGAGAGTTCCCTTCACTGCACCCTGCATAGCCCGTCAGCTTCTTCCTGCGCCTTGTGGTTGCTTCCTCTCTCCCCCCCAGCAGCTCTCAAAGCGGCGGCTCATACCACTATACCTCTTTTCTTCTGCAGCAGCTGTAGCGCCCGTCAGTTGCCTGCTGAGGTTGCCTGGCCTCCCCAGTCACTCTCCTAAGCACACGCAAGGCGGCTGGCCTTTTTCTTCCACGCCTCCTCTCTGCAAGCCCATCAGAGCCTCCAGCCAGCTCTCAAAATGGCGCACCCCCGCTGCCTCTCCTAAATGCACCCCCACCGGCCCACAGTATTACTAGCCCGGCCCTTTCTCAGAGCGCCGTCTTTAACTGCTTCAAGAGATCACTTGATGTCTGTTCTGTGCGTATCTGTCTGTCAGTGTCTTCTAATTGTGTAATGGACTGCAATTGATGTTGCAAGTAGTATGATGCCAAGGTTTCGTAGTATTCTGGAACAAAACTAAGAGGGCATCTCTATCACTCAGCATTAACAGCAGTTGAACGATCCACATGCATGTTGCAAACATGCCCCTCTGCTTCCATTTGGAAAATAGAGACACCCTGTACCAGGTGCTTTGCCGCACACAATCAATTAATTCTTCCCTGTAGACAACTCTGGCCTCTTTACTGGTATCCTACAGCGCCTCAATAAGGCAATTCCCCCCTCCTTCATTCTCTACCCGACGGTTTTTCCTCTAGGCGGCCACCTACTGGATTTTTCGCCAGCTTCTAGGCTACGTGCTGGCAGCCACCATATCTTCCACGTGGTCCACAAGTTGGCCACATTATATTGTATATTTTTCATTTATTTTCTTTTTTTTTTTAAGCTTCATAATGGCCACACAATACAATGGCTCCTCCTCTTTCTTGTATTTTTCCTGGACAAACGACGCCCACGCTTCCAGTACAAGAGCTGCCCATGCTTCCATACCACTTCAAACACAGCATACGAGTGCCCACTCCATACACCTTCATATAGCTTCTAATGCCACTGTATCTGAGTGAATACCTTCCATATCTGTCCTTGCTGCTCAGGACCCAGATTCCACATAAGTTATTCCATGAACATGCTTTCACTGCATAGACGTGCCACAGCACGACAACGTGAATATTGAAAGGATCAACATATTGTTCATCAGTAGCCAACTGTAAGGTCAACACAGAAGCCTTGCGATGCTCCTTAGCTTTTGCAACTCTAGCTTTAGCTTCTTCTTGAGCTTGACGTTTAAGTAGGTCATGTGCTTGTTTCCGTGTGTGGGCAGCATGCATTTGTTGAAGCATGGCTTCAGTTAATGGTTCATTGTATTTCTTGAGACGACTTCCATTAATGAAGTTAGGCATTTGCTCACCTTCTAGTGTCTCTAAACGTACTGCACCACTTGGAGTAAGCTCATTAATCACAAACAGTCCTAGGCCACGTTTCTTGAGCTTTTGCTTATGCTTCTTAAGTGTGTACAAGAGCACAAGGTCCCCTTTTTTGAATCGGCCAGTTGTTACATCTCGATCATACAATTGCTTTTGTCTCCTCTTCTCGGCATACATTCCCATTAGCACCAATAAGCAGGTCTCATCAAGCTTTTCCAATTGATCAATGCATTGAGAAAGCTCATGACCAGTCCAGTCCAATTGTTTAGCAACTCGTAGAGTAGGTACAAGAAATTTAATGGGAAGAATTGCATCTAGCCCAAAAGCAAGCTTAAATGGGGTTGTGCCCACAGATGTTTTATAGGCTATTCTATATGCCCAAAGAACTGAGTGCAACTTTTGCTCCCAATCAGTCCTATGTCCCTCAACAATCTTTGTGAGTGCTGTGCAGAGAATCTTGTTAGTACTCTCAGCTTGACCATTTGTCTGGGGATGATAGGGTGCAGAACGCTTGTGAATTACCATAAATTCTTGAAGTAAAAACTCTATGACCTCATTCACAAAGTGCACACCTTGATCACTAACGATTTCAATAGGTAAGCCATAGCACGATTTCAATAGGTAAGCCATAGCGTGTAAACACGTACTCATACAGGAACTTGGCTGTGGTTCTGGCATCATTTTTGACTATAGCCTTTGCCTCTACCCATTTGCGACTATAATATATTCGGCATGCGTGTGACGAGCTGGAGGTTTAATGGGACCGACAAAATCAATACCCCATTTGGCAAAAGCACATGTAATTAACATAGGCCGCAATGGCATATTGTCCTTTGTGATGGGAGGTTTGGTCCTTTGACAATCGTCACAATGTTTTACATATTCTTCGGCATCCATTTGTAAGGTTGGCCACCAAAGCCTTGACCACCTAATCAACTTAGCTATGGTATTGCCCGAAAAGTGTCCACCCCCAACACTTGCATGTGCATGAGTCAAGATTTTCAAGTAGTCAGCTTCACATACACACATGCGTAAGTTGCCATCCTTGCCCCTCTTGTAGAGTTGGCCCTCTATCAGCATATAGTTGGCCGCTTCAACTTCAATAGCATGCTTTCGATATTTAGAAATTGTTCGATCAGTATGACCATGTTGAAGATAGTCCACAATATACTTGCTCCAACTTGGTGTAGTTGAAATTTGGAATAATGTGACATTATGAATTGGTTTTTGAATTTGACATGAAGCATAGTTACGAACAAATTTTTTAGCATCCGCATGCATGGTAGGCCACCATTGCCCATCCTGAGATATACGTCGCACACAAGTAGTAGCTGATGCATGGATTCCACCAATACCCTCATGTGCCCATTCCAAAATCTCCTCATATTGGTCAGGGTTAGGTATAAGCCGCAACACTCCATCATTATCGTAACGATATAATCTCCCTGAGATTAACTTGAATGGTCATTGGTCGCCATAGGTCCACATTAGGATCCGCTAGTTGTATCTGCCTACTTGTCAAAATTTCTAAGATGGGTTCAGACCATTTAGGAGCTGTCTCTACAAGGAACAGTGTTGAATCTAACATATCATCATCCACACCCACAGGAGCTTCTCCAGAGGTGTTTTGAGACAAATGATCTGCCCTAAGATGAGTTGTTCCTTTTCGGACTCCCACTTCAAAATCAAACTCAAGAAGGATAACAAACCACCTCACAATCCTTCCAGTTGCACAAGGCTTATTCACCAAATATAGCAGTGCTTGATGGTCCACAAAAAACATAAATTTGTTTGCCAAAAGGTAATGGCGAAACTTTTTCACTGCATATATCATGGACAAACCTTCTCTTTCTGTTGTGGTATAATTCTTCTCAACATTGTTCAACTGTCGACTAGCATATGAGATTGGGAAATCCTTATTATGTTCTCCCGATTGAGCCAAAATACATCCAATCGCAAAGTTTGAAGCATCAATATGGACATGAAAGATTTGGTTCCAATATGGTGCCCGTAAGATGGGTGCAAACCCTAATGCTTGCTTCAACTTTTCAAAGGATTCCTCACACTTGTCAGTCCAATTAAACTTTACAAGAAGAGCATATAATGGTCTGGCTAGGACAGCGTACATGTAGATGAATCGACGATAATAGCCATAATGTCCCATGAATATTTGTACCCCTTTAGGGTTGATAGGCCAAGGTAATGAGATAATGACATCAATTTTATCCATATTTGTTGAAATACCATTGCGAGAAACAATATGGCCCAAAATCTTCCCTTGTCTTACCATGAATTTGCACTTGTCAGGATTCAAGCATATACGATAAACTTGACACTTTTGAAACACAAGTCTGAGGTGTTCTATATGATCATCACGCTCTTGTGAGTGAACACATAAATCATCCATGAAGATCTCAAGAAATAGCCTAGGTACTCCTTGAATACATGACTCATTAACCGCTGAAAGGTTGCAGGTGCATTTGTTACACGAAATGGCATAACACGATAGGCAAAGATGCCATCTTCAGTAGCAAAGGCTGTCTTGTGTTGATCCTTTGGATCAATTGACACTTGATTGTAACCGGAGAATCCATCCAAGAAACTATATGCCTTTTTCCGTGCAACACGTTCCAAAACATGATCCGTGATTGGAAGTGGGTAATGATCAGGTACAGTAGCTGCATTTACCTTCTTGAGGTTTACACATTCTCGAAGTTTTTCATTTTTCTTGGGCACCACTACAATAGGGGAGACCCATTCAGTGTGTTCAATCTCATAGATAAATTTTGCCTCTAAGAGCTTGTCTATTTCTTCTTTTATCTTTCGTGCAAAATTCTCATTATAAGTATAAGGACGTTGCTTGGAAGGCTTTGCATCCTCTCGCGATGGAATTGTATGCTGACATATGCTTGGATCAACTCCTTTGAGGTCTTTATAACTCCAAGCAAAAACATCGTGATACTCCTTTATTGTTTGAATTAATAATTTCTCCTCATCTAAGGACAAGTTTGTGGCAATCCACACATAGCGAGGCTCTTTTCTTGGCTCAGCGATATCAATTTTTTTTGCATCTTTTGGACCATCATATGAAACCCCTGGCATGCTTGGCTTTTGTTGCATGGGCTGTTGAAGAACAATCTTTCGATCTTGAAGAGTGTACCGTGTGAAGTTGGGGGGAACATTGAGACCTTGTTCTTGTCCACTTGAGTCATCACTAATTGAAGACCATGCGGTTTTGAGGTCTCTTTTGCAATCTTGCATTAGAGTTTTTCATTCAACCTTTATCTTTGCACTTCCGACACTCTCCTTTGAATCTGTTTGAGACTTGAGTTTTTGTTTTGGTCTCTTTGTTTTTTTTTGTAATTTTTGCTAACAGTTTTTAGATTTTCTCCTGGTTGGAATCCATCTAATCATTTTACTTGGTCTTTGATACTATCTTATGCTTGGACATAGTATAGATATCCATTCTTTCCTGAGAAGTGAGGTGGTGGTTTTCATTCTTAAACTCCTCGTTTTCTTTTTGTATTCTCTTACGTCGTTCCATCTTATCTTGTTTACGGATTCTCTTATGGCTCTTACAGCATTTACATTTGGGTCAGCTTCGAGGGATCTCTATTTGAACCTCCCTTCCTCTCAAGAGTAGGCGTGCCTTTCCTGACTCTTCCTCGGGGATTATCACATCATCATCAAAATCAGAGTCTCATCCATCTTCCTTATCAGCATCATTAGCAAATTCGAGTGTTAAATCCTCCACCGAGACTTCCTCTACATGCAGTGCTGTTGTGGATGCATCCCCATAGTACAAATCATCTAGAAGGTTACGTGGTTGTACCATTCGTATAGGAATAATGTCATATCCATCTGAGTCACAAAATTGAATTGGCTTAGGTAAAGCGCATGTCGATAATGTTGCGAGGACATGACTCCATTCTAGGGGATCAATTAAGTGCTCAGGGAAGGGTTGTAGAATGTATGCCTCATCTGATACACTTCGATTACCCTTAAGTCTCTCAGTGTTTAAATCCTTACATGAGGCTCCACACATCCACAGATCTTCTCGCCCATCTGACAATGTAACTCTTGAGCCCTCAGATGAAGCAGAATCAAACTCATCTATTGGAGACCCCGTTACATCACGATATGAGTGATTCTTTAGGTTGACCCTTGTGATGACAGAATCATGTCAGAGGTACAAATAATTGTATCCCCAATCTTGAATCATTTGAAATCATCGCATGAATGGTCTACCCAATATCACTTCATAGTTTGGATGCTTTCCAAAATCCACTACTTCAAATGTGTGCTCATATTCAATCCCACATGTGGTGACCAATATGTTCTCTACTAGCAGCCCAATGGGATGTTCTAAGCTTTCATCTGCGAGCTGCAAGTGCATCCTTGTACTCCTAATAGCTGGTTTGGCCCACTTTTCCCAAATGGACCTTGTCACAATGCCCACTCCTGCACCACTATCAAGTATTGTAGTTGAAGCTACTTTTTGCACTTCTAATGGGAGGGTAGCATTTCCCTGATCATCCTCATAAAATTTTCCTACTTTGTTGATAGGAACTGGCATAACATGCTTTGTCTCAGGGTGTATACTCATCTCGTCAAAAAACATCTCTATTAACTCACATCTCACAAGTGGTAGGGTTATAACATCTATAAGCATAACCAATAAAGATGCATTTCTCTGCCTTTGGATCCAACTTTTTTCTCACTTCATTAGGAACATGCACATATGCAATACACCTAAACACTTTCAAGGGAGACACATCCGGTATTGTGCCTCTAAACTTCTGCATCACAAACAGTTTCTTACTTCTGTTCTCACCTCTCTGTTCCCTAGATGATGCACAGTTGCCTTGCTACAACTTTTTACTTTTGTCATTCTGCTTTTTATAGAAGTCCTTTACCATGTTCCCTAGATTTCCATAATAATAGCACTCTATGCTATTTTCATTCTGATTTCTTTGCCAACCACCTCAGCCTCTTTGGCTCCCCCTGCTTCTAGACTGGCCTCTTCCACCTATGTATGATTGTTACTGTGAATCATTGGACTGTTGTCGAGAATTCTGATTTCCTTCTCAGTCACCACCTTGGCCTCAACCACAACCTCTACCTCTGCCTCTACCCCAAGTAGAGTAGAAGGTTTGTTCTAATGTGTTCTTTGTTTGTGAAGAGGAGTCCTCACACCTAGTGACTTTTCTTCTATTATCACCATGGTCAACAAGTCCCGAAAGTTAGGAATATTATCCCTGATTGCAATGGAGGTTGAATGGCTTGTACTCTTTGCCAAGCCCATTCAAACGGACACTTACTAAATCATCATCTTCCATCGATACATTAATGGACCTAAGGGATTCAACAATTCTTTTGATCTTTAAAGCATACTCATTGATAGACATGCTTTTCTTTCCCACAGTATGTAGCTCTTGCTTTAGCTGCAATTTCCTTGCCTTTGTGTTGGTCTAGAACATCTACACCAAATTTTGCCACGCAACTGCTGGAGTGTTGGCATCCTGTATGTGTCGTATCATCGTGTCTATGACACTAAATGGAAAGCCGATACATGACTTTCCTTGCAACCTGGTTCCAATCCTTGAATGACTTTATGTCTGTTTTGGAGGGGCATTCTCTTCAGACAACTCAAGAGGCTCCTCATTGTCTCCTTCAACATAGTCCCAAAATCCTTTACCCACCATAAGAAAATTATTCATTCTGAACATGGAAGTTTTTCTTGTCTAGATTCTCACGGCTGACATTTGATTAATTCCATCACTAGACATGTTTTTCTACAATAATCAAAAACTGCAACACATAATTTCTGTATGCAACTTGTAACATAGCAAAATCTTCTGAGACTACTCCACACAATGGTACTTTAGCACAACCTGTAGATCACCAAATGTGACCAAAGTACATGTACATACACTCTATGTTAGTAATACATGTGCAAACACTATCTACACTCCCAAAATGCACTACTGCATTGCAATAACCAGATTTTGACCGGAGATAATTCATAATTAAAACTTCCTGAAACTATCGAAAATACCTTGTCGTGACAGAACGGAGATCGAGACATGCTCGGAACGTATTTTTGGCCGTAAAATTGTAGTATAAAGTACTATGTATCACACAAGCACCTCCAAGCCTGCGAAGATAGCTTCTCAATTAGAGATGTGTAGCTCCAGGAGCTACCAAGGGGTGTTGTACCTAAACCAAGAAGGGAAATAGATGATGATGCTCTTACCTGTGTACTGCTTCCTTCCTTGCTTGTTCTTACCCTCTTCTTACCTCTTGCTTGCCTCCTTATCTCTCACACAAACCAACAATCTGATACCATAACGATAATGTGGAGGAGAGAGAGAGAGCTTGAGTTCCTTGCAAGTAAACACACACACACAAAAGAGAGTGCAAGGCACAAGATAAATGGATGGCTAAATTTTCTTCTATTTTCTTCTCTTCTCGAAAATCATATAACTAAAAGATAAGAGTACATACATAAAGGGAAAGTACTCTCCTACAACATACATAGTGGTCGGTCTATAGTGTGAACCTGACTATATGAGCTGGCTCTATAACTATGCCATAACTCTAGTATTCCAAAGTGGCTATCACACAACCTATCATCCACTGACAGCATATCGACCATAATCGCATCAACCATGCCAGTGACATAAGTGCAAAAGCTATCACCCAAGCGGGTCCTCGATATCTCAATAACACCTAGTGTCACCTTACACACGAGCCCCATGCATGTGGAAATCCTTGTCCACATGGAACCAATCTTAATCAAAAATCCCATGCTTATAGACCAAAACCTTGCCCAAACCTTACTTCTATATGGTAGGACTAAAGAGGAGGTGCAAGAAGTAGAAGCCCTAATCCAAGCTGCTAGGGAGAAAGAGGAAGAGACTGTTCCACGGGAACACGGATTATGGAAGGAGGCCGGAAGCAATTAATGCAAGAGAGCGGGATTGTAGCCATGGGAACATAAAGACGCACATAATTTTTCCATATTTTTGTGCCGAAGTGCAATGTAAATCATTTTAGGCCAATGTGGGTTCTAAATGAGAGTTCTAAGTGTATTAAGCAAGGCTCACTTATGGGGTTGTCCGTCCATGTGTGAAAGAGGCCTAGGGTTAGGGTTAGTGACATCTCTATAAAAGAGATGTTAGCTAAAGAAAGAGGACGTTTTTTGGCCATTCTCACAAGCTATTGAGTGAAGCTCTTGAGCTCTCAAGCTATGGCAACTCTCTAACTCTCTCTCTATTGTACTCTAATGAGCATCAAGCTCCAAGAGTATAGCTCCACTTCTTTCTCTTAATCTCTTTTAGCATCATTGAAGTAGATTAATCTATGATTAGTTGAATGCTTCTTTCTTTCTCTTGTGTATGCATGCTTCTAGTGTGTGTGTGTGTAGTCTCCATTGATGCAAGCTCTTGCCCACTTCATTGGAAATGAGTTATTCATGGATAGACTCTCTCTATGAGCTTGTGGGTTTGTGAATGTTACATTCTATGCTTGCTTAAGCTTGTGGGTTAGTAGATGCATGCTTATGGGTTTGTTGGCATTAGGAAAAGCTAAGATTTAATCAATGTTTGAATGGGATTAAGAGATTGCCATGCATTGCTTGTTCTCTTGATTAGTGAAGTGGGTTTAAGGGATTGAGAGATTGATTGAGGTGTTTGAATGGTTGAATCGTCAAGTGGTGGTTCGTGTATGTGAGCTCTCCCTCAAGGGATAAGCCTTCATGCACTAATCGGGTCGAGTCCTCGGATTGACATTGTGTTTCTTAACACATTTGTTGATCGGTAGTACTCAATGAGCACTATATTGCACGGTAGAGAGAACCACTCTACAATGGCGCCACTGCCGGGGAACGAGTGCCTACATTAGTTAAGCACCATACACACACTACCACTCCTTGTTAAGCTCCAATCGGTTGCAAAACTGTTGGATAGGAGAGCAGGCTTTGGGACTAATTTTGGTACTTATTTAAGACTAATCTGTTGTTAAATTCTCTTTATTGTCTTGCAATTTGAGTGCAATTGGCTAGCTATGCCTCTCCCTTGAGGTCACGACAAGGATTCAACACACGGAAAGGATTGGAGGTAGGTGCTAAACCTGCCAATTTCAATTTGTGTGCGAAAGAGAGAGGCCTGATTTGCATTTCTGTCATTCTGTTTGAGGATAATTTTTGCTCTCTGAGGTTAATTTTTATAGTTTCAATTTTTTGCATGTTCGTTTTATTTTCTATTCTTAGCTTAGTTTTCTGCATCTTTAATTTTGTGCATTTTAGTTCTCTGTTAAACCTGCACCTGTAGAGAAACTAAAATCTGTACACACGTGAAGATTGAACATTTTGAATTCCCTGTAAATCTCACAGCTGCACATGCATTGAGTTCCCTGCCACACGCATTGAATTCGCTGCAAATCTCGCAGCTGCACATGCATTGAGTTCACTGCACACGCACTTCAGAAAAGAAAAAAATAATAATAATAAAAGAAGGCGGCTGTGCGTGAACAGTGCACCGCACAGAGAGACCCACACACCGCACCATAAATACCGCCACCGCACCGGGTAAAGGGGTGCCCAAAAAAAAGAGTGGAAAATTTTTCATTTTCTGCCACAAAACATAGGGAGGTTATCTAACTTTTTGAGAGGAGTTAGAAAACACCCATCGTCGAAATTTCGATCCCGGAACCATTTTCCCATAGTAAGTCAGTATGGGAAACTGGCAAATTTTAGGCGATTTTTGATCTTGAAAAATATGCTATTTTTTTAGCCTAATGTGTTCAAGGGGGTTCAAAATGGGTTCTGGAAAAGTTTGAGCCAACTTGAAAATTTTTGGATTTTTCTGGAAAAAAAAACTTAAAATTTGACCTTATGCACTTACGGTCAGGACGTCATATAGACACTGCCATAGGGTCTAGGAGGCACCTTCTAGAGAGTACCTACGTAGGAAAGTGGGACCCAATCAGTAGGAAATTTGGCAGATATTGCTGAAACCTTTTCCGAATCCCAATCTGATACCCTTTCAAGGACAACTAGCTCATTGTCTATGGACAATCAAATAGTCATCCCTTAGCCCCAAATAGGACACCCATAAGATCTTTTAATCCATTTGAAGGCGACATCATGGGATTACCACTCAATGAGACTTCAATATGTCTACACGAATGCTCAAGGAGCTGAGATCTTTAGGGATCCAAAACAACGGTATCTCGTTAAGATTGTAGACTTTTTCTCAGAGCTTGATAGAGCACCTCTAGTCAATGACCAAGGTAACATGTACATGGGCGGAGATGGTGTTCGCTTACGAAGTCACCTATCATCCAGAGAATGTAGACAAATTAGGAGAGCTCTCTAAGAGTGAGTTCCTAGATTTATAAAAGCCTTCCGGAGCAAGGGAGTCTAGAGATGACTGGCTCATTGAGCCGGACATGCCTGGACCATCCAATGCCCAGTCCTCAAAGCCATCCATAGATGATTTACTTTTTTTAGATCTAAATTTGGAAAGGGACAGGAAAGGCAAGAGTAAAATGGATCAGGGGGCTGAGAACCAATGGGAGTTTGTACGTCAAACTCCAATGACAAAGGTCTTTCAGGATGACCCACTTCAAGAAGTCTATAAGGACTCTTTAGAAGGATACTATGCCACAACTAGATTGCCAGAGCTAGATCTTCCTCTAGCACTTGTGGTGGTAGTCGAGAAGCTTGCAGGATACAAGAACCGAATCGTTGATAAATGGGCCAATGAATACCGAACCTTAGATTGGAAGGAGATTCGTGAGCTCAAGTGGAGAGCACAACCATTATTCATGGAAGTGTTCTCAACTAAATACAGCTAAAAACGGAGAGACAGCCTTTCTTGGAGAAACTGTTGCTCCTCCCCTATGAGAGTTCACTAGAGAGGGACCCTCAACATCAAAGTGGACCACTGCAAGTAGCCCAACTCTAGCACCAAGGTATTATCCTACACCAAAAGTGCGACCACAGATCACACCACAACGACGTTTCTCTCACTATGACAATCGGAGGGTAAGGGAGCCAACTCGGCCTCCAACACCATATTAGATAATTTGGGAAAAATCCTATTCCCATTTGAAAAATGGGAGCATGGTGAACTTGTCCAAAAGTTTGTCAAAACTCCCTCATGTGATATATCATCGGAAAGATCTTGAAGAGTAGAATCTAAATCTATGATCTCCGACAAATTTGGAGTTAGTATGTTTAAGATATGTCCAAAACTATATGGAGTAATTGATTTCCAAAATGTGAGATTTTTCCCAAATTACCTAATATTGACTTCTCCCATAAATGCACCTCCTGAAATGCGGGAAATTGGATCTTTGGAGAGGGTTGGTGAGACAGGTAATAGGGGACCCACACCAATTCCGGATGCATATGGACCACCTTACAAAAGAGAGGAACCACTGAGACTGAGAGGCCGTAGGCCTGATGATGAGTAAGGCTATCAACTCTTCAGAAACTAGTAAAGAAGTACGAAGGGTCGGGAGATCCATATGAGCATGTAGCAGCATTTAGGCAAGGAGTTCGAGCTGAGCAAGTGACTGACAAACATACGCAAATTGAAGGATTTGGGATCACTCTTGAGGGAAAGGCCCTTACTTGGTTTCAGGCACTAGAGGCTTCAGACAAATCTTCTTTACGAGTTTTGGAAGAGAGATTCATTGCTGCTTTTTCCTTGATGGTGGGGATTTAGCATGACACAGTAGCAAATATCTACTCTTTCAAGCAAGGCGAGACTGAGAGTGTTAGAGACTGTGTAAATAGGATGAAGCAGTACATTAATCGTTGCCCAAAAGATGAGAAGCCCACCCAGAGTCGATTAATTTCTTTCTTCTTAAAAGGACTCAAAAATTCAACACTGCACACACATCTCTATGCAAAGAAGCATACAAATTTCAATGAGTGTTGCCATGATGCTATGGATTTCACATATAACTTCAAATTCCAAGATGGTACTGGCCTTGAGGTGCAACCTAGAGATCAGTGGGGTGATGACCAAAGTTCAAGGTCTAGCGCACTAGTAAATCATGACCAGATAGCTAATCTAGTACTAAGGAGATTGGGACAAACCTATCGCCCACCCATGCAGCCAGCAGCAGCAGAGAATGAGGAGTATACTACCTACATGTCCTCATCTTTGAGGACCATGTGGCGGTAACCATAAAACCGAAGAATGTAATACCTTTTCTCCTCTAGTCACAAACCAACCCACAAAGAAGTGGTGCCAGGACTGTGCTTGGAATTATACCCACACCACACAGGAATGTACTCGCATTGCAAGAATGAGACAAGAGCGTGAGCAGCAAAGGGGTGCAGTGGCTCCACAAATGCATCAACAGTATACTAATTTTGAACGTAAGCCACGGATGGCACAAGAGCAAGCACGACCTGTACTTGGAGCTCAACCTCCTACTCCTGGGATTGCTTCTGTGAGGTTTGTTGACTACGACAATTCAAATATGTGTAGAGACTTGGTAAACCCAAGCTATGTGGAGAAGGAATATGCATCATATTCATCCAAGGAAAATCTCCTTGAAAGTCCCGCATATCCAAGCCAAGCACTGCAGCCTCGACTGGGGGAATAAAATTCTTTGATGTTGCTAGGCGGCTACCAACCTAGGACTCCAGGCCCCTCAGGTCAATGGCAGCAAGGAAAGTAGAAGCCAAACTAATGGGCCCCTATTATGAGTGTGGAGAACCCCATTGGGCTTGTGATTGTCCACATCACCCAAGGCAAGCAGCTCGATCCAATACAACAGTACCACAGTTTCCACCAATTGAAAGATATTGTCCAGGGTGTTGTATAGAACACTTTCCAAAGGATTGTTTGCTGAAACCACATGAGGAAGGCACCTCTCAACCAAAGGTCTCACTCAACTTTGTAGGGGCAGTTCCATTGCCACCTTCATCAGAGAATGAGGATGTCGTGCCACTTAGAGTCATGACTAGATCACAGACACGAAATGCCGAAATGCAGACTGATGAGACACCTCAAACTAGGGATGCAAAGGCAAATCTAGTGGACAAGACCCTACATTCCAATAGAAAAAGGACCACTAGTAGGAAAAAGAATCGCAACAAGCAAACTAAGAGTGCATCAACTAGTTCTCAAGAAGTCTCTAAACAAAACATGAAGGATCAAGCTTTTACATCCCAAGAAGTGTACGAGGAGCATCAACCTCAACCTGGGCTAGTGCTAAACAAGATAAAACTAGTACAACCGAGCATAGTTCAGGGGGTTCTGTTTTTGTGGATAAGGTGAACGAGACTCTAGATGCCATCATTGATGCTCATAGAAGTTGCATTGCAGCTTTATCTGAGCTACCCAAGAAGCTTCAAGAATACCCAAACCCTCGTGAGGAGAAGATCACTCTAGCTATACATCAGCAACTCATTAGGGAAGCTCAATCAATACTTGAGGGCCCACCTCCACCTATCCCTCGGGGCCCCACCTCTCTTAAGCCAATGTTAGAAACCATACCAAAAGTGTCATCAAGTTGGGAAATGAAAAGTGAGCTGATATCACAAGCTCATAGTGAGAAGTTTGCACCAATTGACATCCCATTGAAAGAAGGTATTCTGCCACCACCTACTATTGCCTTCCCATGCAATGATGAAGTTATTGATGCTAATGAGGACATGGCAAATGAGATGTGGAAAGCGGTTTATGAGAAAGTTAATGAGAATATGTCCTCTATTATTTCACCTCCATTCTCTGAAGTGGATTTTACCAGGGGCACAGAAAACAACTTTTGACACCCAAGCATCCACCAAGAGGAAGTTCAAACAATTGTTTCTCCTAGAAGTAAGCATACAATGAAAACCTTACCATCTTATTTGGGAGAATATGAGAACTGTTCTCAAACCTTGAGGATACCCTCCATGCATAGAAGGTTGACAAAGGAGATGGATATGGGTATCATGCAAGCTATTTTGTCAGCACCAGTGGCTTGTACCTTACCTTTGCTTGATTTGATAAAGCTTCGACCAGAGTTGTGGAATGATATTGCCACATGTTTGTCAGAGCAGGTATTGCTACAAAAGGGTCACCATCAATGTAGAGTGAAGGCAAAAAAATATGGAGATGTAAGAAGTGTTGATTTTGCACCACCATGTAGAGCAACAATCATAGGTGCTTAGTGGACCTAGAGAGTCCTCTAGCAGTGGATCCAATGTTAGTCCATGGTAGGAAGGTTGAGCACAAATGTAGGTACACATGTAACATGTAAAGAGAAGGAAAAGGTAGAACAACCTTTTGTGCCTGATCTGTCATGCCTGATCTGTCTCAGTAGGTCACTCATATGTGGATCTGTCAGTAGGTCACTCGTATGTGGATGGTGACTCTAGTAGCTCTAAACAAATCCTTGATGATGAGGAGCTTGGCATTTCATTTGTGGCCTCGTGTAAGGAGAACGAGGACTATTTTGAGAGTGATCCAGGTGTATGCAGGTCTACGAGGATTAGGTACCCTGTTGATAGGTTGAGATATAATGGATATACAGCCCATCATTATGCTTACATGGTCAAACCAATACCTTTTTGACATAAGGAGTACCCCATGAAGATGAGGGCATCGGTCTCGAGGGCCCATAATGCACCCAAGAGTCCTACCAGCATCTATCATGGCGATAGAGTCCTGCAGCAGGTATTCTTCTTAATCTTTTTAGACGTCAGTGTTCACCGCATGGAAACCAAGGCATCGGCCCCAAGGTGCTAAAACAATCCAAGGTTCTACCAAGCATTCGACATGGCCGTAGACACGTCATGTCTCAAGTCACTTCTATATATTTTTTAGAGCATGTGTTTCGTAAATATTGTTTATCGTAGCACCTATCCCATACCTAAGTGGTACCTACCACTAGGGATAACTAATATACTTCTAGAGCATAAGAACTTTGTATATGTCATACACCATATTCAAAAAGAAATACCTTCTACTAAGTCCTCTAAGAATCAAGAAATCACTCGCCACATAGTAACAACTAATTTAAAACTTAAACCAGCCAATCGTGTGTGAACATACAAACAATATATGCAAAAGTGAAAAGCACATAAAGAACAAAAGATTATGATTTGAATACACCTGTTGTAGTGCTCGTTGATGTGGCGCGTTTGTCTTGATGCATTGCTGATGTGCAGATTGCTTCTCTTTGCTCTTTGTAGGCATTGCATGTCTCCCCCCTTCCTAATTTGTGTGCACGGTAGGTGGACTATTGGAGCGTGTTTCTGCAAAATGTCTTATTAACAAACAAGAAAAAAAAAGAATAAAATTTGTTATTGGTGCCAATCACCGAATACAGCAGAGGGGAAAAACCCAGTGGGAGAAAAGTGCCCTAACTTGTTGATCTTATTGTGGAGTTGATGAGCTTATCCTTGCATTGGTTGTGGATCCATGTCCACTTCTGCTAGAAAGATTGTATCAATCACTTCAGGATGCAAGGACAACCCTGTACAAAAGCCGAGAAAAGTGCCTTGGCTTGTTGATCTTATTATGGAGTTGATGAGCTTATCCTTGCATTGGCTGTGGATCCGTGCCCACTTCTGCTAGAAAGATTGTATCAATCACTTCAGGATGCAAGGACAACCCTGTACAAAAGCCGGCCTCTGGAGAAGGTGGTAGAGGAAGGAGTGCTTCCTCGCTAAAATATGGCATTGTTTCTATGGGAAGGTTAACCAGACAATACCGATTTTGGAATTGCTCAATGTAGTTGCTCATAGTGATCCAAAATTGACATGTTGAGGCAGGGGGAAGAAGGGCTTGCAAGATAGGTGGTTGCAAGTCATTTATGCATGTATCCCTCCATTGTTGTGCTTGAACCTCCTCATGTAATCTAGGTTGATTTGGTCCTCGGTCTGGTACTCTCATATCAAGAAGGTTATGGCGTTGAGGTCTAATTCCCACAATTTGTTTCATTAAGCCCGTGCCATATCGTCGAAAGTAAGAGCGGCATAGCCAACAAATGTGTGAATCTTCCCCTAATACGAGTCGTGCACACTCTTGACAATGTGGAAATGGATGATGCTGTTGATAGAATAAAGTGACAAAGTGATGCCCACAGCAAATTTCACCTAAGGGAGCATAAAAGTACCTAGAATAAGTTTGAAAAGGAGGAGCACTATAACCCCCGCGATGTTCAGGTTGAGTACTATCAGGGTCAATGCATGGTGGACATGTATCTCGCCAAGTATCCATCAGGAGGTATCTGGGCATAGAACAATGAAATTTAGAACTTCAAACTTTATACACTCATATCCATCATTACAATCCCTATCAAAAATAATGTAGATAAGATCATCTAAAAAAGAACACAATCCTGTAATGGCAAAAGGAACCACATTAGTAAAAGTGAGACTATTCAAACACTGATCTATCAAAGAGCTTCAATTGTAGTGTTAATGCCTTACCTTTGGTTTCGGGTATGTCCTTCTTAAGAGGTGGGAAGGATAGCAATTGTCGAGGAATTTGAGCAAGATAAGAGGATTTAAGCAGTGAAGTGCTAGAATCTATGCTCAAAGGGGACTCATGTAAAGTTGGATTTGTCTTAGGTACACAAGTTGATGGTGGAAGTGTGTAACACGGAGAAGTTGGGACAACTGGTGATTCAATACATGTTTTGGGAAGGTCAACACAAGGAGATTTGTAGGTGCTATCACAACCACCTATCCTATCTTGAAGAGGTTGTGTTGATTTCCTTTGCACCCCCACTGATATGAAAAACCACGAGTGGCTTTTGGAATCTTATTGATACACTCTTCTGGCTCTAGCAAACCATGGCATTTGGAAAGCCAAAGTGCTGTTGCACCCTCATAATAGCCCTGTGCTTTAAGAACATGCTTTGGGACCCAATGAGTAACAATCTGAGGCTTAGGCTTAGAAAAGATATGCTTTTTAGGAGGTTTAGCAACTAGGCTAGATGGTACAAGTTTGCACGCATCTTTGGGTAGCCAAATTGATGATTCCTTCTTGCCTAGCCTTCTTTGAGCAGTGACTAGAAGAGTAGTTGGAACATGCTAGCCATGGCTCTCACTTGAGCTCTCATCGATTATCCACATCATTTATCTTGGAGCTTGAAGAGCAGATGTTGAAAGTGGGTTGTGTAAGGTAGAACTACCACCCTTTTGACATGATAAAACTCGTGGAGCAGCAGATCCCAAGATGCAATCAAAATCAATTTGCAAATTGTATTGTCTATTCTTCCAATCTATTGAACAATTGGTAGCACTTAACCATGATCAACCAAGAACAACCTCTACCACTGCCTTGGTCTTACTAGCCACATAAAAGGGAACTGACATTTGGTGGTCCTGAATGGATATCATAATGACACATTTTTCCTCTATAGGGTAATCTTCACCTGAGAAGCTTCGTAAGTTAATAGGAATGTGCACAAGTGTTGGTTGTCCCAAGGCTACCCATGTGTCAAATGAGAGAACATTATAATCTGCACCAGAGAGACAAAGTAGGTAGTCTCATGAAGATGAAGACACACGTGAATATTGAAAGGATTGACATATTGTTCATCAGTAGCCAACTGTAAGGTCAACGCAGAAGCCTTGCGATGCTCCTTGGCTTTTGCAACTCTAGCTTTAGCTTCTTCTTGAGCCTGACATTTAAGTAGGTCATGTGCTTCTTTCTGTGTGTGGGCAGCATGCATTTGTTGAAGCATGGCTTCAGTTAATGGTTCATTGTATTTCTTGAGATGACTTCAATTAATGAAGTTAGGTATTTGCTCACCTTCTAGTGTCTCTAAACGCACTGCACCACTTGGAGTAAGCTCATTAATCACAAACGGTCCTAGGCCACATTTCTTGAGCTTTTGCTTATGCTTCTTAAGTGTGTACAAGAGCACAAGGTCCCCTTTTTTGAATCGGCCAAGTGTTACATTTTGATCATACCATTGCTTTTGTCTCCTCTTCTCGGCATACATCCCCATTACCGCCAATAAGCGGGTCTCATCAAGCTTTTCCAATTCATCAATGCATTGAGAAAGCTCATGACCAGTCCACTCCAATTGTTTAGCAACTCATAGAGTAGGTACAAGAAATTCAATGGAAAGAATTGCATCTATTCCAAAAGCAAGCTCAAATGGGGTTGTGCCCACCACAGATGTTTTATAGGCTGTTCTATATGCCCAAAGAGCTCTCAACAATCTTTGTGAGTGCTGTGCAGAGAATCTTGTTAGTACTCTCAGCTTGACCATTTGTCTGATGATTTCAATAGGTAAGCCATAGCATGTAAACACGTACTCATACAGAAACTTAGCTCTGGTTTTGGCATCATTTTTGACTGTAGCCTTTGCCTCTACCCATTTGGTCAAATAGTCAGTTGTTGCGACTATAATATATTCGGCATGTGTGTGACGAGCTGGAGGTTTAATGGGACCGACAAAATCAATACCCCATTTGGCAAAAGCACGTGTGCTTAACATAGGCCGCAATGGCATATTGTCCTTTGTGATGGGAGGTTTGGTCCTTTGAAAATTGTCACAACGTTTTACATATTCTTTGGCATCCATTTGTAAGGTTGGCCACAAAAGCCCAGACCACCTAATCAACTTAGCTGTGGTATTGCCCGAAAAGTATCCACCCCCAACACCTGCATGTACATGAGTCAAGATTTTCAAGTAGTCAGCTTCACATACACACATGTGAAAGTTGCCATCCTTGCCCCTCTTGTAGAGTTGGCCCTCTATCAGCATATAGTTGGCCGCTTCAACTTCAATAGCATGCTTTCGATATTTAGGAATTGTTCGATCAGTATGACCATGTTGAAGATAGTCCACAATATACTTGCTCCAACTTGGTGTAGTTGAAATTTGGAATAATGTGACATTATGAATTGGTTTTTGAATTTGACATGAAGCATAGTTACGAACAAATTTTTCAGCATCCGCATCCATGGTAGGCCACCATTGCCCATCCTGAGTTATACATCGCACACACAAGTAGTAGCTGATGCATGGATTCCACCAATACCCTCATGTGCCCATTCCAAAATCTCTCCTCATATTGGTCAGGGTTAGGTATAAGCCGCAACACTCCATCATTACCCTGACGATATAATCTCCCTGAGATTAACTTGAATGGTCGCCATAGGTCCACATTAGGACCCGCTAGTTGTATCTGTCCACTTGTCAAAATTTCTAAGATGGGTTTAGACCATTTAGGAGCTGTCTCTACAAGGAAAAGTGTTGAATCTAACATATCATTATCTACACCCACAAGAGCTTCTCCAGAGGTGATTCGAGATAGTCTAAGATGAGTTGTTCCTTTTCAGACTGCCACTTCAAAATCAAACTCAAGAAGGATGACAAACCACCTCACAATCCTTCCAGTTGCACAAGGCTTATTCACCAAATATAGCAGAGCTTGATGGTCCACAAAAAATATAAATTTATTTGCCAAAAGGTAATGGAAAACTTTTTCACTACATATATCATGGACAAACCTTCTCTTTCTATTGTGGTACAATTCTTCTCAGCATTGTTCAACTGTCGCGACTAGCATATGAGATTGGGAAATCCTTATTATGTTCTCCCGATTGAGCCAAAATACATCCAATCGCAAAGTTTGAAGCATCAATATGGACATGAAAGATTTGGTTCCAATCTGGTGCTCCTAAGATGGATGCAGACACTAATGCTTGCTTCAACTTTTCAAAGGATTCCTCACACTCGTCAGTCCAATTAAACTTTACAAGAAGAGCATATAATGGTCTGGCTAGGATAGCGTACATGTAGATGAATCGACGATAATAGCCACAATGTCCCATGAATATTTGTACCCCTTTAGGGTTGATAGGCCAAGGTAATGAGACAATGACATCAATTTTATCCATATCTATTGAAATACCATTGCGAGAAACAATATGGCCCAAAATCTTCCCTTGTCTTACCATGAATTTACACTTGTCAAGCATATACAATAAACTTGACACTTTTGAAACACAAGTCTGAGGTGTTCTATATGATCATCACGCTCTTGTGAGTGAACACATAAATCATCCATGAAGATCTCAAGAAATAGCCTAAGGTACATGACTCATTAACCACTGAAAGGTTGCAGGTGCATTTGTTAGACCAAATGGCATAACACGATAGGCAAAGATGCCATCTTCAGTAGCAAAGGATGTATTGTGTTGATCCTTTGGTTCAATTGACACTTGATTGTAACCAGAGAATCCATCCAAAGAGAAGGAAAAGGTAGAACAACCTTTTGTGCCTGATCTGTCAGTAGGTCACTCATATGTGGATCTATCAAAAGGTCACTCGTATGTGGATGGTGACTCTAGCAGCTCTAAACAAATCCTTGATGAGGAGCTTGGTATTTCATTTGTGGTTACTCCTCGCGTAAGGAGAAGGAGGACTATTTTGAGAGTGATCCAACTGTATGCAGGTCTATGAGGGTTAGGTACCCTGTTGATAGGTTGAGATATGATGGATATATAGCCCATCATTATGCTTACATGGTCAAACCAATACAGGAATTGGAGCCCACTTGTTTTGAGAAGGCACTTAGAAATAAGAAATGGGAAGATGCCATGCATGAGAAGATGGTAGCATTGGATAAAAATGCAACATGGGAGTTAGTGCCTTTGCCTAAGGAAAAGAAGGCAATTGGATGTAAGTGGGTGTATAAATTCCTGCATAATGCTGATGGTTCAATGAGTAGGTATAAGGAAAGATTGGTAGCCAAAGGCTATGCATAGACTTGTGGCATTAACTATTAACATACATTCATCTCGGCTACAAGAATGGAAACTGTGAGAGCTTTCATTGCTATGGTTGTAGCAAAGGGTTGGTATTTACATAAGATGGATGTAAAGAATGTTTTCTTGCATTGTTATTTGCAAGAAGATGTTTACATGATGTAGCCCCAATAGGTTATGAGAGTGATGCACAATCAAATTTTGTGTGTAAGTTAGACAAAGACTTATATGGCTTAACACAGGCACCCAAAGCATGGTCAAACAAGATCAGGGAGTATCTTGTTACCATTGGATTTCAAAACTTCAATGTAGATTTTTCACTTTATCTGAAAAAGACAAATAGAGGGATCATGCTATTAGTCATTTATGTGGATGACTTGATTATTATTGGTGATAGTGATTTTGACATACATGATGTCAGGAGGCTTTTGAATAAAAAGTTTGAGATGAAGGATTTGGGTGAGCTGTGGTATTTCATGGGTATAGATGTGGTGAGCTCACCTCATGGCATTTTGTTCTTGCAAAGCCAATATGGCGACATGCTGTCCAAGTATGGTATGATAGGCATTAAGCCTATTTCAGTGCCATTAGAGCAGAACACAAAGCTTTCTCTGTAGATACAAATTAATTTAAGATGAAAGATGATTTGTACGTCTTTGAGAAAGACATAATATTTGTGACAGTGAATTCAATGGTTTTCTAAGTCGTGAGTGAAGATGTTGCCTTGATGAGTTGTTGATAAGACCTACCTAGGGAGGATCCTTTAGGTTTTTGGTGTTTTCTATTCTTACATTTGAGCCCATGTCTCAAGGATGTTGAGTCAAGGTCTGGTTTTGTTTTCATGAAGAAGGCTAAGAGTTCAGAGCTTGAATCTATTGTTGGGATTGATGTGATTTTATGATATAGAGTTTTATTTTTGTTATTTTGTTCATGTTTGTTTGAGAAAGAACAATTATGGGTGTATTATTGTCCTAGGAATTAGAGCTAACTCATTGCTGAATCAATCACCTTCAGTTGAGAGGATCTCGTGTCAGATAGGGTCAAAAGGGTGTTAGTAGGTACAGTTAGTTGTGCATCAAAGGTGATTATCTCGAGAGATACAAGGGTAGATATGCTCTTTTTGGGTTGAAGGTGACAACCCAAACGTACAAAAATGGATTATGACATTACATGAGTCTCATAGAGACAAATAGTGTGAGGGCTCACATGGCAGACATGCTAACCTAAAAGGAGGTTCAGGTTAAACCCAAACCCATTAAAGATTTTGAAAAACAAGTCTAATCATAGCATGCATGAGACAAATAGTGTGAGGGCTCACATGGTAGACATGCTACCTAAAAGGAGGTTCAGGTTAAACCCAAACCCATTAAAGATGTTGAAAAACAAGTCTAATCATAGCATGCATGAGAAATTATTGGATATAGAGGTTGAGTATTATAGCCTTAGTTTGGGTCTTGAGGAATGTAGACAAAGGAAGGTTAAGAGACTGGTTATAAATAGTGATTCTCAGCTAATTATAAGGCAGGTACAAGGCACTTGGAGGGTTAATAAAGATGAGATGAAAATTTGGTTTTTCAAGGTGAGAAATCTCCTTAATTGTTTCAAGCCTTTTAGATTTGGTATGTATCTAGGGAAGCCAACATAAGAGCACATGAGTTAGTAGAGCAGGTCTTCATCATAAAAAATGTACATGCTATGATAGTCCAAAAGCCATTGTATCAAGGCGGTAGAGAATATCTCTTTGAGAAAGAGCAAGTCGAAAAAGATTGGATTCTTCAAAGAGGAGGGCAATTTTCAAGAGAGCCATGAGGTATGTGTAGATTGGTGACATACTTTATCATAAAGGAGTTGATGGTGTTATGAGAAGGGTTTTGTGTCAGAACGAGATTTAACATTTCTTCATCAAAAACTTGCCATGAAGAAGGACATGGAGGTCACTATGAATCTGACATCACAAAAAGAAAAGTATTAACATCAAAACTTAAGTGGCCTAGTATGAACAAAGACATCCATCATTGGTGCAAAAGTTACCATCATGAGGTCCAAGAATTTTAGAAAAGGGTGCTAGTTCCTGAGCCCATGCATCATATTATGAGCTATGGAGCCTTTGAAAAATGGGGAATAAATGTTATTGGGCCTCTTCCAATAACTAGAAACAAAAAGTATTGTATTATCACTCTACCTAACTAGGTGGCTAGAAGCTAGAGCAACAAGGAGTGCCATAACACAACAAGTTTTTCAAATTTATTTATGTGATTGTTTGTTATCATTTTAGTGTCCCTTTGGAGCTAGTCAATGACCAAGGAAGAGAGTTCACAGGCTAATCTGGTCAAAAGTATTACCAAGAAGTTGGGGATAACACATAGTTATACCACACCTTATCATCCCCAATGCAATGGACTGGTTGAAAGTTTTAATGTGGTGCTGCAAAAATTGTAGAGGACCACCCCAATGATTGGGACTTGTACTTGGATAGAGCTACAAAAATTATAGAGGACCACCCCAATGATTGGGACTTGTACTTGGATAGAGCTGTGTGGGCATTAAGAGTGTTTGAGAAGAATGCAATAGTTTCTATCCCATATCATTGGCTTCCTTCACTTGATTTCTATTGTAGCATAATATGACCTACGAGGAACAAGAGATGGTCCAATTTATACTCTCTAATTTTGGATCAAGAAGATGCCATCAAATGGTATGAAGAGACTAGTCAGAGGAGGTTTGAGGCATTTAATGATAAGTTGGGAAGTAAGGATCTAAAGAAGGCATTAGGGGATGGTTGAGGTCTATAGGGGCCCTTTAAGATGCCATGTGATTAAAAGGTTATTAAGGAAAAGAGCCAATCGTGTGATGCCATGTATACAAAAATGTTGGGTGATTAAAGGTGGTCAAAAGATTCTCTAAAAGATACCTTTTTGTACTTTTCATTTTCAAAAAGTGGGGGGGGGAAGTTTTTGAAATTTTGGACGTCCATAACTTCTACATATGAGCTCAAAATTTGTCGGAGATTACAGATCTAGAATCTACTCGTCGAGCTCTTTCCATAGATATGTCACATGATATAGTTTTGCTCGCTCGATTTCAAATTCAATTTTGGCGGGAAACTTTGAAGTTCAAACTTCTAGCCGTTTGAAGAACAAGAAGGTATCTAAAGTCAAAGAAACTTAACGTTTTAACAAAAAGTCATTAAAATCATAATATGGCAGCTTAAAGGGCCCCTATAGACCTCAACCTTCCCCTAATGGGAATGTTGGTTTTTAGATACAACAATGCTCTTGATACACCATTTCAGACCAAATTCAGGATTAGATGGGAAGATCCTTTCATTCTGCATGAAGCTTTTTCCTAATGAAGCATATAAATTGCAAGATCTTGAAGGTCAGATGCATTCTAGCAGGGTCAATGGCTTGAGGTTAAGGCCATACCATATTAGAATCATGTAAGGTAGGAAACATAGAGTGAAACACTTGAAACCGTTTCACTAATGGGTTGGGGCAATATGTGAGAGGAATCCGGAGCCGAGTTCAAACATGATGAATAGATAAAGAAATATATATATGATAATATATAGAAGATGCTTGGTGTCCAAAAAGCGACGTGTGGTAGGCAAGTATCCGGATATGTGCAGGTGCACGAGAACAAGGGCATGGGAAGTCGAGGGAAGCGGGCGGTGCAACTTTTTGGAAGAAAACAAGGTGGCGACGAGTTAAAGAGGGAATTTTTTGAAGTTTTCGAGAGGAGAGAGAGTAGAGGGACTATGAAGACGAGGTTACATGTAGCAGATGAGAGGTCTTAGAGATCTTGAAGGTTGCAGAATGAAGATCAACCCAGTGGGAGTGGAATTGGTTGAGTTAGAGCTCAAAGAGTGCAGAGGACTAGAGTATCAGCTAGGATGTTGCTGCTGTCGAGTATCTCTAAGTGGCAACTCCGTTAGAGACTTGGATTAGCCTGATATAACTCTGATGTCTGTAAGATGAAAGCTGATTTGTATGTGTTTGAGAAAGACATGATGTTTTGTTATATTGAAATCAGTGGTCTTCTAATTCGTGAGTGAAAATGTTGCCTTGATAAGTTGTTGATGGGATCTCCCTAGGGAGGATCCCTTAGGTTTTTGGTGTTTTCTACTCTTACATTTAAGCCCATGTCTTAGGGATGTTGAGACAAGGTCTAGTTTTGTTTTCATGAAGAAGGCTGAGAGTTCAGAGCTTGAATCTATTGTAGATATGACCTTTTTGGGTTGAAGGGAATTAGTTCTAAGTCAAGTCTGATGGTCAGAGGGCTGTTAGTAGTCAGATAGACTGGTTAATGAACTTAATGGTGATTTAGAGTCAGCTATGAGATAGTTACAATCAATTGAGAGTGGAGAGTGTTGGATCCATGCGAGGTTTGAGTTTTTTGAGGGTCTTCATTTGTTAGAGGACGCATAGGAGAGGATGTATGATTCAGTTAAATCAGCTGAGTCTATTTTAGATAGTTGAGTCAATTTAAGGCAAACTCAGCCCTGACAGGTGTCTCAAGGTTAGCACACAATTAGTTGTGCGTCTTAGGTTTGTTGTGTTGGTTCTTCATGTTTTCTGAGGTTTTTGATAGTGTAGTGGTGTTAGAGGACACTGAGGTTGATGTATAGTGAGTCAGATTTGAATCATCTGAATTAGCCGGGTCTGCTACTTCAGGTTGGTGATCAGCAAGAAGTCAGCAAGGGAGAGCTAATAAGGTCGGTGAAGTACTGAAGCAGGGAATTTGAAGTTAGCTGATACTAGAACACTTTTTGGAGCTTGGAGGACACTTAGGGAGCTTAGTGGACATATATCTGATTGGAATCAGTAGAGCAAGCATCTAACTCAGGTTACAGTCAATGAATAATCAACAAATTATCAGCTTTTGAGGTTAGTCGAAGGTCAGTAGGTAAGATTTTGGCGAGGTTATAGGTTTTAGGTTAGCTAATGCTAGAGGATAATTAAGGAGTAGAGAGCACTCATATCGGACAGGGGTCAGCGTCAATACTTTTGAATAAATTTACAGTAAGCTATTTGTGAGCTCGTAAGGATTCTAGTCAACTGAGTGTTAGAGGAGGTGAGTTGTGGCATAGAGGTTGGAGATCAAAGGTGTTGGAGCCAGATAATACTGGGGGGAGAACAGTTGTGGAGGAATCAGTTGAGTCAAATTGACGAGTGTTGAGGTGTGCGATTCTGTGAGCCGAAGGGCTGAGGATAGGAATAGAGTTGATTGGTGCCCTTGGAGCGGGGATTTTAGTATCCCATGATTCTTGTTCCTTTATGTTTTCTTCTTGTGTGTCTGTTGGTGGTGTTATGGAGGCCATCACCTAGCATCCTAACAACATCATTCCATTGGAGATCAAAGGTGTTGGAGCCAGTTCATACTGGGGAGGACAATTGGAGGAATCAGCTGAGTCAAATTGGGGAGTGTTGAGGTGTGTGATTCTGTGAGCTGAAGGGCTGAGTATAGGAATAGAGTTGATTGGTGCCCTTGGAGCTGGGATTTTCGTATCCCATGATTCTCATTCCTTTATGTTTTCTTCTTGTGTGTCTGTTGGTGGTGTTATGGCGGCTATCACCTAGCATCCTAACAATATCATTCCACCTTCCCTTCTACTAGTGGTGTTATAGAGGCCATTTTGTGTGTCTGTTGGTGGTGTTATAGAGGCCATCACCCAGCATCCTTGTAACATCATTTCACCTTCCCTTCTATTTGATCTAGGGGATCATGCAACCTTGGTAGTGCCATCATGCAAATCATAATTTTGGCATCCATTTTCCTTGACATCGTTTGACACTAAGTTACGATCAACATTTGGCTTTTGCATGTAGCCTCTTGTATATGTTGTTTGTGCATGACCACCCTTTGATTTTGGGGATGAAATCATTGTAGGAGGGGAGGATTTTTAGTATGCACGTGCACATGGGGCATGGGCCTGAGCACTTGGAACTTAGGGCATCTTTATGCATATGAGACTAGGGTACATGTGGCCTTGGGACCATAAAAGGAACATGGCCAATGTACTATGTACTTTTTAATTTCTTTTAATAATATACACTTTATATTTCTTAGAGACTATGGCCCAAGCTTCTATGGTGACTGCTGCTCATATGAGTAGCACATGTGTGTACTTCATGCTAATGAGTACAAAGATGTATTATGTGACTTCCCATGTCTAGGTCCTACTCCATATGATGCAATGGATCTATGCTGGTACTCCCTTCATGAGTACAATCTCCATCTCTATCCAATATTCAATTCTTACACATATTATTCTAGGCTCTATGCATAGTGTTTATACATAAAGTTTATTTCATAATCTTTGTTAAAGCCTAGAAGACTATATGACTCTGCATAAGACTATATGCATAGAGTCTATTACACATAGTCTCTCATCCATAAGACTCTATGTATAGAGTCTATTGCATAGTCTTATAGATAAGAGTCTTTTGCATAGTCTTATGTCTTTAGCATAGTATTATGCATAGAGTCTATTACATAGTCTTATACATAGAGTCTATTACGCATAGTCTTATGTATAGGAGTTTTAAGTATTTATGTTTGTGCATGGGTAGATGTCAAAAAACTTGTAGCGCGATGTTACATGTGAAGGAGGAATAGATATCATGGTATTCTTTGTAAGTAGATCACCTTGAATTATATCTTATTATTTACAAAAGAAAGATTTCCCTATCACAATATAAAATCAAATTTTACTTGTTTGTATGTCTATATCTTAAAGCGGTGGACCACCCTATGGTTTTGCATTACAATAAGGTTTGGAAGCTCTCTTTAAAAGGGTGTAAGAAGAAGGATGGATTATTATTTTGAAGGCCCTACTTGGGAAGTATGGCAAAGTACGTACATTCCTAAACCCATAACCACTTTGTTTTTTCTACACTGGGTTTCAATTCTATTAGTTTTGTTGTGTTTTAGGATCATGTTACTACAAAGTGTGCCCATGTGCAACTCAAAAGCAATGAAAATGTGAGAGTAGAGGTTGAAGCTGTAAGAGGCGACAACAATCAAAATGTGTGAGCGTGTGTTTATTAAAGATGATGATGAGAGGACCTCAACGTAAGCCCAACTCCCTATACTTTTTTTGTTATCCTTTTATTTTTCCTTTAGTCCTTTTTGCCTATGATAAGGGGATTACTTTCTGTTGCCATAATTCAAGATGTACTTCTTTTGTGATTAAGAAGTGAACACTATATTTAGCCTCAATCTTGTGTAAGATTCATTGTCTTTCACCTCTTAATGTTTTTACATTACTATGATTATCTTCACATTCACTTACACATGCACAAGTAAGAAACAGGGGGCTCCCCTTGCATGCATTGTAGAAAACTACAACAAGCATAGGGGGCTCCTATTATGGTTGTAGGCACAGCACTAACTTTTTATAATATATTGTAAATGTGTAATTTTTTCATATAAATGTGTGGTTTTTTTATATAAATGTGTATTTTTCATATTTTATAGACTTAACTATGTAAATGGGGGGGGAGATAATGGGACAGAGAGAAATTAGATCTGATATATGTTGCTCTCTCATGTTCTATCCTCCCCATTTTTTTTTACATGGACTGCATCACCACTAGGCACACAGTTATGATTGTGGCTATATGTGCAGATGTAGCCACGTTCCCCTAACCTGACCAAAGCTAGATAACATAATTTCAAAACTCCCAAATTCCTTTATTGAGTCGTAGTTGTGGATATGACTAAGCCTTAATTCTCTTGTTAGCTCCTATATCAAGTACAAAGAGGAGGAGGAGATGTTGTTGTAGTAGATATAGGAGAAACAAGCTAACCAAGATCTACTCCCAATTATCTCATGTATTAATGTAAGAACATGGGGCTCATAACTGGAAGTGATGCTATGAATGAACGAGTAAAAGAGGCCATCCGCTTACATGTCCATATTTTCTACTTAGCCTTTAGGGTGTGTTGAAGAATCTAAAGATAGATATCAACTCAAAATAATCAACTTCCATACGACCATAACCTTTAATTATGAATAAATATATACCTTTACAATCAAAATTGATGTAAATCAAAGGCTCTATTCTTTCCTACCCACGTGTAGTTTTCCTACTACTACTGAGCTAACAAATGAGCCTACCTCTTGTGTGTGCTAAGACCAATTCGATAATGTTGGCAATAATTTATGTGGAGACATATCTATTACAATCGAATTATGTATGTATGATAATAATGATACATCACTTAAGTGAGGTTTTACACACAATTTTAGACAACTTTGGGGATGTTTAATATTTTTCAAATTTTGCTCAATTTTTGTACAACAGTTTGCGATAATGTCCATTCTTCTTTTACATTTGAAAATTGGATTTGTAATTAAAGTGAACCCTACTGTTTTCTTTTGATGTTTGCAAATGATCGTCTTGTAAAAAAAGACTGTTTATTATGTATATACTCACAAAAACCTTATTAAAAAAATATTTCTACAACATACTTAAGCATATCTTTACTCCATCAAAAATTTCACATGGACCTATCCACAAAGGACTCCCAAGACATTGAAAATATTTTCTTTATATTTTTAGTAAACCCAGTTGGGTTGAAGAAATAAAAAATATCTAATAGGAATTTTGGATTGGAAATTTAAGATAATCAAGAATTGGGAACTACACTAGTACAAAATAAGATGTTAATCTCTCCAAGTGGGGGGGAAATTTTAGTGTGAAATTAAGTGCAGGAAGTTTTACCCTTCAAATATTAGACAACGAAAAAAAGAAGTGAACATATTTCTGACAACAACGAGAAAGAATTTGAATACTCATTAACATATACGACAACAAAAAATAATTTAAATACCCTTCATAAACATATGAGAAGATGAAAAATAATTTAAATACTCATCCGTGTATTTGAAGCCCACTAAACAAGTCGATTACATGGCATAGATACCATGGGCTTTGATAATAGAAGTGAGCGTCTAATTATAATCTAGGTGTTAGAGATTCAACTTGAATTGACACTGGACATCATCTCAACAGAAGCTTATTGTTATGTGCATGCTGCACACTTATTCTTAAAATCTAAACCCTACTCTACATATTTGAGTGGGCTGATGCCTTTTTTGCACACACAAAAAACATGTAATGATCAGTAAACTCGAAACAATGTTAATAGAAACTATTCAATGTTGATACAAAGTATATCATTGAGCTTCTTACCTAGTGGTATGGCTATCTTCTTCTTCTGGCTAGCATCAAGTTTATCGTCAAGTTTCTTCTCTTCATAAGGCAAAGTACACACAAATAGAAGGCAACTATCACTACAGCAATCCTTGTCTTTTGAGCATACCCCCCCAAAGGGTAAACAAGAAGGAGCAGCTTTGTCTGCACAAATGTTGTCCACATTATATGTAGGTGCACATATAATCATCAAAATAGAAAGCTCAGCAAACTCCCTTAGCTAAGCTCAACCTTGATCATTATGGAGTTTTGTGTTGATATCCACATTATATATAGGTGCACATGTAAATAATAGAAAATTAAACAACTTAGCATACCGCACCTATAGCTTAGCTTAGTCTTTGCAAGTAGGTGCCCACAAGGCATGGCATGATTCATGTGCTTCCATATTGTACAACAGTAAAGATAGCATGTTATTAAATTCAAAAGCTATCGAAGAAGAAAGTATAAGTGGGCTTGAATTTGCAGCACACAACCGTACAACTACTAATTAGGATGACTATATTTATATTACCTGGAATTGCTACCTTCTGTAAGATTCTCCCCCAGCCTTCGAGGTATACAGGAGTAAGAATCTCCCTTTTTGATCTTATAATTATTCTCTCTCTAAAATAAAAGAAAGATTCTGTTTAAAAAAAGGAAGAACCTTTTCCCTGAATACTTCTCAAGAGTCCCACCCGTTTTAAGGATTCAGAACAATGAGTTCAGAAGTGAGAATCGATGTTTTGGATATCAAGGTTTTGGTCTTCATTCGAGTACGGCCCAAAAGAAGTTCTTTATCTCTTGGGAAGTATAAGAAGTTATCTCCCAGATATTGTGGACCAAAGAAAGTAGGTGATTTAGCTTACGAACTTCTTTTATCTCCTCGTCTCAAAGTTCTGAATGCCTTCTATAGAAAAATGTGCCAAACCCAAATCATGGAAAGACGGTAAAACTTCAGCGGCGGCAAGTTACCATTGGCTTCGAAGTTACGCTAGCTCCTTCCTTTATATAAGTCGTAACTTTTACTTGTCGTTCACAGTAATCTTACTCCCATCGATCTCCTTTCTTTCTTAATCTCCTTCATGGCTTGGCAACAAGAATTAGTTTTATCCATAATGATTCCTCACCTTCAAGATGCAAGTGAGTCTCTGAAGAAGGATTTTATAGAACAGTATGAGCGCTCACTTTTCCCTCACTTGGGAACTTCTGTAGCTCAGACCAAATGGCGGACCTATCAAGACATAACTAGGGTAACACCCTGGGGTCAGCAGCACTTTCGTAACAATGTCCGCTTAGCCATGGTTATTGAAGCTTTGGGTTTGGGTCCCCGATACTACTGCGTCATGAGATCAAGGCATCTTGGGTTTTCTGAGCGGGTCTTCTTACTGGCGTGTTTTCTTCCTCATGAGAAGATATGCCTTTACCCCGTTTTTGGCTTGCCTCTCAGAGGTCCTTTTGTTAGATCACCTCATACCACTGAGATAGGTGCGACAATAACCAACAGAATTATTCCCATAGATGAGTTACCTTATACTTGTGCAGCTTGTGAGTGCTGCTTTTGTGACCATATGATGGACGGGCTTATGGAAGTGTAAAGAGTTCTTCTATCTTTACTGTATAAGTTTCGAGAATAAATAAAGTTTAAATCTTGTTCTTATCTTGCTCTCTTTGAGACTTTTCTTGGTGGTTAATCTTTATTAAAATTTTTCTCTAAGTCTCATATTCGTGCATCTTGCGAAATTACCCTAGTTTGCGAGATGAGGACATCTCGCGTTTTTTAAGTGGGGTAGAATGTAAGATTCCTCCCCCACCCCCTTTTTGATGTCTAGTATCTTCCCCTGTAATCAATCCCTCTTCAGAAATATAAAGACCTTGTTTCTAACTATTTTAACCTAGAGAGAGAAAATATTTTAGAGAGAAAATATTCAGATTTTGAATATTTTTGGATAGAAAAATATCTCTTATAATTAAGATGAATTCCCCTGAAACAGAAATTCAAAAAGAATTTTCCAATGTGCAATTGGAATTAATTGGAAATGTGTATAAAGGACCTTAGCCTAAGGGTCTAGATTTTCAGAAATTTTTGGATTATGGTCCAATTAAGGTTCCTATGGACCAATAGCATCAATCCATGTGTAAGGAGGAGATAAATCCAATTTGTAAAAAAAGATACCCAAAAATGAGTAAATGCTCACATAAGATGAAGAGTTGAAAATGTACAAGGTTTATTAGTAAAAAACTATGAGCAATATTAAAAATATGAGATATTTTGGGTATCCAAAAATGAGTAAATGCTCACATAAGATGAAGAGTTGAAAATGTACAAGGTTTATTAGTAAAAAACTATGAGCAATATTAAAATGATTCCATTATGACACATATGTAAGGAAGGGGAGTTCTTTAAAGGAGGTGCATATTTCACATAAGATGAAATGATTCCATTATGACACATATGTAAGGAAGGGGAGTTCTTTAAAGGAGGTGCATATTTCACATAAGATGAAGAGTTGAAAATGTACAAGGTTTATTAGTAAAAAACTATGAGCAATATTAAAATGATTCCATTATGACACATATGTAAGGAAGGGGAGTTCTTTAAAGGAGGTGCATATTTCACATAAGATGAAGAGTTGAAAATGTACAAGGTTTATTAGTAAAGAACTATGAGCAATATTAAAATGATTCCATTATGACACATATGTAAGGAAGGGGAGTTCTTTAAAGGAGGTGCATATTTCACATGCTTGAATGAGTTTTAAACTCATAAAAATTGAGATAACTGTGAGATCCCTGTTCCCACCGAGCAACGGATTCAGGGTACTAGCTGCGGAAGTAGCACTTCTCGCGCGGGACAGCGGTCCCAAACTCGGGGCCTCACCCACGGATATCCGGATAAGAGACTAATCCGTCGGTTGTTCCAAAACCGAACCCGGAAAAACTTCCTTTACCGGAAAGCACGGGCGATTCCTCCAGGATAACTTTTTACTCTAACGTAGTCAAGATCATTTCTGATCAAACTGATCCAATTGCATCTATAAGATATTTGGTCGGATCAAGGAAGAAACTTGCACTTGGATCATTTGGATCAACGCTTTTTTCCCCATTCAAGAGGCACAGCCGTTGATTCCTATCCATAGAACAATTACTGTCCGGGATTTACTTTATCTATCGTAATAACAAAAGTTGAGTCTCGATTTATGGATCCATCAGTCCAGCCTAACCCCATCCGATCCCATGGGTTAACCAACCGCCCAACCACTGTAGTGATGGGATCCAATTTGGAATTTGGTTAGGTTTTGTCCCGGGTACCAAGGAAAAGAGTTCCAAGGCCCCCTAGCCGGAAGTTCATGCAAACATAAAACTAGCCACACCACTTACACACCCAATATGAAATTGCCTTTTTCTTAGCATCAGCTAACTTTAAAACAATCCTTTAATGAAACCATAGTACCACTGATCACAATCTTCCAATTTATCCGGTTGATTCATAATTTCCCATCATTCCTTCATCAGAGTATCTATGGCATCATTGGCAACTAGAACGCTCACCACCTGTCCACACAGGGGCCTTTTCAATAGTTCCTAGCCCATAATACTCGGCAATATAATCACTTATAAAAATCAAGATGGACTCTCGTTGAAGATCAACCAACAGATCCATATAAAGAGCCATGGACTCATCCATTGAAGACCAGCAAGGTCAATCAACCAGATCCATGCCCGGTTTCACAAAACAACTCTTACTCCTTGTTCCAATATCTTCCTCGACGCACGCGTGGGTATCCTAGGCGACCTAGAGCCCGAGCACCGTATGGTCAGCACCCTCTAGGATCCTTCGCAGGTGACCTAGCGCTTCACTCATAGGCCGCTTCCTTGGTCCCTCATCCACCGTATCGGAAGCTCACCATTTTAATCGAACCGAGGCTGGTCAAGACCTCGGTCGACCTTGCTACGCGAGACGTCCTCCATTGACTCTCCGTCAGCAGTTGCAACTTTATCAGTTAGGTCTCCACGACCTTAATCACAAGACGGTCAAAATGCTTCCCCATCATTCTTGACATAAAACAGCCATTTACAACCAGCATTTATAAACAGTTTACAAATACAATTTCTATATTAACTCTCATTTTTTCACGTTATCCCTCATTAATCCACATTACTTATTCCACATTCCGTTTATATGTGTACTCATCCAATCACATCATTTTCCATCTCTTCACTTCAGATTCCTTCACATCACATATCATATATTCACATCCATATCCACATCCATACATCCACATCCACATCCACATTCACATCCATACATCCACATCCACATCCACATCCACATTCACATCCATACATCCATATCCACATCTATACATCCACATCCACATCCACATTCACATCCATACATCCACATCCACATCCACATTCACATCCATACATCCACATCTACATGCTTACCTCCATTTTCACATCCTCATTTATACATCCACATCCCATATCCACATTCATACATACACATCCACATCCACATTCACATCCATACATCCACATCTACATGCTTACCTCCATTTTCACATCCTCATTTATACATCCACATTCATACATACACATCCATATCCACATCCATACATCCACATCCACATGCATACATCTACTATCACGTCCTCATTCATACATCCACATCCACATACATACATATATCCACATCCACATTCCCATTCACATCTATACATCCACATCTACATCCACATACATACATACATCCACATCCACATTCCACATTCACATCTATACAGCCACATCTACATCCACATTCACATCTATACATCCACATCTACATCCACATTCACATACATCCACATCCACCTTCCCATTCACATCTATACATCCACATCTACATCCACATACATACATACATCCACATCCACATTCCACATTCACATCTATACAGCCACATCTACATCCACATTCACATCTATGCATAAACATCTTCATGCATACATCCCTTTCCACATTCATACATCCACACTCCCATCTCCACATCCGCACATCCACACTCCCATCTCCACATCCACACATCCACATACATACATCCATTTCCACATTCCCATTCATATAACCCCATATGCCTTCACATCTAATCTTTTACATCACATCCATTCTCGCCCTATCACAACCCATATACATCTTATCCTATCACATACACTTCTTACCTCATCCCATACACATCTTATCAAATCTTAATTCATCTTATCACCTTATAACTTATTTCATAAGCATCTTATCACCTCTTGTCACATCTTATTCACCTCTTATCACATCCTATCACATCTCATATCTATTTATAGAATACAAGAGAATTCTTATCTTTGATATAAGATTTCTTTACACATTTATTTATGCATGAATTCTATTTAAGGAGATTAATACTTTCGAAGTAAAAATCAATCTTTTATGCATCTTCTTATGCATAAATTCAATTTGGTAGGAATTACACTTTTAGAATAAAAGAATTTCTCTTATGCATCTAAGTTATGCATAAAATCCATTTATGAGGAAAATCACACTTTTAGTATAAAAAGAATATCTTTTATGCATACCTCTATGCATGAAATCCAATATGATAAAAGTAACACTCTTACAATAAAATAATCAACTTTTATGCATACCTCTATGCATGAAATTCGAATATGATAAAACTAACACTTTGGATATAAAAATTGCATACTTCTATGCATGAAAATAAAATAATAAAAGTAACACTTTTGATATAAAAATTGATCCATTATGCATACTTCTAGGCATGAAAATAAAAATGGTAAAAATAACACTTTTGATATAAAAATTTATCCATTATGCATACTTCTATGCATGAATTAAAAATGGTAAAAATAACACTTTTGATATAAAAACCTATCCTTTATGCATGATATTAAAATTCAATTTCTCCATGATTATAATGAAATTCTTTCAATTAATCTAGGATGATAATTCCTAGAATATGGTAGGAAGTCCTCTTTTTATGCTTTGAATGAAATTATTTTATGCATAATTTTTATAAAAATTTTTCCATAGCTCTGCTGCTATGACTGATAAATCTCAAATTTTCTAAGGGATAAAGCTTATTATTAAGGAAATAATTAAAATGATCTCTAATTGGATCATTAATCTATAATGGATTGAATCATCAATATACATAAACTAAAAGCATAGAAAAAAGCCATTAATTTGGCCTCAAGCATAGCTTAATCTTGGGTTAAGGAAAAGCTTTATGAAAAGCTTGATTTGGATTGAGAATGGGTCATGAGTATGACCATTTCTTGAGTGAGAGAGAGAAATTACATAAAAACCATTAGAATTTAAAACATAAATGGAAATTAACTTCAATAGCATTTATTAAATTATGTAACTCTTCACTACTATTCACCAATTAACTTCAATAGCATTTAAAAAACCATACCAATTAAGCTTCTCAAGCTTGAGAGGGGTTGAGAAGAGAGAAACTTTGAGATATTATAGAAAAGATCAATATTCACTAATTACCTTACAAATTGCTTGATTCTTTGTTCACGGTAGAGGCCCCCAACCAATCAATTGGTTAAGTATGTTGATGGAGCAACCAATGGGGATTGAAGAAAGAGGGAAGCTCCAAAAACTAGTGAATTATTAATGAATTCATAGTTCTTGGCTTAGGTGGAGTAGAGTACCGATGCATAAACACTATATATTTTTCAACAAGGGGGAGGCTTCTATTTATAGGAAAAATTGAGCTCCTAACTAAACAAACTGATTCTAGAATTTTCTAAATCAGTTTGGTCAATATTTGACCATTTTTAGGTCAGTTAAGCTAACTTTTTGGAACTAGACTTGAATGAGGAGAGAGGAGAGATGAAATATCTCAATTTTCATGAGTTTAAAACTCATTCAAGCATGTGAAATATGCACCTCCTTTAAAGAACTCCCCTTCCTTACATATGTGTCATAATGGAATCATTTTAATATTGCTCATAGTTCTTTACTAATAAACCTTGTACATTTTCAACTCTTCATCTTATGTGAAATATGCACCTCCTTTAAAGAACTCCCCTTCCTTACATATGTGTCATAATGGAATCATTTTAATATTGCTCATAGTTTTTTACTAATAAACCTTGTACATTTTCAACTCTTCATCTTATGTGAAATATGCACCTCCTTTAAAGAACTCCCCTTCCTTACATATGTGTCATAATGGAATCATTTTAATATTGCTCATAGTTTTTTTTACTAATAAACCTTGTACATTTTCAACTCTTCATCTTATGTGAAATATGCACCTCCTTTAAAGAACTCCCCTTCCTTACATATGTGTCATAATGGAATCATTTTAATATTGCTCATAGTTTTTTACTAATAAACCTTGTACATTTTCAACTCTTCATCTTATGTGAGCATTTACTCATTTTTGGATACCCAAAATATCTCATATTTTTAATATTGCTCATAGTTTTTTACTAATAAACCTTGTACATTTTCAACTCTTCATCTTATGTGAGCATTTACTCATTTTTGGGTATCTTCTTTTACAAATTGGATTTATCTCCTCCTTACACATGGATTGATGCTATTGGTCCATAGGAACCTTAATTGGACCATAATCCAAAAATTTCTAAAAATCTAGACCCTTAGGCTAAGGTCCTTTATACACATTTCCAATTAATTCCAATTGCACATTGAAAAATTCTTTTTGAATTTCTGTTTCAGGGGAATTCATCTTAATTATAAGAGATATTTTTCTATCCAAAAATATTTAAAATCTGAATATTCTCTCTCTAGAATATTTTCTCTCTCTAGGTTAAAATAGTTAGAAACAAGGTCTTTATATTTCTGAAGAGGGATTGATTACAGGGGAAGATACTAGACATCAAAAAGGGGGTGGGGGAGGAATCTTACATTCTACCCCACTTAAAAAACGCGAGATGTCCTCATCTCGCAAACTAGGGTAATTTCGCAAGATGCACGAATATGAGACTTAGAGAAAAATTTTAATCAAGATTAACCACCAAGAAAAGTCTCAAAGAGAGCAAGATAAGAACAAGATTTAAACTTTATTCATTCTCGAAACTTATACAGTAACGATAGAAGAACTCTTTACACTTCCATAAGCCCGTCCATCATATGGTCACAAAAGCAGCACTCACAAGCTGCACAAGTATAAGGTAACTCATCTATGGGAATAATTCTGTTGGTTATTGTCGCACCTATCTCAGTGGTATGAGGTGATCTAACAAAAGGACCTCTGAGAGGCAAGCCAAAAACGGGGTAAAGGCATATCTTCTCATGAGGAAGAAAACACGCCAGTAAGAAGACCCGCTCAGAAAACCCAAGATGCCTTGATCTCATGACGCAGTAGTATCGGGGACCCAAACCCAAAGCTTCAATAACCATGGCTAAGCGGACATTGTTACGAAAGTGCTGCTGACCCCAGGGTGTTACCCTAGTTATGTCTTGATAGGTCCGCCATTTGGTCTGAGCTACAGAAGTTCCCAAGTGAGGGAAAAGTGAGCGCTCATACTGTTCTATAAAATCCTTCTTCACAGACTCACTTGCATCTTGAAGGTGAGGAATCATTATGGATAAAACTAATTCTTGTTGCCAAGCCATGAAGGAGATTAAGAAAGAAAGGAGATCGATGGGAGTAAGATTACTGTGAACGACAAGTAAAAGTTACGACTTATATAAAGGAAGGAGCTAGCGTAACTTTGAAGCCAATGGTAACTTGCCACTGAAGTTTTACCGTCTTTCCATGATTTGGGTTTGGCACATTTTTCTATAGAAGGCATTCAGAACTTTGAGATGAGGAGATAAAAGAAGTTCGTAAGCTAAATCACCTACTTTCTTTGGTCCACAATATTTGGGAGATAACTTCTTATACTTCCCAAGAGATAAAGAACTTCTTTTGGGCCGTACTCGAATGAAGACCAAAACCTTGATATCCAAAACATCGATTCTCACTTCTGAACTCATTGTTCTGAATCCTTAAAACGGGTGGGACTCTTGAGAAGTATTCAGGGAAAAAGTTCTTCCTTTTTTTAAACAGAATCTTTCTTTTATTTTAGAGAGAGAATAATTATAAGATCAAAAAGGGAGATTCTTACTCCTGTATACCTCGAAGACTGGTGGGGGAGAATCTTACATTCTACCCCACTTGAAAAGTGCGAGATGTCCTCATCTCGCAAGGTAGAGGACAACTCTTTTTCTTAAGATCCAATTTTTTCCTACGTTCCTTATATTCTGGTCAACCCAATAGAATACTGGGATAATTATCCCTTAATGGAACTCATCATTAAATGACAATTCATTCCAATCATATCATTCATATCTTTAACATGATAATGGTCCATTAGACCGAAAAATTCTCTTCTGAAGATTCCTCCCCACGAAAATTTCAGTTAAGCAAGTTCTCAATTTGTCATCCCTTAACTTGATCTACGGGTCAAGTGTTAACAATAGCAATCTGACAGCACAATCCACTAATCTCATAGTGATTTGCTGAAATTATTATTATCATTCCAGTTATGAATATTATCACTGGGACTCGTCCCCTTCATCCTCATTGTGGTTTCGTTCAGCTTATTACATTTTAACTAAATTTCAGAAATCATCATTTTTCAATCAGAATCCAAATCAATTTCATCAGTTCCCAAACAGAATTAAAAATCATATCAACCACATTCGAATTCATCATCTGGATAGCATTAACGCTTATTATTCAAGTCTTAGATTTACTCGTATATACTGTCAGTAAAGAGCTGCAGTATACTCTCGGTATATACGGGTAGTCACGACCCTTGGAATTATAAGGTAAATACCATCATATCTAGGCCTCAAGCAAGTCAGCGATTCTATATAATTACGATATTTCCATCTGAAGATCCAATTACCAACTTACGAATTGCAGTTTGAATATCAAATTGTATAAATTATATCACACAATTATAACCTTTTTGTGCTTCTTGATAAATTTTTGACATATTTGGTTTCTCAGTTGATCTTTATTAGCGAAATGCTCTGATACCAACTGTGAGATCCATGATCCGGATAAGAGACTAATCCGTCGGTTGTTCCAAAATCGAACTCGGAAAAACTTCCTTTACCGAAAAGCACGGGCGATTCCTCCAGGATAACTTTTTACTCTAACGTAGTCAAGATCATTTCTGATCAAACTGATCCAATTGCATCTATAAGATATTTGGTCAGATCAAAGGAGAAACTTGCACTTGGATCATTTGGATCAACGCTTTTTTCCCCATTCAAGAGGCACAGCCGTTGATTCCTATCCATAGAACAATTACTGTCCGGGATTTACTTTATCTATCGTAATAACAAAAGTTGAGTCTCGATTTATGGATCCATCAGTCCAGCCTAACCCCATCCGATCCCATGGGTTAGCCAACCGTCCAACCACTGTAGTGATGGGATCCAATTTGGAATTTGGTTAGGTTTTGTCCCGGGTACCAAGGAAAAGAGTTCCAAGGTCCCCTAGCCGGAAGTTCATGCAAACATAAAACTAGCCACACCACTTACACACCCAATATGAAATTGCCTTTTTCTTAGCATCAGCTAACTTTAAAACAATCCTTTAATGAAACCATAGTACCACTGATCACAATCTTCCAATTTATCCGGTTGATTCATAATTTCCCATCATTCCTTCATCAGAGTATCTATGGCATCATTGGCAACTAGAACGCTCACCACCTGTCCACACAGGGGCCTTTTCAATAGTTCCTAGCCCATAATACTCGGCAATATAATCACTTATAAAAATCAAGATGGACTCTCGTTGAAGATCAACCAACAAATCCATATAAAGAGACATGGACTCATCCATTGAAGACCAGCAAGGTCAATCAACCAGATCCATGCCCGGTTTCATAGAACAACTCTTACTCCTTGTTCCAATATCTTCCTCGACGCACGCGTGGGTATCCTAGGCGACCTAGAGCCCGAGCACCGTATGGTCAGCACCCTCTAGGATCCTTCGTCGCAGGTGACCTAGCGCTTCACTCATAGGCCGCTTCCTTGGTCCCTCATCCACCGTACCGGAAGCTCACCATTTTAATCGAACCGAGGCTGGTCAAGACCTCGGTCGACCTTGCTACGCGAGACGTCCTCCATTGACTCTCTGTCTCAGCAGTTGCAACTTTATCAGTTAGGTCTCCACGACCTTAATCACAAGACGGTCAAAATGCTTCCCCATCATTCTTGACATAAAACAGCCATTTACAACCAGCATTTATAAACAGTTTACAAATACAATTTCTATATTAACTCTCATTTTTCCACGTTATCCCTCATTAATCCACATTACTTATTCCACATTCCGTTTATATGTGTACTCATCCAATCACATCATTTTTCATCTCTTCACTTCAGATTCCTTCACATCACATATCATATATTCACATCCATATCCACATCCATACATCCACATCCACATCCACATTCACATCCATACATCCACATCCACATCCACATCCACATTCACATCCATACATCCATATCCACATCCATACATCCACATCCACATCCACATTCACATCCATACATCCACATCCACATCCACATTCACATCCATACATCCACATCTACATGCTTACCTCCATTTTCACATCCTCATTTATACATCCACATCCCATATCCACATTCATACATACACATCCACATCCACATTCACATCCATACATCCACATCTACATGCTTACCTCCATTTTCACATCCTCATTTATACATCCACATTCATACATACACATCCATATCCACATCCATACATCCACATCCACATGCATACATCTACTATCACGTCCTCATTCATACATCCACATCCACATACATACATATATCCACATCCACATTCCCATTCACATCTATACATCCACATCTACATCCACATACATACATACATCCACATCCACATTCCACATTCACATCTATACAGCCACATCTACATCCACATTCACATCTATACATCCACATCTACATCCACATTCACATACATCCACATCCACCTTCCCATTCACATCTATACATCCACATCTACATCCACATACATACATACATCCACATCCACATTCCACATTCACATCTATACAGCCACATCTACATCCACATTCACATCTATGCATAAACATCTTCATGCATACATCCCTTTCCACATTCATACATCCACACTCCCATCTCCACATCCGCACATCCACACTCCCATCTCCACATCCACACATCCACATACATACATCCATTTCCACATTCCCATTCATATAACCCCATATGCCTTCACATCTTATCTTTTACATCACATCCATTCTCGCCCTATCACAACCCATATACATCTTATCCTATCACATACACTTCTTACCTCATCCCATACACATCTTATCAAATCTTAATTCATCACCTTATAACTTATTTCATAAGCATCTTATCACCTCTTGTCACATCTTATTCACCTCTTATCACATCCTATCACATCTCATATCTATTTATAGAATACAAGAGAATTCTTATCTTTGATATAAGATTTCTTTACACATTTATTTATGCATGAATTCTATTTAAGGAGATTAATACTTTCGAAGTAAAAATCAATCTTTTATGCATCTTCTTATGCATAAATTCAATTTGGTAGGAATTACACTTTTAGAATAAAAGAATTTCTCTTATGCATCTAAGTTATGCATAAAATCCATTTATGAGGAAAATCACACTTTTAGTATAAAAAGAATATCTTTTATGCATACCTCTATGCATGAAATCCAATATGATAAAAGTAACACTCTTACAATAAAATAATCAACTTTTATGCATACCTCTATGCATGAAATTCGAATATGATAAAAGTAACACTTTGGATATAAAAATTTATCCATTATGTATACTTCTATGCATGAAATAAAAATGATAAAAGTAACACTTTTGATATAAAAATTTATCCTTTATGCATACTTCTATGCATGAAAATAAAAATGATAAAAATAACACTTTTGATATAAAAATTTATCCTTTATGCATACTTCTATGCATGAAAATAAAAATTGATAAAAATAACACTTTTGATATAAAAATTTATCCATTATGCATACTTCTATGCATGAAAATAAAAATGGTAAAAGTAACACTTTTGATATAAAAATTTATCCATTATGCATACTTCTATGCATGAAAATAAAATAATAAAAGTAACACTTTTGATATAAAAAATTATCCATTATGCATACTTCTAGGCATGAAAATAAAAATGGTAAAAATAACACTTTTGATATAAAAATTTATCCATTATGCATACTTCTATGCATGAATTAAAAATGGTAAAAATAACACTTTTGATATAAAAACTTATCCTTTATGCGTGATATTAAAATTCAATTTCTCCATGATTATAATGAAATTCTTTCAATTAATCTAGGATGATAATTCCTAGAATATGGTAGGAAGTCCTCTTTTTATGCTTTGAATGAAATTATTTTATGCATAATTTTTATAAAATTTTTTCCATAGCTCCGGTGCTATGACTGATAAATCTCAATTTTTCTAAGGGATAAAGCTTATTATTAAGGAAATAATTAAAATGATCTCTAATTGGATCATTAATCTATAATGGATTGAATCATCAATATACATAAACTAAAAGCATAGAAAAAAGCCATTAAATTGGCCTCAAGCATAGCTTAATCTTGGGTTAAGGAAAAGCTTTATGAAAAGCTTGATTTGGATTGAGAATGGGTCATGAGTATGACCATTTCTTGAGTGAGAGAGAGAAAATACATAAAAACCATTAGAATTTAAAACATAAATGGAAATTAACTTCAATAGCATTTATTAAATTATGTAACTCTTCACTACTATTCACCAATTAACTTCAATAGCATTTAAAAAACCATACCAATTAAGCTTCTCAAGCTTGAGAGGGGTTGAGAAGAGAGAAACTTTGAGATATTATAGAAAAGATCAATATTCACTAATTACCTTACAAATTGCTTGATTCTTTGTTCACGGTAGAGGCCCCCAACCAATCAATTGGTTAAGTATGTTGATGGAGCCACCAATGGGGATTGAAGAAAGAGGGAAGCTCCAAAAACTAGTGAATTATTAATGAATTCATAGTTCTTGGCTTAGGTGGAGTAGAGTAACGATGCATAAACACTATATATTTTTCAACAAGGGGGAGGCTTCTATTTATAGGAAAAATTGAGCTCCTAACCAAACAAACTGATTCTAGAATTTTCTAAATCAGTTTGGTCAATATTTGACCATTTTTAGGTCAGTTAAGCTAACTTTTTGGAACTAGACTTGAATGAGGAGAGAGGAGAGATGAAATATCTCAATTTTCATGAGTTTAAAACTCATTCAAGCATGTGAAATATGCACCTCCTTTAAAGAACTCCCCTTCCTTACATATGTGTCATAATGGAATCATTTTAATATTGCTCATAGTTCTTTACTAATAAACCTTGTACATTTTCAACTCTTCATCTTATGTGAAATATGCACCTCCTTTAAAGAACTCCCCTTCCTTACATATGTGTCATAATGGAATCATTTTAATATTGCTCATAGTTTTTTACTAATAAACCTTGTACATTTTCAACTCTTCATCTTATGTGAAATATGCACCTCCTTTAAAGAACTCCCCTTCCTTACATATGTGTCATAATGGAATCATTTTAATATTGCTCATAGTTTTTTTTACTAATAAACCTTGTACATTTTCAACTCTTCATCTTATGTGAAATATGCACCTCCTTTAAAGAACTCCCCTTCCTTACATATGTGTCATAATGGAATCATTTTAATATTGCTCATAGTTTTTTACTAATAAACCTTGTACATTTTCAACTCTTCATCTTATGTGAGCATTTACTCATTTTTGGATACCCAAAATATCTCATATTTTTAATATTGCTCATAGTTTTTTACTAATAAACCTTGTACATTTTCAACTCTTTATCTTATGTGAGCATTTACTCATTTTGGGTATCTTCTTTTACAAATTGGATTTATCTCCTCCTTACACATGGATTGATGCTATTGGTCCATAGGAACCTTAATTGGACCATAATCCAAAAATTTTTGAAAATCTAGACCCTTAGGCTAAGGTCCTTTATACACATTTCCAATTAATTCCAATTGCACATTGAAAAATTCTTTTTGAATTTCTATTTCAGGGGAATTCATCTTAATTATAAGAGATATTTTTCTATCCAAAAATATTCAAAATCTGAATATTCTCTCTCTAGAATATTTTCTCTCTCTAGGTTAAAATAGTTAGAAACAAGGTCTTTATATTTCTGAAGAGGGATTGATTACAAGGGAAGATACTAGACATCAAAAAGGGGGTGGGGGAGGAATCTTACATTCTACCCCACTTAAAAAACGCGAGATGTCCTCATCTCGCAAACTAGGGCAATTTCGCAAGATGCACGAATATGAGACTTAGAGAAAAATTTTAATCAAGATTAACCACCAAGAAAAGTCTCAAAGAGAGCAAGATAAGAACAAGATTTAAACTTTATTCATTCTCGAAACTTATACAGTAAAGATAGAAGAACTCTTTACACTTCCATAAGCCCGTCCATCATATGGTCACAAAAGCAGCACTCACAAGCTGCACAAGTATAAGGTAACTCATCTATGGGAATAATTCTGTTGGTTATTGTCGCACCTATCTCAGTGGTATGAGGTGATCTAACAAAAGGACCTCTGAGAGGCAAGCCAAAAACGGGGTAAAGGCATATCTTCTCATGAGGAAGAAAACACGCCAGTAAGAAGACCTGCTCAGAAAACCCAAGATGCCTTGATCTCATGACGCAGTAGTATCGGGGACCCAAACCCAAAGCTTCAATAACCATGGCTAAGCGGACATTGTTACGAAAGTGCTGCTGACCCCAGGGTGTTACCCTAGTTATGTCTTGATAGGTCCGCCATTTGGTCTGAGCTACAGAAGTTCCCAAGTGAGGGAAAAGTGAGCGCTCATACTGTTCTATAAAATCCTTCTTCACAGACTCACTTGCATCTTGAAGGTGAGGAATCATTATGGATAAAACTAATTCTTGTTGCCAAGCCATGAAGGAGATTAAGAAAGAAAGGAGATTGATGGGAGTAAGATTACTGTGAACGACAAGTAAAAGTTACGACTTATATAAAGGAAGGAGCTAGCGTAACTTTGAAGCCAATGGTAACTTGCCACTGAAGTTTTACCGTCTTTCCATGATTTGGGTTTGGCACATTTTTCTATAGAAGGCATTCAGAACTTTGAGATGAGGAGATAAAAGAAGTTCGTAAGCTAAATCACCTACTTTCTTTGGTCCACAATATTTGGGAGATAACTTCTTATACTTCCCAAGAGATAAAGAACTTCTTTTGGGCCGTACTCGAATGAAGACCAAAACCTTGATATCCAAAACATCGATTCTCACTTCTGAACTCATTGTTCTGAATCCTTAAAACGGGTGGGACTCTTGAGAAGTATTCAGGGAAAAGGTTCTTCCTTTTTTTAAACAGAATCTTTCTTTTATTTTAGAGAGAGAATAATTATAAGATCAAAAAGGGAGATTCTTACTCCTGTATACCTCGAAGACTGGTGGGGGAGAATCTTACATTCTACCCCACTTGAAAAGTGCGAGATGTCCTCATCTCGCAAGGTAGAGGACAACTCTTTTTCTTAAGATCCAATTTTTTCCTACGTTCCTTATATTCTGGTCAACCCAATAGAATACTGGGATAATTATCCCTTAATGGAACTCATCATTAAATGACAATTCATTCCAATCATATCATTCATATCTTTAACATGATAATGGTCCATTAGACCGAAAAATTCTCTTCTGAAGATTCCTCCCCACGAAAATTTCAGTTAAGCAAGTTCTCAATTTGTCATCCCTTAACTTGATCTACGGGTCAAGTGTTAACAATAGCAATCTGACAGCACAATCCACTAATCTCATAGTGATTTGCTGAAATTATTATTATCATTCCAGTTATGAATATTATCACTGGGACTCGTCCCCTTCATCCTCATTGTGGTTTCGTTCAGCTTATTACATTTTAACTAAATTTCAGAAATCATCATTTTTCAATCAGAATCCAAATCAATTTCATCAGTTCCCAAACAGAATTAAAAATCATATCAACCACATTCGAATTCATCATCTGGATAGCATTAACGCTTATAATTTCAAGTCTTAGATTTACTCGTATATACTGTCAGTAAAGAGCTGCAGTATACTCTCGGTATATACGGGTAGTCACGGCCCTTGGAATTATAAGGTAAATACCATCATATCTAGGCCTCAAGCAAGTCAGCGATTCTATATAATTACGATATTTCCATCTGAAGATCCAATTACCAACTTACGAATTGCAGTTTGAATATCAAATTGTATAAATTATATCACACAATTATAACCTTTTTGTGCTTCTTGATAAATTTTTGACATATTTGGTTTCTCAGTTGATCTTTATTAGCGAAATGCTCTGATACCAACTGTGAGATCCCTGTTCCCACCGAGCAACGGATTCGGGGTACTAGCAGCGGAAGTAGCACTTCTCGCGCGGGACAGGGGTCCCACACTCGGGGCCTCTCCCACGGATATCCGGATAAGAGACTAATCCGTCGGTTGTTCCGAAACCGAACCCGGAAAAACTTCCTTTACCGGAAAGCACGGGCGATTCCTCCAGGATAACTTTTTACTCTAACGTAGTCAAGATCATTTCTGATCAAACTGATCCAATTGCATCTATAAGATATTTGGTCGGATCAAGGAAGAAACTTGCACTTGGATCATTTGGATCAACGCTTTTTTCCCCATTCAAGAGGCACAGCCGTTGATTCCTATCCATAGAACAATTACTGTCCGGGATTTACTTTATCTATCGTAATAACAAAAGTTGAGTCTCGATTTATGGATCCATCAGTCCAGCCTAACCCCATCCGATCCCATGGGTTAGCCAACCGTCCAACCACTGTAGTGATGGGATCCAATTTGGAATTTGGTTAGGTTTTGTCCCGGGTACCAAGGAAAAGAGTTCCAAGGCCCCCTAGCCGGAAGTTCATGCAAACATAAAACTAGCTACACCACTTACACACCCAATATGAAATTGCCTTTTTCTTAGCATCAGCTAACTTTAAAACAATCCTTTAATGAAACCATAGTACCACTAATCACAATCTTCCAATTTATCCAGTTGATTCATAATTTCCCATCATTCCTTCATCAGAGTATCTATGGCATCATTGGCAACTAGAACGCTCACCACCTGTCCACACAGGGGCCTTTTCAATAGTTCCTAGCCCATAATACTCGGCAATATAATCACTTATAAAAATCAAGATGGACTCTCGTTGAAGATCAACCAACACATCCATATAAAGAGCCATGGACTCATCCATTGAAGACCAGCAAGGTCAATCAACCAGATCCATGCCCAGTTTCACAAAACAACTCTTACTCCTTATTCCAATATCTTCCTCGACGCACGCGTGGGTATCCTAGGCGACCTAGAGCCCGAGCACCGTATGGTCAGCACCCTCTAGGATCCTTCGCAGGTGACCTAGCGCTTCACTCATAGGCCGCTTCCTTGGTCCCTCATCCACCGTACCGGAAGCTCACCATTTTAATCGAACCGAGGCTGGTCAAGACCTCGGTCGACCTTGCTACGCGAGACGTCCTCCATTGACTCTCCGTCAGCAGTTGCAACTTTATCAGTTAGGTCTCCACGACCTTAATCACAAGACGGTCAAAATGCTTCCCCATCATTCTTGACATAAAACAGCCATTTACAACCAGCATTTATAAACAGTTTACAAATACAATTTCTATATTAACTCTCATTTTTCCACGTTATCCCTCATTAATCCACATTACTTATTCCACATTCCGTTTATATGTGTACTCGTCCAATCACATCATTTTCCATCTCTTCACTTCAGATTCCTTCACATCACATATCATATATTCACATCCATATCCACATCCATACATCCACATCCACATCCACATTCACATCCATACATCCACATCCACATCCACATCCACATTCACATCCATACATCCATATCCACATCCATACATCCACATCCACATCCACATTCACATCCATACATCCACATCCACATCCACATCCACATTCACATCCATACATCCACATCTACATGCTTACCTCCATTTTCACATCCTCATTTATACATCCACACCCATATCCACATTCATACATACACATCCACATCCACATTCACATCCATACATCCACATCTACATGCTTACCTCCATTTTCACATCCTCATTTATACATCCACATTCATACATACACATCCATATCCACATCCATACATCCACATCCACATGCATACATCTACTATCACGTCCTCATTCATACATCCACATCCACATACATACATATATCCACATCCACATTCCCATTCACATCTATACATCCACATCTACATCCACATACATACATACATCCACATCCACATTCCACATTCACATCTATACAGCCACATCTACATCCACATTCACATCTACATCCACATTCACATACATCCACATCCACCTTCCCATTCACATCTATACATCCACATCTACATTCACATACATACATACATCCACATCCACATCTATACAGCCACATCTACATCCACATTCACATCTATGCATAAACATCTTCATGCATACATCCCTTTCCACATTCATACATCCACACTCCCATCTCCACATCCGCACATCCACACTCCCATCTCCACATCCACACATCCACATCCACATACATCCATTTCCACATTCCCATTCATATAACCCCATATGCCTTCACATCTAATCTTTTACATCACATCCATTCTTGCCCTATCACAACCCATATACATCTTATCCTATCACATACACTTCTTACCTCATCCCATACACATCTTATCAAATCTTAATTCATCTTATCACCTTATAACTTATTTCATAAGCATCTTATCACCTCTTGTCACATCTTATTCACCTCTTATCACATCCTATCACATCTCATATCTATTTATAGAATACAAGAGAATTCTTATATTTGATATAAGATTTCTTTACACATTTATTTATGCATGAATTCTATTTAAGGAGATTAATACTTTCGAAGTAAAAATCAATCTTTTATGCATCTTCTTATGCATAAATTCAATTTGGTAGGAATTACACTTTTAGAATAAAAGAATTTCTCTTATGCATCTAAGTTATGCATAAAATCCATTTATGAGGAAAATCACACTTTTAGTATAAAAAGAATTTCTTTTATGCATACCTCTATGCATGAAATCCAATATGATAAAAGTAACACTCTTACAATAAAATAATCAACTTTTATGCATACCTCTATGCATGAAATTCGAATATGATAAAAGTAACACTTTGGATATAAAAATTATCCATTATGTATACTTCTATGCATGAAATAAAAATGATAAAAGTAACACTTTTGATATAAAAATTTATCCTTTATGCATACTTCTATGCATGAAAATAAAAATGATAAAAATAACACTTTTGATATAAAAATTTATCCTTTATGCATACTTCTATGCGTGGAAATAAAAATTGATAAAAATAACACTTTTGATATAAAAATTTATCCATTATGCATACTTCTATGCATGAAAATAAAAATGGTAAAAGTAACACTTTTGATATAAAAATTGATCCATTATGCATACTTCTAGGCATGAAAATAAAAATGGTAAAAATAACACTTTTGATATAAAAATTTATCCATTATGCATACTTCTATGCATGAATTGAAAATGGTAAAAATAACACTTTTGATATAAAAACTTATCCTTTATGCATGATATTAAAATTCAATTTCTCCATGATTATAATGAAATTCTTTCAATTAATCTAGGATGATAATTCCTAGAATATGGTAGGAAGTCCTCTTTTTATGCTTTGAATGAAATTATTTTATGCATAATTTTTATAAAATTTTTTCCATAGCTCCGGTGCTATGACTGATAAATCTCAATTTTTCTAAGGGATAAAGCTTATTATTAAGGAAATAATTAAAATGATCTCTAATTGGATCATTAATCTATAATGGATTGAATCATCAATATACATAAACTAAAAGCATAGAAAAAAGCCATTAATTTGGCCTCAAGCATAGCTTAATCTTGGGTTAAGGAAAAGCTTTATGAAAAGCTTGATTTGGATTGAGAATGGGTCATGAGTATGACCATTTCTTGAGTGAGAGAGAGAAATTACATAAAAACCATTAGAATTTAAAACATAAATGGAAATTAACTTCAATAGCATTTATTAAATTATGTAACTCTTCACTACTATTCACCAATTAACTTCAATAGCATTTAAAAAACCATACCAATTAAGCTTCTCAAGCTTGAGAGGGGTTGAGAAGAGAGAAACTTTGAGATATTATAGAAAAGATCAATATTCACTAATTACCTTACAAATTGCTTGATTCTTTGTTCACGGTAGAGGCCCCCAACCAATCAATTGGTTAAGTATGTTGATGGAGCCACCAATGGGGATTGAAGAAAGAGGGAAGCTCCAAAAACTAGTGAATTATTAATGAACTCATAGTTCTTGGCTTAGGTGGAGTAGAGTAACGATGCATAAACACTATATATTTTTCAACAAGGGGGAGGCTTCTATTTATAGGAAAAATTGAGCTCCTAACCAAACAAACTGATTCTAGAATTTTCTAAATCAGTTTGGTCAATATTTGACCATTTTTAGGTCAGTTAAGCTAACTTTTTGGAACTAGACTTGAATGAGGAGAGAGGAGAGATGAAATATCTCAATTTTTATGAGTTTAAAACTCATTCAAGCATGTGAAATATGCACCTCCTTTAAAGAACTCCCCTTCCTTACATATGTGTCATAATGGAATCATTTTAATATTGCTCATAGTTCTTTACTAATAAACCTTGTACATTTTCAACTCTTCATCTTATGTGAAATATGCACCTCCTTTAAAGAACTCCCCTTCCTTACATATGTGTCATAATGGAATCATTTTAATATTGCTCATAGTTTTTTACTAATAAACCTTGTACATTTTCAACTCTTCATCTTATGTGAAATATGCACCTCCTTTAAAAAACTCCCCTTCCTTACATATGTGTCATAATGGAATCATTTTAATATTGCTCATAGTTTTTTTACTAATAAACCTTGTACATTTTCAACTCTTCATCTTATGTGAAATATGCACCTCCTTTAAAGAACTCCCCTTCCTTACATATGTGTCATAATGGAATCATTTTAATATTGCTCATAGTTTTTTACTAATAAACCTTGTACATTTTCAACTCTTCATCTTATGTGAGCATTTACTCATTTTTGGATACCCAAAATATCTCATATTTTTAATATTGCTCATAGTTTTTTACTAATAAACCTTGTACATTTTCAACTCTTCATCTTATGTGAGCATTTACTCATTTTTGGGTATCTTCTTTTACAAATTGGATTTATCTCCTCCTTACACATGGATTGATGCTATTGGTCCATAAGAACCTTAATTGGACCATAATCCAAAAATTTCTGAAAATCTAGACCCTTAGGCTAAGGTCCTTTATACACATTTCCAATTAATTCCAATTGCACATTGGAAAATTCTTTTTGAATTTCTGTTTCAGGGGAATTCATCTTAATTATAAGAGATATTTTTCTATCCAAAAATATTCAAAATCTGAATATTCTCTCTCTAGAATATTTTCTCTCTCTAGGTTAAAATAGTTAGCAACAAGGTCTTTATATTTCTGAAGAGGGATTGATTACAGGGGAAGATACTAGACATCAAAAAGGGGGTGGGGGAGGAATCTTACACCTTCTTTGTATCCACTATCATGGGAGCCTTGGGGCCGTACTTCTCCTCATAAGGCAAAGAGCATAGGAACAGAAGGCAACTGTCATTCCAGCAATCTCTATCCTTGGAGCAAACACCACCAATGGGCAGACAAGTAGGGGCTTTCTCTGCATTCCACACATAAGGCAAAGAAGGCGGCTTGGCTTTGAAGGTGCAAAATTATCTCACCACGGGCTTTGAATAAACACTTAACAAGTCCTAACAATACGGACGGGTGCTTGTTCCTTGGACGTTATTACAAACGATGTCATCACCATTAGTATTGTTTATTATTATTATTATTTGATGAAATAATACTTTAACAATACCGAATACATGTGGGAAGGATGCGAATTAATATTATGACCCTTCAATACTATAAATGATCATAGTGTTGCTGTAATTCTTGCCCATGCCGATGGCTTTCATCTTATTTTTCCAGCACTATCATGGTCATGGTGTAAGGACCACCACTATCATGGTCATGGTGTAAGGATTTACCTGCAATGGCTACCTTCTTGTTGTTTTCCATTATAATTGGAGCCGCCTCGAGTTTGTAGTCCTCATTATTGTAAGGCAAAGTGCATAGGAATAGAAGGCAGCTGTCACTGCAGCAGTCTTTGTCCTTTGAGCAAACTCTACCGATGGGTAAACAAGAAGTAGGGCCTCCCTCTAATTGGAGTTTTCGTGTGCACATGACACACAAACACACAGAGCACATCATTGCTTGTAAGTACGCAAACTCTTGTGGAATAATAATATTGGGTTCCTATTAATCTACATTGGTAATTCTAGGCACGATATAGACATGGCATAGTAAATGTGTCATGGTACGTAGAGGAAGCTATAGGAGCCTTCTCTGCACAGAGACAACACTGGTGTGTGCAGAAATATATTTCAACTCTACGAACCATAACAAATTCTTAAAACATTCGAAATGGTTTTATATGTCTTAATTTCTCACCTTGGATGAGGGCTAGCTTCGTACTAGCCATTGCCACCAGGCCCTCTACTTCCTTTTTCTCGTAAGGCAAAACACACACAAATAGAAGGCAGCTCTCACTGCAACATCCGTTGTCCGATATGCACACAGTAGCGTGGGCTTTGCAAGGTGTTGGTGCCTTCTTCTTCATGTCTGCATGAATCAATAAAGATGTAGAGTTTAATGAGCAATATGCATGCATGATCAGTTTGTTTAAGCTGTCAGTAGAATCGCATCACTATCCTGAAGATTGGGTAATTATCCTTGGACTGCTATTTCCTTGCTCATATGCACTGCGTTCCTCATGAGGCCCTCCATTTCCTTCTTCTCATATAAAGGGCTGGCAAGACGCACAGAAATAGAAGGCAACTGTCGCTCGTTTGCTGCAACACTCTTTGTCCATTGTGCCAACGCTAGCGAGGGGCTTGCATGAATTAACAACAACTGGCCGGGGGCCTTGTGTGCATCACAAATTAATTCATGGGAGTAATGAGAAATGTGACTGAGAAAGGCTGGCCCTCTAGAGACGTACACAGTCGCGTGTTGTGTGGCGGCGGACACAACGAGATTCAATACAGAGACTAAAAAAAAGAAAAATTAGGACATTAAAGCATATGATGTTATTGAATTATGTTAACGGCGGCAAGTAATTACGACATTAAAGCATACGATGTTATTGAATTATGTTAACGACGGCAAGTAATTATCGATCATGCTGCTGTTGGTGGCGATAGAGTTGATCACGCGAGCGCCATCCGTTAAGACTATAACGTACGATGACACTACTAGAGTAGTAACCAAAGCCGCGAGCAACACATGAGCACGCATCGTGGAGTCGAGGGGCTGGCGGACGAGATATATAAGCTCTCTTCTATACTATACTACAGCAGCAGCAAGCAGGTGCACTGATCAGATGAGCAGGGATGAGAAAGCTAGAAGAAAGAGTGTATCATGTAGACTGCAATGCATTCAGAGCTCAGCGGCGGCCACTTCCTTATATAGCCACCACCACCACCAGATTAATAACCCTGATTCATTAAACTGCCATATAATTAACTCCTCATCCTACAGTACTACATTAATAACGAGTCTCCATGTCATCAAGGACCCTCTTGCGGCCAACACGAGCAAATCGACTTATGACATACGGCCACACCACCACGCTCCATTCGACTGCTACTACTAGTACACTACCGCAGGATAGATAGGCCACTGAATCAATCCAATTTTTGCAACAGCCAGCCAATTCAACTTAGTATATTTCTAAATTCTTTTCCCTGTGCAACCTTTTTCAAGGATTGGAATCTGCATACTTGGTTCTTTAATTCCTTGTCAAAAGCTGTAGCTGCCTCCTCTGCCTCATTCATCGTCTCTCTCTCTCTCTCTCTCTCTCTCTCTCTATTAGACCAAAAGAAGCTTTCGGTCAGTTTGTCCTGGGCAGTCGGTCCTCCACCATGCGCAGCCTGGTGGAGTCAAGTGGGAAGAAGGAGGTAAAGAGAGCCTGAGTAGACAAAGTTTGAGAATGCAACCAACCTCCCAAAGCTAACTGATCCGCACGTCTTTGCTATGGGGATAAACATTGAGGTAATGGAAAGAGCCAAGAAGAAGTACCCTTACACCAAACCCATTGACGTACAGTTCCGAAGGGCGGATGAAAGGATGTGTATTTGTTGTGAGAGCAACAATTTTCTTGTAACAACCTTATAACTGAATCTTGCCAACGGGTAGTATTCGAGCAGATGTAAAAGGGAAAAAGAAACATTATCCAGAGAGGAGAGAGAGAGAGAGAGAGAGAGGAGCAGCAAGTGTCAACTAGTGCATTGTACTTTGGGCTAAATCTTGACCCTGATATACCCTGATTATTGTTGTAGTCCTTCATACTCTGCAATTCTCTCTGGTTTTTATGTTGTATCAATGCTTTTGGTTTAAACATGTCTTCTAACTGGAATCTGGGTCTAAGGTCGTTCCTATTTGGACATGACTCCTATCTGGAAACAGATCAGGAGCTACATCCAAGATCTCGTTAGATGCAGGTGTGAGGTGAAAAAAAGAAAAAAAGACCACGCCTCTATAGCCCTTCACCTCCCAAACTTTGAAAATACAAACACAACGGAGGCACCACCAGCCCCACCGGCTGGAACACTTCTCACACTTCACCACCCACCCACACCGTAAAGAACAGCCAAAACAGGGGCACCATAAATAAGTAAACATCCGACAACACATACACTTCCACCGTGTGCGTGACGAGGTAATCAAAGGCTGGCACAAAGTGCGCTGTGAGAGTGTAACCTGTGGACTACACCACCAAACATGTCAATCACGCCTTCTCCTGCAAATCAACACACACAAGATACCAACACAACATAACAAGTGTCTTTCATCTTTGATTTCCAATCAACACTTCATACAGCTTCTTCCGACAGCTTCTTCCAACACAGAAGCTTCACTCACACAACCTTCTCACATACACGACCCTCACATACACGACCCTCACATCAACACAAGGATGTATACTCACCCAACTGTCCCCATTGATCTTGGCTAATCCCTCTCTCACCCTTCCTCAAAAAACACATCACCTTTGCCCTTGAGCTGCTGCCCTGTGACATCAACTACAGCTAATCAGCAAAACACCCACACATGAGCCCTCTCTCCCTCTTTGTGCTCCAGCTTTTCCTGGCGACTACCAACAGAGGAACATCTCTCCTTTTGCCTGCCCACAGCCCTTGATTCTCTTGTCCAGAGGCAGCCACTACCTCCTTATTATAGCAATCAGTCGCCTGACTTCAGCACCCGCCAGCCCTCGCTTACCCGAGAGCCCCTCTGTCCAAGCGGCAACCTTCACCACCTTTTCTTCGTGTCTGACTCTGCAGAATCCTCAGCCTTTTTACCTCACATGGCGACCACCCAGTCGCGAGCTCTCCATGCTCACCACCACTCCTTCGTACAAGGCGGCATACACCCTCGCCTCTGTCTCTCGAGAATTACCCAGCCCTGCTCCAGCACAAGGCGACTGCCCAGTCTTCTTCTCACCTCACACACCCGGTGCTTCACACACGCAACAACTCCACAGCTCTCTAGCCTCCGCACAATCACTGTTCAGGTGACCCTTCTCTTCACCACGCGCTGCAGCTCTTCGCCTGCACCTACGGCTCTGCTCCACGCTCCCCAAACCACCTGCGCTTTCACCCCCTGGTCGGCGCTATTCTTCAGAGGCGGCTCCACCCCATGCTAAATAACTTCACTCTTGTCGATGTCGCCCACCTCGTCTACAACCCTCGCTTTGCGCCTGCCCCTGCAGTATTACCAGCCAAGCATCCTTTGCCTATCTCTACTGGCTCACCCCAGAGCGACCCCTTGTACCCTTGGTGGCCACTTCCTTTGCCACCTCTCCTCGCCTCTGGTATTTGTAGCAAAGCGTCCTTCTAGTCTAGGCGGCCATCTTTACTCCCTTTTGCATCTTCGCCCCCACCACCTTCTAGATGGTGCACTTGCCAATGTGTTGGCACTTATACAAGCTTCCACGTCGCCTTTCAAGATGGCCACACTGTATTATATATTTAATTTTTCTCTAAAGCCTCTATAATGGCTACAATCAATGCTAAAAGGGCTCTTCCTTTCCTTATGCTTCAGGTTAACACGCCGCACCACGACCTTCCAAAACAATGCGAGAGCTGCCCACCCAAAAATCGGCCGCATCATAACTTACCAAACATGACAATTGCCATCGGTGCCCTGCATTTGGCAACCACCCCGCACACCACACTACTGCAATGAAAAACTTCCAAATCTCCAGCATTTGCTCCCAAAAAAACAACACGTGTACCAGCTCACTTCAAAACCACCCGCTCTGTACATTTGCCAGGGCATTTAGGGCAAAGCTTATTCACACACCATGCATCCCATATGTACACAGACCCAAAACACTTCTCGTTTGGGCAAGGTTTTGGTCTATAAGCATGGGATTTCCGATCAAGATTGGTCCCATGTGGACAAGGATTTCCACATGCATGGGGCTCGTGTGTAAGGTGACACTAGGTGTTATTGAGATATTGAGGACCCGCTTGGGTGATAGCTTCTGCACTTATGTCACTAGCATGGTTGATGCAATTATGGTCGATATGCTGCCAGTGGATGACAGGTTGTGTGATAGCCACTTTGGAGTACTAGAGTTATGGCATAGTTATAGAGCCAGCTCATATAGTCGGGTTCACACTATAGACCGACCACTATGTATGTTGTAGGAGAATACTTTCCCTTTATGTATGTACTCTTATCTTTTAGTTATATGATTTTCGAGAAGAGAAGAAAATAGAAGAAAATTCAGCCATCCATTTGTCTTGTTCCTTGCACTCTCTTTTGTGTGTGTGTGTGTTTACTTGCAAGGAACTCAAGCTCTCTCTCTCTCCCCCACATTATCTTTATGGTATCAGATCTTCGGTTTGTGTGAGAGATAAGGAGGCAAGCAAGAGGTAAGAAGAGGGTAAGAACAAGCAAGGAAGGAAGCGGTAAATGGATAAGAGCATCATCATCTATTTCCCTTCTTGGTGTAGGTACAACACCCCTTGGTAGCTCTTGGAGCTACACATCTCTAATTGAGAAGCTATCTTCGATCGCAGGCTTGGAGCTTGTGTGATACATAGTACTTTATACTACAATTTTACGGCCAAAAATACGTTCCGAGCGTGTCTCGATCTCCGTTCTGTCACGGCAAGGTATTTTCCACAGTTTCAGGAAGTTTCAATGATGAATTATCTCTGGTCGAAATCTGGTTATTGCAGTGCAACAGTGCATTTTAGGAGTGTAGATAGTGTTTGCACATGTATTACTAACATAGGGTGTATGTCCATGTACTTTGGTTAGATCTGGTGATCTACAGGTTGTGCTAAAGTACCATTGTGTGGAGTAGTCTCAGAAGATATTGCTATGTTACAAGTTGCATACAGAAATTATGTGTTGGAGTTTTTGATTATTGTAGAAAAACATGTCTAGTGACGGAGTTAATCAAATGTCAGCCGTGAGAATCTAGACAACAAAAACTTCCATGCCTAGAAGTTCAGAATGAATAATTTCCTTATGGTGGGTAAAGGATTTTGGGACTATGTTGAAGGAGACAATGAGGAGCCTCTTGAGTTGTCTGAAGAGAATGCCCCTCCAAAACAGACATAAAGTCATTCAAGGATTGGAACCAGGTTGCAAGGAAAGTCATGTATCGGCTTTTCATTTAGTGTCATAGATACGATGATACGACACATACAGGATGCCAACACTCCAGCAGTTGCATGGCAAAATTTGGTGTAGATGTTCCAGACCAACACAAAGGCAAGGAAATTGCAGCTAAAGTACTATGGGAAAGAAAAGCATGTCTATCAATGAGTATGCTTTAAAGATCAAAAGAATTGTTGAATCCCTTGGGTCCATTAATGTATCGGTGGAAGATGATGATTTAGTAAGTGTCCGTTTGAATGGGCTTGGCAAAGAGTACAAGCCATTCAACCTCCATTGCAATCAAGGATAATATTCCTAACTTTCGGGACTTGGTGACCATGCTGATAATAGAAGAAAAGTCACTAGGTGTGAGGACTCCTCTTCACAAACCAAGAACACATCAGAACAGACCTTCTACTCTACTTGGGGTAGAGGCAGAGGTAGAGGTTGTGGTCGAGGCCAAGGTGGTGATTGAGAAGGAAATCAAAATTCTCGACAACAGTCGAATGATTCACAGTAACAATCATACACAAGTGGAAGAGGCCAGTCTAGAAGTAGGGGGAACCAAAGAGGCCGAGGTGGTTGGCAAAGAAATCTGAATGAAAATAATAGAGTGCTATTATTATGGCAATCTAGGGAACATGGTAAAGGACTTTTATAAAAAGCAGAATGACATAAAAGTGAAAAGTTGTAGCAAGGCAACTATGCATCATCTAGGGAACAGAGAGGTGAGGACAGAAGTAAGAAACTATTTGTGATGCAGAACATGCTCAGTTCCATAATAAGAGATGTTTCAAGATTTCAAGATACATGGTATGTGGATTTTGGTGCCGCTAACCACATGACCAGTCATGCTGAGTGGTTTAGAGACATGCAAAAAATGGAAAAACTAGGTTATGTAGAAACAGGTAATGATACTACGCATCCCATTGTGCATGTTGGTAAAGTTCCATTGTCTATGGAGGATGGCAAAATGAAGTACTTGCAAGATGTACTTCATGTTCCAAATATTACAAAGAACTTGGTTTCTATTGGGCACATCATTGAGAAGGCTTTTTGCTAAGTGAGATTTAATCCTCAAGGATGTTTTGTGGAAAACTTCAAAAATCAATGTCGCTTGGTTGCAAAGGGTAACAAAAATGGTAGGATGTCTACATTGGATGTGAACATGCCTAAAGTAAAGCATTGGTCATGTGAATGTACATTGATGAGTGAAGTGTATATACATACCCAAAATATTGTTGCAGGTTTGCCAAAGTTTAAGGTTGATGGTATGCACAAAGTATGTGAAGCATGCCAGCTTGGTAATCAAGAAAAACACGCTTTCCCACATGAAAAGCATGTCAATGGAGCGCCATTAGATGTCATACATTCAAATGTATGGGGACCGAGCAAGACTCTAACAATTGCAGGTTGGAGGTATTATGTTACATTCATTGATGGACCACACTAGGAAACTGTGGGTTTACTTCATGAAGGAGAAAAGTGAGGTGTTTGCTCACTTTCAGAGATTTAAAGCCTTGGTCAAGAAGGAAAAAGGCATGCAAATAAAATGCCTAAGATCAGATGGTGGGGGAGAATATACGAGTGACCTACTGACAGATCCACATATGAGCGACCTACTGACAGATGAGGCACAAAAGGTTGCTCTACCTTTTCCTTCTCTTTACATGTTACATGTGTACCTACATTTGTCCTCAACCTTCCTACCATGGACTAACGTTGGATCCACTGCTAGAGGACTCTCTAGGTCCACTAAGCACCTATGATTGTTGCTCTATATGTGGTGCAAAATGAACTCTTCTTACATCTCCATATTTTGTTGCCTTCACTTTTGGTGCATATCAGCTACTCATCTCGTCAAAAACATCTCTATTTACTCACATCTCACAAGTGGTAGGGTTATAACATCTATAAGCATAACCAATAAAGAAGCATTTCTCTGCCTTTGGATCCAACTTTTTTCTCACTTCATTAGGAACATGCACATATGCAATACACCTAAACACTTTCAAGGGAGACACATCCGGTATTGTACCTCAACTTCTATTCAGGTATCATACCATGAACAGTTACAGTCGTTGTCTTGTTCATAATATACACAGCAGTTGCAGTGGTTGTCCTCTGCTCATAATGTACTTAGCAGTTGCTACTGGTGTTAACACATAGTTTTACCACACCTTATCATCCCCAATGCAATGGACTGGTTGAAAGTTTTAATGTGGTGCTGCAAAAATTGTAGAGGACCACCCCAATGATTGGGACTTGTACTTGGATAGAGCTGTGTGGGCATTAAGAGTGTTTGAGAAGAATGCAAGAGGTTTTACCCCATATCATTGGCTTCCTTCACTTGATTTCTATTGTAGCATAATATGACCTACGAGGAACAAGAGATGGTCCAATTTATACTGTCTAATTTTGGATCAAGAAGATGCCATCAAATGGTATGAAGAGACTAGTCAGAGGAGGTTTGAGGCATTTAATGATAAGTTGGGAAGTAAGGATCTAAAGAAGGGAATGTTGGTTTTTAGATACAACAATGCTCTTGATACACCATTTCAGACCAAATTCAGGATTAGATGGGAAGATCCTTTCATTCTGCATGAAGCTTTTTCCTAATGGAGCATATAAATTACAAGATCTTGAAGGTCAGATGCATTCTAGCAGGGTCAATGGCTTAAGGTTAAGGCCATACCATATTAGAATCATGTAAGGTAGGAAACATTGAGTGAAACACTTGAAACAGTTTCACTAATGGGTTGGGGCAATATGTGAGAGGAATCCGGAGCCGAGTTCAAACATGATGAATAGATAAAAGAAATATATATATGATAATATATAGAAGATGCTTGGTGTCCAAAAAGTGATGTGTGGCAGGCAAGTATCCGGATATGTGCAGGTGCAAGAGAACAAGGGCATGGGAAGTCGAGGGAAGCGGGCGGTGCAACTTTTTGGAAGAAAACAAGGTGGCGATGAGTTGAAGAGGGAATTTTTTGAAGCTTTCGAGAGGAGAGAGAGTAGAGGGACTATGAAGACGAGGTTACATGTAGCATATGAGAGGTCTTATAGATCTTGAAGGTTGCAGAATGAAGATCAACCCAGTGGGAGTGGAATTGGTTGAGTTAGAGCTCAAAGAGTGCAGAGGGCTAGAGTATCAGCTAGGATGTTGCTGCTGTCGAGTATCTCTAAGTGGCAACTCCGTTAGAGACTTGGCTTAGCCTGATATCTTTTCAGCTATAACTCTGATGTCTGTAAGATGAAAGCTGATTTGTATGTGTTTGAGAAAGACATGATGTTTTGTTATATTGAATTCAGTGGTCTTCTAAGTCATGAGTGAAAATGTTGCCTTGATCTAACTAGGGAGAATCCCTTAGGTTTTTGGTGTTTTCTACTCTTACATTTAAGCCCATGTCTTAGGGATGTTGAGACAAGGTCTAGTTTTGTTTTCATGAAGAAGGCTGAGAGTTTAGAGCTTGAATCTATTGTTGAGATTACTGTGATTTTATGATATAGAGTTTTATTTTTGTTATTTTGTTCATGTTTGTTGAGATAGAACAACTATGGGTGTATAATTGTCATGGGAATTAGAGCTAACTCATTGGTGAATCAATCACCTTCAGTTGAGAGGATTTGGTGTTGAATAGGGTCAAAAGGGTGTCAGCTACAATACTTGTAGAGATTGAAGTGTAGATATGATCTTTTTGGGTTGAAGGGAATTAGTTCTAAGTCAAGTCTGACGGTCAGAGGGCTGTTAGTAGTCAGATAGACTGGTTAATGAACTTAATGGTGATTTAGAGCCAGCTTTGAGTTAGTTACAATCAATTGAGAGTCGAGAGTGTTGGATCCATGCGAGGTTTGAGTTTTTTGAGGGTCTTCATTTGTTAGAGGACGCATAGGAGAGGATGTATGATTCAATTAAATCAGCTGAGTCTATTTTAGATAGTTGAGTCAATTTAAGGCAAACTCAGCCGTGACAGGTGCCTCAAGGTTAGCACACAATTAGTTGTGCGTCTTAGGTTTGTTGTGTTGGTTCTTCGTGTTTTCTGAGGTTTTTGATAGTGTAGTGGTGTTAGAGGACACTGAGGTTGATGTATAGTGAGTCAGATTTGAATCATCTGAATTAGTTGGGTCTGCTACTTCAGGTTGGTGATCAGCAAGAAGTTAGCAAGGGAGAGCTAATAAGGTCAGTGAAGTTCTCAAGCAGGGAATTTGAAGTTCGCTGATACTTGAACACTTTTTGGAGCTTGGAGCACACTTAGGGAGCTTAGCGGACATATATCTGATTGGAATCAGTAGAGCAAGCATCTAACTTAGGTTACAGTCAATGACTAATCAACAAATTATCAGCTTTTGTTAGTCGAAGGTCAGTAGGTAAGATTCTAGCCAGGTTATAGGTTTTAGGTTAGCTAATGCTAGAGGATAATTAAGGAGTAGAGAGGACTCATATCGAACGGATAATTAAGGAGTAGAGAGGACTCATATCGAACAAGGGTCAGCGTTAATCTTTTGAATAAATTTACAGTAAGCTATTTGTGAGCTCGTAAGGATTCTAGTCAATCGAGTGTTAGAGGAGGTGAGTTGTGGCATAGAGGTTGGAGATCAAAGGTGTTGGAGCCAGATCATACTGGGGGGAGCACAGTTGGAGGAATCAGTTGGGTCAAATTGGTGAGTGTTGAGGTGTGCGATTCTGTGAGCTGAAGGGCTGAGGATAGGAATAGAGTTGATTGGTGCCCTTGGAGCTGGGATTTTAGTATCCCGTGATTCTCAATCCTTTATGTTTTCTTCTTGTGTGTCTGTTGGTGGTGTTATGGAGGCCATCACCTAGCATCCTCACAACATCATTCCAGTTGGAGATCAAAGGTGTTGGAGCCAATTCATACTGGGGAGGACAATTGGAGGAATCTATTGAGTCAAATTGGGGAGTGTTGAGGTGTGCGATTTTGTGAGCTGAAGGGCTGAGGCTAGGAATAGAGTTGATTGTGGTGCCCTTGGAGCTAGGATTTTTGTATCCCATGATTCTCGTTCCTTTATGTTTTCTTCTTGTGTGTCTGCTGGTGGTGTTATGGAGGCCATCACCTAGCATCCTCACAACATCATTCCACCTTCCCTTCTACTAGTGGTGTTATAGAGGCCATCTTGTGTGTTTGCTGGTGGTGTTATAGAGGCCATCACCCAGCATCCTTGTAACATCATTTCACCTTCCCTTCTATTTGATCTAGGGGATCATCCAACCTTGGTAGTGCCATCATGCAAGTCATAATTTTGGCATCCATTTTCCTTGACATCGTTTGACACTAAGTTACGATCAACATTTGGCTTTTGCATGTAGCCTCTTGTATATGTTGTTTGTGCATGACCACCCTTTGATTTTGGGGATGAAATCATTGTAGGAGGGGAGTATTTTTAGTATGCACGTGCACATGGGGCATGGGCCTAAGCACCTGGAACTTAGGGCATTTTTATGCATATGAGACTAGGGTACATGTGGCCTTGGGACCATAAAAGGAACATGGCCTATGTACTTTGTACTTTTTAATTTATTTTAATAATATACACTTTATATTTCTTAAAGACTATGGCCCAAGCTTCTATGGTGACTGCTGCTCATATGAGTAGCACATGTGTCTACTTCATGCTAATGAGTACAAGGATGTATTATGTCATGGTAGACTTCCCATGTCTAGGTCCTACTCCATATGATGGAGTGGATCTATGCTGGTACTCCCTTCATGAGTACAATCTCCATCTCTATCCAATATTCCATTCTTACACATATTATTCATAGGCTCTATGCATAGTCTTTATACATAAAGTTTATTTCATAATCTTTGTTAAAGCCTAGAAGACTATATGACTCTATGCATAAGACTATTACACATAGTCTCTCATCCATAATCTTTCTTAAAGCCTAGAAGACTATAAGACTATATGCACAGAGTCTATTACACATAGTCTCTCATCCATAAGACTCTATGTATAGAGTCTATTGCATAGTCTTATATATAAGAGTCTTTTGCATAGTCTTATGTCTTTTGTATAGCATTATGCATAGAGTCTATTACATAGTCTTATACAAAGAGTCTTTGATGTATAGACTCTTTAGCATAGTATTATGCATAGAGTCTATTACATAGTCTTATACATAGAGTCTATTACGCATAGTCTTATGTATAGGAGTTTTAAGTATTTATGTTTGTGCATGGGTAGATGGCAAACAACTTGTAGCGCGATGTTACATGTGAAGGAGGAATAGATATCATGGTATTCTTTGTAAGTATATTACCTTGAATTATATCTTATTATTTACAAAAGAAAGATTTTCCTATCACAATATAAAATCAAATTTTACTTGTTTGTATGTCTGTATCTTAAAGTGGTGGACCACCCTCTATGGAGGATGAATATGGTTTTGCATTACAATAAGGTCTGGAAGCTCTCTTTAAAAGGGTCTAAGAAGAAGGATGGATTATTATTTTGAAGGCCCTACTTGGGAAGTATGGCAAAGTACGTACATTCCTAAACCCATAACCACTTTGTTTTTTCTAAACTGGGCTTCAATTGTATTAGTTTTGTTGTGTTTTAGGATCATGTTACTACAAAGTGTGCCCATGTGCAACTCAAAAGCAATGAAAATGTGAGAGTAGGGGTTGAAGCTGTAAGAGGCGACAACAATCAAAATGTGTGAGAGTGTGTTTATTAAAGATGATGACGAGAGGACCTCAACGTAAGCCCAACTCCCTATACTTTTTTTGTTATCCTTTTATTTTTCCTTTAGTCCTTTTTGCCTATGATAAGGGGATTACTTTCTGTTGCCATAATTCAAGATGTACTTCTTTAGTGATTAAGAAGTGAACACTATATTTAGCCTCAATCTTGTGTAAGATTCATTGTCTTTCACCTCTTAATGTTTATACATTACTATGATTATCTTCACGTTCACTTACACATGCACAAGTAAGAAACAGGGGGCTCCCCTTGCATGCATTGTAGAAAACTACAACGAGCATAGGGGGCTCCTATGGTTGTAGGCACAGCACTAACTTTTTATAATATATTGTAAATGTGTAATTTTCTCATATAAATGTGTGGTTTTTTATATAAATGTGTATTTTTCATATTTTATAGACTTGACTATGTAAATGGGGGGGATAATGGGACAGAGAGAAATTAGATCTGATATATGTTGCTCTCTCATGTTCTATCCTCCCCATTTTTTTTTACATGGACTGCATCACCACTAGGCACACAGTTATGATTGTGGCTATATGTGCAGATGTAGCCACGTTCCCCTAACCTGACCAAAGCTAGATAACATAATTTCAAAACTCCCAAATTTCTTTTTTGAGTCGTAGTTGTGGATATGACTAAGCCTTATTTCTCTTGTTAGCTCCTATATCCAGTACAAAGAGGAGGAGGAGATGCTGTTGTAGTAGATATAGGAGAAACAAGCTAACCAAGATCTACTCCCAATTATCTCATGTATTAATGTAACAACATGGGGCTCATAACTTGAAGTGATGATATGAATGAACGAGTAAAAGAAGCCATCCACTTACATGTCCATATTTTCTTCTTAGCCTTTAGGGTGTGTTGAAGAATCTAAAGAAGATAGATATCAACTCAAAATAATCAACTTCCATACGACCATAACCTTTAATTATGAATAAATATATACCTTTGCAATCAAAATTGATGTAAATAAAAGGCTCTATTCTTTCCTACCGACGTGTAGTCCTCCTACTACTATTGAGCTAACAAATGAGCCTACCTCGTGTGTGCTAAGACCAATTCGATAATGTTGGCAGTAATTTATGTGGAGACATATCTATTACAATCGATTTATGCATGTATGATAATAATGATACATCTCACTTAAGTGAGGTTTTACACACAATTTTAGACAACTTTGGGGATGTTTAATATTTTTCAAATTTTGCTCAATTTTCTTACAACAGTTTGCAACAATGTCCATTCTTCTTTTACATTTGAAAATTGGATTTGTAATTTAAAGTGAACCCTACTGTTTTCCTTTGATGTTTACAAATGATCGTCTTGTAAAAAAAGACTGTTTATTATGTATATATTCACAAAAACCTTATTAAAACAATATTTCTACAATATATTTAAGCGTATCTTTACTCCATCAAAAGCTTCACATGGACCTATCCACAAAGGACTCCCAAGACATTGAAAACATTTTCTTTATATTTTTAGTAAAACCAGTTGGGTTGAAGAAATAAAAAATATCTAATAAAAAATCCCCAAGGAATTTTGGATTGGAAATTTAAGATAATCAAGAATTGGGAACTACACTAGTACAAAATAAGATAATCTCTCCAAGTGGGGGGGAAATTTTAGTGTGAAATTAAGTGCAGGAAGTTTTACCCTTCAAATATTAGACAACGAAAAAAAGAACTGAACATATTTCAAACAACGAGAAAGAATTTAAATACTCATTAACATATACGATAATGAAAAATAATTTAAATACCCTTCATAAACATATGAGAAGACGAAAAATAATTTAAATACTCATCCGTGTATTTGAAGCCCACTAAACAAGTTGATTACATGGCATAGATACCATGGGCTTTGATAATAGAAGTGAGCTTCTAATTATAATCTAGGTGTTAGAGATTCAACTTGAATTGACAATGGACATCATCTCAACAGAAGCTTATTGTTATGTGCATGCTGCACACTTATTCTTAAAATCTAAACCCTACTCTACATATTTGAGTGGACTGATGCTTTTTTTGCACACACAAAAAACATGTAATGATCAGTAAACTCAAAACATTGTCAATAGAAACTATTCAATGTTGATACAAAGTATATCATTGAGCTTCTTACTTAGTGGTATGGCTATCTTCTTCTTCTAGCTAGCATCAAGTTTATCGTCAAGTTTCTTCTCTTCATAAGGCAAAGTACACACAAATAGAAGGCAACTATCACTACAGCAGTCCTTGTCTTTTGAGCATACCCCCCCAAAGGGTAAACAAGAAGGAGCAGCTTTGTCTGCACAAATGTTGTCCACATTATATGTAGGTGCACATATAATCATCAAAATAGAAAGCTCAGCAAACTCCCTTAGCTAAGCTCAACCTTGATCATTACAGAGTTTGGTGTTGATATCCACATTGTATATAGGTGCACATGTAAATAATAGAAAATTAAACAACTTAGCATACCGCACCTATAGCTTAGCTTAGTAAAGCAAGTAGGTGCCCACAAGGCATGGCATGATTCATGTGCTTCCATATTGCACAACAGTAAAGATAGCATGTTATTAAATTCAAACGCTATCGAAGAAGAAAGTATAAGTGGGCTTGAATTTGCAGCACACAACCGTACAACTACTAATTAGGATGGCTATATTTATATTACCTGGAATTGCTACCTTCTTTGTATCCACTATCATGGGAGCCGTGGGGCCGTACTTCTCCTCATAAGGCAAAGAGCATAGGAACAGAAGGCAACTATCACTGCAGCAATCTCTATCCTTGGAGCAAACACCACCAATGGGCAGACAAGTAGGGGCTTTCTCTGCATTTCACACATAAGGCAAAGAAGGCGGCTTGGCTTTGAAGGTGCAAAATTATCTCACCACGGGCTTTGAATAAACACTTAACAAGTCCTAATAATACAAACAAGTGCTTGTTCCTTGGACGTTATTACAAACGATGTCATCACCATTAGTATTGTTTATTATTATTATTTTTTGATGAAATAATACTTTAACAATACCGAATACATGCGGGAAGGATGTGAATTAATATTATGACCCTTCAATACTATAAATGATCATAGTGTTGCTGTAATTCTTGCCCATGCCGATGGCTTTCATCTTATTTTTCCAACACTATCATGGTCATGGTGTAAGGACCACCACTATCATGGTCATGGTGTAAGGATTTACCTCCAATGGCTACCTTCTTGTTGTTGTCCATTATAATTGGAGCCGCCTCGAGTTTGTAGTCCTCATTATTGTAAGGCAAAGTGCATAGGAATAGAAGGCAACTGTCACTGCAGCAGTCTTTGTCCTTTGAGCAAACTCCACCGATGGGTAAACAAGAAGTAGGGCCTCCCTCTGATTGGAGTTTTCGTGTGTACATGCACATGACACACACACACACACAGAGCACATCATTGCTTGTAAGCACGCAAACTCTTGTGGAATAATAATATTGGGCTCCTATTAATCTACATTGGTAATTCTAGGCATGATATAGACATGGCACAGTAAATGTGTCATGGTATGTAGAGGAAGCTATAGGAGCCTTCTGTGCGCGGAGACAACACTGGTGTGTGCAGAAATATATTTCAACTCTACGAACCATAACAAATTCTTAAAACATTCGAAATGGTTTTATATGTCTTAATTTCTCACCTTGGATGAGGACTAGCTTCGTACTAGCCATTGCCACGAGGCCCTCTACTTCCTTTTTCTCGTAAGGCAAAACACACACAAATAGAAAGCAGCTCTCACTGCAACATTCATTGTCCGATATGCACACAGTAGCGAGGGCTTTGCAAGGTGTTGGTGCCTTCTTCTTCATGTCGGCATGAATCAATAAAGATGTAGAGATTAATGAGCAATATGCACGCATGATCAGTTTGTTTAAGCTGTCAGTAGAATCGCATCACTATCGTGAAGATTGGGTAATTATCCTTGGACTGCTATTTCCTTGCTCATATGCGTTGCGTTCCCCATGAGGCCCTCCATTTCCTTCTTCTCATATAAAGGGCTGGCAAGACGCACAGAAATAGAAGGCAACTGTCGCTCGCTGCAACACTCTTTGTCCGTTGTGCCAAAGCTAGCGAGGGGCTTGCGGCAACAACTGGCCGGGGGCCTTGTGTGCATCACAAATTAATTCATGGGAGTAATGAGAAATGTGACTGAGAAAGGCTGGCCCTCTAGAGACATACACAGTCGCGTGTTGTGTGGCGGCGGACACAACGAGATTCAATACAGAGACTAAAAAAAAGAAAAATTAGGACATTAAAGCATATGATGTTATTGAATTATGTTAACGGCGGCAAGTAATTACGACATTAAAGCATATGATGTTATTGAATTATGTTAACGGCGGCAAGTAATTACCGATCATGCTGCTGTTGGCGATAGAGTTGATCACGCGAGCGCCATCCGTTAAGACTATAACGTACGATGACACTACTAGAGTAGTAACCAAAGCCGCGAGCAACACATGAGCACGCATCGTGGAGTCGAGGGGCTGGTGGACGAGATATATAAGCTCTCTTCTATACTATACTGCAGCAGCGGGTGGGGATATTTTCATTTGACATTAAGTGCAAATTCTACACTTAACTCAACTCTTTCTTTCCCATCATCATCTTTTTGTGGATATGCCCACTTAAATTGTAATTTCCACATGGGTAAAAATATGCGCTTGTAAGTTCTTACCCTCAACTTTGTCATTGTCACATCATTATTAACATTGTTGCTTGATACACTTGAGTTGCCATGTGATCGTGCATTTTGTTGTCGCATTGACACACCAAGTATTGAAAGTAATTTTAATTTCTTTGTATCCTTCTTCGGACGCCCCATTACCTATATAATTTATAAAAATAAAATAAAATTGATTAGTATGTGTGTGTACTGTGTGTGTGAGAGAGAGACAGAGAGAGAGAGAGTTAAAAGTATATGGTTACTTTATGTAATCAATAAATCATATTGCATTTTTTCAAGACCATTACAATTTACGTTGGAGATTGGATCACCAAAAGGGAATTGAAGTATGAGAAAATAATAATTCAACTAAATAAATTACCAATTTTATAAAAAAATCAAATTTATACTACACTCGTACCATCACCTGGTCGAGGCAGTCTGCGTTCATCACCTGGTCGAGGCAGTCTGGAGAATGCTGAGCTGGCATGAGAGGGAAAGTGTTTCATGCACTCCCCCGCTACACGACAAGGGGGAGCGCATGAAATATATCCCCACCCCCGACCAAAAGAAGCTTTCGGTCAGTTCGTCCTCGGCAGTGGGTCCTCCACCACGCACAGCGCAGCGCACCGCGCTTAAAGAGAAGAGCATTACCCATGACGTGGATTCAAGCGCCAAAATTTTTCGTGTCTGACTCTCACCCCGTGACCCCAAAAGCTTTATTTAGACCAGTGTTCACAACAGCAGAAAACATTAAGAGATACCAAAACCTTGGTTTTGAGCTTGAAATTTTTAAAGGTTTTTATTGCAAAAATATAACTAAAATGCCTTCAAACTTGCAGGTCTATTTTCGAATTTCAAGGTTAATTTTTAAGATTTGCCATTCACCTCACATTAAACCTCCGTTTTTCGTGAACACTGACTGCTTTAGACTCAGTGTCTAGAGTCCCGATGCTTCCCCCCCAAAAAAAAGCATTTTTCCCAGCCAGTGGAAAAAAAGAAAAGGTTGGAAAAACCTCGGTTTTATTGCGAAACATTCATGATTGTTCCGGTTTCATAACTAAAATTCATAAAAATTGACCGGCCGTGGAAGCCCTGAAATTTGTAAAACTTTGCCAAACTGTGCAAGCTCCTCCTGAATTGTTAGCGCCCGTCGAAATGATGTTTTAAAAATGCATCAATAATGTGTTTCCTTTCAATATTTCATTGCACAGCTTATGCTACGGCAAGCGGGGGGGGGAGAGGGCGAGAGAGAGAAAGAATCCTGGTAACAACATCATTTAGTCATGATCCATATATGGATTGGACATTGAGCAGTTCCATGGTTGTTCAAAGTGTTGAATACATTGACACCCTTTGTACAATGGTCTTGCACATTGAATAGTTCTAAGGTTGTCAAAGGGTTCAGTATTGACCTTCTTCATGCAACGATGTTGCAAGTTGTTGAATAGTTCTAAGGTTTCTCTTGGTAGAGTCTAAATTCTCTAATTAATCATCCACTTGTAACTGAATACTGTATCATCAAATGAAGACTCTATGATGGGTCTCGTCCTCATCCTCAACAACTAAATATAGCACAAAGCAAAAGCATTAATGGATAAGCATAGGACTGTGACATAGTTATTCATGGTACGATTAGTAGGAGTTCTTCATGCCCTAAAACACCAAATATTTTGAAGTCGTTAAAAATCATAGCTCAGGTAAGCAAAGAGAGACAAAAGGGTAAGGAGAAGTGGGGAGAAGCTCTAAAGATACTCTCTAGAAGTCTAGAAGATACGATGAGGAAACAAATTAAGATACCACTTGAAAGTACACTTGTTGGAGACAAGGGAGAAGTTTTTTGACAAAAATTTGAACGTCAAAGTCTTGCACAAAGTATCTACAGAAAGAACTCCATGTTTTAAGGTAAATGATCGATAGAGACTCTGAGGTTAAGTGTGCATGTTCAAGAACATAATAGGCATGGATGACCTGAAAGAATATTAAATAACTCCGAAAAATTCAATTTCCAAAATGGACCTGTTGGGAGAAATTATAGTTTTTTTCCATTAAAAAACAAAGAGAAATAGGCAAAATAAAGCACATCCTCATCTACAAAGGTTTTCACAATAAATCTAGTCATGACTTTGGGCCAATTTGTATCAACTCCCAAGCTCACATTAGAGGGGAAGTTGTACCAACTCCCAAACTCATCAATTGCGTGAGCATCATCTCGTGAACCTTAATCGTGTTCATAAACATAGTAACTTAAAACAAAAATAATGAAACTTTGGGAGTACATAAAACTCTAGTACTCGATAGTACTCATGATGATTCAATAAGCATTTGCACTAAATAAACTACTCTTTGCAAAAATGTTTTAGTTGAGATGATTCAATTAGAATTTGTGCTAAATAAACTACTCATTAAAAAATCTTTTAGTCTATAAAAACATGCTAATAAATTTTTTTTGCAATTTTATAACTAACCTATGCTACCACATAGCCATAGGCATTTTGTAGTTGCTTTAGGTAGTCCTTAGCATTATGTGGCTTGAAAAAGTGACCTTTGTATCCTAGCTCTCCATCCAAACATATAGCTTTCATACGTTTTATCCTACTTATGGGTGCAGCATGCATCCCTTAGAAGTCTTATTTGTGCGACGTATTAAGTTAAGGTAACTGATTACCACCACTATGACTTAGCCCAAAGGATGTAATCTTAGACAAACATATATGACTCACCAACTATGCATTTATGTGTGCATTTCACATCCCTCTTCTACTTTATATATAATTAACCATTGTTGTGTTGGGGAAAATTATGGTCTTTTTCTATTGAAAATCAAGAGAAATAGGTAAAATAAACTACATTCTCATTCACAAAGTAATTTGCATTTACAAAGGTGAGTAAATATAATCATGACTTTGAGGCAATTATTGCACCAACTCCCAAGCTTACATTTAGGGGGGGGGAGTTGTACAACTCCCAAAGTCAATTCATAGAGAATCATCTCGTGAACCTTAGTGGTGTTCGTAAAAACACCATAACTTTCACATTTGCTATATTTATTTTTTGTACGATTTTTTTTGTGAGATTTTTTATTTCAAAATATCCAAAGCTATACACAAAAACCTATACTTATTTAAGTGAGCTGCCATTATTGCATGAACCTTAGCGGTGTTCATAAACATGGTTGGGGCATTCCGGCATCATGCACCGAGAGCTCTAGGTGCATGCCGGTAGCTTCCAATGCATGTCGATAACTACTGACATGCACTCCGAGGTACCGACATGCACCCAGACCACCCAATGCAGGCCGCGTGCTACCTAAGTATGTCAGTAACTACCGGCATGCATTGGGTGCTCCGGGTGCATGCCGATGGTGGCTTCCAATGCATGTCAACATGCCACACCATTTGGTGACATCAGGTAGAGTGCGGAAGGAGGCAAGACTTCATATGGAAAGCATGGCTGAGACTCATCTTCACCAACTAATTAATGAGGTGCCTCCAGCATTGCCACATGAGGCGGAAGAGGACGGTCTTAACCCATTTGTCTTCAAATCCACATCATGGTCTACTTGGCCTATTGTATTGGTGAATTAGAAAGCAAAGGCTCCGAGAAGAGAAGGGGCAAAGAAGCACGGACTTCTAAAAAGAGACGGCCCTCAGATACATGAGGAGTTTAATCCAAGATGCTAAACAAGTGGGGGTCGTACAACCGTTCTCTGGAATGATATCGCACATTTTATGAACCTGTTGGATGAGAGTGTGGAGAAAAAAGTCTAATGCAGCTCATAGGTAGGGGAGTCAGCACACAGGAGAAGCTCCTCATCCAGACCCCACGTTGTACGGGGAAGTCATGGAATCTCATGACTCTCGCGGACCTGGGCGAGGAGGGAGCAACTCACACACAGAGCAAGACTGCTAGTGCCCCTCAGCAACGGAGTCTCCTAGCAAAATGAGAAACGACAAGACCCATTCTAGAACAAACATGCAAACCACCTTATGGGTGGAAGTGGAGTCAAGGGGGAAGAAGGAGGTCAAGAGAGCCTAAGTAAACAAAGTTTGAGAATGCAACCAACCTCCCAAAGCTAACTGAGCCGCACGTCTTTGCTATGGGGATAAACATTAAGGTAATGGAAAGAGCCAAGAAGAAGTACCCTTACACCAAACCCATTGATGTATAGTTCCGAAGGGCGGATGAAAGGATGTGTATTTGTTGTGAGCAACAATTTTCTTGTAACATCCTTATAACTGAATCTTGCCAACGGGTAGTACCCGAGCAGATGTAAAAGGGAAAAAGAAACACTATCCACAAAGGAGAGAGAGAGAGAGAGAGAGAGAGAGAGAGAGAGAGAGAGAGAGAGAGGAGCAGCAAGTGTCAACAACTGCGGACTAGTGCATTGTACTTTGGGCTAAGTCTTGACCATGATATACACTGATTATTGTTGTAGTTCTTCGTACTCTACAATTCTCTCTGGTTTCTATGTTGTATCAATGCTTTCGGTTTAAACATGTCATACCTTTTTGGACATGACTCCTATCTGGAAACAGATCAGGAGCTACATCCAGGATCTCGTTAGATGTAGGTACTAACCTTTGTGCTATCGCAACTAAGTCCCTTAGCATGGGTAGATCGGTGGTGAAATGCGCTAGCATTAACTTATCATGTTGGGCACAACTCTATTAGTCACGTCTCCTCCAGAGCCGACTAGGTGGTTTGGAGCCACACAAGTGCCGGGTCTCGACCGAACACCTAGTAAATGGTTTCAGAATGAGGAAATACAAAGGCCACCTAGTAGTGATTACACGAAAAGAAGCAGAAGTGAAAGACCAGGAGCCGGTCTCGAACATATGTTGTGGCATGATCTCACTAGTGGAGGTGGATGTGGAAAAATAAAAAAACCACAAAAACTGGGGAAGGATGTCTAGTCTTCAAGGGTGGCCAGACTGCAAATCCTTAGATCTCTGCAACCAATCAAATCCAAGATAGTAAAAAAGCAAGTGACTAGGTGTGTGCCAACCCAATCTATGTCAAAAACTCAAAAGGCCACGATGACGCCACAAGCAACTGTATGGAGGACAAGTGTCAAAACATTATTAAAACCCCAGTCCCAATGGTAAGACAAGAAGACAGTGAGAATGCTTTAATAATAAATTTGCAGCAATGTGATGAGCTATGGTGGATCAAATGCTAGAATCAACATCATTAATAAAGAGATTAGATGATAATTAAGACGTGATTAGTGAGGAATTAACTGATAGCTTACTGTAGGCATGGGTAATCAAAAACCAGCAAATTCTCATTAGGCCAATGCCTCAATTTATAGGGTTTACATCCAAGCATCTAATCCCACTAATCTCTTCCTGATTCACTCCACCTCTTTTGCTTGATTCTCTCCACCTCTTCCCAGAATATCTCCTCACCTCCTAAATCTCCTCATGCTACCCTTTATTTTCTCCTAGTAGATACTTCTCACCTTTCACAGCTTCTCTCACATTTACAGATTCTCTTTTATAGCCTCTTGCTAAGGGCTTGTTCCTGCACACACCCTATTCAAAAGAGCAAAAGATGTCTTAAATCGACAACAAAGTTATGGGTTCCTCAAAAGAGCAAGTAGAAAAACTAAAAAGAATGCAAAAATACACCATTTACTCAGATGACATATACATCTCGGACCATACTCCCCCGAAGATGTTCATAAGATTCAAGGAGAAATTTGTCAGGGAAATAGGTTCAGGAGAAGAAGCTCAAGCAGCAAGCATGTCAGGTGTTGCGCCTAGAACCTCAGTGGTGGCAGAAGGCACCGACAACCCACCCCCCATGTCATGAGCATCACCTCAGTGTATCACATTGTGGAGGTGGCAAACTGTAACTACTAGAGAGCAGTTGTTAAGAACAAGAAGACTTAGCATAAAAGGGAAGTTGGTTTCTAGAGATAGTGATGAGGGTTAACACTGTGTTAGGCAGGAGAAGAGATGAATACTTAGTTTTAGAAGGAATGTATGAAGGTAGTAGTGATTGTATGCTCTCAACAAATAGTTGATAGTTGTGTCATGATGCTTGTTATAATGATAATACTAAGGGAATGTTAGTCTGTACTAGTCTGTAATGCTTCAAGAATATAACTAAGTGCAAGCTTGCCATCTCATTGTTATTCTTGATTGTTCTCTACATTGTATGGATTGAGTCTTTAGGTATCTCTATTCTACTGAATATGTTGTCTTTGGTGTTGTGTGTGTCCCCATGACCATAGAAGAGTTGGTGTTCATACCCCAAAACTCTGGTGGACGTATCCCCCCATGGAATTGCTTGATTGTTCTGTCACCACATAGACTATTGTCTTGCCATTCCACTGAGAGGGAAATCAACGAGAAACAATTACTTGCCTCAATCATGTTTAACAGTGTGATGATGGATCCCCTTAGTGGCCTTGTCTCACTAGAGACTTGTTGGGGTGGTAGTCCTTAATCCAATGATCGATGCCACAATGGTTACAAAGTAGCTAGTGGCATGTTTGAGGACACATCTTGGTTGAGTTGAGGAAACCTTATAGGGAATCCGAAAACTCGATGTGAACCTTGCCAATGGGTAACATTCAAGAGGCGTTCTCCTTCCTGGTGCATTGATGTCCCATTCCCTTTCCATAGAAACAAGTTGGTAAACTGGCTTGAATTCACCTCTCCCATCCAACCACTACATAATTGTCAAGATGAAGCTCCATGGCATCCTCAAAGAGGTCTAGAATGGGTTTGACGTCCACCTTATAGTCTTGATAATCTTAGTAGGCTCCTCGAAGCTTACCTGATTAAGAGGTTTCACTCTGGGTGGGGGTAGTTGCAATCCTAAGACCGGTGGAGGTAATGGTATATTGGGTGTATTGTACATGTCCTTTAATAGTAGTTATTGGGTGTATCATACATGTCCTTTAATAGCAGTTATTGTGTTGGATGCCCAACCATTTCTTGATTTTCTATAGCCAAGGCCAAGGGCTAGTTTTTGTGCCAATTCTAGCAAGGCTAGCTATGGTGTCCTTGTTTTGGCAATAGCCGGTGTGTTTGGAAATCTCGAGCTTCGTGACCATAGTGCCCACAAAAAGCTACAATTACCATTGTAACGAGATCTTAAAATTGGACATTTTTATAGTGGTACATCCTTTGACAACAAATGGAACAGTAATGAATCTCTCTCCTTGGGTACATGTGCACATTGCCCGAAGCTTTACTAGTCTTCATTTCCTCTAAGGGAGCTTTTGGAAGTCAGTTCAAGTCATTTTTGCTAAGGTATTCTCTTTAGCTATAGGTTTCACAGTGGTTGTGCTATGACTTTTGGCTCTGCTAAAGTAACAGACTTAGAATCTAAAGCTCAAATTCTTCTTATCATCAAGTTATCCTCAAGATGGATGTCATTAGCTCTGACATCCTCCTTGGTGTGGTGATACCTCTAACGACCAAGATATTATGGATATCTTCATGTTTAAGCCCATAGATAAATCAATCAAGAAGTTGATTGTTAGAGGAACACTCATGTAGAGCACTAATAAGAGTTCAATTGCTTGAGATGACATAAAATCTCGCACTGACTCATCTTCTTCTCTCTCGTCTTTGTGAAACTATGAAGCCACACTCCATAAATCTCCCTCATGCACAAAATGCTTTAGGAATAACTATCAAAGCCTGGTAAATTTTAGATGTTCTTCAACTCTTAGGGTCCGATACCAATCACTAACCATGCCATATAGTGTAAGGCTAAAGTTATTGGTCTTTGTGAGCTTATTCCTCTCACCTAAAGCCTTACAAACTTGATCAAAGTGTCTTCTAGGATCTCCCTCTCCATTGAACTTGGCCACTGCCCTCCCCAATGCTTGTGCGAAGGCTATTAGATTAGTTAGAAAGGCTATTGCTGGAAGTACTAGTATAGTAGGGGCGCATGGGGTCCGAAGGGCACTTCTTGCAGAAAAATGACGTACCCTACCACGGTTCCTTTTTTGTCACACAAAACCAAGTTGAGGCTGTAAGATATCTGCATAGGGCTTATCCCCTAATCCCAAAACCTGCAAGAATGCCTCTCTTGCCAAGAAAATAGCGCCCACACACAAAAAAACTCGAGCACAGAGAAAATATCATCATCATCCCCATCCTCACCCTCTCCCTCATCCTCCATAGTGGTGGCAAGAAAACAAGAAAGCATAAGAAGCACGAGAGAAAGAGTTTGTGCCAACCAAGAGAGATAGAAAATCACGTGCATGAAATATATAGAGAGAGGCACAACCACCCTCCAACCTCCCAAATCAAAAGACCCCCCAACTATCTCCTTTCTCTTGATTTTTATTAATTTTTCCAAATATTACAAAGTATCAAGGTCTCTTAGACCTTTGTCGCCTTCCTCAAAAGATGAAACACACACTGCGACTATGACTTTATAGATCTAGCCATGCCAAATAAAATATTAAATGATAGGATTTAACAATGAAATTACATTGTGATAATGATTATGAGGGAAATAATTTGTCCATGAAGCCCAAAAATAGCGCCTAAATTTGCACCAAATTGAGGGGTCAATAGCATAATGGCATAAATCCAGGGGGAGTAACATGAGTCTAATAGGTGGGGTCGTAGAGAAATTCATAGGTACCGATGACACATGAGACGAGGGTGCCACTAGTCTAGTAATTTATGGAGGATGTCCCCCTTGCTCTAGGTTGCATTGTTAAAGTAGAGGAAGATGTAAGGAATCGAGAATTTTGAGTGAATTTTCCTCCTTATGTGGTCCTAGCAGATGATATGGATGTGGTATAACTAGGCCTGCAGCTCTTATTGATCAGGGGCTCATCTAAAAATATGTAAGTATACCATGTGAGTTCAATTGAAGGGATTTTTTAATTCAAAAATTGAGGGTAATTTGATAGAAATACATTTACAAAAGGGGTTTTTTTAATCCATTTTGAAAAAAAACCCGTAAGTCCATAAAGAAAAAGGGGTCATTTCATTCATGAAAAATTTATAGGTAAGGGGTTTTTAAATACTCCTTGAGCGCACGTGATACATAGGGTTTCTTAGTAGTGCACCCCTCGAGCCTTGTTGTAGGGACTCTTATAGTGCTTATTACCATACTTATGACCAAGGGCATGGAACTAAAGGGCAATGCTATGTAGTTGGTTACAAGTGGTGTAATACCCAATACCACAAAGTCTAGAATTGTGCTAGTAGCATCTTGAGTGGATACCTCTCTATGGTCTCGGAATGTGAAGCCCATGCCAGTAGATTGTTGGATTCCCATGTAGCCTTCAAGAACAATAGAAGCAGCAATCGTGGCTTGGTCCATCATGTAGCCAAGAATCACCGCATATGTGGGATAAATAGGGCTTATTGATGGTATCTCCATGTCACTCAATGTAGGGCCTCACACATTGCTTGTCCCAACCTGTGTCACAGGAAGTCACATGGGCATGGTGGCTCCCTGTCTAAGCCTCTCTTAGTCTACATAGCCTAAATACATTCCAAGACCATCTAAAGTCACTCTTCCTTGTTTTGGAAGTAGAGATAACTTGCTTAACTTCCTCCCAGGATAATAGCATAAATATGGCCTATAGCCAGGTCCATCAAGGTTTCTTGGGTTGCATTGAATTCCCAACTCTCGTTTTGTAGTAATGTGTTTAAGAATCTTCTACCTAGATCCACCTTAGATATGAATTCATGTAGCCTCGCACTCTCTAGGCTATTAGTCACGTGGGAAATGGGTGAAGCTTAGGTGGCTTGCCTAATTGGTGCAGTTTGGGCCGCTAAAAATCGCGATTGGGCTCGACATAAGGTCTCTTCCTCTTTCTCCCTACTAGCAGCTTGGATTAGGGCTTCTACTTCTTGAACCTCCTCTTTAGTCCTACCATCTAGCAGTAAGGTTTGGGCAAGGTTTTGGTCTATAAGCATGGGATTTCCGCTCAAGATTGGTCCCATGTGGACAAGGATTTCCACATGCATGGGGCTCATATGTAAGGTGACAGTAGGTGTTATTGAGATATCGAGCTCAACTAGTGCTACAACCAAACATTGATGACCCGCTTGGGTGATAGCTTCTGCACTTATGTCACTAGCATGGCTGATGCGATTATGGTCAATATGCTGCCAGTGGATGACAGGTTGTGTGATAGCCACTTTGGAGTACTAGAGTTATGGCATAGTTATAGAGCTAGCTCATATAGTCGGGTTCACACTATAGACCGACCACTATGTATGTTGTAGGAGAGTACTTTCCCTTTACGTATGTACTCTTATCTTTTAGTTATATGGTTTTCGAGAAGAGAAGAAAATAGAAGAAAATTCAGCCATCCATCTCTCTTGTGTCTTGCACTTTCTTTTGTGTGTATGTGTGTTTACTTGCAAGGAACTCAAGCTCTCTCTCTCTCTCCCCCACATTATCTTTATGGTATCAGATCTTTGGTTTGTGTGAGAGATAAGGAGGCAAGCAAGAGGTAAGAAGAGGGTAAGAACAAGCAAGGAAGAAAGTGGTACATGGGTAAGAGCATCATCATCTTTTTCCCTTCTTGGTTTAGGTACAACACCCCTTGGTAGCTGCTGGAGCTACACATCTGTAATTGAGAACCTATCTTCGCAGGCTTGGAGTTGCTTGTGTGATACATAGTACTTTATACTACAATTTTACGGCCAAAAATACGTTCCAAGCGTGTCTCGATCTCCGTTCTGTCACGGCGGCAAGGTATTTTTGACAGTTTCAGGAAGTTTTAATTATGAATTATCTCCGATCTAAATGTGGTTATTGCAGTGCAGCATTGCATTTTGGGAGTGTAGATAGTGTTTACACATGTATTACTAACATAGGGTGTATGTACATGTACTTTGGTCAGATCTGGTGGTCTACAGGTTGTGCTAAAATACCATTGTGTGGAGTAGTCGCAGAAGATATTGCTATGTTACAAGTTGCATACAGAAATTATGTGTTGCAATTTTTGATTATTTTAGGAAAACATGTCTAGTGATGGAATTAATCAAATGTCAGCCGTGACAATCTAGACAAGAAAAACTTCCATGCCTAGAAGTTCAGAATGAATAATTTCCTTATGGTGGGTAAAGGATTTTGGGACTATGTTGAAGGAGACAATGAGGAGCCTCTTGAATTGTCTAAAGAGAATGCCCCTCCAACATACATAAAGTCATTCAAGGATTGGAACCAGGTTGCAAGGAAAGTCATGTATCGGCTTTTCATTAGTGTCATAGACACGATGATACGACATATACAGGATGCCAACACTCCAGCAGCAGTCGCGTGGCAAAATTTGGTGTGATGTTCCAGACCAACACAAAGGTAAGGAAATTGTAGCTAAAGCAAGAGCTACATACTATGGGAAAGAAAAGCATGTCTATCAATGAGTATGCTTTAAAGATCAAAGGAATTTTTGAATCCCTTGGGTCCATTAATGTATCGGTGGAAGATGATGATTTAGTAAGTGTCCGTTTGAATGGGCTTGGCAAAGAGTACAAGCCATTCAACCTCCATTGCAGTCAAGGATAATATTCCCAACTTTCGGGACTTGGTGACCATGCTAATAATAGAAGAAAAGTCACTAGGTGAGGACTCCTCTTCACAAACCAAGAACACATTAGAACAGACCTTCTACTCTACTTGGGGTAGAGGCAGAGGTAGAGGTTGTGGTCGAGGCCAAGGTGGTGGTTGAGAAGGAAATCAGAATTCTGGACAATAGTCCAACGATTCACAGTAACAATCATACACAGGTGGAAGAGGCCAGTCTAAAAGCAAGGGGAGCCAAAGAGGCCGAGGTGGTTGGCAAAGAAATCAGAATGAAAATAGCATAGAGTGCTATTATTATGGCAATCTAGGGAACATGGTAAAGGACTTCTATAAAAAGAAGAATGACATTAAAAGTAAAAAGTTGTAGCAAGGCAACTATGCATCATCTAGGGAACAGAGAGGTGAGGATAGAAGTAAGAAACTATTTGTGATGCAGAACATGCTCAATTCCATAACAAGAGATGTTTCAAGATCTCAAGATACATGGTATGTGGATTTTGGTGCCGCTAACCACATGACCAGTCATACTGAGTGGTTTAGAGACATGCAAAAAATGGAAAAACTAGGTTATGTAGAAACAAGTAATGATACTATGCATCCCATTGTGCATGTTGGTAAAGTTCCATTGTCTATGGAGGATGGCAAAATTAAGTACTTGCAAGATGTACTTCATGTTCCAAATATTACAAAGAACTTGGTTTCTATTGGGCACATCTTGAGAAGGCTCTGCGCTAAGTGAGATTTAATCCTCAAGGATGTTTTGTGGAAAACTTCAAAAATCAATGTCGCTTGGTTGCAAAGGGTAACAAAAATGGTAGAATGTTTACATTGGATTTGAACATGCCTAAAGTAAAGCATTAGTCATGTGAATGTACAGTAATGACTAAAGTCTATATACAGACCCAAAATATTGTTTGTAGGTTTGCCAAAGTTTAAGGTTGATGGTATGCACAGCTTGGTAATCAAGATAAACACGCTTTCCCACATGAAAAGCATGTCAATGGAGCGCCATTAGATGTCATACATTCAAATGTATGGGGGCCGACCAAGACTCTAACAATTGCAGGTTAGAGGTATTATGTTACATTCATTGATGACCACACTAGGAAACTGTGGGTTTACTTCATGGAGAAAAGTGAGGTGCTTGCTCACTTTCAGAGATTTAAAGCCTTGGTCGAGAAGGAAAAAGGCATGCAAATAAAATGCCTAAGATCAGATGGTGGGGGAGAATATTTCTCCAGTGAGTTCAATGATTTGTTGAGGAAGCAGGGAATCTAGAGATAGTTTACATGTAGGTACACTCCGCAACATAATGGTGTTGCAAAAAGAAAGAAAAAAAGGTACATTGCAAAGGTCACACGTGCCTTAATGGCTGAAAAGAATATGCCACATTATTTTTGGGCAACACGAGTAGCAACTATTATGAGCACAACAACCACTGCAACTGCTGTGTATATTATGAACAAGATAACGACTGTAACTGTTCATGGTATGACACTTGAATAGAACTTTAGAGGCACAATACCAGATGTGTCTCCCTTGAAAGTGTTTAGGTGTATTGCATATGTGTCTCCCTTGAAAGTGTTTGTGTATTGCATATGTGCATGTTCCTAGTGAAGTGAGAAAAAAGTTCGATCCAAAGGTAGGGAAATACTTCTTTATTGGTTATGCTTATACCACTTGTGAGATGTGAGTAATTAGAGATGTTTTTGACGAGATGAGTAGCTGGTATGCACCAAGAGTGAAGGCAACAAAATATGGAGATGTAAAAAGTGTTGATTTTGCACATGTAGAGCAACAATCACAGGTGCTTAGTGGACCTAGAGAGTTCTCTAGCAGTGGATCCAATGTTAGTCCATGGTAGGAAGGTTGAGGACAAATGTAGGTACACATGTAGCATGTAAAGAGAAGGAAAAGGTAGAACAACCTTTTGTGCCTGATCTGTCAGTAGGTCACTCGTATGTGGATCTGTCAGTAGGTCACTCGTATGTGGATTGTGACTCTAGCAGCTCTAAACAAATCCTTGATAAGGAGATTGGCATTTCATTCGTGGTTACTCCTCGTGTAAGGAGAACGAGGACTATTTTGACGACACTTGGTAGTGATCCAGGTGTACGCAGGTCTACGAGGGTTAGGTACCCTGTTATTACAGGTTGAGATATGATGGATATACAGCCCATCATTATGCTTACATGGTCAAACCAATACAGGAATCGGAGCCCACTTGTTTTGAGAAGGCAGTTGGAAATAAGAAATGCGAAGATGCCATGCATGAGAAGATGGAAACATTGGATAAAAATGCAACATGGGAGTTAGTGCCTTTGCCTAAGGAAAAGAAGGCAATTGGATGTAAGTGGGTGTATAAATTCCTGCATAATGCTGATGGTTCAATGAGTAGGTATAAGGAAAGATTGGTAGCCAAAGGCTATGCGTAGACTTGTGGCATTAACTATTAACATACATTCATCTCGGCTACAAGAATGGCAACTGTGAGAGCTATCATTGCTATGGTTGTAGCAAAGGGTTGGTATTTACATCAGACTGATGTAAAGAATGTTTTCTTGCATTGTTATTTGCAAGAAGATGTTTACATGATGTAGCCCCAATAGGTTATGAGAGTGATGCACAATCAAATTTTGTGTGCAAGTTAGACAAAGACTTATATGGCTTAACACAGGCACCCGGAGCATGGTCAAACAAGATCAGGGAGTATCTTGTTACCATTGGATTTTTCACTTTATGTGAAAAAGACAAATAGAGGGATCATGCTATTAGTCATTCATGTGGATGGACTTGATTATTATTGGTGATAGTGATTTTGACATACTTGGTGTGAGGAGGCTTTTGAATAAAAAGTTTGAGATGAAGGATTTGGGTGAGCTGTGGTATTTCATGGGTATAGATGTGGTGAGCTCACCTCATGGCATTTTGTTCTTCCAAAGGCAATATGGCAGACATGCTATCCAAGTATGGTATGATAGGCATTAAGCCTATTTCAGTGCCATTAGAGCAGAACACAAAGCTTTCTCTGTAGATACAAATCAATTTAAGATGAAAGCTGATTTGTACGTCTTTGTTGAGAAAGACATGATGTTTGTGAGACAATGAATTCAATGGTTTTCTAAGTTGTGAGTGAAGATGTTGCCCTGATGAGTTGTTGATAAGAACTACCTAGGGAGGATCCTTTAGGTTTTTGGTGTTTTCTATTCTTACGTTTGAGCCCATGTCTCAAGGATGTTGAGTCAAGGTCTGGTTTTGTTTTCATGAAGAAGGCTAAGAGTTCAGAGCTTGAATCTATTGTTGGGATTGATGTGATTTTATGATATAGAGTTTTATTTTTGTTATTTTGTTCATGTTTGTTTGAGAGAGAACAATTATGGGTGTATTATTGTCCTAGGAATTAGACTCGGGGGGGTCACTCGTATAAATATGTAAGTATCACGTGGGTTCAACAGAAGGACATTTTAAATATTTAAAACTTACAGAAATATATTTACAGAGGGGATTTATTTATTGTATTTTAAAAAAAAATTACAGATTTGAATAGGAAAGGATACATTATATTCACTAAAAAATTCACAGATAAGGGACTTTTTAAATAGGCCTTGAACGCACGTGATATAGAGGATTTACATATAGTGACCCCCCCGAGGAATTAGAGCTAACTCATTGCTGAATCAATCACCTTCAGTTGAGAGGATCTGGTGGTGTCAGATAGGGTCAAAAGGGTGTCAGCAGGTACAGTTAGTTGTGCATCAAAGGTGATTACCTGGAGAGATACAAGGGTAGATATGCTCTTTTTGGGTTGAAGGTGACAACCCAAACATACAAAAATGGATTATGACATTACATGAGTCTCATAAAGACAAATAGTGTGAGGGCTCACATGGCAGACATGCTAACCTAAAAGGATGTTCAGGTTAAACCCAAATCCAAACCCAATAAAGATCTTGACAAACAAGTCCAATCATAGTATGCATGAGAAATTGTTGGATATAGATGGAACTTTATTCTTTGATGGGCCTCTTAAAAGGAGTATTGGTAAAGGGTTTGTTTTTGTTAGCAACACAAGGGTCAAGAACTATGGTCTGGCAGCTAAGAAATATAGGCTAAAAGCAACAATGAGGCTAAGTATTATAGCCTCAGTTTGGGTCTTGAGGAATGTAGACAAAGGAAGGTTAAGAGACTGGTTATAAACAGTGATTCTCAGTTGATTATAAGGCAGGTACAAGGCACTTGGAGTGTTAATAAAGATGAGATGAAAATTTGGTTTTTCAAGGTGAGAAATCTCCTTAATTTGTTTCAAGCCTTTTAGATTTGGTATGTATCTAGGGAAGACAACATAAGAGCACATGAGTTAGTAGAGCAGGTCTTCATAAAAAATGTACACTCTATGATAGTCCAAAAACCATTATATCAAGGCGGCAGAGAATATCTCTTTGAGAAAGAGCAAGTCCTTATAGGTTTTGCAAGAAAAGGATTGGATTCTTCAAAGAGGAGGGCAATTTTCAAGAGAGCCATGAGGTATGTGTAGATTGGTGACATACTTTATCATAAAGGAGTTGATGGTGTTATGAGAAGGGTTTTGTGTCAGAACAAGATTTAACATTTCTTCAAAAGCTTGCCATGAAGAAGGACGTGGAGGTCACTATGAATCTGACATCACAAAAAGAAAAGTATTAACATCAAAACTTATGTGGCCTAGTATGAACAAAGACATCCATCATTGGTGCAAAAGTTATCATCATGAGGTCCAAGCATTTTAGAAAAGGGTGCTAGTTCCTGAGCCCATGCATCACATTATGAGCTATGGAGCCTTTGAAAAATGGGGAATAGATGTTATTGGGCTTCTTCCAATAACTAGAAACAAAAAGTATTGTATTATCACTCTACCTAACTAGGTGGCTAGAAGCTAGAGCAACAAGTAGTGCCACAACACAACAGGTTTTTCAAATTTATTTATGTGATTGTTTGTTATCATTTTGGTGTCCCTTTGGAGCTAGTCAATGACCAAGGAAGAGAGTTCACAGGCTAATGTGGTCAAAAGTATTACCAAGAAGTTGGGGATAACACAGTTTTACCACACCTTATCATCCCCAATGCAATGGACTGGTTGAAAGTTTTAATGTGGTGTTGCAAAAATTGTAGAGGACCACCCCAATGATTGGGACTTGTACTTGGATAGAGCTGTGTGGGCATTAAGAGTGTCTGAGAAGAATGCAACAGGTTTTACCCCATATCATTGGCTTCCTTCACTTGATTTCTATTGTAGCATAATATGACCTACGAGGAACAAGAGACGGTCCAATTTATACTCTCTAATTTTGGATTGAGAAGATGCCATCAAATGGTATGAAGAGACTAGTCAAAGGAGGTTTGAGGCATTTAATGATGATAAGTTGGGAAGTAAGGATCTAAAGAAGGGAATGTTGGTTTTTAGATACAACAATGCTCTTGATACACCATTTTAGACCAAATTCAGGATTAGATGGGAAGATCCTTTCATTGTGCATGAAGCTTTTTCCTGATGGAGCATATAAATTGCAAGATCTTGGAGGTCAGATGCATTCTAGTAGGGTCAATGGCGTGAGGTTAAGGCCATACCATATTAGAATCATGTAAGGTAGGAAACATAGAGTGTGAAACACTTGAAACCGTTTCACTCTATGGGCTGGGGCAATATGTGAGAAGAGTCCGGAGCCGAGTTCAAACATGATGAATAGATAAAAGAAATATATATATGATAATATATAGAAGATGCTTGGTGTCCAAAAAGCGACATGTGGCAGGCAAGTATCCGGATATGTGTAGGTGCAAAAGAACAAGGGCATGGGAAGTCGAGGGAAGCGGGGGTGCAACTTTTTGGAAGTAAACAAGGTGGCGAGACGAGTTGAAGAGGGGATTTTTTGAAGTTTTTGAGAGGAGAGAGAGTAGAGGGACTATGAAGAGGAGGTTACATGTAGCAGATGAGAGGTCTTACAGATCTTGAAGGTTGCAGAATGAAGATCAACCTAGTGGGAGTGGAATTGGTTGAGTTAGAGCTCAGGGAGTGCTGAGGACTAGAGTATCAGCTAGGATGTTGCTGTCAAGTATCTCTAAGTGGCAACTCCGTTAGAGACTTGGCTTAGTCTGATATCTGATGTCTGTTAAGATGAAAGCTGATTTGTACGTGTTTGAGAAGTCATGATGTTTTGTTATAGTAGTGAATTCAATGGTCTTCGAATTCAGTGGTCTTCTAAGTCGTGAGTGAAAATGTTTCCTTGATAAGTTGTTGATGGGATCTCCCTAGGGAGGATCCTTTAGGTTTTTGGTGTTTTCTACTCTTACGTTTAAGCCCATGTCTTAGGGATGTTGAGACAAGGTCTAGTTTTGTTTTCATGAAGAAGGCTGAGAGATTACTGTGATTTTATGATATAGAGTTTTATTTTTGTTATTTTGTTCATGTTTGTTGAGATAGAACAACTATGGGTGTATGATTGTCCTGGGAACTAGAGCTAACTCATTGCTGAATCAATCACCTTCAGTTGTTGAGAGGATTTGGTGTCAGATAGGGTCAAAAGGGTGTCAGGCTACAGTTAGTTGTGCATCAAAGGTGCTTACCTGGAGAGATAGAAGGGTAGATATGATCTTTTTGGGTTGAAGGGAACTAGTTCTAAGTCAAGTCTGATGGTCAGAGGGCTATTAGCAGTCAGATAGACTCGTTAATGAACTTAATGGTGATTTAGAGTCAGCTATGAGTTAGTTACAATCAATTGAGAGTCGAAAGTGTTGGACCCATGCGAGGTTTGAGTTTTTTGGGGGTCTTCATTTGTTAGAGGACGCATAGGAGAGGATGTATGATTCAGTTAAATCAGCTGAGTCTATTTTAAATAGTTGAGTCAATTTAAGGCAAACTCAGTCTGACACGTGTCTCCAGGTTAGCAGACAATTAGTTGTTGTGAGTCTTAGGTTTGTTGTGTTGGTTCTTGGTGTTTTTTGAGGTTTTTGATAGTGTAGTGGTGTTAGAGGACAGTGAGGTTCATGTATAGTGAGTCAGATTTGAATCATCTGAGTTAGCTGGGTCTGCTACTTCAGTTTGGTGATTAGCAAGAAGTCAGCAAGGGAGAGCTAATAAGGTCGGTGAAGTTCTGAAGGAGGGAATTTGAAGTTTGCTGATACTAGAACACTTTTTGGAGCTTGGAGGACACTAAGGGAGCTTGGCGGACATATATATGATTGGAATCAATAGAGCAAGCATCTAACTCAGGTTACAGTCAATGACTAATCAACAGATTATCAGCTTTTGAGGTTAGCCGAAGGTCAGTAGGTAAGATTCTCGCCAGGTTGTAGGTTTTAGGTAAGCTAATGCTAGAGGATAATTAAGGAGTAGAGAGGACTCATATCAGATAGGGGTCAGCGTCAATCTTTTGATTAAAGTTACAGTAAGCTATTTGTGAGCTCATAAGGATTCTAGTCAACCGACTGTTAGAGGAGGTCAGTTGTGGCATATAGGTTGGAGATCAAGGGTGTTGGAGGTTAGATCATATTGGGGAGGACACTTGGAGGAATCAGTTGAGTCAAGGGGGAGTGTTGAGGTTAGATCATATTGGGGAGGACACTTGGAGGAATCAGTTGAATCAGTTGAGTCAAGGGGGAGTGTTGAGGAGTGGGATTCTGTGAGCTGAAGGAATGAGGATAGGAATAGAGTTGATTGGTGCCCTTGGAGCTGGGATTTTAGTATCCCGTGATTCTCGTTCCTTTATGTTTTCTTCTTGTGTGTCTGTTGGTGGTGTTATGGAGGCCATCACCTAGCATCCTCACAACATCATTCCACCTTCCCTTCTACTAGTGGTGTTATAGAGGCCATCGTGTGTCTGGTGCTGCTGGTGGTGTTATAGAGGCCATCACCCAGCATCCTTGTAACGTCATTTCACCTTCCCTTCTATTTGATCTAGGGGATCATGCAACCTTGGCAGTGCCATCATGCAAATCATAATTTTGGCATCCATTTTCCTTGACATCGTTTGACACTAAGTTATAGTCAACATTTGGCTTTTGCATGTAGCCTCTTGTATATGTTTTTTGTGCATGACCACCCTCTGATTTTGGGGATGAAATCATTGTAGGAGGGGAGGATTTTTAGTATGCACGTGCACATGGGGCATGGGCCTGAGCAGCTAGAACTTAGGACATCTTTATGCATATGAGACGAGGGTACATGTGGCCTTGGGAGGACCATAAAAGGAACATGGCCTATGTACTTTTTGTACTTTTTAATTTCTTTTAATAATATACACTTTATATTTCTTAGAGACTTTGGCCCAAGCTTCTATGGTGACTACTGCTCATATGAGTAGCACATGTGTGTACTTCACGCTAATAATATACACTTTATATTTCTTTTTAATTTCTTTTAATTATATACACTTTATATTTCTTAGAGACTATGGCCCAAGCTTCTATGGTGACTGCTGCTCATATGAGTAGCACATGTGTGTACTTCACGCTAATGAGTACAAGGATGCATTATGTCATGGCAGACTTCCCATGTCTAGGTCCAACTCCATATGATGCAGTGGATCTATGCTGGTACTCCCTTCATGAGTACAATTGTAAGATTCCTCCCCCAACCCCCTTTTTGATGTCTAGTATCTTCCCCTGTAATCAATCCCTCTTCAGAAATATAAAGACCTTGTTTCTAACTATTTTAGCCTAGAGAGAGAAAATTATTCTAGAGAGAGAATATTTAGATTATGAATATTTTTGGATAGAAAAATAACTCATCTTATTAAAATAAGTTCCCCTGAAACAAAAATTCAAAAAGAACTTTCCAATGTGCAATTGGAATTAATTGGAAATGGGTATAAAGGACCTTAGCCTAAGGGTCTAGATTTTCAGAAATTTTTGGATTATGGTCCAATTAAGGTTTCTATGGACCAATAGCATCAATCCATGTGTAGGGAGGAGATAAATCCAATTTGTAAAAGAAGATACCAAAAAATGAGTAAATGCTCACATAAGATGAAGAGTTGAAAATGTACAAGGTTTATTAGTAAAAAACTATGAGCAATATTAAAAATATGAGATATTTTGGGTATCCAAAAATGAGTAAATGCTCACATAAGATGAAGAGTTGAAAATGTACAAGGTTTATTAGTAAAAAAACTATGAGCAATATTAAAATGATTCCATTATGACACATATGTAAGGAAGGGGAGTTCTTTAAAGGAGGTGCATATTTCACATAAGATGAAGAGTTGAAAATGTACAAGGTTTATTAGTAAAAAACTATGAGCAATATTAAAATGATTCCATTATGACACATATGTAAGGAAGGGGAGTTCTTTAAAGGAGGTGCATATTTCACATAAGATGAAGAGTTGAAAATGTACAAGGTTTATTAGTAAAAAACTATGAGCAATATTAAAATGATTCCATTATGACACATATGTAAGGAAAGGGAGTTCTTTAAAGGAGGTGCATATTTCACATGCTTGAATGAGTTTTAAACTCATAAAAATTGAGATATTTCATCTCTCCTCTCTCCTCATTTAAGTCTAGTTCCAAAAAGTTAGCTTAACTGACCTAAAAATGGTCAAATATTGACCAAACTGATTTAGAAAATTCTAGAATCAGTTTGTTTGGTTAGGAGCTCAATTTTTCCTATAAATAGAAGCCTCCCCCTTGTTGAAAAAGATATAGTATTTATGCATCGTTACTCTACTCCACCTAAGCCAAGAACTGTGAATTCATTTAATAATTCACTAGTTTTTGGAGCTTCCCTCTTTCTTCAATCCCCATTAGTGGCTCCATCAACATACTTAACCAATTGATTGGTTGGGGGCCTCTACCGTGAACAAAGAATCAAGCAAGTTGTAAGGTAATTAGTGAATATTGATCTTTCTATAATTTCTCAATGTTTCTCTCTTCTCAACCCCTCTCAAGCTTGAGAAGTTTAATTGGTATGGTTTTTTTAAATGCTATTGAAGTTTGAATAGTAGTGAAGAGTTACATAATTTAATAAATGCTATTGAAGTTAATTTTCATTTATGTTTAAATTCTAATGATTTTTATGTAAATTCTCTCTCTCACTCAAGAAATGGTCATACTCATGACAAGTTCTCAATCCAAATCAAGTTTTTCATAAAGCTTTTCCTTAACCCAAGATTGAGCTATGCTTGAGGCCAAATTAATGGCTTTTTTCTATGCTTTTAGTTTATGTATATTGATGATTCAATCCATTATGGATTAATAATCCAATTAGAGATCATTTTAATTATTTTCTTAATGATAAGCATTATCCCTTAGAAAAATTGAGATTTATCAGTCATAGCAGCGGAGCTATGGCAAAATTTTTATAAAAATTATGCATAACATAATCTCATTCAAAGCATAAAAAGAGGACTTCCTACCATATTCTAGGAATTATCATCCTAGATTAATTGAAAGAATTTCATTACAATCATGGAGAAATTGAATTTTAATATCATGCATAAAGGATAAGTTTTTATATCAAAAGTGTTATTTTTACCATTTTTATTTCATGCATAGAAGTATGCATAATGGATAAATTTTTATATCAAAAGTGTTATTTTTACCATTTTTATTTCATGCATAGAAGTTTGCATAATGGATAAATTTTTATATCAAAAGTGTTATTTTTACCATTTTTATTTCATGCATAGAAGTATGCATAATGGATAAATTTTTATATCAAAAGTGTTATTTTTATCATTTTTAATTTTCATACATAGAAGTATGCATAAAGGAAAATTTTTTATATCAAAAGTGTTACTTTTATCATTTTTAATTTTCATGCATAGAAGTATGCATAAAGGAAAAATTTTTATATCAAAAGTGTTACTTTTATCATTTTTAATTTTCATGCATAGAAGTATGCATAAAAGAAAATTTTTATATCAAAAGTGTTACTTTTATCATTTTTAATTTTCATGCATAGAAGTATGCATAAAAGAAAATTTTTATATCAAAAGTGTTACTTTTATCATTTTTAATTTTCATGCATAGAAGTATGCATAAAAGAAAATTTTTTATATCAAAAGTGTTACTTTTATCATTTTTAATTTTCATGCATAGAAGTATGCATAAAGAAAAATTTTTTATATCAAAAGTGTTACTTTTATCATATTGGATTTCATGCATAGAGGTATGCATAAAAGTTGATTATTTTATTATAAAAGTGTGACTTTTATCATAATTGAATTTCATGCATAGAGGTATGCATAAAAGTTGATTATTTTATTGTAAGAGTGTTACTTTTATCATATTGGATTTCATGCATATAGGTATGCATAAAAGATATTCTTTTTATACTAAAAGTGTGATTTTCCTCATAAATGGATTTTATGCTTAACTTAGATGCATAAGAGAAATTCTTTTATTCTAAAAGTGTAATTTCCTACCAAATTGAATTTATGCATAAGAAGATGCATAAAAGATTGATTTTTAATTTCGAAAGTGTTAGTCTCCTTAAATGGAATTTATGTATAAATAAATGTGTAGAGAAATCTTATATCAAATATAAGAATTCTCTTATAAAAAAAAAGATATGAAATGTGATAAGATGTGATAAGAATTGATAAGATGTGTATGGAAAGTGATAGGATGTGATAAGAGGTGTATGAGATGTGATAAGAATTGATAAGATGCGTATGGAAAGTGATAGGATGTGATAAGAGGTGTATGAGATGTGATAAGAATTGATAAGATGCGTATGGAAAGTGATAGGATGTGATAAGAGGTGTATGAGATGTGATAAGAATTGATAAGATGCGTATGGAAAGTGATAGGATGTGATAAGAGGTGTATGAGATGTGATAAGAATTGATAAGATGCGTATGGAAAGTGATAGGATGTGATAAGAGGTGTATGAGATGTAAAAAGATGTGATAAGATGTGTATGAGATGTGATAAGATTTGATAAGATGCGTATGGAAAGTGATAGGATGTGATAAGAGGTGTATGAGATGTAAAAAGATGTGATAAGATGTGTATGAGATGTGATAGAATGTGTTAAGATGAGTTAGGATGTGTTAAGATGTATATGGGATGTGTTAGGACGAGAATGAATGTAATATGGTTGTATGAATGTGATGTGGATGTATACATGTAGATGTATATGTATGAATGTGAATGTTGATGTGGATGTGGATGTATGGATGTAGATACGGATGTGTATGTATGTATGTGGATGTGTATGTATGAATGAGGATGTGAAAATGGACGTATGTATGTAGATGTGGATGTATGGATGTATGTATGTAGATGTGGATGTATGTATGTAGATGTGGATGTATGGATGTGATTGTGAATGAAGAGGTGGATGTAAATGTATGGATGTAGATACGGATGTGGATGTATGTATGTGAATGTGGATGTATGAATGAGGATGTGAAAATGGATGTATGCATGTGAATGTGGATGTATGAATATGAATGTGGATGTGTGGATGTGGAAATGGAGGTATGGATGTATGAATGTAGATGTGGATGTATGCATGTAGATGCGTATGTATGAATGTGAAATTGGATGTATGATGTGGACGTACGAACATGGATATGTATGTAGAATAATGAATATGAAGATGTATGTGAGATAATGTAGTCTATATGAGTGAATGGATGAGAACGAGTACACACTGAATGGAATGTGGAATAAGTAATGTGGTCCGAGAGTGGATAATATGGAAAGACAAGAGTTTGTTATAGAAATTGTATTTGTGACTGTTTGTAAATGACTGTTTTATGTCAAGAATGCTGGAGAAGCATTTTGACCGTCTTGAGGATTAAGGTCATGAAGACTGAACTGATAAAGTTGCAACTGCTGACGGAGAGTCAATGGAGGACGTCTCGCGTAGCAAGGTCGATCGAGGTCTTGACCAGCCTCGGCTCGATTTAAATGGTGAGCTTCCGGTACGGTGGATGAGGGACCAAGGAAGCGGCCTATGAGTGAAGCGCTAGGTCACCTGCGAAGGATCCTAGAGGGTGCTGACCATACGGTGCTCGGGCTCTGGGTCGCCGAAGATACCCACACGTGCGTCGTGGAAGATATTGGAACAAGGAGTAAGAGTTGTTTTCTGAAACCGGGCATGGATCTGGTTGATTGACCTTGCTGGTCCTCAACAGATGAGTCCATGGCTCTTTTATATGGATCTGTGGGTTGATCTTGCTGATCTTCCACGGAGATTCCATTCTATTATATGAATATATTGCCGGTTACTATGAGCTAGGAACTATGGAAAAGGCCCCTGAGAGAACAGGTGGTGAGCGTTCTGGTTGCCAATGATGCCATAAGTACACCGATGAAAGAATGACTGGAAATAAGGATTCAACCAGAGACTTTGAGGATTGTCATCAGTGACATAATGGTTTTATTAAAGGATTGTTTTAAAGCTAGTTGATGCTAAGAAAAAGGCAATTTCATATTGGGTGTGTAAGTGGTATGACTAGTTTTATGTTTGCATGAACTTCTGGCTAGGGGGCCTTGGAACTCTTTTCCTTGGCACCCGGGACAAAACCTAACCAAATTCCAAATTGGATCCCATCACTACAGTGGTTGGGCGGTTGGCTAACCCATGGGATCGGATGGGGTTAGGCTAGACTGATGGATCCGTAAATCAAGATTTTAATTTCTGTTATTACGATAGATAAAGTAAATCCCGGATAGTAATTGTTCTATGGATAGGAATCAACGGCTGTGCCTCTTGATGGGGAAAAAAGCGTTGATCCCAATGATCCAAGTGCAAGTTTCTTCCTTGATCCGACCGAGTATCTTTATAGATGCAGTCGGATGAGCGTGATCGGTAATGATCTTGACTACGTTAGAGTACAAAGTTATCTGGTGGAATCGCCCGTGCTTTCTGGGTAAAGGGAGTTTTTCCGGTTTCGATTTTGGACAAACCGACGGATTAGTCTCTTGTCCGGATATCCGTGGGTGAGGCCCCGAGTGTGAGACCCCTACCCGCGCACGATGTGCTACTTCCGCTGCTAGTACCCCGAATCTGTTGCGTGGTGGAGACAGGGATCTCACAGTTGGTATCAGAGCAGCTTTTGAAAGCTAATAAAGATAATTAAATTCTTATCTGAAATTGGTAATAAGAATTCAGAAACAGCATTTTCATAATGTATTTTCATTCCGTAAGCTTCTTTAATGAAGAAATTTTAATCAAAGAAATTGTTTTTATAGATGGAAGTTCCACATTTATCTGGTATTCCCGACCTCACCCAGTCTCAAGATATGATTGCATTTGCCTTCGAGCATCTCATCTCTTCCGCTTCAACTCAAACAAGCCGAGCAAGACTCGCACACCATTTCGCGGATTTATATTTTCCTACCCCAGCGGAGAGAATACAACATAAGTGGTTTGCAGGGCAATATGTCCACGCCCATTGCAACCGCCGTACAATGCTGTGGCAGAATCTCTCATTGACTATGATCCTGTTAAAGCTGAAAATGGTGCGTGGTGTCATTCTATATCATTCGACACCTCGAAATTTCAGACTTTCATGTCGAATTTATAGACTCCTTAGTCGATTTATCCCTAAGGAGAAAATAATAACTCCCTTCGCAGTTAGAGAACTTATGTAACAGGGCATGACTATGGCCCAGTACCGTCGTCTTATGCGTCTCTCGAGGAGATTTTGAATTTTGGAGCCGAGCCACTCTATGTAATTATTGCAACTTGTATATAAATATACAAATGTTTTTTTTACGGCCGATCGGATAAAGAAAAATCTATTTATCAGACTTAAGTCATAGATCTCCAATAAGATCAACTGAGGAGCCAATTATGTCAAAAGTTTATCAAGACGCACAAAAAGGTTGTAATTGTTTGATATAATTCATACAAATTGTTAATTCAAATTGAAATTCATAAATTAGTAATTGGGTCTTCAATTGGAAGTACCGCAATTGTATGGAACCCTGACTCGCTTGAGACCTAGACATGATGGTATTTACCTTATAGTTTCGAGTATCATGACTATCCGTATATATCGAGGGTATAACTGCAGCTCTTTACCGACAGTATATACAAGTAAATCTAAGACTTGAAATTATAAGCGTTAATGCTATCCAGATGATGATTTTGAATGTGGTTGATATGATTTTTAATTCTGTTTGGAAACTGATGAATTGATTTGGATTCTGATTGAAAAATGATGATCCCTGAAAATGGGTTGAAATGTAATAAGCTGAGCGAAACCACAATGTGGATGATTGGGACGAGTCCCTGTAATGATAAATGATGAAAATGATTCAGCAAATCACTATGAGATTAGTGGATTGTGCTGTCAAATTGCTACTGTTAATACTTGAGACGGTAAATCAAGTTAAGAGATGACAAATTGAGAACTTGCTTAACTTAAATTCCGTGGAGGAATGTTCAGAAGGAAATTTTTCGGTCTAATGGACCATTATCGTGTTAAAGATATGAATGATATGATCTGAATGAATTGTTATTTAATGATGAATTCTATATAAGGGATATTTATCCCCATATTCTGTTGGGTTAACCGGAATATAAGGAACCCCAGAATAAATTGGATCTTAAGCAAAAGAGTTGTCCTCTACTTGCGAGATGAGGACATCTTGCACCTTTTAAGTGGGGTAGAATGTAAGATTTCTCCCCCAGCCTTAGAGGTATACAGGAGTAAAAATCTCCCTTTCTGATCTTATAATTATTCTCTCTCTAAAATAAAAGAAAGATTCTGTTTAAAAAAGGAAGAACCTTTTTCCTGAATACTTCTCAAGAGTCCCACCTGTTTTAAGGATTAAGAACAACGAGTTCAGAAGTGAGAATCAATGTTTTGGATATCAAGGTTTTGGTCTCGAGTACTGCCCAAAAGAAGTTCTTTATCTCTTGGGAAGTATAAGAAGTTATCTCCCAGATATTGTGGACCAAAGAAAGTAGGTGATTTAGCTTACGAACTTCTTTTATCTCCTCATCTCAAAGTTCTGAATACCTTCTATAGAAAAATGTGCCAAACCCAAATCATGGAAAGACGGTAAAACTTCAGTGGTGGCAAGTTACCGTTGGCTTCTAAGTTACGCTAGCTCCTTCCTTTATATAAGTCGTAACTTTTACTTGTCGTTCACAGTAATCTTACTTCCATCGATCTTCTTTCCTTCTTAATCTCCTTCATGGCTTGGCAACAAGAATTAGTTTTATCCATGATGATTTCTCACCTTCAAGACGCAAGGGAGTCTGTGAAGAAAGATTTTATAGAACAGTATGAGCGCTCACTTTTCCCTCACTTGGGAACTTCTGTAGCGCAGACAAAATGGCGGACCTATCAAGACATAACTAGGGTAACACCCTGGGGTCAGCAGCACTTTCGTAATAATGTCCGCTTGGCCATGGTTATCGAAGCCTTGGGTTTGGGTCCTCGATACTACTGCGTCATGAGATCAAGACATCTTGGGTTTTCTGAGCGGGTCTTCTTACTGGCGTGTTTTCTTCCTCATGCGAAGATATGCCTTTACCCCGTTTTTGGCTTACCTCTCAGAGGTCCTTTTGTTAGAACACCTCATACCACTGAGATAGGCGCAGCAATAACCAACAGAATCATTCCCATAGATGAGTTACCTTATACTTGTGCAGCTTGTGAGGACTGTTTTTGTGACCATATGATGGACGGGCTTATGGAAGTGTAAAGAGTTCCTCTATCTTTACTGTATAAGTTTCGAGAATGAATAAAGTTTAAATCTTGTTCTTATTTTGAATCTTGCTCTCTTTAAGACTTATCTTGGTGGTTAATCTTGATTAAAATTTTTCTCTAAGTCTCATATTCGTGAATCTTGTGAAATTATCACAAGTTGCGAGATGAGGACATCTCGCGTTTTTTAAGTGGGGTAGAATGTAAGATTCCTCCCCCAACCCCCTTTTTGATGTCTAGTATCTTCCCCTGTAATCAATCCCTCTTCAGAAATATAAAGACCTTGTTTCTAACTGTTTTAGCCTAGAGAGAGAAAATTATTCTAGAGAGAGAATATTCAGATTATGAATATTTTTGGATAGAAAAATAACTCATCTTATTAAAATAAGTTTCCCTGAAACAGAAATTCAAAAAGAACTTTCCAATGTGCAATTGGAATTAATTGGAAATGGGTATAAAGGACCTTAGCCTAAGGGTCTAGATTTTCAAAAAATTTTGGATTATGGTCCAATTAAGGTTCCTATGAACCAATAGCATCAATCCATGTGTAGGGAGGAGATAAATCCAATTTGTAAAAGAAGATACCCAAAAATGAGTAAATGCTCACATAAGATGAAGAGTTGAAAATATACAAGGTTTATTAATAAAAAACTATGAGCAATATTAAAAATATGAGATATTTTGGGTATCCAAAAATGAGTAAATGCTCACATAAGATGAAGAGTTGAAAATGTACAAGGTTTATTAGTAAAAAAACTATGAGCAATATTAAAATGATTCCATTATGACACATATGTAAGGAAGGGGAGTTCTTTAAAGGAGGTGCATATTTCACATAAGATGAAGAGTTGAAAATGTACAAGGTTTATTAGTAAAAAACTATGAGCAATATTAAAATGATTCCATTATGACACATATGTAAGGAAGGGGAGTTCTTTAAAGGAGGTGCATATTTCACATAAGATGAAGAGTTGAAAATGTACAAGGTTTATTAGTAAAAAACTATGAGCAATATTAAAATGATTCCATTATGACACATATGTAAGGAAAGGGAGTTCTTTAAAGGAGGTGCATATTTCACATGCTTGAATGAGTTTTAAACTCATAAAAATTGAGATATTTCATCTCTCCTCTCTCCTCATTTAAGTCTAGTTCCAAAAAGTTAGCTTAACTGACCTAAAAATGGTCAAATATTGACCAAACTGATTTAGAAAATTCTAGAATCAGTTTGTTTGGTTAGGAGCTCAATTTTTCCTATAAATAGAAGCCTTCCCCTTGTTGAAAAAGATATAGTATTTATGCATCGTTACTCTACTCCACCTAAGCCAAGAACTGTGAATTCATTTAATAATTCACTAGTTTTTGGAGCTTCCCTCTTTCTTCAATCCCCATTAGTGGCTCCATCAACATACTTAACCAATTGATTGGTTGGGGGCCTCTACCGTGAACAAAGAATCAAGCAAGTTGTAAGGTAATTAGTGAATATTGATCTTTCTATAATTTCTCAATGTTTCTCTCTTCTCAACCCCTCTCAAGCTTGAGAAGTTTAATTGGTATGGTTTTTTTAAATGCTATTGAAGTTTGAATAGTAGTGAAGAGTTACATAATTTAATAAATGCTATTGAAGTTAATTTTGATTTATGTTTAAATTCTAATGATTTTTATGTAAAAAGTATGCATAATGGATAACTTTTTATATCAAAAGTGTTATTTTTACCATTTTTATTTCATGCATAGAAGTATGCATAATGGATAATTTTTTATATCAAAAGTGTTATTTTTACCATTTTTATTTCATGCATAGAAGTATGCATAATGGATAAATTTTTATATCAAAAGTGTTATTTTTATCATTTTTAATTTTCATGCATAGAAGTATGCATAAAGGAAAATTTTTTATATCAAAAGTGTTACTTTTATCATTTTTAATTTTCATGCATAGAAGTTTGCATAAAGGAAAAAATTTTATATCAAAAGTGTTACTTTTATCATTTTTAATTTCCATGCATAGAAGTATGCATAAAAGAAAATTTTTATATCAAAAGTGTTACTTTTATCATTTTTTATTTTCATGCATAGAAGTATGCATAAAAGAAAATTTTTATATCAAAAGTGTTACTTTTATCATTTTTAATTTTCATGCATAGAAGTATGCATAAAGGAAAATTTTTTATATCAAAAGTGTTACTTTTATCATATTGGATTTCATGCATAGAGGTATGCATAAAAGTTGATTATTTTATTATAAAAGTGTGACTTTTATCATAATTGAATTTCATGCATAGAGGTATGCATAAAAGTTGATTATTTTATTGTAAGAGTGTTACTTTTATCATATTGGATTTCATGCATATAGGTATACATAAAAGATATTCTTTTTATACTAAAAGTGTGATTTTCCTCATAAATGGATTTTATGCTTAACTTAGATGCATAAGAGAAATTCTTTTATTCTAAAAGTGTAATTTCCTACCAAATTGAATTTATGCATAAGAAGATGCATAAAAGATTGATTTTTAATTTCGAAAGTGTTAGTCTCCTTAAATGGAATTTATGTATAAATAAATGTGTAGAGAAATCTTATATCAGATATAAGAATTCTCTTATAAAAAAAAAAGATATGAAATGTGATAAGATGTGATAAGAGGTGTATGAGATGTGATAAGAATTGATAAGATGTGTATGGAAAGTGATAGGATGTGATAAGAGGTGTATGAGATGTGATAAGAATTGATAAGATGCGTATGGAAAGTGATAGGATGTGATAAGAGGTGTATGAGATGTGATAAGAATTGATAAGATGCGTATGGAAAGTGATAGGATGTGATAAGAGGTGTATGAGATTTGATAAGAATTGATAAGATGCGTATGGAAAGTGATAGGATGTGATAAGAGGTGTATGAGATGTGATAAGAATTGATAAGATGCGTATGGAAAGTGATAGGATGTGATAAGAGGTGTATGAGATGTAAAAAGATGTGATAAGATGTGTATGAGATGTGATAAGATTTGATAAGATGCGTATGGAAAGTGATAGGATGTGATAAGAGGTGTATGAGATGTAAAAAGATGTGATAAGATGTGTATGAGATGTGATAGAATGTGTTAAGATGAGTTAGGATGTGTTAAGATGTATATGGGATGTGTTAGGACGAGAATGAATGTAATATGGTTGTATGAATGTGATGTGGATGTATACATGTAGATGTATATGTATGAATGTGAATGTTGATGTGGATGTGGATGTATGGATGTAGATACGGATGTGTATGTATGTATATGGATGTGTATGTATGAATGAGGATGTGAAAATGGACGTATGTATGTAGATGTGGATGTATGGATGTATGTATGTAGATGTGGATGTATGTATGTAGATGTGGATGTATGGATGTGATTGTGAATGAAGAGGTGGATGTGAATGTATGGATGTAGATACGGATGTGGATGTATGTATGTGAATGTGGATGTATGAATGAGGATGTGAAAATGGATGTATGCATGTGAATGTGGATGTATGAATATGAATGTGGATGTGTGGATGTGGAAATGGAGGTATGGATGTATGAATGTAGATGTGGATGTATGCATGTAGATGCGTATGTATGAATGTGAAATTGGATGTATGATGTGGACGTACGAACATGGATATGTATGTAGAATAATGAATATGAAGATGTATGTGAGATAATGTAGTCTATATGAGTGAATGGATGAGAACGAGTACACACTGAATGGAATGTGGAATAAGTAATGTGGTCCGAGAGTGGATAATATGGAAAGACAAGAGTTCGTTATAGAAATTGTATTTGTGACTGTTTGTAAACGACTGTTTTATGTCAAGAATGCTGGAGAAGCATTTTGACCGTCTTGAGGATTAAGGTCATGAAGACTGAACTGATAAAGTTGCAACTGCTGACGGAGAGTCAATGGAGGACGTCTCGCGTAGCAAGGTCGATCGAGGTCTTGACTAGCCTCGGCTCGATTTAAATGGTGAGCTTCCGGTACGGTGGATGAGGGACCAAGGAAGCGGCCTATGAGTGAAGCGCTAGGTCACCTGCGAAGGATCCTAGAGGGTGCTGACCATACGGTGCTCGGGCTCTGGGTCGCCGAAGATACCCACACGTGCGTCGTGGAAGATATTGGAACAAGGAGTAAGAGTTGTTTTCTGAAACCGGGCATGGATCTGGTTGATTGACCTTGCTGGTCCTCAACAGATGAGTCCATGGCTCTTTTATATGGATCTGTGGGTTGATCTTGCTGATCTTCCACGGAGATTCCATTCTATTATATGAATATATTGCCGGTTACTATGAGCTAGGAACTATGGAAAAGGCCCCTGAGAGAACAGGTGGTGAGCGTTCTGGTTGCCAATGATGCCATAAGTACACCGATGAAAGAATGATTGGAAATAAGGATTCAACCAGAGACTTTGAGGATTGTCATCAGTGACATAATGGTTTTATTAAAGGATTGTTTTAAAGCTGGTTGATGCTAAGAAAAAGGCAATTTCATATTGGGTGTGTAAGTGGTATGACTAGTTTTATGTTTGCATGAACTTCTGGCTAGGGGGCCTTGGAACTCTTTTCCTTGGCACCCGGGACAAAACCTAACCAAATTCCAAATTGGATCCCATCACTACAGTGGTTGGGCGGTTGGCTAACCCATGGGATCGGATGGGGTTAGGCTGGACTGATGGATCCGTAAATCAAGATTTTAATTTCTGTTATTACGATAGATAAAGTAAATCCCGGATAGTAATTTTTCTATGGATAGGAATCAACGGCTGTGCCTCTTGATGGGGAAAAAAGCATTGATCCCAATGATCCAAGTGCAAGTTTCTTCCTTGATCCGACCGAGTATCTTTATAGATGCAGTCGGATGAGCGTGATCGGTAATGATCTTGACTACGTTAGAGTACAAAGTTATATGGTGGAATCGCCCGTGCTTTCCGGGTAAAGGGAGTTTTTCCGGTTTCGATTTTGGACAAACCGACGGATTAGTCTCTTGTCCAGATATCCGTGGGGGGTGAGGCCCCGAGTGTGAGACCCCTACCCGCGCACGATGTGCTACTTCCGCTGCTAGTGCACCCCGAATCTGTTGCGTGGTGGAGACAGGGATCTCACAACAATCTCCATCTCTATCCAATATTCCATTCTTACACATATTATTCATAGGTTCTATGCATAGTCTTTATACATAAAGTTTATTTCATAATCTTTGTTAAAGCCTAGAAGACTATATGACTCTATCCATAAGACTATATGCATAGAGTCTATTACACATAGTATCTCATCCATAAGACTCTATGTATAAAGTTTATTGCATAAGAGTCTTTTGCATAGTCTTATGTCTTTTGTATAGCATTATGCATAGAGTCTATTACATAGTCTTATACATAGAGTCTATGACGTATAGACTCTTTAGCATAGTATTATGCATAGAGTCTATTACATAGTCTTATACATAGAGTCTATTACGCATAGTCTTATGTATAGGAGTTTTAAGTATTTATGTTTGTGCATGGGTAGATGGCAAACAACTTGTAGTGCGATGTTACATGCGAAGGAGGAATAGATATCATGGTATTCTTTGTAAGTATATTACCTTAAATTATATCTTATTATTTACAAAAGAAAGATTTCCCTATCACAATATAAAATCAAATTTTACTTGTTTGTATGTCTGTATCTTGAAGCGGTGGACCACCCTCTATGGAGGATGAATATGGTTTTGCATTACAATGAGGTTTAGAAGCTCTCTTCAAAAGGGTGTAAGAAGAAGGATGGATTATTATTTTGAAGGCCCTACTTGGGAAGTATGGCAAAGTACGTACATTCCTTAACCCATAACCACTTTGTTTTTTCTAAACTGGGTTTCAATTGTATTAGTTTTGTTTTGTTTTAGGATCATGTTACTACAAAGTGTGCCCATGTGCAACTCAAAAGCAATGAAAATGTGAGAGTAGAGGTTGAAGCTGTAAGAAGCGACAACAATCAGAATGTGTGAGAGTGTGTTTATTAAAGATGATGATGAGAGGACCTCAACGTAAGCCCAACTCCCTATACTTTTTGTGTTATCCTTTTATTTTTCCTTTAGTCCTTTTTGCCTATCATAAGGGGATTACTTTCTGTTGCCATAATTCAAGATGTATTTCTTTAGTGATGATTAAGAAGTGAACACTATATTTAGCCTCAATCTTGTGTAAGATTCATTATCTTTCACCTCTTAATGTTTATACATTACTATGATTATCTTCACGTTCACTTACACATGCACAAGTAAGAAACAGGGGGCTCCCCTTGCATGCATTGTAGAAAACTGCACAACGAGCATAGGGGGCTCCTAACTTTTTTATTATGGTTGTAGGCACAGCACTAACTTTTTATAATATATTGTAAATGTGTAATTTTCTCATATAAATGTGTGGTTTTTTCATATAAATGTGTATTTTTCATATTTTATAGACTTGACTATGTAAATGGGGGGGAGATAATGGGAGACAACTTTGGGGATGTTTAATATTTTTCAAATTTTGCTCAATTTTCTTACAACAGTTTGCAACAACGTCCATTCTTCTTTTACATTTGAAAAAAGGATTTGTAATTTAAAGTGAACCCTACTGTTTTCTTTTGATGTTTACAAATGATCGTCTTGTAAAAAAAGACTGTTTATTATGTAAAAAAGACTGTTTACTATGTTTATTATGTTTTCTTTTGATGTTTACAAATGATCGTCTTGTAAAAAAAGACTGTTTATTATGTATATATTCACAAAAACCTTATTAAAACAATATTTCTACAACATATTTAAGCGTATCTTTACTCCATCAAAAATTTCACATGGGCCTATCCACAAAGGACTCCCAAGACATTGAAAACATTTTCTTTATATTTTTAGTAAAACCAGTTGGGTTGAAGAAATAAAAAATATCTAATCAAAAATCCCCAAGGAATTTCGGATTGGAAATTTAAGATAATCAAGAATTGGGAACTGCACTAGTACAAAATAAGATGTTAATCTCTCCAAGTGGGGGGGGGGGGGGTTTTAGTGTGAAATTAAGTGCAGGAAGTTTTACCCTTCAAATATTAGACAACGAAAAAAAGAACTGAACATATTTCAGACAACGAGAAAGAATTTAAATACTCATAAACATATACGACAACGAAAAATAGTTTAAATACCCTTCATAAACATATGAGAAGACGAAAAATAATTTAAATACTCATCCGTGTATTTGAAGCCACTAAACAAGTCGACAGAAGCTTATTGTTATGTGCATGCTGCACACTTATTCTTAAAATCTAAACCCTACTCTACATATTTGAGTGGGCTGATGCCTTTCCTGCACACACAAAAAACATGTAATGATCAGTAAACTCGAAACAATGTCAATAGAAACTATTCAATGTTGATACAAAGTATCTAATCATTGAGCTTCTTACCTAGTGGTATGGCTATCTTCTTCTTCTGGCTAGCATCAAGTTTATCGTCAAGTTTTTTCTCTTCATAAGGCAAAGTACACACAAATAGAAGGCAACTATCACTACAGCAGTCCTTGTCTTTTGAGCATACCCCCCCAAAGGGTAAACAAGAAGGAGCAGCTTTGTCTGCACAAATGTTGTCCACATTATATGTAGGTGCACATATAATCATCAAAATAGAAAGCTCAGCAAACTCCCTTAGCTAAGCTCAGTCTTGATCATTACGGAGTTTGGTGTTGATATCCACATTATATATAGGTGCACATGTAAATAATAGAAAATTAAACAACTTAGCATACCGCACCTATAGCTTAGCTTAGTCTTTGCAAGTAGGTGCCCACAAGGCATGGCATGATTCATGTGCTTCCATATTGTACAGTAAAGATAGCATGCTATTAAATTCAAAAGCTAACGAAGAAGAAAGTATAAGTGGGCTTGAATTTGTAGCACACAACTGTACAACTACTAATTAGGACGGCTATATTTATATTACCTGGAATTGCTACCTTCTTTGTATCCACTATCATGGGAGCCTTGGGGCCGTACTTCTCCTCATAAGGCAAAGACCATAGGAACAGAAGGCAACTGTCACTGCAACAATCTCTATCCTTGGAGCAAACACTGCCAATGGGCAGACAAGTAGGGGCTTTCTCTGCATTTCACACATAAGGCAAAGAAGGCGGCTTGGCTTTGAAGGTACAAAATTATCTCACCATGGGCTTTGAATAAACACTTAACAAGTCCTAATAATACGGAGGGGCATGTACCTTGGACGTTATTACAAACGACGTCATCACCATTAGTATTGTTTATTATTATTATTTTTTGATGAAATAATACTTTAACAATACCGAATACATGTGGGAAGGATGCGAATTAATATTATGACCCTTCAATACTCGAAATGATCATAGTGTTGCTGTAATTCTTGCCCATGCCGATGGCTTTCATCTTATCTTTCCAGCACTATCATGGTCATGGTGTAAGGACCACCACTATCATGGTCATGGTGTAAGGATTTACCTGCAATGGCTACCTTCTTGTTGTTGTCGATTATAATTGGAGCCGCCTCGAGTTGGTAGTCCTCATTATTGTAAGGCAAAGTGCATAGGAATAGAAGGCAGCTGTCACTGCAGCAGTCTTTGTCCTTTGAGCAAACTCCACCGATGGGTAAACAAGAAGTAGGGCCTCCCTCTGATTGGAGTTTTTGTGTGTACATGCACATGACACACACACACAGCAGAGCACATCATTGCTTGTAAGCACGCAAACTCTTGTGGAATAATAATATTGGGCTCCTATTAATCTACATTGGTAATTCTAGGCACCATATAGACATGGCACAGTAAATGTGTCATGGTACGTAGAGGAAGCTATAGGAGCCTTCTCTGCACGGAGACAACACTGGTGTGTGCAGAAATATATTTCAACTCTACGAACCATAACAAATTCTGAAAACATTCGAAATGGTTTTATATGTATTAATTTCTCACCTTGGACGAGGGCTAGCTTCGTACTAGCCATTGCCACGAGGCCCTCTACTTCCTTTTTCTCGTAAGGCAAAACACACACAAATAGAAGGCAGCTGTCACTGCAACATTCGTTGTCCGATACGCACACAATAGCGAGGGCTTTGCAAGGTGTTGGTGCCTTCTTCTTCATGTCTGCATGAATCAATAAAGATGTAGAGATTAATGAGCAATATGCACGCATCATCAGTTTGTTTAAGCTGTCTGTAGAATCACATCACTATCCTGAGATTGGGTAATTATCCTTTGATTTTGGGGATGAAATCACTCTAGGAGGGGAGCAATTTTAAGATGCACATGCACATGGTGCAGGGGGCTGGGCACCTAGAATTTAGGGCATCGGCGGACACAACGAAATTCAATATAGAGACTTTAAAAAAAAAAAAATAGGACATTAAAGCATATGACTATAATATAGTGATGTTATTGAATTATGTTAACGGCGGCAAGTAATTACCGATCATGCCGCTGTTGGCGATAGAGTTGATCACGCGAGCGCCATCCGTTAAGACTATAACGTACGATAGAGTTGATCACGCGAGCGCCATCCGTTAAGACTATAACAAAAGCCGCGAGCAACACATGAGCACGCATCGTGGAGTCGAGGGGCTGGCGGACGAGATATATAAGCTCTCTTCTATACTGATCAGATGAGCAGGGATGAGAAAGCTAGAAGAAAGAGTGTATCATGTAGAGTGCAATGCATTCAGAGCTCAGCGGCCACTTCCTTATATAGCCCTGATTAATAACCCTGATTCATTAAACTGCCATATAATTAACTCCTCATCCTACAGTACTACATTAATAACGAGTCTCCATGTCATCGAGGACCCTGTTGCGGCCAACACCACCACGCTCCATCCGACTAGTACTAGTCGGATAGATAGGCCGCTGAATCAATCCAATTTTTGCAACAGCCAGCCAATTCAACTTAGTATATTTCTAAATTCTTTTCCCTGCGCAACCTTTTTCAAGGATTGGAATCTGCATACTTGGTTCTTTAATTCCTTGTCAAAAGCTGTAGCTGCCTCCTCTGCGGTCGGTTCGTACTCCTCGGCGGTCCTCCACCACGCGCAGCGCAGCGCACCGCGCTTAAAGAGAAGAGCATTACCCACGACGTGGATTCAAGCGCCTCGTGTCTGACTCTCACCCCGTGACCCCAAAAGCTTTATTAAGACCAGTGTTCACAACAGCAGAAAACATTTCATTTTGCTTAAGAGAGACCAAAACCTTGGTTTTGAACTTGAAATTTTTAAAGGTTTCTATTGCAAAAATATAACTAAAATGCCTTCAAATTTGCAGGTCTATTTTCGAATTTCAAGGTTAATTTTTAAGATTTGCCATTCACCTCACATTAAACCTCCGTTTTTCGTGAACACTGACTACTTTAGACTCGGTCTAGGATCCCGATGCTTCCCCCCCCCCAAAAAAAAACCTTTTTCCCGGCCAGTGGAAAAAAAGAAAAGGTTGGAAAAACCTCGGTTTTATTGCGAAACATTCATGATTGTTTGGGTCTCATAACTAAAATTCAAAAAAATTGACCGGCCGTGCAAGCCTAGAAATTTGTAAAACTTTACCAAACTGTGCAAGCTCCTCCACAATTGGCAGCGCCCGCCGAAATGATGTTTGAAAAATGCATCAATAAATGTGTTTCCTTTCAATATTTCATTGCACATCTTATGCTACGGCAAGCGAGAGAGAGAGAGAGAGAGAGAGAGAGAGAGAGAGAGAGAGAATCCTGGTAACAACATCATTTAGTCATGATCCATATATGGACTGGACATTGAGCAGTTCCATGGTTGCTCAAAGTGTTGAATACATTGACACCCATTGTACAATGGTCTTGCACGTTGAATAGTTCTAAGGTTGCTCAAAGGGTTCAGTATAAACCTTCTTCATGCAACGATGTTGCAAGCTATTGAATAGTTCTAAGGTTTCTCTTGGTAGAGTCTAAATTCTCTAATTAATCATCCAATTGTAACTGAATACTCTATCATCAAATGAAGATTCTATGATGGGTCTCGTCCTCATCCTCAACAACTAAATATAGCACAAAGCAAAAGCATTAATGGTGGATAAGCATAGGACTGTGACATAGTTATTCATGGTACGATTAGTAGGAGTTCTTCACGCCCTAAAACACCAAATATTTTGAAGTCGTTAAAATCATAGCTCAGGTAAGCAAAGAGAGACAAAAGGGTAAGGAGAAGTGGGGAGAAGCTCTAAAGATACTCTCTAGAAGTCTAGAAGATACGATGAGGAAACAAATTAAGATACCACTTGAACGTATACTTGTGGAGACAAGGGAGAAGTTTTTTGCCAAAAATGTGGATGTCAAAGTCTTGCACAAAGTATTTACAGAAAAAACTCCATATTTTAAGGTAAATGATAGATAGAGACTCCGAGGTTAAGTGTACATGTTCAAGAACATAATAGGAATGGATGACCTGAAACAATATTAAATAACTCCAAAAAATTCAATTTCCAAAATGGACCTGTTGGGAGAAATTATAGTCTTTTTACATTAAAAAACAAAGAGAAATAGGCAAAATAAAGCACATCCTCATCTACAAAGGTTTTCACAATAAATCTAGTCACGACTTTGGGCCAATTTGTACCAACTCCCAAGCTCACATTAGAGGGGGAGTTGTACCAACTCCCAAACTCATCAATTGCATGAGCATTATCTCAAGAACCTTAATTGTGTTCATAAACACGGTAACTTGAAACAAAAATAATGAAACTTTGGGAGTACATAAAACTCTAGTACTCGATATAGTACTCATGATGATTCAATAAGCATTTGCACTAAATAAACTACTATTTGCAAAAAAGTTTTAGTTGAGATGCTTTAATTAGAATTTGTACTAAATAAGTTACTCATTGTAAAATCTTTTAGTCTATAAAAACATGCTAATAATTTTTTTTATAACAATTTTATAACTAACCTATGCTACCACATAGCCATAGGCATTTTGCAGTCACTTTAGGTAGTCCTTAGCATTATGTGGCTTGAAAAAGCGACCTTTGTATCCTAGCTCTCCATCCAAACATATAACTTTTATTTGTTTTATCCTACCTATGGATGCAGCATCCCTTAAAAGTCTTATTTGCGACGTATTAAGTTAAGGTAACTGATTACCACCACTGTGACTTAGCCCAAAGGATGTATTCTTAGACAAACATATATGACTCACCACCCATGCATTTATGTGTGCATTTCACATCCCTCTTCTACTTTATATAATTAACCATTGTTGTATTGGGGAAAATTATGGTCTTTTTCTATTAAAAATAAAGAGAAATATGCAAAATAAACTACATTCTCATTCACAAAGAATGGAAAATTTGCATTTACAAAGGTTTTGAGAGTAAATATAATCATGACTTTGAGGCAATTATTACACCAACTCCCATGCTTACATTTGGGGGAGAGTTGTACAGCTCCCAAAGTCAATTCATAGAGCATCATCTCATGAACCTTAGATCGGAGGTGAAATGCGCTAGCATTAACTTATCATGTTGGGCACAATTGTATTAGTCGCGTCTCCTCTAGAGCCGACTAGGTGGTTTAGAGCCACACAAGTGCCGGGTCTCGACCGAACACCTAGTAAATGGCTTCTGGATGAGGAAATACAAAGGCCACCTAGTGGTGATGATTACACGAAAAGAAGCGGAAGCGGAGAACCAGGAGCCGGTCTCGAACATATGTTGTGGCATGATCTCACTAGTGGAGGTGGATGTGGAAAAATCAAAAAACCACAAAAACTGGGGAAGGATGTCCAGTCTTCAAGGGTGGCCAGACTGCAAATCCTTAGATCTCTACAACCAATCAAATCCAAGATAGTAAAAAAGCAAGTGACTAGGTGTGTGCCAACCCAATCTATGTCAAAAACGTAAAAGGCCACGATGACGCCACAAGCAGCTGTATGGAGGACAAGTGTCACAATATCATTAAAACCCCACTCACAATGGTAAGACAAAAAGACAGTGAGAATGCTTTAATAATAAATTTGCAACAATGTGATGAGCTATGGTGGATCAAATGCTGGAATCAACATCATTAACAAAGAGATTAGATGATAATTAAGACATGATTAGTGAGCAACTAACTGATAGATTAATGTAGGCATGGGTAATCAAAAATCGGCAAATTCTCATTAGGCCAATGCCTCAATTTATAGGGTTTACATCCAAGCATCTAATCCCACTAATATCTCCCTAATTCACTCCACCTCTTTTGCTTGATTCTCTCCACCTCTTCCCAAAATATCTCCACACCTCCTAAATCTCCTCATGCTACTCTTTATTCTCTCCCAGTAGATACTTCTCACCTTTCACAGCTTCTCTCACATTTACAGATTCTCTTTTACAGCCTCTTGCTAAGGGCTTGTTCCCGCACACACCCTATTCACATGTATGTTCTCTGAATTGCTAAGGGCCAACAAAGAACTACCACCATATTTCTAGAATGAAAACAAAATAAGGTCGATTCTCACCAAGAAGCCTCTTCCCCCAAAACACCCATGCTCACAATTCTTATTCTCACGGACGCCGGCGGAGGGAAGGAGAATGCTCCCACCTAGAATGCAACCACCCACAAGTGTTAATGTCTGCAGCAGGTGGGTTATTGGAGACTCAGCAGTGGAAAAGGTACAAGGCTTTCCTGCAAATGATCTAGCAAAGTATGAAGAAGCCGTACAGACCGATACCAATTGTAGAAAAGAAGATTCTAGGGCGAACCCCACTCAAACTAGTAATAAATTTATTTGATCAAAAGATGTCTCAAACCGACAACAAAGTTATGGGTTTCTCAAAAGAGCAAGTAGAAAAACTAAAAAGAATGCAAAAATGCACCATTTACTCAGATGACATATACATCTTGGACCATACTCCCCCGAAGATGTTCATAAGATTCAAGGAGAAATTTGTCAGGGCAACGGGTTGAGAGGAGCCGAAGCTCAAGCAGCAAGCATGTCAGGTGTTGCGCCTAGAACCTCATTGGTGGCAGAAGGCACCGACAACCCACTCCCCATGTCATGAGCATCACCTCGGTATCACATTGTGGAGGTGGCAAATTGTAACTACTAGAAAGCAATTGTTAAGAAGAAGAAGACTCAGCATAAAAGGGAAGTTGGTTTCTAGAGATAGTGATGAGGGTTAACACTGTGTTAGGCAGGAGAAGAGATGAATACTTCGTTTGAGAAGGAATGTATGAAGGTAGTAGTGATTGTCTGCTCTCAACAAATAGTTGACAGTTTTGTCATGATGCTTGTTATAATGATAATACTAAGGGAATGTTAGTCTGTACTAGTCTGTAATGCTTCGAGAATATAACTAAGAGCAAGCTTTCCATCTCATTGTTATTCTCGGTTGTTCTCTACATTGTGTGGATTGAGTCCTTAGTATCTCTATTTTACTGAATATGTTTTTGGTGTTCTGCATGTCCCATGACCATATAAGAGTTGGTGTTCAACGAGAAACAATTACTTGCCTCAATCATGTTTAGCAGTGTGATGATGGATCCCATTAGTGGCCTTGTCTCACTAGAGACTTGTTGGGGTGGTAGTCCTTAATCCAATGATCTATGCCAAAATGGTTACAAAGTAGCTAGTGGCATGTTTGAGGACACATCTTGGTTGAGTTAAGGAAACCTTATAGGGAATCCAAAAACTCGATGGGAACCTTGACAATGGGTAACATTCAAGAGGCATTCTCCTTCTTGGTGCATTGATGTCCCTTTCCCTTTCCATAGAAACAAGTTGGTAAACTGGCTTGAATTCACCTCTCCCATCCAACCACTACATAATTGTCAATATGAAGCTCCATGGCATCCTCAAAGAGGTCTAGAATGGGTTTGACATCCACCTTATATTCTTGGTAATCTCAAAAACCCGTAAGACCATAAAGAAAAAGGGGTCATTTCATTCATGAAAAATCTATAGGTAAGGGGTTTCTTAAATACTCCTTGAGTGCACGTGATACATAGGGTTTCTTAGTAGTGCACCCCCCGAGCCTTGTTGTAGGGACTCTTATAACCGTGCTTACCATAGTTATGACCAAGGGCATGGAACTAAAGGGCAATGCTATGTAGTTGGTTACAAGTGGTGTAATACCCAATAATACAAAGTCTAGAATTGTGCTAACAGCATCTTGAGTGGATACCTCTCTACAGTCTCGGAATGTGAAGCCCATGCCAGTAGATTATTGGATTCCCATGTAGCCTTCAAGAACAGTAGAAGCAGCAATCGTGGCTTTGTTCATCGTGTAGCCACCAAGAATCACCACATATGTGGGATAAATAGGGCTTATTGATGGTATCTCCATCTCACTCAAGGTAGGGCCTCACACATTGCTTGTCCCAACCTGTGTCGTCCTCACGGGAAGTCACATGGGCATGGTGGCTCCCTGTCTAAGCCTCTCTTAGTCTACATAGCCTAAATACATTCCAAGACCATCTAAAGTCACTCTTTCTTGTTTTGGAAGTAGAGATAACTTGCTTAACTTCCTCCTAGGATAATAGCATAAATATGGCCTATAGCCAGGTCCATCAAGGTTTCTTGGGTTGCATTGAATTCCCAACTCTCGTTTTGTAGTAATGTGTTTAAGAATCTTCTACCTAGATCCACCTTAGATATGAATTCATGTGGCCTCGCACTCTCTAGGCTATCAGTCACGTGGGAAATGGGTGAAGCTTAGGTGGCTTGCCTAATTGGTGCAGTTTGGGCCGCTAAAAATTGCTATTGGGCTCGACATAAGGTCTCTGTAGAGCGGTTCTCTCTACTGTGCAATATACAGAGTACTATCGATCAACAAATGTGTTAAGAAACACAATGTCAATCCGAGCACTCGACCCGATTAGTGCATGAAGGCTTATCCCTTGAGGGAGAGCTCACATACACGAACCACCACTTGACGATTCAACCATTCAAACACCTCAATCAATCTCTCAATCCCTTAAACCCACTTCAGTAATCAAGAGAACAAGCAATGCATGGCAATCTCTTAATCCCATTCAAACATTAATTAAATCTTAGCTTTCCCTAATGCCAATAAACCCATAAGCGTGCATCTACTAACCCACAAGCTTAAGCAAGCATAGAATGTAACATTCACAAACCCACAAGCTCATAGAGAGAGTCTATCCATGAATAACTCATTGCCAATGAAGTGGGCAAGAGCTTGCATCAATGGAGACTACACACACACACACTACAAGCATGCATACACAAGAGAAAGAAAGAAGCATTCAACTAATCATAGATTAATCTACTTCAATGATGCTAAAACTCATTGGAGCTATACTCATTGGAGCTTGATGCTCATTAGAGTACAATAGAGAGAGAGAGTTAGAGAGTTGCCATAGCTTGAGAGCTCAAGAACTTCACTCAATAGCTTGTGAGAATGGCCAAAAAACGTCCTCTTTCTTTAGCTAACATCTCTTTTATAGAGATGTCACTAACCCTAACCCTAGGCCTCTTTCACACATGCGGACAACCCCATAAGTGAGCCTTGCTTAGTACACTTAGAACTCTCATTTAGAACCCACATTGGCCTAAAACGATTTACATTGCACTTCGACACAAAAATATGAAAAAATTATGTGCATCTTTATGTTCCCATGGCTACAATCCCGCTCTCTTGCATTAATTGCTTCCGGCCTCCTTCCATAATCTGTGTTCCCGTGGAACATTCCCCCCCTCCTAAATCGCGCACGTCCTCGGGCGCGGTAGAAACAAAAGCTGTAAAAAACAACGGAAGACAAGTAAAGCCCTTTTGTTGAAAAAAAATTAGCAATGACAATCTCACACGTGAGCATGCAAGTGAAAGGCCGATTAGAGTTTTAAAGAGTGCTAAAAGAAGCGAGTAAAGACTAGTCAAAGTGAGACTAAGTGGTAGATAGTGCTATGCAAAGACAAGTGTGTTTATACACCGCAGGTTATGACCGCAGTCTCAATGTCCTACAAGTGTTTAAGTTATTCCTAAGTAGCAACCCTACTCCTAAATATAAGCCATGGTGATTGGACCTTTCTTTCTTTCTTTCTTTCTTCTTCTTTTTTTTTGGTTTTTTTATTTTTTTATGTAAAGAGCAGAAGATTAAAGAGAATTATTATTTTTAGCTTGATTAAGAGGAAGGTTCCATCCCAATGAGACGACCCAAGCAATGGCCAAGAGACCTCCGCCACCAAGAGAATCTAAAGGACGCTAAGTATCTCAAGGGCGATAGACCCTTTTCTTTCTTTTTGACATAAGGAGTACCTCATGAAGATGAGGGCATCGGTCTCGAGGGCTCATAATGTACCCAAGAGTCCTACCAGCATCTATCATGGCGATAGAGTCCTTGCAGGTCTTCTTCTTAATCTTTTAGACGTAAGTGTTCACCCCATGGAAACCAAGGCATCGGCCCCAAGGTGCTAAAACAACCCAAGGTTCTACCAAGCATTCCACATGGCCGTAGACACGTCATGTCTCAAGTCACTTCTATATATTTTTTAGGGCATGTGTTTTGTAAATATTGTTTATCGTAGCACCTAGCCCATACCTAAGAGGTAGCTACCACTAGGGATAACTAATATACTTCTAGAGCATAAGAACTTGGCATACTCCGTTGGTATATGTCTGACACCGTCTTCAAAAAGAAATACTTTCTACTAAGTCCTCTAAGAATCAAGAAATCACTCGCCACATAGTAACAACTAATTTAAAACTTAAACCAGCCAACTGTGTGTGAACATGCAAACAATATATGCAAAAGTGAAAAGCACATAAAGAATAAAAGATTATGATTTGAATACACCTGTTGTAGTGCTCGTTGATGTGGCTTTTAGTATCTTGTGATTCTCGTTCCTTTATGTTTTCTTCTTGTGTGTCTATTGGTGGTGTTATGGAGGCCATCACCTAGCATCCTCACAACATCATTCCACCTTCCCTTCTACTAGTGGTGTTATAGAGGCCATCTTGTGTGTCTGCTGGTGGTGTTATAGAGGCCATCACCCAGTATCCTTGTAACATCCTTTCACCATCCCTTCTATTTGATCTAGGGGATCATGCAACCTTGGTGGTGCCATCATGCAAATCATAATTTTGGCATCCATTTTCCTTGACATCGTTTGACACTAAGTTACGATCAACATTTGGCTTTTGCATGTAGCCTCTTGTATATGTTGTTTGTGCATGACCACCCTTTGATTTTGGGGATGAAATCATTGTAGGAGGGGAGGATTTTTAGTATGAACGTGCACATGGGGCATGGGCCTGAGCACCTGGAACTTAGGGCATCTTTATGCATATGAGACTAGGGTACATGTGGCCTTGGGACCATAAAAGGAACATGGCCTATGTACTTTGTACTTTTTAATTTCTTTTAATAATATACACTTTATATTTCTTAGAGACTATGGCCCAAGCTTCTATGGTGACTGCTGCTCATATGAGTAGCACATGTGTGTACTTCATGCTAATGAGTACAAGGATGTATTATGTCATGGTAGACTTCCCATGTCTAGGTCCTACTCCATATGATGCAGTGGATCTATGTTGGTACTCCCTTCATGAGTACACTCTCCATCTCTATCCAATATTCCATTCTTACACATATTATTCATAGGGGCTCTATGCAGAGTCTTTATACATAAAGTTTATTTCATAATCTTTGTTCAAGCCTAGAAGACTATATGACTCTATGCATAAGACCATATGCACAGAGTATGCATAGAGTCTATTACACATAGTCTCTCATCCATAAGACTCTATGTATAGAGTCTATTGCATAGTCTTATAGATAAGAGTCTTTTGCATAGTCTTATGTCTTTTGTATAGCATCATCATGCATAGAGTCTATTACATAGTCTTATACAAAGAGTCTATGATGTATAGACTCTTTAGCATAGTATTATGCATAGAGTCTACTACATAGTCTTATACATAGAGTCTATTACGCATAGTCTTATGTATAGGAGTTTTAAGTATTTATGTTTGTGCATGGGTAGATGGAAAACAACTTGTAGCGCGATGTTACATGTGAAGGAGAAGTAGATATCATGGTATTCTTTGTAAGTATATTACCTTGAATTATATCTTATTATTTACAAAAGAAAGATTTCCCTATCACAATATAAAATCAAATTTTACTTGTTTGTATGTCTGTATCTTAAAGTGGTGGACCACCCTCTAAGGAGGATGAATATGGTTTTGCATTACAATAAGGTTTGGAAGCTCTCTTTAAAAGGGTGTAAGAAGAAGGATGGATTATTATTTTGAAGGCCCTACTTGGGAAGTATGGCAAAGTACGTACATTCCTAAACCCATAACCGCTTTGTTTTTTCTAAACTGGGTTTCAATTGTATTAGTTTTGTTGTGTTTTAGGATCATGTTACTACAAAGTGTGCCCATGTGCAACTCAAAAGCAATGAAAATGTGAGAGTAGAGGTTGAAGCTGTAAGAGATGACAACAATCATAATGTGTGAGAGTGTGTTTATTAAAGATGATGATGAGAGGACCTGAACGTAAGCCCAACTCCCTATACTTTTTTTGTTATCCTTTTATTTTTCCTTTAGTCCTTTTTGCCTATGATAAGGGGATTACTTTCTGTTGCCATAATTCAAGATGTACTTCTTTAGTGATTAAGAAGTGGACACTATATTTAGCCTCAATCTTGTGTAAGATTCATTGTCTTTCACCTCTTAATGTTTATACATTACTATGATTATCTTTACGTTCACTTACACATGCACAAGTAAGAAACAGGGAGCTCCCCTTGCATGCATTGTAGAAAACTACAACGAGCATAAATGTGTAATTTTCTCATATAAATGTGTGGTTTTTTTATATAAATGTGTATCTTTCATATTTTATAGACTTGAGTATGTAAATGGGGGGGGGAGATAATGGGACAGAGAGAAATTAGATCTGATATATGTTGCTCTCTCATGTTCTATCCTTCCCATTTTTTTTTACATGGACTGCATCACCAATAGGCACACAGTTATGTGGCTATATGTGCAGATGTAGCCACGTTCCCCTAACCTGACCAAAGCTAGATAACATAATTTCAAAACTCCCAAATTCCTTTATTGAGTCGTAGTTGTGGATATGAATAAGCCTTAATTCTCTTGTTAGCTCCTATATCAAGTACAAAGAGGAGGAGGAGATGCTGTTGTAGTAGATATAGGAGAAACAAGCTAACCAAGATCTACTCCCAATCATCTCATGTATTAATGTAACAACATGGGGCTCATAACTTGAAGTGATGCTATGAATGAACGAGTAAAAGAGGCCATCCACTTACATGTCCATATTTTCTACTTAGCCTTTAGGGTGTGTTGAAGAATCTAAAGATAGATATCAACTCAAAATAATCAACTTCCATACGACCATAACCTTTAATTGTGAATAAATATATAACTTTGCAATCAAAATTGATGTAAATCAAAGGCTCTATGCGTTCCTACCCACGTGTAGTCCTCCTACTACTACTGAGCTAACAAATGAGCCTACCTCTTGTGTGTGCTAAGACCAATTCGATAATGTTGGCAGTAATTTATGTGGAGACATATCTATTACAATCGATTTATGCATGTATGATAATAATGATACATCACTTAAGTGAGGTTTTACACAATTTTATACAACTTGGGGATGTTTAATATTTTTCAAATTTTGCTCAATTTTCTTACAACAGTTTGCAACGTCCATTCTTCTTTTACATTTGAAAATTGGATTTGTAATTTAAAGTGAACCCTACTGTTTTCTTTTGATGTCTACAAATGATCGTCTTGTAAAAAAAGACTGTTTATTATGTATATATTCACAAAAACCTTATTAAAACAATATTTCTACAACATATTTAAGCGTATCTTTACTCCATCAAAAATTTCACATGGACCTATCCACAAAGGACTCCCAAGACATTGAAAACATTTTCTTTATATTTTTAGTAAAATCAGTTGGGTTGAAGAAATAAAAAATATCTAATAAAAAATCCCCAAGGAATTTTGGATTAGAAATTTAAGATAATCAAGAATTGGGAACTACACTAGTACAAAATAAGATGTTAATCTCTCCAAGTGGGGGGGGGAATTTTAGTGTGAAATTAAGTGCAGGAAGTTTTACCCTTCAAATATTAGACAACGAAAAAAAGAACTGAACATATTTCAGACAATGAGAAATAATTTAAATACTCATTAACATATACGACAACGAAAAATAATTTAAATACCCTTCATAAACATATGAGAAGACGAAAAATAATTTAAATACTCATCCATGTATTTGAAGCCCACTAAACAAGTCGATTACATGGCATAGATACCATGGGCTTTGATAATAGAAGTGAGCTTCTAATTATAATCTAGGTGTTAGAGATTCAACTTGAATTGACACTGTAGAAGCTTATTGTTATGTGCATGCTGCACATTTATTCTTAAAATCTAAACCCTACTCTACATATTTGAGTGGACTGATGCCTTTTCTGCACACACAAAAAACATGTAATGATTAGTAAACTCGAAACAATGTCAATAGAAACTATTCAATGTTGATACAAAGTTTATCATTGAGCTTCTTACCTAGTGGTATGGCTATCGTCTTCTTCTGGCTAGCATCAAGTTTATCGTCAAGTTTCTTCTCTTCATAAGGCAAAGAACACACAAATAGAAGGCAAATATCACTACAACAATCCTTGTCTTTTGAGCATACCCCCCCAAAGGGTAAACAAGAAGGAGCAGCTTTGTCTGCACAAATGTTGTCCACATTATATGTAGGTGCACATATACTCATCAAAATAGAAAGCTCAGCAAACTCCCTTAGCTAAGCTCAACCTTGATCATTACGGAGTTTGGTGTTGATATCCACATTATATATAGGTGCACATGTAAATAATAGAAAATTAAACAACTTAGCATACCGCACCTATAGCTTAGCTTAGTGTTTGCAAGTAGGTGCCCACAAGGCATGGCATGATTCATGTGCTTCCATATTATTGTACAGTAAAGATAGCATGTTATTAAATTCAAAAGCTATCAAAGAAGAAAGTATAAGTGGGCTTGAATTTGCAGCACACAACCATACAACTACTAATTAGGATGGCTATATTTATATTACCTGGAATTGCTACCTTCTTTGTATCCACTATCATGGGAGCCTTGGGGCCGTACTTCTCCTCATAAGGCAAAGAGCATAGGAACAGAAGGCAACTGTCACTGCAGCAATCTCTATCCTTGGAGCAAACACCACCAATGGGCAGACAAGTAGGGGCTTTCTCTGCATTTCACACATAAGGCAAAGAAGGCGGCTTGGCTTTGAAGGTGCAAAATTATCTCACAACGGGCTTTGAATAAACACTTAACAACACTACAAGGGATCGGGCTCATACCCGCGCTCCTAGCCGCTAAAAATGACTTGTGAAAAAAAGTAGCGGGCCCGTGTATCAGCGCGTGTATCATCGCGGCCAGAGACATGCGTGTAAAAGCGCGTGTATAGCACCTCTCAGACGCGCTTATACACGGGTGTGTAGCCGCGTTCTTTTTACAGACGCGTTGATACATGCGGCTATATACGCTTTTTCTTATTTTAGACGCGCTAATACACGGGTGTATAGCCGCGTTCTGTTCAGTTCAGATGTCTCAGACGCGTTTATACCTGCGTCTATACACGCGTTTCTTTAATTTAGATGCACTTATACACGCGTAATTACCAGTTTTGACGCATTAATACACGCGTATTTTCCAGGGTATCCGCGTAGATACACGCGAGTTTTAGCAGTTCTGACGCGTTTATACACGCAAACAGAGAGCAAAAAAAAAATCCAGAGAGTGCTATTTGGTGCCTGAATACTGTTCCAGCATTCCAGCACCCAATAGCACTCTGGTTTTTTTTTTGTGCATTAGACCATCCCATTAGACCATCCATGAAGAACATATGCACGAGGGAGATTAAGACAAGAACGACACGAATGCATACATTGTCAATACACGATTCAAGACAGACATGAATGTAATACTATCGATCAATCAATTCAATATTACTATCAAAATTTCATACATGTATACAAGGGAGTCCATATCTCGAAGTAGCCCATGGCTTCAGTTTACAAAAAAATATATACAATCACATCCTCAATATGGAATGTGATACTATAAGTCTGAGTACTACTCAGACCCAGATGATGACTCGGTGCTCCCTCCATGCTCAGATGAGCTCACATCGGTCGGAATGTCCGAGGAGTAGTGCTCACGTCCACCCTCTGCAGTGGCGGCCGGTGGATCATCAGCAGCTTGTGCCTGTTCAAGTAATATATAGTATATAAGTATATATATATGTAATTCAATAAACCAAAATCATTCGTTTAGAATTTTCAAGTACCTGTCGACCGTATGGTCTCATGGCCATCTCAAACTGCGCATCCGTAATACGTCCCTCGGCTCTGAAGATGGCCCACGTGTCACGTCTGCTATGCCGGTGAGCATACGCAGTATCGTGGGTTGTGGGCTTCCTCCCCGTAACCCGTCGCTGTTTCATAATTAACACAATTTGTAAGATTAAAACAATCATAGAATCAATGAATTAAGTAAACAATCAAATAAAGTGGCAAGATACTTACGAACTCTGCCTCCCATGACTCGACGCCGCCAGATCCGAAATGCGAAGATCCAATGGTCTCCATCTGGATCCGTCGTGCCTCCACATGCTGCCTGCTCTTCACGCCACCCTCTGCTCGTTTCTTTGCCTCCTTCCACTCACGCTTGTGCGCAGTGGGCAGGTTTCTCGGCAGGATAGCCACCCGCAGCTACATTTAGCTGGTCATCGTACGCGAGTTTTTTAAGGTGAGATCTTTTATTACTTAAGATCTCCCTTATTCGCGTCCTTCCCCATACATCCAAGAATGTAGCATGTGGGGGATTGGGGTACCGACTATGTACAGCCTCTATCACCTCCCCAACTAATCGGCTATTTTGATCTTTAAATTTAATAAAACAATTTCTATATGAGTTTGATACTACCCCACGCATGTACTCCATTACCTCCCTCCCCCTCGCATCCATCACTATCCCGCCCCTATCCGTCACATCATAGCAGACCACTCTCTCCATCTCTCTCATCTCCTCCTCTTCCAAACTGTCTCCTCTAACTCTTCTCTCTCTATCTCCTCTCTCACCGCGTGCCCTACTACCTCCCCCACCTCCCCCACCTCCCCCACCAAAGCACCCGCCGCATCCTCCACTCCCACTCTTCCTACTGCTGCGGGTGGAGTCACGACTGGGGGATTGTCTACGTGACGATGGCTGTGAGCCCTGACGTGACGGTGGCTCTGAGGGAGCACGTGATGGTGGCTGTGAGGGTGTACGTGAGTGTGTCTGGGACGAGGTATGTCTCCTCGGTGGACGTGGAAGAGGAGAAGCTGCATGCCGTCTCATCGGACTCGGAGGAATAGACGGCACTGGAGTGCCCTGGATACTCGTGGTAGGGGTATAGACACCAGGCAGGGAAGGAGGGGGATGGACATACATATACTCTGTAAGCTCAACCGGACCAGGTTGGCGCCCAAAATGATTCAGCATCTCCATCAGCCAATTGCTGTACGCAAATGGATCGGATGAAGAACCTGGAATATCCATAAAGAACCTGCAACAAACATCTTCATGTACATCATGGGCTGTCTCTTGACTCACACAAATATCATCATTCAAGTCAGTTGTGTTGCCTGCAAATCATGAAATCTGAAACGCCGCAGTCTCGTGCAGAAACGCGTGTATACACCCGTCAAAAAACGCGTGTATACACCCGTCCAGAAACGCGTGTATATCCGCGTGAACAGACTCTGCAGACAGATTACACGCGTTTCTACACGCGACCTGCGAAAAAAAATATTCAAAAGGACCGACCCCCGACAAAGACAGAGTGTCCTTATAAAAGGACCATTGTCGCGCCTGTCAGGATCATTCACCCAATCGTGTGCACAGAAGCAAAAGGACAAACCCAAAGAGCAAAGAGCAAATAGCATAAACAAATCTGAGGAAAGAGACAAGGCACAGGACAAAGTGACTCACCTCTGAAAAAGTGAGTCTTCTCTGCTCCTTCTCTGCTCCCTCCTCCCGTGTGTGTGATCCTTTCTCTGCTCCCTCCTTGCTGTTGGAAGAGGCGAAAACAGGCGAAAACGCAAGCATAGTCGATTTCTTAGTTCAAAATCTATATTTGGGAAAGGCGGGCTATTTTTAGTTTAAACATACCGTCGCGTTTATATTCGCGTTTATAAACGCATGTATATTCGCGTGTATGATATTTTAGCTGCGTTTATACACGCGTTTTGTAGAAATTACCCGCGTTTATACACGCAATTTTTAGGAAGTAGCCGCGTTAATACATGCATTTTTTAGGAAATAGCCGCGTCAATACACGCGATTTTTGTGCTTTCATTAAAAACATATAATGATTTTGTGTTTTCTGATTTGTACACAGGATGTCATCAACCTCTTCAAGCAGTTCTGGGGAAGATAAGACAATGCGTCATCGTAATCCCGATGTGGTTGGGACAACAGATCAAATGTATGTGTAATCGATGTCAATGATGCATTGTACGAGCACGTCGAATTACCTTGAATCACATCTCCATGTATGGAGAATGGAATCAAACAGGTTTAGAGGTGAGTAGATGTAAATTGATGGTATTCAAATGACTCATGGTATCCAAATTAAATTAATAGAGTTGTAACATATAATTTGATAAATTGAAGCAAGATGCAGTACCACACCCTAACATGGTACCCTACGCGCGACGAGAGCACGTAAAGCGTCGACGAGATGATGCTGGAGCTTCGGGATCTATTGTCAGAGATGAGTGGGAAAGGGATGACAATAGCCCTGCACCCCACGAAGTTGTGGAAGAGGAGGTGCTTGATGATATGGTGCGGAATCTTCTTAAGGATGATCCCAAAGGTATGGACGACGATGATATGGAACAAGAGCATCTTTATAAGGCTTCATCGACACCGTTGTTTGAAGGGTGCACATTCTCTGTTTTACGTGCTTCACTTGAACTACTTAATATACAAACAGTTTATGGATGGAGCAATGCAAGTCTTGACGCATTGCTGAAGTAAGCATTCTAACTTACAAATTTGAATTAGTGGTTTAAGGTTTAGGATTTAAGACTAATTATAATTGATGATATTAGATGCAGGCTATTATCAAACATGCTTCCAAAGGAAAATAGACTACCCACCTCAAGAGACATAGCGAGGCGCTATGTGACATCTCTTGGAGGACTGGATTATGATAAAATACATGCATGTGTCAATGATTGCATTCTCTTTCGTGGGACGCATAAGGAGGCTCTACATTGTCCCACTTGTGGTGAAGCAAGGTACAGAACAGATATGAAGAGTTTTGATGTACCTCGTAAAGTCTTGCGACACTTTCCTATAATTCCTCGCATCAAACACATGTTCAAGTGCAAATCCATAGCAGAGCTCATGTCATGGCATTCCTCACATCGATCGGATGATGGCATGTGGAGAATTCCCGCAGACACTCCTGCTTGGAAGCATATTGAAGATGAGTGGCCCAGCTTTAAAACAGAGCCCAGAAACTTGAGACTTGGCCTGGGTATGGATGAAGTGAATCCATTTGGTTTCAAAAGCACCGCATACAGCGTGTGGCCAGTTGTGTTGGTGAATTACAACCTTCCACCATCAATGGCGATCAAGAAGGGACATCTTATGTTATCCCTTCTAATTCCAGGGAAACATAAAGTCAAGCATATGGATGTTTATCTTGAACCACTGATTGATGAGTTGGAGGAACTATGGAGAGGTGTTGCGGTGGTGGACATTAGTAGGCCTCCCTCCTCTCGACACTTCGACTTAAAAGCAGTGTTGATGTGGACAATGCATGACTTTCCAGGATACAGCGATTGTTCTGGTAAGAATTCTAATTACCTCCCTACTCTATTACTATTGGCTATATATATTAATTAGACGGTTTGACTTTATTATTCTAACTTTTATTTATATTTTAACAGTTTTGAAAACATCGGGTAAACATGCATGTCCTATTTGTGGCCCTTCGTTAGTACATGAGTATGCTGATGGTTTGTGTAAGACTATATTCGATAATCATCATCGATTTCTCCCCTCAGATCATCCTAAATATGATGCTAGTAAGAGTAACATTCCTCCACAAACACTTCGTGCAAAAGATTGGAAGCGTATTTGGGAGTCTACAACTATTCTTCCTCTAGATGGCATGAACAGGTATAGTGATGTTTTTTCAATCTTGTTTTGTGTAGTCTCTAATTGGATTAAAGGTCACATAGAGCAATCCCTTGTGTAGGTACTCCATTTTTTTTCGGCTGCCATATTGGACCCATCTTAAGATCAACCATCTTCTTGATCCCATGCACATCTTCAAGAATGTGGGATCTGGTATTTGGGAACATATTACTGGTAAACGAGACAATGTTAGCGTACGTGAGGACTTGCGGGTCGCAGGACGTATGCGTCAAGCTTGGCCACGAGAGGTGGGTGGGCACGTTCGTCTTCCGCCTGCACCATGGATTATATCAAAGAAAGAGGAGAAGCAGGTAAAGCAGGCCATCACCACTTTGCGTACTCCCACTGGATGCATGAGATCATTGAAGGGAGCCTTTACAACCACTAAGAAAAGAGGCGTTGAGCAACTATATGGGTTGAAGTCCCACGATTGGCACAAGATGCTTCAAGTAAGTGTTTTCCAAGTCTTGTACGTACGTTGAAATTAAATTTTGTAATGCCATAAACCATAAATGTGCTCTTATGTGCGCAGTTCATACTACCTACTAGCATCGACTATTGCATATCACGGCGGAAGAATGGGAGTATGCACGAGGATGCATGTCAAAGGTACATAGAACTAATGTTTTGCATTAGTTGTAAGTGATTTGCTTTTAATATTTATTCACATTGCTTACACAAATATTGCTTCCATTTTGGTCCAGTGCACTATGTTCAATGCTATATGGTGTGAAGGCAAGCATTTTCGAACACAAAGAATTGATGAAAAGAGAAATACACAAGATTGCGGTGTCATTAGTAGCTTTGAGGGAGCTAATGGAAAAATGGATGATTATTGTGGCATAATCCAAGACATATTTAGGCTTGACTTTCGTCGCTTCTTTGTGTATGTTTTGGATGTCAAATGGCAAATGAACGTGGTGGAAAAAGGGCCTGATGCAACGATAAAACGCTATGCAAGTGGATATGTAACTATTGACTCTACAAAGTTCTGGCAAACAAAGAAAGATAGGCTCGTATTGCCACAACAATGTGAGCAGGTATGCATTTTTTTACTAATGTGTTTTATGTACATATATATCTAAGCTCGCGTACCCCTTGACTTTTGATATGCTAATTAATTACTGTACTATGTGTATTTGAGTAGGTTATCTATCTACCAATGGTGCATGACATCAAATGGTGGTACGTCATCCCTATTGCACCACGTTCCAAAGTGATGTATAATACATTCACTGATATGGAGCATATGGAGGATGTAACAAGCCGCAATGAAGATGATGTCGAACATGCCATTGAAGATGTTGTGATCGATGATCAAGAAATAAGAGATGATCATGATAATGAGGATGAGCATGCCATTTCTCATGATCATGAGAATGACCCTACCATTGAGGATGATGGTGATGTTGATGAGGATGATCAGGACATCGATACCATTATCCATGGAGTACAGAATATCGATAGTGGAATAAATTTAATCGTAGCCTTACCAATTGATCAAATGGATATTGATGTTGATCGTTTGGCAAGGATGGATCTTATTGAAGATGAGATCGAACCCTAACCAATCCGTCACTGTATGTTCTAAATTTATGACATTTCTATCATCTCATATGCATGATTTATTTTTGAATATATTTCATTGTTGTAAATGTATGTAGTGGGATTGTGTAATGATGTATACTGTAATGTACTATGAGATGGTTTAAGGAAAATAGTTTTTAATTTTGTAAAGGAATTCAGTTTTTCTCTGCCATGCGTGTATTAATCCGTGTATAGTAGCATGTATTTATCCGTGTATAATAGCGAGTATTACCCCGTGAATATTACCGTGTATAGATGCGTGTATTACTACGTGTATATAAATGCGTTTATACACGCGTTGATAAATGCAAACATACACGCGAACTTAAATGCTAAAATACATGCGCCCGATTCTATTCAAATACAGGCGCGACCATACACGCGTTCGCAATTTATCGCGTGTATGAAACGCGTGTATGGCAGCATTGTCTTGTAGTGCAAGTCCTAATAATACGGACGGGTGCTTGTTCCTTGGATGTTATTACAAACGACGTCATCACCATTAGTATTATTTATTATTATTATTTTTTCATGAAATAATACTTTAACAATACCGAATACATGCGGGAAGGATGCGAATTAATATTATGACCCTTCAATACTATAAATGATCATAGTGTTGCTGTAATTCTTGCCCATGCCGATGGCTTTCATCTTATTTTTCCAGCACTATCATGGTCATGGTGTAAGGACCACCACTATCATGGTCATGGTGTAAGGATTTACCTGCAATGGCTACCCTCTTGTTGTTGTCCATTATAATTGGAGCCACCTCGAGTTTGTAGTCCTCATTATTGTAAGGCAAAGTGCATAGGAATAGAAGGCAGCTGTCACTGCAGCAGTCTTTGTCCTTTGAGCAAACTCCACCGATGGGTAAACAAGAAGTAGGGCCTCCCTCTGATTGGAGTTTTCGTGTGTACATGCACATGACACACACACACACACACACAGCACATCATTGCTTGTAAGCACGCAAACTCTTGTGGAATAATAATATTGGGCTCCTATTAATCTACATTGGTAATTCTAGGCACGATATAGACATGGCACAGTAAATGTGTCATGGTACGTAGAGGAAGCTATAGGAGCCTTCTGTGCACGGAGACAACACTTGTGTGTGCAGAAATATATTTCAACTCTACGAACCATAACAAATTCTGAAAACGTTCGAAATGGTTTTATATGTCTTAATTTCTCACCTTGGACGAGGGCTAGCTTCGTACTAGCCATTGCCACCAGGCCCTCTACTTCCTTTTTCTCGTAAGGCAAAACACACACAAATAGAAGGCAGCTCTCACTGCAACATTCGTTGTCCGATATGCACACCGTAGCGAGGGCTTTGCAAGGTGTTGGTGCCTTCTTCTTCATGTCTGCATGAATCAATAAAGATGTAGAGATTAATGAGCAATATGCACGCATGATCAGTTTGTTTAAGCTGTCAGTAGAATCGCATCACTATCCTGAAGATTGGGTAATTATCCTTGGATTGCTATTTCCTTGCTCATATGCGTTGCGTTCCCCATGAGGCCCTCCATTTCCTTCTTCTCATATAAAGGGCTGGCAAGACGCACAGAAATAGAAGGCAACTATCGCTCGGTGCAACACTCTTTGTCCGTCGTGCCAACGTTAGTGAGGGGCTTGCGTGAATTAACAACAACTGGCCGGGGGGCTTGTGTGCATCACAAATTAATTCATGGGAGTAATGAGAAATGTGACTGAGAAAGGCTGGCCCTCTAGAGACGTACATAGTCGCGTGTTGTGTGGCGGTGGACACAACGAGATTCAATACAGAGACTAAAAAAAAGAAAAATTAGGACATTAAAGCATATGATGTGATTGAATTTTGTTAACGGCGGCGAGTAATTACGACATTAAAGCATATGATGTTATTGAATTATGTTAACGGCCGCAAGTAATTACCGATCATGCCGCTGTTGGCGATAGAGTTGATCACGCGAGCGCCATCCGTTAAGACTATAACGTACGATGACACTACTAGAGTAGTAACAAAAGCCGCGAGCAACACATGAGCACGCATCGTGGAGTCGAGGGGCTGGCGGACGAGATATATAAGCTCTCTTCTATACTATACTGCAGCAGCAGCAGCAGCTGCACTGATCAGATGAGAAAGCTAGAAGAAAGAGTGTATCATGTAGAGTGCAATGCATTCAGAGCTCAACGGCCACTTCCTTATATAGCCCTGATTAATAACCCTGATTCATTAAACTGCCATATAATTAACTCCTCATCCTACAGTACTACATTAATAACGAGTCTCCATGTCATCGAGGACCACCACCACGCTCCATCCGACTAGTACTAGTCGGATAGATAGGCCGCTGAATCAATCCAGCCAGCCTATTTTTGCAACAGCCAGCCAATTCAACTTAGTATATTTCTAAATTCACCTTTTTCAAGGATTGGAATCTGCATACTTGGTTCTTTAATTCCTTGTCAAAAGCTGTAGCTGCCTCTCTCTCTATTAGACCAAAAGAAGCTTTCGGTCAGTTCGTACTCCTCGGCAGCCGGGCGGTCCTCCACCACGCGCAGCGCAGCGCACCGCGCTTAAAGAGAAGAGCATTACCCACGACGTGGATTCAAGCGCCAAAACGTTTCGTGTCTGTTCACAACAGCAGAAAACATTTCATTTTGCTTAAGAGATACCAAAACCTTGGTTTTGAACTTGAAATTTTTAAAGGTTTCTATTGCAAAAATATAACTAAAATGCCTTCAAATTTGCAGGTCTATTTTCGAATTTCAAGGTTAATTTTTTAGATTTGCCATTCACCTCACATTAAACCTCCGTTTTTCGTGAACACTGACTGCTTTAGACTCAGTCTCGATGCTTCCCCTTCCCCAAAAAAAAAACATTTTTCTCGGCCAGTGGAAAAAAAGAAAAGGTTGGAAAAACCTCGGTTTTATTGCAAAACATTCATGATTGTTCGGGTTTCATAACTAAAATTCATAAAAATTGATCGGCCGTGCAAGCCTAGAAATTTGTAAAACTTTACCAAACTGTGCAAGCTCCTCCAGAATTGTCAGCGCGCGTTGAAATGATGTTTGAAAAATGCATCAATAAATGTGTTTTCTTTCAATATTTCATTGCACATCTTATGCTACGGCAAGCGAGAGAGAGAGAGAGAGAGAGAGAGAGAGAGAGAGAGAGAGAGAGAGAGAGAGAGAGAATCCTGGTAACAACATCATTTAGTCATGATCCATATATGGATTGGACATTGAGCAGTTCCATGGTTGCTCAAAGTGTTGAATACATTGACACCCATTATACAATGGTCTTGCACGTTGAATAGTTCTAAGGTTGCTTAAAGGGTTCAGTATTGACCTTCTTCATGCAACGATGTTGCAAGCTCTTGAATAGTTCTAAGGTTTCTCTTGGTAGAGTCTAAGTTCTCTAATTAATCATCCATTTGTAACTGAATACTGTATCATCAAATGCAGATTCTATGATGGGTCTCGTCCTCATCCTCAACAACTAAATCTAGCACAAAGCAAAAGCATTAATGGTGGATAAGCATAGGACTGTGACATAGTTATTCATGGTATGATTAGTAGGAGTTCTTCACGCCCTAAAACACCAAATATTTTGAAGTCGTTAAAATCATAGCTCAGGTAAGCAAAGAGAGACAAAAGGGTAAGGAGAAGTGGGGAGAAGCTCTAAAGATACTCTCTAGAAGTCTAGAAGATACGATGAGGAAACGAATTAAGATACCACTTGAACGTATACTTGTGTTGGAGACAAGGAAGAAGTTTTTTGACAAAAATGTGGACGTCAAAGTCTTGCACAAAGTATTTACAGAAAAACTCCATGTTTTAAGGTAAATGATAGATAGAGACTCCGAGGTTAAGTGTGCATGTTCAAGAACATAATAGGAATGGATGACCTGAAACAATATTAAATAACTCCGAAAAATTTAATTTCCAAAATGGACCTGTTGGGAGAAATTATAGTCTTTTTACATTTAAAAACAAAGAGAAATAGGGAAAATAAAGCACATCCTCATCTACAAAGGTTTTCACAATAAATCTAGTCATGACTTTGGGCCAATTTGTACCAACTCCCAAGCTCACATTAGAAGGGGAGTTGTACCAACTCCCATCAATTGCGTGAGCATCATCTCATGAACCTTAATTGTGTTCATAAACACAGTAACTTGAAACAAAAATAATGAAACTTTGGGAGTACATAAAACTCTAGTACTCGATATAGTCCTCATGATGATTCAATAAGCATTTGCACTAAATAAACTACTCTTTGCAAAAATGTTTTAGTTGAGATGATTCAATTAGAATTTGTACTAAATAAACTACTCATTGTAAAATCTTTTAGTCTATAAAAACATGCTAATAATTTTATTTTTTTACAATTTTATAACTAACCTATGCTGCCACATAGCCATAGGCATTTTGTAGTCGCTTTAGGTAGTCCTTAGCATTATGTGGCTTGAAAAAGTGACCTTTGTATCCTAGCTCTCCATCCAAACATATAACTTTTATACGTTTTATCCTACCTATGGGTGCAACATCCCTTAAAAGTCTTATTTGCGACCTATTAAGTTAAGGTAACTGATTACCACCACTATGACTTAGCCCAAAGGATGTAATCTTAGACAAACATATATGACTCACCACCCATGCATTTATGTGTGCATTTCACATCCCTCTTCTACTTTATATATAATTAACCATTGTTGTGTTGGGGAAAACTATGGTCTTTTTCTATTAAAAATCAAGAGAAATAAACTACATTCTCATTCACAAAGTATGGAAAATTTGCATTTACAAAGGTTTTGAGAGTAAATATAATCATGACTTTGAGGCAATTATTGCACCAACTCCCAAGCTTACATTTGGGGGAGAGTTGTACAACTCCCAAAGTCAATTCATAGAGCATCATCTCGTGAACCTTAGATTGGTGGTGAAATGCGCTAGCATTAACTTATCATGTTGGGCACAAGTGTATTAGTCGCGTCTCCTCCAGAGCCGACTAGGTGGTTTAGAGCCACACAAGTGCCGGGTCTCGACCGAACACCTAGTAAATGGCTTCTGGATGAGGAAATACAAAGGCCACCTAGTAGTGATGATTACACGAAAAGAAGCGAAAGCGGAGAACCAGGAGCCGGTCTCGAACATATGTTGTGGCATGATCTCACTAGTGGAGGTGGATCTGGAAAAATAAAAAAACCACAAAAACTGGGAAAGGATGTCCAGTCTTCAAGGGTGGCCAGACTGCAAATCCTTAGATCTCTGCAACCAATCAAATCCAAGATGGTAAAAAAGCAAGTGACTAGGTGTGTGCCAACCCAATCTATGTCAAAAATGCAAAAGGCCACGATGACGCCACAAGCAGCTGTATGGAGGACAAGTGTCACAACATCATTAAAACCCCACTCACAATGGTAAGATAAGAAGACAGTGAGAATGCTTTAATAATAAATTTGCAGCAATGTGATGAGCTATGGTGGATCAAATGCTAGAATCAACATCATTAACAAAGAGATTAGATGATAATTAAGACATGATTAGTGAGCAATTAGCTGATAGCTTAATGTAGGCATGGGTAATCAAAAACCGGCAAATTCTCATTAGGCCAATGCCTCAATTTTACATCCAAGCATCTAATCCCACTAATCTCTCCCTGATTCACTCCACCTCTTTTGCTTGATTCTCTCCACCTCTTCCCAAAATATCTCCACACCTCCTAAATCTCCTCATGCTACCCTTTATTCTCTCCCAGTAGATACTTCTCACCTTTCAGAGCTTCTCTCACATTTATAGATTCTCTTTTATAGCCTCTTGCTAAGGGCTTGTTCCCACACACACCCTATTCACATGTGATGTTCTCTGAGAGCTGCTAAGGGCCAACAAAGAACTACCACCATATTTCTAGAATGAAAACAAAATAAGGTCGATTCTCACCAAGAAGCCTCTTCCCCCAAAACACCCATGCTCACAATTCTTATTCTCACAGACGCCGGAGGGAAGGAGAATGCTTCCACCTAGAATGCAACCACCCACAAGTGTTAATGTCTGGAGGTGGGGTATTGGAGACTCAGAAGTGAAAAAGGTACAAGGCTTTCCTGCAAATGATCTAGCAAAGTATGAAGAAGCCATACAAGTTGAGTGGAGACCGATACCAATTGTAGAAAAGAAGATTCCAGGGCGAACCCCACTCAAACTAGTAATAAATTTATTTGATCAAAAGATGTCTCAAACCGACAACAAAGTTATGGGTTGCTCAAAAGAGCAAGTAGAAAAACTAAAAAGAATGCAAAAATGCACCATTTACTCAGATGACATATACATCTTGGACCATACTCCCCCGAAGATGTTCATAAGATTCAAGGAGAAATTTGTCAGGGCAACGGGTTCAGAGGAGGAGAAGCTCAAGCAGCAAGCATGTCAGGTGTTGCGCCTAGAACCTCACTGGTGGCAGAAGGCACCGACAACCCACTCCCCATGTCATGAGCATCATCTCGGTATCACATTGTGGAGGTGGCAAATTGTAACTACTACAGAGCAGTTGTTAAGAAGAAGAAGACTTAGCATAAAAGGGAAGTTGGTTTCTAGAGATAGCGATGAGGGTTAACACTGTGTTAGGCAGGAGAAGAGATGAATACTTAGTCTGTACTAGTCTGTAATGCTTCGAGAATATAACTAAGAGAAAGCTTGCCATCTCATTGTTATTCTCAGTTGTTCTCTACATTGTGTGGATTGAGTCCTTAGTATCTCTATTCTATTGAATATGTTGTCTTTGGTGTTCCGTGTGTCCCATGACCATATAAGAGTTGGTGTTCAACGAGAAACAATTACTTGCCTCAATCATGTTTAGCAGTGTGATGATGGATCCCATTAGTGGCCTTGTCTCACCAGAGACTTGTTGGGGTGGTAGTCCTTAATCCAATGATCTATGCCACAATGGTTACAAAGTAGCTAGTGGCATGTTTAAGGACACATCTTGGTTGAGTTGAGGAAACCTTATAGGGAATCCGAAAACTCGATGGGAACCTTGACAATGGGTAACATTCAAGAGGCATTCTCCTTCCTGGTGCATTGATGTCCCATTCCCTTTCCATAGAAACAAGTTGGTAAACTGGCTTGAATTCACCTCTCCCATTTAACCACTACATAATTGTCAATATGAAGCTCCATGGCATCCTCAAAGAGGTCTAGAATGGGTTTGACATCCACCTTATATTCTTGGTAGTCTCAGTAGGCTCCTCGAAGCCTACTTGATTAAGAGGTTTCACTCTGGGTGGGGTTAATTGCAATCCTAAGACTGGTGGAGGTAATGGCATACTGGGCGTATTGTACATGTCCTTTAATAGCAGATATTGTGTTGGATGCCCAACCATTTCTTGATTTTCTCTATAGCCAAGGCCAAGGGCTAGATTTTGTTCCAATTCTAGCAAGGCTAGCCTTGTTTTGGCAATAGCCCGTGTGTTTGGAAATCTCGAGCTTCGTGACCATAGTGCCCACAAAAAGCTACAATTACCATTGTAATGAGATCTTACAATTGGACATTTTTCTAGCGGTACATCCTATGACAACAAATGGAACAATAATGAATCTCTCTCCTTGGGTACATGTGCACATTGCCCAAAGCTTTACTAGTCTTCATTTCCTCTTAGGGGAGCTTTTGGAAGTCAGTCCAAGTCATTTTTGCTAAGGTATTCTCTTTGGCTATAGGTTTCACAGAGTGGTTGTTCTATGACTTTTGGCTTTGCTCAAGTGACAGACTTAGAATCTAAAGCTCTAATTCTTCTTATCATCAAGTTATCCTCAAGATGGATGTCATTAGCTCTGACATCCTCCTCGATGGTGATACCTCTAATGACCAAGCTATTATGGATATCTTCATGTTTAAGCCCATAGATAAACTGATCAAGAAGTTGATTGTTAGAGAAACACTCATGTAGAGCACTAATAGGAGTCCAATTGCTTGAGATGACTTATAAAATCTCTCACTGACTCATCTTCTTCTCTCTCGTCTTTGTGAAACTATGAAGCCACACTCCATAAATCTCCCTCATGCACAAAATGCTTCAGGAATAACTATCAAAGCCTGGTAAATTTTAAATGTTCTTCAACTCTTAGGGTCCGATACCAATCACTAACCATGCCATTTAGTGTAAGGCCAAAGTTATTGGTCTTTGTGAGCTTATTCCTCTCACCTAAAGCCTCACAAACTTGATCAAAGTGTCTTCTAGGATCTCCCTCTCCATTGAACTTGGCCACTACCCTCCTCAATGCTTGTGCGAAGGCTATTAGATTAGTTAGAAAGGCTATTGCTAGAAGTACTAGTATTGTAGGGGAGCATGGGGTCTGAAGGGCACTTCTTGTCGAAAAATGACATACCCTACCACGGTTCCTTTTTAGTCACACAAAACCAAGTTGAGGCTACAAGATATCTGCATAGGGCTTAGCCCCTAATCCCAAAACCTACAAGAATGCCTCTCTTGCCAAGAAAATAGCGCCCACACACAAAAAAACTCGAGCAGCACAGAGAAAATATCATCATCATCCCCATCCTCACTCTCTCCCTCATCCTCCATAGTGGCAAGAAAACAAGAAAGCACAAGAAGCAGGAGAGAGAGAGTTTGTGCCAACCAAAAGAGATACAAAATCATGTGCATGAAAGATATAGTGAGAGGCACAACCACCCTCCAACCTCCCAAATCAAACGACTCCCCAACTATCTCCTTTTTCTTGAGTTTTATTAATTTTTTCAAATATTACAAAGTATCAAGGTCTCTCAGACCTTTGTCGCCCTCCTCAAAAGATGAAACACACACTGAGACTATGACTTTATAGATCTAGCCATGCCAAATACAATATAGCGCCTAAATTTGCACCCAATTGAGGGGTCAATAGCATAATGGCATAAATCCAAGGGGCGTAACATTTGTCTAATAGGTGGGGTCGTAGAGAAATTCATAGGTACCGATGACACATGAGCCGAGGGTGCCACTAGTCTAGTAATTTATGAGGATGTCCCCCTTGCTCTAGGCTGCATTGTTAAAGTAGAGGAAGATGTGAGGAATCGAGAATTTTGGGTGAATTTTCCTCCTTATGTGGTCCTAGCAGATGATATGGATGTGATAAGTAGGCCTGGAGCCCATATTAATGAGGGGGTTCATCTAAAAATATGTAAGTATACCACGTGAGTTCAAATGAAGGGATTTTTTAATTCAAAAATTGAGGGTAAACTTATAGAAATATATTTACAAAAGGGGTTTTTTTAATCCATTTTGAAAAAAAGCCGGTAAGTCCATAAAGAAAAAGGGGTCATTTCATTCATGAAAAATTTATAGGTAAGGGGTTTCTTAAATACTCCTTGAGCGCACGTGATACATAGGGTTTCTTAGTAGTGCACCCCCCGAGCCTTGTTGTAGGGACTCTTACAACCGTGCTTACCATAGTTATGACCAAGGGCATGGAACTAAAGGGCAATGCTATGTAGTTGGTTACATGTGGTGTAATACCCAATAATAGAAAGTCTAGAATTGTGCTAACAGCATCTTGAGTGGATACCTCTCTACGGTCTCGAAATGTGAAGCCCATGCTAGTAGATTATTGGATTCCCATGTAGCCTTCAGGAACAGTAGAAGCAGCAATCGTGGCTTTGTCCATCATATAGCCACCAAGAATCACCACATATGTGGGATAAATAGGGCTTATTGATGGTATCTCCATCTCACTCAATGTAGGGCCTCACACATTGCTTGTCCCAACCTGTGTCGTCACGGGAAGTCACATGGGCATGGTGGGTCCCTGTCTAAGCCTCTCTTAGTCTACATAGCCTAAATACATTCCAAGACCATCTAAAGTCACTCTTCCTTGTTTTGGAAGTAGAGATAACTTGCTTAACTTCCTCCCAGGATAATAGCATAAATATGGCCTATAGCCAGGTCCATCAAGGTTTCTTGGATTGCATTGAATTCCCAACTCTCGTTTTGTAGTAATGTGTTTAAGAATCTTCTACCTAGATCCACCTTAGATATGAATTCATGTGGCCTCACACTCTCTAGGCTATCAGTCATGTGGGAAATGGGTGAAGCTTAGGTGGCTTGCCTAATTGGTGCAGTTTGGGCCGCTAAAAATCGCTATTGGGCTCGACATAAGGTCTCTGTAGAGCGGTTCTCTCTACCGTGCAATATAGTGCTCATAGAGTACTACCGACGATCAACAAATGTGTTAAGAAACACAATGTCAATCCGAGGACTTGACCCGATTAGTGCATGAAGGCTTATCCCTTGAGGGAGAGCTCACATACAAGAACCACCACTTGACAATTCAACCATTCAAACACCTCAATCAATCTCTCAATCCCTTAAACCCACTTCAATAATCAAGAGAACAAGCAATGCATGGCAATCTCTTAATCCCATTCAAACCGTTCTGTCACGACAAGGTATTTTTGATAGTTTCAGGAAGTTTTGATTATGAATTATCTCCGGTCGAAATCCGGTTATTGCAGTGCAGTAGTGCATTTTGGGAGTGTAGATAGTGTTTGCACATGTATTACTAACATAGAGTGTATGTACATGTACTTTGGTCAGATCTGGTGATCTACAGGTTGTGCTAAAGTACCATTGTGTGGAGTAGTCTCAGAAGATATTGCTATGTTACAAGTTGCATACAGAAATTATGTGTTGCAGTTTTTGATTATTGTAGAAAAACATGTCTAGTGACGGAATTAATCAAATGTCACCGCCGTGAGAATCTAGACAAGAAAAACTTCCATGTTCAGAATGAATAATTTCCTTATGGTGGGTAAAGGATTTTGGGACTATGTTGAAGGAGACAATGAGGAGCCTTTTGAGTTGTCTGAAGAGAATGCCCCTCCAAAACAGACATAAAGTCATTCAAGGATTGGAACCAGGTTGCAAGGAAAGTCATGTATCGGCTTTCCATTTAGTGTCATAGACACGATGATACGACACATATAGGATGCCAACACTCCAGCAGTTGCGTGGCAAAATTTGGTGTAGATGTTCCAGACCAACACAAAGGCAAGGAAATTGCAGCTAAAGTAAGAGCTACATACAGAAAGTTTTAATTATGAATTATCTCCGATCGAAATCCAGTTATTGCAGTGCAGTAGTGCATTTTGGGAGTGTAGATAGTGTTTGCACATGTATTACTAACATAGAGTGTATGTACATGTACTTTGGTCAGATCTGGTGATCTACAGGTTGTGCTAAAGTACCATTGTGTGGAGTAGTCTCAGAAGATATTGCTATGTTACAAGTTGCATACAGAAATTGTGTTGCAGTTTTTGATTATTGTAGAAAAACATGTCTAGTGATGGAATTAATCAAATGTCAGCCGTGAGAATCTAGACAAGAAAAACTTCCATAATGAGAATGAATAATTTCCTTATGGTGGGTAAAGGATTTTGGGACTATGTTGAAGGAGGCAATGAGGAGCCTCTTGAGTTGTCTGAAGAGAATGCCCCTCCAAAAGAGACATAAAGTCATTCAAGGATTGGAACCAGGTTGCTAGGAAAGTCATGTATCGGCTTTTCATTAGTGTCATAGACACGATGATACGACATATACAGGATGCCAACACTCCAGCAGTCGCGTGGCAAAATTTGGTGTAGATGTTCCAGACCAACACAAAGGCAAGGAAATTGTAGCTAAAGCAAGAGCTACATACTGTGGGAAAGAAAGGCATGTCTATCAATGAGTATGCTTTAAAGATCAAAAGAATTGTTGAATCCCTTGGGTCCATTAATGTATGAAGATGATGATTTAGTATGTGTCCGTTTGAATGGGCTTGGCAAAGAGTACAAGCCATTCAACCTCCATTGCAATCAGGGATAATATTCCTAACTTTTGGGACTTGGTGACCATGCTGATAATAGAAGAAAAGTCACTAGTTGTGAGGACTCCTCTTCACAAACAAAGAACACATTAGAACAGACCTTCTACTCTACTTGGGGTAGAGGCAGAGGTAGAGGTTGTGGTCGAGGACAAGGTGGTGACTGAGAAGGAAATCAGAATTCTCGACAACAGTCCAATGATTCATAGTAACAATCATACACAGGTGGAAGAGGCCAGTATAGAAGCAGGGGGAGCCAAAGAGGCCGAGGTGGTTGGCAAAGAAATCAGAATGAAAATAGCATAGAGTGCTATTATTATGGCAATCTAGGGAACATGGTAAAGGACTTCTATAAAAAGCAGAATGACAAAAGTAAAAAGTTGTAGCAAGGCAACTATGCATCATCTAGGCAACTATGCATCATCTAGGGAACAGAGAGGTGAGCACAGAAGTAAGAAACTGTTTGTGATGCAGAAGTTTAGAGGCACAATACCGGATGTGTCTCCCTTGAAAGTGTTTAGGTGTATTGCATATGTGCATGCTCCTAATGAAGTGAGAAAAAAGTTGGATCCAAAGGCCAATGTTAGTCCATGGTAGGAAGGTTGAGCACAAATGTAGGTACACATGTAACATGTAAAGAGAAGGAAAAGGTAGAACAACCTTTTGTGCCTGATCTCTCCGTAGGTCACTCATATGTGGATCTGTCAGTAGGTCACTCGTATGTGGATGGTGACTCTAGAAGCTCTAAACAAATCCTTGATGATGAGGAGCTTGGCATTTCATTTGTGGTTACTCCTCATGTAAGGAGAACGAGGACTATTTTGAGACTGATCCAGGTGTATGCAGGTCTACGAGGGTTAGGTACCCTGTTGATAGGTTGAGATATGATGGATATACAGCCCATCATTATGCTTACACGGTCAAACCAATACAGGAATTGGAGCCCACTTGTTTTGAGAAGGCACTTAGAAATAAGAAATGGGAAGATGCCATGCATGAGAAGATGGTAGCATTGGATAAAAATGCAACATGGGAGTTAGTGCCTTTGCCTAAGGAAAAGAAGGCAATTGGATGTAAGTGGGTGTATAAATTCCTGCATAATGCTGATGGTTCAATGAGTAGGTATAAGGAAAGATTGGTAGCCAAACACTATGTATAGACTTGTGGCATTAACTATTAACATACATTCATCTCGGCTACAAGAATAACAACTGTGAGAGCTATCATTGCTATGGTTGTAGGAAAGGGTTGATATTTACATAAGATGGATGTAAAGAATGTTTTCTTGCATTGTTATTTGCAAGAAGATGTTTACATGATGTAGCCCCAATAGGTTATGAGAGTGATGCACAATCAAATTTTGTGTGTAAGCTAGATAAAGACTTATATGTCTTAACACAGGCACCCAGAGCATGGTCAAACAAGATCAGGGAGTATCTTGTTATTACCATTGGATTTCAAATATTCAATGTAGATTTTTCACTTTATCTGAAAAAACAAATAGAGGGATCATGCTATTAGTCATTTATGTGGATGACTTGATTATTATTAGTGATAGTGATTTTGACATACATGATGTCAGGAGGCTTTTGAATAAAAAGTTTGAGATGAAGGATTTGGGTGAGCTATGGTATTTCATGGGTATAGATGTGGTGAGCTCACCTCGTGGCATTTTGTTCTTGCAAAGCCAATATGGCAGACATGCTGTCCAAGTATGGTATGATAGGCATTAAGCCTATTTCAGTGCCATTAGACTTTTGGTTTTTGGTGTTTTCTATTCTTGCGTTTGAGCCCATGTCTCAAGGATGTTGAGTTAAGGTCTGGTTTTGTTTTCATGAAGAAGGCTAAGAGTGCAGAGCTTGAATCTATTGTTGGGATTGATGTGATTTTATGATATAAAGTTTTATTTTTGTTATTTTGTTCATGTTTGTTTGAGAAAGAACAATTATGGGTGTATCATTGTCCTAGGAATTAGAGCTAACTCATTGCTGAATCAATCACCTTCAGTTGAGAGGATCTGGTGTCAAATAGGGTCAAAAGGGTGTTAGGTATAGTTAGTTGTGCATCAAAGGTGATTATCTGGAGAGATACAAGGGTAGATATGCTCTTTTTGGGTTGAAGGTGACAACCCAAACGTACAAAAATGGATTATGACATTACATGAGTCTCATAAAGACAAATAGTGTGAGGGCTCACATGGCAGACATGCTAACCTAGAAGGAGGTTCAGGTTAAACCCAAACCCATTAAAGATTTTGAAAAACAAGTCTAATCATAGCATGCATGAGACAAATAGTGTGAGGGCTCACATGGCAGACATGCTAACCTAAAAGGAGGTTCAGGTTAAACCCAAACCCATTAAAGATGTTGAAAAACAAGTCTAATCATAGCATGCATGAGAAATTGTTGGATATAGAGGTTGAGTATTATAGCCTTAGTTTGGGTCTTGAGGAATGTAGACAAAGGAAGGTTAAGAGACTGGTTATAAACAGTGATTCTTAGCTGATTATAAGGCAGGTACAAGGCACTTGGAGGGTTAATAAAGATGAGATGAAAATTTGGTTTTTCAAGGTGAGAAATCTCCTTAATTGTTTCAAGCCTTTTAGATTTGGTATGTATCTAGGGAAGACAACATAAGAGCACATGAGTTAGCAGAGCAGGTCTTCATCATCAAAAATGTACATGCTATGATAGTCCAAAAACCATTATATCAAGGCGTAGAGAATATCTGTTTGAGAAAGAGCAAGTCCTTATAGGTTTTGCAAGAAAATGATTGGATTCTTCAAAGAGGAGGGCAATTTTCAAGAGAGCCATGAGGTATGTGTAGATTGGTGACATACTTTATCATAAAGGAGTTGATGGTGTTATGAGAAGGGTTTTGTGTCAGAACGAGAATTAACATTTCTTCAAAAGCTTGCCATGAAGAAGGACATGGAGGTCACTATGAATCTGACATCACAAAAAGAAAAGTATTAACATCAAAACTTATGTGGCGACATCCATCATTGGTGCAAAAGTTATCATCATGAGGTCCAAGAATTTTAGAAAAGGGTGCTAGATCCTGAGCCCATGCATCACATTATGAGCTATGGAGCCTTTGAAAAATGGGGAATAAATGTTATTGGGCCTCTTCCAATAACTAGAAACAAAAAGTATTGTATTATCACTCTACCTAACTAGGTGGCTAGAAGCTAGAGCAACAAGCAGTGCCATAACACAACAAGTTTTTCAAATTTATTTATGTGATTGTTTGTTATCATTTTGGTGTCCCTTTGGAGCTAGTCATCAATGACCAAGGAAGAGAGTTCACAGGCTAATGTGGTCAAAAGTATTACCAAGAAGTTGGGAATAACACATAGTTTTACCACACCTTATCATCCCCAATGCAATGGACTGGTTGAAAGTTTTAATGTGGTGCTACAAAAATTGTAGAGGACCACCCCAATTATTGGGACTTGTACTTGGATAGAGCTGTGTGGGCATTAAGAGTGTTTGAGAAGAATGCAACAGGTTTTACCCCATATCATTGGCTTCCTTCACTTGATTTCTATTGTAGCATAATATGACCTACGAGGAACAAGAGATGGTCCAATTTATACTCTCTAATTTTGGATCAAGAAGATGCCATCAAATGGTATGAAGAGACTAGTCAGAGGAGGTTTGAGGCATTTAATTATAAGTTGGGAAGTAAGGATCTAAAGAAGGGAATGTTGGTTTTTAGATACAACAATGCTCTTGATACACCATTTCGGACAAAATTCAGGATTAGATGGGAAGATCCTTTCATTCTGCATGAAGCTTTTTCCTAATGGAGCATATAAATTGCAAGATCTTGAAGGTCAGATGCATTCTAGCAGGGTCAATGGCTTGAGGTTAAGGCCATACCATATTAGAATCATGTAAGGTAGGAAACATAGAGTGAAACACTTGAAACCGTTTCACTAATGTGTTGGGGCAATATGTGAGAGGAATCCGGAGCCGAGTTCAAACATGATGAATAGATAAAAGAAATATATATATGATAATATATAGAAGATGCTTTGTGTCCAAAAAGCAACGTGTGGTAGGCAAGTATCCGGATATGTGCAGGTGCAAGAGAACAAGGGCATGGGAAGTCGAGGGAAGCGGGCGTATCTCTAAGTGGCAACTCCGTTAGAGACTTGGCTTAGCCTGATATCTTTTGAGCTATAACTCTGATGTCTGTAAGATGAAAGCTGATTTGTATGTGTTTAAGAAAGACATGATGGTTTGTTATATTGAATTCAGTGGTCTTCTAACTCGTGAGTCAAAATGTTGCCTTGATAAGTTGTTGATGGGATCTCCCTAGGGAGGATCCATTAGGTTTTTGGTGTTTTCTACTCTTACATTTAAGCCCATGTCTTAGGGATGTTGAGACAAGGTCTAGTTTTGTTTTCATGAAGAAGGTTGAGAGTTCAGAGCTTGAATATATTGTTGAGATTACTGTGATTTTATGATATAGAGTTTTATTTTTGTTATTTTAATCATGTTTATTGAGATAGAACAACTATGGGTGCATAATTGTCCTAGGAATTAGAGCTAACTTATTGTTGAATCAATCACCTTCAGTTGAGAGGATTTGGTGTTAGATAGGGTCAAAAGGGTGTCACCTACAGTACTTGGAGAGATCGAAGGGTAGATATGATCTTTTTGGGTTGAAGGGAGTTAGTTCTAATTCAAGTCTGGCGGTCAGGGGACTGTTAGTAGTTAGATAGACTGGTTAATGAACTTAATGGTGATTTAGAGTACACTACGAGTTAGTTATAATCAATTGAGAGTTGAGAGTGTTGGATCCATGCGAGGTTTGAGTTTTTTGAGAGTATTCATTTGTTAGAGGATGCATAGGAGAGGATGTATGATTCCATTAAATCAGTTGAGTCTATCTTAGATAGTTGAGTCAATTTAAGGCAAACTCAGCCCTGACATGTGTCTCAAGGTTAGCAATCAATTAGTTGTGCATCTTAGATTTGTTGTGTTGGTTCTTCGTGTTTTCTGAGGTTTTTGATAGTGTAGTGGTGTTAGAGGTCACTGAGGTTGATGTATAGTGAGTCAGACTTGAATCATCTGAATTAGCTGGGTCTGCTACTTCAGGTTGGTGATCAGCAAGAAGTCAGTAAGGGAGAGCTAATAAGGTCGGTGAAGTTTTGAAGCAGGGAATTTGAAATTCGCTGATACTAGAACACTTTTTGGAACTTGGAGGACACTTAGGGAGCTTAGCGGACATATATCTCATTGGAATCAGTAGAGCAAGCATCTAACTCAGGTCACAGTCAATGATTAATCAACAGATTATCAGCTTTTGAGGTTAGTCGAAGGTCAGTAGGGTCAGTGCCAATCTTTTGAATAAATTTACAGTAAGCTATTTGTGAGCTCATAAGGATTCTAGTCAACCGAGTGTTAGAGGAGGTGAGTTGTGGCATAGAGGTTGGAGATCAAAGGTGTTGGAGCCAGATCATACTTTGGGGGAGGATAGTTGGAGAAATCAGTTGAGTCAAATTGGCGAGTGTTGACGTGTACGATTCTGTGAGCTGAAGGGCTGAGGATAGGAGTAGAGTTGATTGGTGCCCTTGGAGCAGGGATTTTAGCATCCCGTGATTCTCATTCCTTTATGTTTTCTTCTTGTGTGTCTATTGGTGGTCTTATGGAGGCCATCACCTAGCATCCTCACAACATCATTCCAGTTGGAGATCAAAGGTGTTGTAGCCAGTTCATACTGGGGAGGACAATTGGAGGAATCAGTTGAGTCCAATTGGGAAGTGTTGAGGTGTGCGATTCTGTGAGCTGAAGGGCTGAGGATAGGAATAGAGTTGATTGGTGCCCTTGGAGCTGGGATTTTAGTATCCCGTGATTCTCGTTCCTTTATGTTTTCTTCTTGTGTGTCTGTTGGTGGTGTTATGGAGGCCATCACCTAGCATTCTCACAACATCATTCCACCTTCCCTTCTACTAGTGGTGTTATAGAGGCCATCTTGTGTGTCTGCTAGTGGTGTTATAGAGGCCATCACCTAGCATCCTTGTAACATCATTTCACCTTCCCTTCTATTTGATCTAGGGGATCATGCAACCTTGGTAGTGCCATCATGTGAATCATAATTTTGGCATCCATTTTCCTTGACATCGTTTGACACTAAGTTTATGAATGACCACCCTTTGATTTTGGGGATGAGATCATTGTAGGAGGGGAGGATTTTTAGTATGCACGTGCACATGAGGCATGGGCCTGAGCACTGGAACTTAGGGCATCTTTATGCATATGAGACTAGGGTACATGTGCCTTGGGACCATAAAAGGAACATGGCCTATGTACTTTGTACTTTTTAATTTCTTTTAATAATATACACTTTATATTTCTTAGAGACTATGGCCCAAGCTTCTATGGTGACTCCTGCTCATATGAGTAGCACATGTGTGTACTTCATGCTAATGAGTACAAGGATGTATTATGTCATGGTAGACTTCCCATGTCTAGGTCCTACTCCATATGATGCAGTGGATCTATGCTGGTACTCCCTTCATGAGTACAATCTCCATCTCTATCCAATATTCCATTCTTACACATATTATTCATAGGCTCTATGCATAGTCTTTATACATAAAGTTTATTTCATAATCTTTGTTAAAGCCTAGAAGACTATATGACTCTATGCATAAGACTATATGCATAGAGTCTATTACATATAGTCTCTCATCCATAAGACTCTATGTATAGAGTCTATTGCATAGTCTTTTGCATAGTCTTATGTCTTTTGTATAGCATTATGCATAGAGTCTATTACATAGTCTTATACAAAGAGTCTTTGATGTACAGACTCTTTAGCATAGTATTATGCATAGAGTCTATTACATAGTCTTATACATAGAGTCTATTACGCATAGTCTTATGTATAGGAGTTTTAAGTATTTATGTTTGTGCATGGGTAGATGGCAAACAACTTGTAGCGCGATGTTACATGTGAAGGAGGAATAGATATCATGGTATTCTTTGTAAGTATATTACCTTGAATTATATCTTATTATTTACAGAAGAAAGATTTCCCTACCACAATATAAAATCAAATTTTACTTGTTTGTATGTCTGTATCTTAAAGCGATGGACCACCCTTTATGGAGGATGAATATGGTTTTGCATTACAATAAGGTTTGGAAGCTCTCTTTAAAAGGGTGTAAGAAGAAGGATGGATTATTATTTTGAAGGCCCTACTTGGGAAGTATGGCAAAGTATGTACATTCCTAAACCCATGACCACTTTGTTTTTTCTAAACTGGGTTTCAATTGTATTAGTTTTATTGTGTTTTAGGATCATGTTACTACAAAGTGTGCCCATGTGCAACTCAAAAGCAATGAAAATGTGAGAGTAGAGGTTGAAGCTGTAAGAGGCGACAACAATCAGAATGTGTGAGAGTGTGTTTATTAAAGATGATGATGAGAGGACCTCAATGTAAGCCCAACTCCCTATACTTTTTTTGTTATCCTTTTATTTTTCCTTTAGTCCTTTTTGCCTATGATAAGGGGATTACTTTCTGTTGCCATAATTCAAGATGTACTTCTTTAGTGATTAAGAAGTGAACACTATATTTAGCCTCAATCTTGTGTAAGATTCATTATCTTTCACCTCTTAATGTTTATACATTACTATGATTATCTTCACGTTCACTTACACATGCACAAGTAAGAAACAGGGGGCTCCCCTTGCATGCATTGTCGAAAACTACAATGAGCATAGGGGGCTCCTATTATGGTTGTAGGCACAGCACTAACTTTTTATAATATATTGTAAATGTGTAATTTTCTCATATAAATGTGTGGTTTTTTTATATAAATGTGTATTTTTCATATTTTATAGACTTGACTATGTAAATGGGGGGGGAGATAATGGGACAGAGAAAAATTAGATCTGATATATGGTGCTCTCATATTCTCTCCTCCCCATTTTCTTTTAACATGGACTGCATCACCACTAGGCACACAATTATGATTGTGGCTATATGTGCAGATGTAGCCACGTTCCCCTAACCTGACCAAAGCTAGATAACATAATTTCAAAACTCCCAAATTCCTTTATTGAGTCGTAGTTGTGGATATGACTAAGCCTTAATTCTCTTGTTAGCTCCTATATCAAATACAAAGAGGAGGAGGAGATGGTGTTGTAGTAGATATAGGAGAAACAAGCTAACCAAGATCTACTCCCAATTATCTCATGTATTAATGTAACAACATGGGGCTCATAACTTGAAGTGATGCTATGAATGAACGAGTAAAAGAGGCCATCCACTTACATGTCCATATTTTCTACTTAGCCTTTAGGGAAGAATCTAAAGATAGATATCAACTCAAAATAATCAACTTCCATATGACCATAACCTTTAAATTTTATGAATAAATATATACCTTTGCAATCAAAATTGATGTAAATCAAAGGCTCTATGCTTTCATACCCACGTGTAGTCCTCCTACTACTACTACTGAGCTAACAAATGAGCCTACCTCTTGTGTGTGCTAAGACCAATTCGATAATGTTGGCAATAATTTATGTGGAGACATATCTACTACAATCGATTTATGCATGTATGATAATAATGATACATCACTTAAGTGAGGTTTTATACACAATTTTAGACAACTTTGGGGATGTTAAATATTTTTCAAATTTTGCTCAATTTTCTTACAACAGTTTGCAACAATGTCCATTCTTCTTTTACATTTGAAAATTGGATTTGTAATTTAAAGTGAACCCTACTGTTTTCTTTTGATGTTTACAAATGATCATCTTGTAAAAAAAGACTATTTATTATGTATATATTCACAAAAACCTTATTAAAACAATATTTTTACAACATATTTAAGCGTATCTTTACTCCATCAAAAATTTCACATGGACCTATCCACAAAGGACTCCCAAGACATTGAAAACATTTTCTTTATATTTTTAGTAAAACCAGTTGGGTTGAAGAAATAAAAAATATCTAATAAAAAATCCCCAAGGAATTTTGGATTGGAAATTTAAGATAATCAAGAACTGGGAACTACACTAGTACAAAATAAGATGTTAATCTCTCCAAGTGGGGGGGGGAATTTTAGTGTGAAATTAAGTGCAGGAAGTTTTACCCTTCAAATATTAGACAACGAAAAAAAGAACTGAACATATTTCAGACAACGAGAAAGAATTTAAATACTCATTAACATATACGACAACGAAAAATAATTTAAATACCCTTCATAAACATATGAGAAGACGAAAAATAATTTAAATACTCATCCGTGTATTTGAAGCCCACTAAACAAGTCGATTACATGGCATAGATACCATGGGCTTTGATAATAGAAGTGAGCTTCTAATTATAATCTAGGTGTTAGAGATTCAACTTGAATTGACACTGGACATCATCTTAACAGAAGCTTATTGTTATGTGCATGCTGCACACTTATTCTTAAAATCTAAACCCTACTCTACATATTTGAGTGGACTGATGCCTCTTTTGCACACACAAAAAACATGTAATGATCAGTAAACTCGAAACAATGTCAATAGAAACTATTCAATGTTGATACAAAGTATATCATTGAGCTTCTTACCTAGTAGTATGGCTATCTTCTTCTTCTGGGCTAGCATCAAGTTTATCGTTAAGTTTCTTCTCTTCATAAGGCAAAGTACACACAAATAGAAGGCAACTATCACTACAGTAGTCCTTGTCTTTTGAGCATACCCCCCCAAAGGGTAAACAAGAAGGAGCAGCTTTGTTTGCACAAATGTTGTCCACATTATATGTAGGTGCACATATAATCATCAAAACAGAAAGCTCAGCAAACTCCCTTAGCTAAGCTCAACCTTGATCATTACGGAGTTTGGTGTTGATATCCACATTATATATAGGTGCACATGTAAATAATAGAAAATTAAACAACTTAGCATACCGCACCTATAGCTTAGCTTAGTCTTTGCAAGTAGGTGCCCAAAAGGCATGGCATGATTCATGTGCTTCTATATTGTACAGTAAAGATAGCATGTTATTAAATTCAAAAGCTATCGAAGAAGAAAGTATAAGTGGACTTGAATTTGCAGCACACAACCGTAAAACTACTAATTAGGATGGCTATATTTATATTACCTGGAATTGCTACCTTCTTTGTATCCACTATCATAGGAGCCTTGGGCCCGTACTTCTCCTCATCATAAGGCAAAGAGCATAGGAACAAAAGGCAACTATCACTGCAGCAATCTCTATCCTTGGAGCAAACACCACCAATGGGCAGACAAGTAGGGGCTTTCTCTGCATTCCACACATAAGGCAAAGAAGGCGGCTTGGATTTGAAGGTGCAAAATTATCTCACCACAAGCTTTGAATAAACACTTAACAAGTCCTAATAATATGGACGACGGGCGCTTGTTCCTTCGACGTTATTACAAACGACATCATCACCATTAGTATTGTTTATTATTATTATTTTTTGATGAAATAATACTTTAACAATACCGAATACACGTGGGAAGGATGCGAATTAATATTATGACCCTTCAATACTATAAATGATCATAGTGTTGCTATAATTCTTTCCCATACCGATGGCTTTCATCTTATTTTTCCCGCACAATCATGGTCATGGTGTAAGTTCCACCACTATCATGGTCATGGTGTAAGGATTTACCTGCAATGGCTACCTTCTTGTTGTTGTCCATTATAATTGGAGCCGCCTCGAGTTTGTAGTCCTCATTATTGTAAGGCAAAGTGCATAGGAATAGAAGGCAACTGTCACTACAGCAGTCTTTGTCCTTTGAGCAAACTCCACCGATGGGTAAACAAGAAGTAGGGCCTCCCTCTGATTGGAGTTTTCGTGTGTACATGCACATGACACACACACACACACAGAGAGCACATCATTGCTTGTAAGCACACAAACTCTTGTGGAATAATAATATTGGGCTCCTATTAATCTACATTGGTAATTCTAGGCACGATATAGACATGGCACAGTAAATGTGTCATGGTACTTAGAGGAAGCTATATGAGCCTTCTGTGCACGGAGACAACACTGGTGTGTGTAGAAATATATTTCAACTCTACGAACCATAACAAATTTTGAAAACATTCGAAATGGTTTTATATGTCTTAATTTCTCACCTTGGATGAGGGCTAGCTTCGTACTAGCCATTGCCACCAGGCCCTCTACTTCCTTTTTCTCGTAAGGCAAAACACACAGAAATAGAAGGCAGCTCTCACTGCAACATTCGTTGTCCGATACGCACACAGTAGCGAGGGCTTTGCAAGGTGTTGGTGCCTTCTTCTTCATGTCTGCTTGAATCAATAAAGATGTAGAGATTAATGAGCAATATGCATGCATGATCAGTTTGTTTAAGCTGTCAGTAGAATCGCATCACTATCCTGAAGATCGGGTAATTATCCTTGGACTGCTATTTCTTTGCTCATATGCGCTGCGTTCCCCATGAGGCCCTCCATTTCCTTCTTCTCATATAAAGCATATAATGTTATTGAATTATGTTAACGGCGGCAAGTAATTACCGATCATGTCGATGGCTTTCATCTTATTTTTCCAGCACGATCATGGTCATGGTGTAAGGACCACCACTATCATGGTTGACATGGTGTAAGGATTTACCTGCAATGGCTACCTTCTTGTTGTTGTCCATTATAATTGGAGCCGCCTCGAGTTTGTAGTCCTCATTATTGTAAGGCAAAGTGCATAGGAATAGAAGGCAGCTGTCACTGCAGCAGTCTTTGTCCTTTGAGCAAACTCCACCGATGGGTAAACAAGAAGTAGGGCCTCCCTCTGATTGGAGTTTTCGTGTGTACATGCACATGACACACACACACACAGAGCACATCATTTCTTGTAAGCACACAAACTCTTGTGGAATAATAATATTGGGCTCCTATTAATCTACATTGGTAATTCTAGGCACGATATAGACATGGCACAGTAAATGTGTCATGGTACTTAGAGGAAGCTATAAGAGCCTTCTGTGCACGGAGACAACACTGGTGTGTGTAGAAATATATTTCAACTCTACGAGCCATAACAAATTTTGAAAACATTCGAAATGGTTTTATATGTCTTAATTTCTCACCTTGGATGAGGGCTAGCTTCGTACTAGCCATTGCCACTAGGCCCTCTACTTCCTTTTTCTCGTAAGGCAAAACACACAGAAATAGAAGGCAGCTCTCACTGCAACATTCGTTGTCCAATACGCACACAGTAGCAAGGGCTTTGCAAGGTGTTGGTGCCTTCTTCTTCATGTCTGCATGAATCAATAAAGATGTAGAGATTAATGAGCAATATGCACGCATGATCAGTTTGTTTAAGCTGTCAGTAGAATCGCATCACTATCCTGAAGATTGGGTGATTATCCTTGGACTGCTATTTCCTTGCTCATATGCGCTGCGTTCCCCATGAGGCCCTCCATTTCCTTCTTCTCATATAAAGGACTGGCAAGACGCACAGAAATAGAAGGCAACTGTCGCTCGCTGCAACACTCTTTGTCCGTCGTGCCAACGCTAGCGAGGGGCTTGCGTGAATTAACAACAACTGGCCGGGGGCCTTGTGTGCATCATAAATTACTTCATGGGAGTAATGAGAAATGTGACTGAGAAAGGCTAGCCCTCTAGAGACGTACACAGTTGCGTGTTGTGTGGTGGCGGACACAATGAGATTCAATACAGAGACTAAAAAAAAGAAAAATTAGGACATTAAAGCATATGATGTTATTGAATTATGTTAACAGCGGCAAGTAATTACCGATCATGCTGATGGCTTTCATCTTTTATTTCCAACACTATCATGGTCATGGTGTAAGGACCACCACTATCATGGTCATGGTGTAAGGATTTACCTGCAACAATGGCTTCCTTCTTGTTGTTGTCCATTATAATTGGAGCCGCCTCGAGTTTGTAGTCCTCATTATTGTAAGGCAAAGTGCATAGGAATAGAAGGCAGCTGTCACTGCAGCAGTCTTTGTCCTTGGAGCAAACTCCACCGATGGGTAAACAAGAAGTAGGGCCTCCCTCTGATTGGAGTTTTCGTGTGTACATGCACATGACACACACACACACAGAGCACATCATTGCTTGTAAGCACACAAACTCTTGTGGAATAATAATATTGGGTTCCTATTAATCTACATTGGTAATTCTAGGCACGATATAGACATGGCACAGTAAATGTGTCATGGTACTTATAGGAAGCTATAGAAGCCTTCTATGCACGGAGACAACACTGGTGTGTGTAGAAATATATTTCAACTCTACGAACCATAACAAATTTTGAAAACATTCGAAATGGTTTTATATGTCTTAATTTCTCACCTTGGACGAGGGCTAGCTTCGTGCTAGCCATTGCCACCAGGCCCTCTACTTCCTTTTTCTCGTAAGGCAAAACACACACAAATAGAAGGCAGCTCTCACTGCAACATTCGTTGTCCGATACGCACACAGTAGCAAGGGCTTTGCAAGGTGTTGGTGCCTTCTTCTTCATGTCTGCATGAATCAATAAAGATGTAGAGATTAATGAGCAATATGCACGCATGATCAGTTTGTTTAAGCTGTCAGTAGAATCGCATCACTATCCTGAAGATTGGGTAATTATCCTTGGACTGCTATTTCCTTGCTCATATGCGCTGTGTTCCCCATGAGGCCCTCCATTTCCTTCTTCTCATATAAAGGGCTGGCAAGACGCACAGAAATAGAAGGCAACTGTCACTCTCTACTGCAACACTCTTTGTCCGTTGTGCCAACGCTAGCGAAGGGCTTGCGTGAATTAAAAACAACTGGCCGGGGGTAATGAGAAATTAATTCATGGGAGTAATGAGAAATGTGACTGAGAAAGGCTGGCCCTCACAGTCGCATGTTGTGTGGCGGCGTACACAACGAGATTCAATATAGAGACTAAATAAAAAATAAAAAATTAGGACATTAAAGCATATGATGTTATTGAATTATGTTAACGGCGGCAAGTAATTACCGTTCATGCCGCTGTTGGCGATAGAGTTGATCACGCGAGCGCCATCCGTTAAGACTATGTTAATATTTCATTGCACATCTTATGCTACGGCAAGCAAGGGAGGGGGAGAGAGAGAGAGAGAGAGAGAGAGAGAGAGAGAGAGAGAGAGAGAATCCTGGTAACAACATCATTTAGTCATGATCCATATATGGATTGGACATTGAGTAGTTCCATGGTTGCTCAAAGTGTTGAATACATTGACACCCATTGTACAATGGTCTTGCACGTTGAATAGTTCTAAGGTTGCTCAAAGGGTTCAATATTGACCTTCTTCATGCAACGATGTTGCAAGCTCTTGAATAGTTTAAGGTTTCTCTTGGTAGAGTCTAAATTCTCTAATTAATCATCCAATTGTAACTTATACTGTATCATCAAATGCAGATTCTATGATGGGTCTCGTCCTCATCCTCAACAACTAAATATAGCACAAAGCAAAAGCATTAATGGTGGATAAGCATAGGACTGTGACATAGTTATTCATGGTATGATTAGTAGGAGTTCTTCACGCCCTAAAACACCAAATATTTTGAAGTCGTTAAAATCATAGCTCAGGTAAGCAAAGAGAGACAAAAGGGTAAGGAGAAGTGGAGAGAAGCTCTAAAGATACTCTCTAGAAGTCTAGAAGATACGATGAGGAAACAAATTAAGATACCACTTGAACGTATACTTATGTTGGAGACAAGGGAGAAGTTTTTTGGCAAAAATGTGGACGTCAAAGTATTGCACAAAGTATTTACAGAAAAAACTCCATGTTTTAAGGTAAATGATAGATAGAGACTCCGAGGTTAAGTGTGCATGTTCAAGAACATAATAGGAATGGATGACCTGAAACAATATTAAATAACTCCGAAAAATTCAATTTCCAAAATGGACCTGTTGGGAGAAATTATAGTCTTTTTACATTAAAAAACAAAGAGAAATAGGCAAAATAAAACACATCCTCATCTACAAAGGTTTTCACAATAAATCTAGTCACGACTTTGGGCCAATTTGTACCAACTCCCAAGCTCACATTAGAGGGGGAGTTGTACCAACTCCCAAACTCATCAATTGCGTGAGCATCATCTCATGAACCTTAATTGTGTTCATAAACACAGTAACTTGAAACAAAAATAATGAAATTTTGGGAGTACATAAAACTCTAGTACTCGATATAGTACTCATGATGATTCAATAAGCATTTGCACTAAATAAACTACTCTTTGCAAAAATGTTTTAGTTGAGATGATTCGATTAGAATTTGTACTAAATAAACTACTCATTGTAAAATCTTTTAGTCTATAAAAACATGCTAATATTTTTTTTTACAATTTTATAAATAACCTATGTTGCCACATAGCCATAGGCATTTTGTAGTTGCTTTAGGTAGTCCTTAGCATTATGTGGCTTGAAAAAGTGACCTTTGTATCCTAGCTCTCCATCCAAACATATAGCTTTCATACGTTTTATCCTACCTATGGGTGCAGCATCCCTTAGAAGTCTTATTTGCGACGTATTAAGTTAAGGTAACTGATTACCACCACTATGACTTAGCCCAAAGGATGTAATCTTAGACAAACATATATGACTCACCACCCATGCATTTATGTGTGCATTTCACATCCCTCTTCTACTTTATATATAATTAACCATTGTTGTGTTGGGAAAAATTATGGTCTTTTTCTATTAAAAATCAAGAGAAATAGGCAAAATAAACTACATTCTCATTCACAAAGTATGGAAAATTTGCATTTACAAAGGTTTTGAGAGTAAATATAATCATGACTTTGAGGCAATTATTGCACCAACTCCCAAGCTTACATTTGGGGGGGGGAGTTGTACAACTCCCAAAGTCAATTCATAGAGCATCATCTCGTGAACCTTAGTGGTGTTCGTTAACGCCATAACTTTCACATTCGCTATATTTATTTTTTTGTGCATTTTTTTTGTGAGATTTTTTATTTCAAAATATCCAAAGCTATACACAAAAACCTATACTTATTTAAGTGAGCTACCATTATTTCATGAACCTTAGAGTGTTCATAAACATGGTTGGGGCATTCCGGCATGATGCACACCGAGAGCTCTAGGTGCATGCCGGTAGCTTCCAATGCATGTCGATAACTACTGACATGCACTGGGAGGTACCGGCATGCACTCAGAGCACCTAATGCATGCCACGTGCTACCTAAGTATGTCAGTAGCTACTCCGGGTGCATGCTGATGGTGGCTTCCAATGCATGTCAACATGCCACACCATTTGGTGACATCAAGTAAAGTGCGGAAGGAGGCAAGATTTCATATAGAAAGCATGGCTGAGACTCATCTTCACCACCAACTAATTAATGAGGTGCCTTCACTATTGCCACATGAGGAGGAAGAGGACGGTCTTAACCCATTTGTCTTCAAATCCACATCATGGTCTACTTGGCCTATTGTATTGGTGAATTAGAAACAAAGGCTGCGAGAAGAGAAGGGGCAAAGAAGCACGGACTTCTAAAAAGAGACGGCCCTCAGACACATGAGGAGTTTAATCGAAGATGCTAAGCAAGCGGGGGTCGTACAACCGTTCTTTGGAATGATATCACACATTTTATGAACCCGTTGGATGAGAGTGTGGAGAAAAAAGTCTAATGCAGCTCATAGGTAGGAGAGTCAGCACACACAAGAGAAGCCCCTCATCCAGAGGGGGAAGTCATGGAATCTCATGACTCTCGCGGACCTGGGCAAGGAGGTAGCAACTCACACATAGAGCAAGACTGCCAGTGCCCCTCAGCAACGGAGTCTCCTAGCAAAATGAGAAACGAAAAGACCCATTCTAGAACCAACATGCAGGGACCACCTTATGGGTGGAAGTGGAGTCAAGGGGGAAGAAGGAGGTCAAGAGAGCCTGAGTAGACAAAGTTTGAGAATGCAACCAACCTCCCAAAGCTAACTGAGCCACACGTCTTTGCTATGGGGATAAACATTGAGGTAATGGAAAGAGCCAAGAAGAAGTACCCTTACACCAAACCCATTGACGTAGAGTTCCGAAGGGTGGATGAAAGGATGTGTATTTGTTGTGAGCAACAATTTTCTTGTAACAACCTTATAACTGAATCTTGCCAACGGGTAGTACCCAAGCAGATGTAAAAGGAAAAAAGAAACATTATCCAGAGAGGAGAGAGAGAGAGAGAGAGAGGAATAGCAAGTGTCAACTGCGGACTAGTGCATTGTACTTTGGGCTAAATCTTGACCCTGATATACATTGATTATTGTTGTAGTCCTTCATACTCTACAATTCTCTCTGGTTTCTATATTGTATCAATGCTTTCGGTTTAAACATGTCTTCTAACTGGAATTTGGGTCTAAGGTCATTCCTATTTGGACATGACTCCTATCTGGAAACAGATTAGGAGCTACATCCAAGATCTCGTTAGATGCAGGTACTAACCTTTGTGCTATCGCAACTAACTCCCTTAGCATGGGTAGATCGGTGGTGAAATGTGCTAGCATTAACTTATCATGTTGGGCACAACTGTATTAGTCGCGTCTCCTCTAGAGTCGAATAGGTGGTTTAGAGCCACACAAGTGCCGGGTCTCGATCGAACACCTAGTAGTGATGATTACACAAAAAGAAGCGAAAGCGGAGAACTAGGAGCCGGTCTCGAACATATGTTGTGGCATGATCTCACTAGTGGAGGTGGATGTGGAAAAATAAAAAAACCACAAAAACTGGGAAAGGATGTCCAGTCTTCAAGGGTGGCCAGACTGCAAATCCTTAGATCTCTGCAACCAATCAAATCCAAGATAGTAAAAAAGCAAGTGACTAGGTGTGTGCCAACCCAATCTATGTCAAAAACTCAAAAGGCCACGATGACGCCACAAGCAGTTGAATGGAGGACAAGTGTCACAACATCATTAAAACCCCACTCACAATGGTAAGACAAGAAGACAGTGAGAATGCTTTAATAATAAATTTGCAACAATGTGATGAGCTATGGTGGATCAAATGCTAGAATCAACATCATTAACAAAGAGATTAGATGATAATTAAGACATGATTAGTGATCAATTAATTGATAGCTTAATGTAGGCATGGGTAATAAAAAACGAGCAAATTCTCATTAAGCCAATGCCTCAATTTATAGGGTTTACATCCAAGCATCTAATCCCACTAATCTCTCCCTGATTCACTCCACCTCTTTTGCATGATTCTCTCCACCTCTTCCGAAAATATCTCCACACCTCCTAAATCTCCTCATGCTACCCTTTATTCTCTCCCAGTAGATACTTCTCACCTTTCACAGCTTCTCTCACATTTACAGATTCTCTTTTATAGCCTCTTGCTAAGGGAATGTTCCCGCACACACCCTATTCACATGTAATGTTCTCTGAGTTGCTAAGGGCCAACAAAGAACTACCACCATATTTCTAGAATGAAAACAAAATAAGGTCGATTCTCACCAAGAAGCCTCTTCCCCCAAAACACCCATGCTCACAATTCTTATTCTCACAGATGCCGGAGGGAAGGAGAATGAGAGGAGAATGCTCCCACCTAGAATGCAACCACCCACAAGTGTTAATGTCTGGAGGTGGGGTATTGGAGACTCAAAAATGGAAAAGGTACAAGGCTTTCCTGCAAATGATCTAGCAAAGTATGAAGAAGCCGTACAGGTTGAGTGAAGAACCGATACCAATTGTAGAAAAGAAGATTCTAGGGCGAACCCCACTCAAACTAGTAATAAATTTATTTGATCAAAAGATGTCTCAAACCGACAACAAAGTTATGGGTTGCTCAAAAGAGCAAGTAGAAAAACTAAAAAGAATGCAAAAATGCACCATTTACTCAGATGACATATACATCTTGGACCATACTCCCCCGAAGATGTTCATAAGATTCAAGGAGAAATTTATCAGGGCAACAGGTTCAGAGGAGCAGAAGCTCAAGCAGCAAAAGCATGTCAGGTGTTGCGCCTAGAACCTCACTAGTGGCAGAAGGCACCGACAACCCACTCCCCATGTCATGAGCATCACCTCGGTATCACATTGTGGAGGTGGCAAATTGTAACTACTAGAGAGCAGTTGTTAAGAACAAGAAGACTCAGCATAAAAGGGAAGTTGGTTTCTAGAGATAGTGATGAGGGTTAACACTGTGTTAGGCAGGAGAAGAGATGAATACTTAGTTTGAGAAGGAATGTATGAAGGTAGTAGTGATTGTCTGCTCTTAACAAATAGTTGAAAGTTGTGTCATGATGCTTGTTATAATGATAATATTAAGGGAATGTTAGTCTGTACTAGTCTATAATGCTTCGAGAATATAACTAAGAGCAAGCGTGCCATCCCATTGTTATTCTCGATTGTTCTCTACATTGTGTGGATTGAGTCCTTAGTATCTCTATTCTACTGAATATGTTGTCTTTGGTGTTCTAAGTATCCCCATGACCATATAAGAGTTGGTGTTCATACCCCAAAACTCTGGTGGACGTATCCCATGGCATTGCTTGATTGTTCTGTCACACCACAGACTATTGTCTTGCCATTCCACTGAGAGAGAAATCAGCGAGAAACAATTGCTTGCCTCAATCATGTTTATCAGCGTGATGATGGATCCCATTAGTGGCCTTGTCTCACCAGAGACTTGTTGGGGTGGTAGTCCTTAATCCAATGATCTATGCCACAATGGCTACAAAGTAGCTAGTGGCATGTTTGAGGACACATCTTGGTTGAGTTGAGGAAACCTTATAGGGAATCAGAAAACTCGATGGGAACCTTGACAATGGGTAACATTCAAGAGGCGTTCTCCTTCCTGGTGCATTGATGTCCTGTTCCCTTTCCATAGAAACAAAAAGGTAAACTTGCTTGAATTCACCTCTCCCATCCAACCACTACATAATTGTCAATATGAAGCTCCATGGCATCCTCAAAGAGGTCTAGAAGGGGTTTGACATCCACCTTATAGTCTTGGTAATCTCAGTAGGCTCCTCGAGGCTTACTTGATTAAGAGGTTTCACTCTGGGTGGGTGTAGTTGCAATCCTAAGACTGGTGGAGGTAATGACATATTGGGTGTATTGTACATGTCCTTTAATAGCAGTTATTGTGTTGGATGCCCAACCTCTTGATTTGCTCTATAACCAAGGCCAAGGGCTAGTTTTTGTGCCAATTCTAGCAAGGCTAGCCTTGTTTTGGCAATAGCCGGTGTGTTTGGAAATCTTGAGCTTTGTGACCATAGTGCCCACAAAAAGCTACAATTACCATTGTAACGAGATCTTACAATTGGACATTTTTCTAGTGGTACATCCTATTACAACAAATGGAACAATAATGAATCTCTCTCCTTGGGTACATGTGTACATTGCCCAAAGCTTTACTAGTCTTCATTTCCTCTTAGGGGATCTTTTGGAAGTCAGCCCAAGTCATTTTTGCTAAGGTATTCTCTTTAGCTATAGGTTTCACAGTGGTTGTGCTATGACTTTTGGCTCTGCTCAAGAAACAGACTTAGAATCTAAAGCTCTAATTCTTCTTATCATCATGTTATCCTCAAGATGGATGTCATTAGCTCTGACATCCTCCTCGGTGGTGATACCTCTAATGACCAACCTATTATGGATATCTTCATGTTTAAGCCCATAGATAAATCGATCAAGAAGTTGATTGTTAGAGAAACACTCATGTAGAGCACTAATAGGAGTTCAATTACTTGAGATGACTTATAAAATCTCTCACTCACTCATCTTCTTCTCTCTCGTCTTTGTGAAACTATGAAGCCACACTCCATAAATCTCCTTCATGCACAAAATGCTTCAGGAATAACTATCAAAGCTTGGTAAGTTTTAGATGTTCTTCAACTCTTAGGGTCCGATACCAATCACTAACCATGCCATATAGTGTAAGGCTAAAGTTATTGGTCTTTGTGAGCTTATTCCTCTCACCTAAAGCCTCACAAACTTGATCAAAGTGTCTTCTAGGATCTCCCTCTCCATTGAACTTGGCCACTGCCCTCCCCAATGCTTGTGCAAAGGCTATTAGATTAGTTAGAAAGGCTATTGCTGGAAGTACTAGTATAGTAGGGGAGCATGCACTTCTTGCGGAAAATTGACATACCCTACCACGGTTCCTTTTTAGTCACACAAAACCAAGTTGAGGCTACAAGATATCTGCATAGGTTATTTACATCAGATGGATGTAAAGAATGTTTTCTTGCATTGTTATTTGCAAGAAGATGTTTACATGATGTAGCCCCAATAGGTTATGAGAGTGATGCACAATCAAATTTTGTGTGCAAGTTAGACAAAGACTTATATGGCTTAACACAAGCACCCAGAGCATGGTCAAACAAGATCAGGGAGTATCTTGTTACCATTGGATTTCAAATATTCAATGTAGATTTTTCACTTTATCTGAAAAAGACAATTAGAGGGATCATGCTATTAGTCATTTATGTGGATGAGTTGATTATTATTATTTGGTGATAGTGATTTTGACATACATGATGTCAGGAGGCTTTTAAATAAAAAGTTTGAGATGAAGGATTTGGGTGAGCTATGATATTTCAATGGTATAGATGTGGTGAGCTCACCTCATGGCATTTTGTTCTTGCAAAGCCAATATGGCAGACATGCTATCCCAGTATGGTATGATAGGCATTAAGCCTACTTCAGTGCCATTAGAGCAGAACACAAAGCGTTCTCTGTAGATACAAATCAATTTAAGATGAAAGATGATTTGTACGTCTTTGAGAAAGACATAATGTTTGTGGCAGTGAATTCAATGGTTTTCTAAGTCGTGAGTGAAGATGTTGCCTTGATGAGTTGTTGATAAGATCTACCTAGGGAGGATCCTTTAGGTTTTTGGTGTTTTCTATTCTTACGTTTGAGCCCATGTCTCAAGGATGTTGAGTCAAGGTCTGGTTTTGTTTTCATGAGAAGGCTAAGAGTTCGAAGCTTGAATCTATTGTTGGGATTGATGTGATTTTATGATATAGAGTTTTATTTTTGTTATTTTGTGCATGTTTGTTTGAGAAAGAACAATTATGGGTGTATTATTGTCCTAGGAATTAGAGCTAACTCATTGCTGAATCAATCACCTTCAGTTGAGAGGATCTGGTGTTAGATAGGGTCAAAAGGGTGTTAGGTATAGTTAGTTGTGCATCAAAGGTGATTACCTGGAGAGATACAAGGGTAGATATGCTCTTCTTGGGTTAAAGGTGACAACCCAAACATACAAAAATGGATTATGACATTACATGAGTCTCATAAATACAAATAGTGTGAGGGCTCACATGGCAGACATGCTAACTTAAAAGGAGGTTCAGGTTAAACCCAAACCCATTAAAGATTTTGAAAAACAAGTCTAATCATAGCATGCATGAGACAAATAGTGTGAGGGCTCACATGGCAGACATGCTAACCTAAAAGGAGGTTCAGGTTAAACCCAAACCCATTAAAGATGTTGAAAAACAAGTCTAATCATAGCATGCATGAGAAATTGTTGGATATAGAGGTTGAGTATTATAGCCTTAGTTTGGGTCTTGAGGAATGTAGACAAAGGAAGGTTAAGAGACTGGTTATAAACAGTGATTCTCAGCTGATTATAAGGCAGGTACAAGGCACTTGGAGGGTTAATAAAGATGAGATGAAAGTTTGGTTTTTCAAGGTGAGAAATCTCCTTAATTTGTTTCACGCCTTTTAGATTTGGTATGTATCTAGGGAAGACAACATAAGAGCACATGAGTTAGTAGAGCAGGTCTTCATCATCAAAAATGTACATGCTATGATAGTCCAAAAACCATTATATCAAGGTGGCAGAGAATATCACTTTGAGAAAGAGCAAGTCCTTATAGGTTTTGCAAGAAAAGGATTGGATTCTTCAAAGAGGAGGGCAATTTTCAAGACAGCCATGAGGTATGTGTAGATTGGTGACATACTTTATCATAAAGGAGTTGATGGTGTTATGAGAAGGGTTTTGTGTCAGAACGAGATTTAACATTTCTTCAAAAGCTTGCCATGAAGAAGGACGTGGAGGTCACTATGAATCTGACATCACAAAAAGAAAAGTATTAACATCAAAACTTATGTGGCCTAGTATGAACAAAGACATCCATCATTGGTGCAAAAGTTATCATCACGAGGTCCAAGCATTTTAGAAAAGGGTGCTAGTTCCTGAGCCCATGCATCACATTATGAGCTATGGAGCCTTTGAAAAATGGGGAATAAATGTTATTGGGCCTCTTCCAATAACTAGAAACAAAAAGTATTGTATTATCACTCTACCTAACTAGGTGGCTAGAAGCTAGAGCAACAAGCAGTGCCACAACACAACAAGTTTTTCAAATTTATTTATGTGATTGTTTGTTATCTTTTTGGCATCCCTTTGGAGCTAGTCAATGACCAAGGAAGAGAGTTCACAAGCTAATGTGGTCAAAAGTATTACCAAGAAGTTGGGGATAACACATAGTTTTACCACACCTTTTCATCCCCAATGCAATGGACTGGTTGAAAGTTTTAATGTGGTGTTGCAAAAATTGTAGAGGACCACCCCAATGATTGGGACTTGTACTTGGCTATATAGAGCTGTGTGGGAATTAAGAGTGTTTGAGAAGAATGCAACATGTTTTACCCCATATCATTGGCTTCCTTCACTTGATTTCTATTGTAGCATAATATGACCTACGAGGAACAAGAGATGGTCCAATTTATACTCTCTAATTTTGGATCAAGAAGATGCCATCAAATGGTATGAAGAGACTAGTCAGAGGAGGTTTGAGGCATTTAATGATAAGTTGGGAAGTAAGGATCTAAAGAAGGGAATGTTGGTTTTTAGATACAACAATGCTCTTGATACACCATTTCAGACCAAATTCAGGATTAGATGGGAAGATCCTTTCATTCTGCGCATGAAGCTTTTTCCTAATGGAGCATATAAATTGCAAGATCTTGAAGGTCAGATGCATTCTAGCAGGGTCAATGGCTTGAGGTTAAGGCCATACCATATTAGAATCATGTAAGGTAGGAAACATAGAGTGAAACACTTGAAACCGTTTCACTAATTGGTTGGGGCAATATGTGAGAGGAATCCAGAGCCGAGTTCAAACATGATGAATAGATAAAAGAAATATATATATGATAATATATAGAAGATGCTTGGTGTCCAAAAAGCAACGTGTGGTAGGCAAGTATCCGGATATGTGCAGGTGCAAGAGAACAAGAGCGTGGGAAGTCGAGGGAAGCGGGCGGTGCAACTTTTTGGAAGAAAACAAGGTGGCGAACGGCGAGTTGAAGAGGGAATTTTTTGAAGTTTTTGAGAGGAGAGAGAGTAGAGGGACTATGAAGACGAGGTTACATGTAGCAGATGAGAGGTCTTACAAATCTTGAAGGTTGCAGAATGAAGATCAGCCCAGTGGGAGTGGAATTGGTTGAGTTAGAGCTCAAAGAGTGTAGAGGACTAGAGTATCAGCTAGGATGTTGCTGCTGTCGAGTATCTCTAAGTGGCAACTCCGTTAGAGACTTGGCTTAGCCTAATATCTTTTTAGCTATAACTCTGATGTCTGTAAGATGAAAGCTGATTTGTATGTGTTTGAGAAAGACATGATGTTTTGTTATATTGAATTCAGTGGTCTTCTAAGTCGTGAGTGAAAATGTTGCCTTGATAAGTTGTTGATGGGATCTCCCTAGGGAGGATCCCTTAGGTTTTTGGTGTTTTCTACTCTTACATTTAAGCCCATGTCTTAGGGATGTTGAGACAAGGTCTAGTTTTGTTTTCATGAAGAAGGCTGAGAGTTCAGAGCTTGAATCTATTGTTGAGATTACTATGATTTTATGATATAGAGTTTTATTTTTGTTATTTTGTTCATGTTTGTTGAGATAGAACAACTATGAGTGTATAATTGTCCTAGGAATTAGAGCTAACTCATTGCTAAATCAATCACCTTCAGTTGAGAGGATTTGGTGTTAGATAGGGTCAAAAGGGTGTCAGCTACAGTACCTGGAGAGATCAAAGGGTAGATATGATCTTTTTGGGTTGAAGGGAATTAGTTCTAAGTCAAGTCTGACGACGGCGGTCAGAGGGCTGTTAGTAGTCAGATAGACTGGTTAATGAACTTAATGGTGATTTAGAGTCAGCTATGAGTTAGTTACAATCAATTGAGAGTCGAGAGTGTTGGATCCATGCGAGGTTTGAGTTTTTTGAGGGTCTTCATTTGTTAGAGGACGCATAGGAGAGGATGTATGATTCAGTTAAATCAGCTGAGTCTATTTTAGATAGTTGTGTCAATTTAAGGCAAACTCAGCCCTGATAGGTGTCTCAAGGTTAGCACACAATTAGTTGTGTGCCTTAGGTTTGTCATGTTGGTTCTTCGTGTTTTCTGAGGTTTTTGATAGTGTAGTGGTGTTAGAGGACACTGAGGTTGATGTATAGTGAGTCAAATTTGAATCATCTGAATTAGCCAGGTCTGCTACTTCAGGTTGGTGATCAACAAGAAGTCAGCAAGGGAGAGCTAATAAGGTCAGTGAAGTTCTGAAGCAGGGAATTTGAAGTTCGCTGATACTAGAACACTTTTTGGAGCTTGGAGGACACTTAGGGAGCTTAGTGGACATATATCTGATTGGAATCAGTAGAGCAAGCATCTAACTCAGGTTACAGTCAATGACTAATCAACAGATTATCAACTTTTGAGGTTAGTCGAAGGTCAGTAGGTAAGATTCTGGCCAGGTTATAGGTTTTAGGTTAGCTAGGTAAGATTCTGGCCAAGTTATAGGTTTTAGGTTAGCTAATGCTAGAGGATAATTACGGAGTAGAGAGGACTCATATCGGATAGGGATCAGCGTCAATCTTTTGAATAAATTTACAGTAAGCTATTTGTGAGCTCATAAGGATTCTAGTCAACCGAGTGTTAGAGGAGGTGAGTTGTGGCATAGAGGTTGGAGATCAAAGGTGTTAGAGCCAGATCATACTGGGGGGAGAACAGTTGGAGGAATTAGTTGAGTCAAATTGGGGAGTGTTGAGGTGTGGGATTCTATGAGCTAAAGGGCTGAGGATAGGAATAGATTTGATTGGTGCCCTTGGAGCTGGGATTTTAGTATCCCGTGATTCTCGTTCCTTTATGTTTTCTTCTTGTGTGTCTGTTGGTGGTGTTATGGAGGCCATCACCTAGCATCCTCACAACATCATTCCACCTTCCCTTCTACTAGTGGTGTTATAGAGGCCATCTTGTGTGTTTGTTGTTGGTGGTGTTATGGAGGCCATCACCTAGCATTCTCACAACATCTTTCCACCTTCCCTTCTACTAGTGGTGTTATAGAGGCCATCACCCAGCATCCTTGGAACATCATTTCACCTTCCCTTCTATTTGATCTAGGGGATCATGCAACCTTGGTAGTGCCATCATGCAAGTCATAATTTTGGCATCCATTTTCCTTGACATCGTTTGACACTAAGTTACGATCAACATTCAGCTTTTGCATGTAGCCTCTTGTATATGTTGTTTGTGCATGACCACCCTTTGATTTTGGGGATGAAATCATTGTAAGAGGGGAGAATTTTTAGTATGCACGTGCACATGGGGCATGGGCCTGAGCACCTGGAACTTAGGGCATCTTTATGCATATGAGACTAGGGTACATGTGGCTTTGGGACTATAAAAGGAACATGGCCTATGTACTTTGTACTTTTTAATTTCTTTTAATAATATACACTTTATATTTCTTAAAGACTATGGCCCAAGCTTCTATGCTCATGTTGCATGACGAATGAAGATCAATACAAGGATGCAACAAAAAAGACACTTAGGGCTCTTGAAAAGAGTTCCAAGTTGTAGATGAATGTGGGAGAGGGCTTGACAATGATCCCACATGGGAACTTTTGGGAGTTCTAGAATTTTTGTATAAAAGGTGGCCCATTTGAGAGCTAGAGCACTCTTTGGTCATTTGGTTGAGAGGCTCATAGAGAGAGCTTGCTCCATAGCTCCTTCTCATGTGCTCTCCCAAGGCTCTCCATCTCCATTCATGCTTCAATCTTGTACTCTCTATTCTCTACATTTTCAATGATATGAGGTTTTGGTCTACACACTTGCTAATCTAGATTTCTTAATGATGTTTTGATTTGTGAGTTGTAGAGTACATGTGATGAAGCTTGTGCATGAAATGATGTGTAGTTGAGGCTTGTGTGATAGCTCTTTGCATGTTAGGTTCTTTGCATAAGTTGCATTATTGTGCTTAAGTGTAGCCTAATCTTGATGCTTCGATTATGTTAGATTGATGCGTTGATTGTGTTAGATTGATTGCTTGACAATGATCCCACATGGGAACTTTTGGGAGTTCTAGAATTTTTGTATAAAAGGTGGCCCATTTGAGAGCTAGAGCACTCTTTGGTCATTTGGTTGAGAGGCTCATAGAGAGAGCTTGCTCCATAGCTCCTTCTCATGTGCTCTCCCAAGGCTCTCCATCTCCATTCTTGCTTCAATCTTGTACTCTCTATTCTTTACATTTTCAATGATATGAGGTTTTGGTCTACACACTTGCTAATCTAGATTTCTTAATGATGTTTTGATTTGTGAGTTGTAGAGTGCATGTGATGAAGCTTGTGCATGAAATGATGTGTAGTTGAGGCTTGTGTGATAGCTCTTTGCATGTTAGGTTCTTTGCATAAGTTGCATTTTTGTGCTTAAGTGTAGCCTAATCTTGATGCTTTGATTATGTTAGATTGATGTGTTGATTGTGTTAGATTGATTGCTTGATTGTTGAAGAAGGATTGAGTAGGACTAGAAGTCATTAGTATATGGTTAACTAATCTTCTCCCATTCGGGATAGCCTCTATGCGCTAACCGGGTTGCATTCACGGATTGACAAGTGTGTGGGTTGGAGTGTAGCCTCCGCTATGCTATGATGTCCCAAACAATGGCGCCGCTGCCGGGGAACGCACACCTAAGTTAGTGAAGGGTGTTAACCATTACTTCTTACTAAGTGCTCCATTGATTGCAAAATCGTGGATTAGGGTAGATTAGAGTAGAGTTTGCAAGGGCATTGAGTGTGTGATCTCAAGGGCGCCTTGTGTGTTTTCGGTTTTTTGATTAGAAGCAAAAAAACAAAATTAATTAAAACCTCATTGCGGTAGAGAAATCCCGCCACTAATCAGATTTAAGTACTTTTTGTTTTTGTATTTTTGACGGGGTTGGCGAGGGATAGATAGGAAGTGTTGGAGGCGGCCTTTCTTTTATTGTTTTGTTGTGTTGTTATTGTGTGGAGAGGCGTCTCCATAAGCGCAGTAAAGAAAAATAAGTAGATATATATATATATATATTCATATATATATACCTTATAGAGGTTGGGCGGCCAGTGCAGTAAAGGCGGCTTTTCTTTTAAAAATATATATATATATATATATATATTTCTTTTATACTGACGTGGCAGCATTGGTGGGCGGCCTTGTGGAATCGAGTGCTTCTGGTGGAGTACGTATGCAAGAAGGAACGTTAACTCGGTGGTGAGGAAGCCGAAAGAGGCCGCGTGGAGTGGCAGCTGAAGGCGACTGGCCTGTGTCGAAGGCGACTGGCCACAAGGTGGTGGCGTCGGCAGTGGAGGTGGTGAAGGCGCCGAGGCTGCAGAGCCTATCCGCCGGCTCACTACCGAACTGCACAGAGGAACTGCAGTTGCTGAGACCTTTTCACCAGGAACTTGCCGCTTTTTTTTCACCAGCTACCATAGCAGACCGGGAGAAACGCTAGCCATTCTAAAGAGCAGCGCAGAACGAGCATCCCCGGGTAGAGTTAGAGAGACGCGAACGTAAGAACGGTGAGTGGCCGGACGTAGAGAAGGCAGCAACGGCTGGCGACTCAGAGGAAGGCAGGCAAGCACCTGCAGCCTGCAGGCGGGCAGCAGCAGCAGCAGCGGCCAACGCGGAAGGAGCGAAGAAGCAAGTGGCGAAGGCAGCAGCGGTCGGCGCGGAGACGACCGACATTTGCTAAGCCCAGCTGCGAGGCAGCTGGCAACCCAGGCGGCTATTGAAGGCTCTAGAGCAAACGGGTTGGTGAAGTAGCTGCGCAGAAGAAGAAGCGTCGACGACCGGTAGCCGTCTGCAGCAAACGAGGAGGCACGCGCGCCGCAGCGCACTATCCGGAAGCGATAAGGATTAAGAGGTAGGTATTTTTTTATTTTTTTTACATTTTACATTTTTATTTTTTATGTTTTTGTTAATTTTCATGATTTTTGTATTTTTTTAAAAAAAAATAATAAAAAACAATTTTGAGTCCATAATTTTGTAGAATTTGCACTTACTTTAAAATTCCTGTAATTTTTTTATTTTTTATTTTCTATTTTTTATTTTTTATTTTTTTTGCACAACTCGCACTTAAAAAAAACAACAACAACAAAAATAAAACAAGAAAAAAAACATAAAATAATATTTTTTTTAATTTTTTTTTTAAAAAGGGAGAAAAAAAAAAGAAAAAAACAATTTTGTGTTTGTTTTTTGAATCCATTGTTCATTTTTTAAATTTTTGTAAACTTTTTGCATAAGTAAAGTAGCGTGCATTTTTTTATTTTTATTTTTGTAATTGATGCATAATTAGTAAATTCATATTTTTTATATTTGGCACGAAATTTATTAGTTTAAAAAAAAAACAAACAAACAAACAAACAATTAAAAAAAACAACAAAAGGAGAAGAAAACAAAAGAATTTTTTTTAAAAAAAATTATAAATTAAGTGTTTTTTAGGAGTCTATTTTTTTTGCATATTTTGTAGTTCTTCATTTTTTTTTAAATTTTTTGCATAATTAGTGTAACCTGCATTTTTTAATTTTTATAACTTTGTGCATAATTAGTAATTTTTTTTAGTGTGATTCATAATTTTTGTGTAAATTTAAAAAATAAAAAAATCATAAAATCATTAAAAATCATTTAAAAAAATAATAATAATAAAATAGGATAGATAGTTATGCCACACATACTCCTTTTAGTTGCATTTAGTGATTAGGTAGAATAAAATATATATATATATATACATATATATATATATATTTTATTAAAAAAAAACAAAAAAAAACACATAAAAAACCAAAAAAAATTGACCTTATGCACTTGCGGTCGGGACGTCTTGTAGATTCTGCCATAGGGCCTAGGGCACCTTCTAGAGTACCTACGCAAGAAAGTGGGACCCAATCGGTAGGAAATTTGGCAGATATTGCTGAAACCCTTTCTGATTCCCAATCGGATACCCTTTCCTCCAGAACTAGTTCATTGTCCATGGACAATCTAGGGCCGACAAATAGTCATCCTGGAGCCCCAAATAGAACACCCACAAGATCCTTTAATCCATTTGAAGCCGACACCATGGGGTTAACACTCAATGTGAGACTCCAATATGTCTACACAAATGCTCAAGGAGCTGAGATCTTTAGGGATCCACAACAACGGTATCTTGTTAAGATCGCAGACATTTTCTCAGAACTTGATAGAGCACCTCTAGTCAATGACCAGGGTAACATGTACATGGGTGGAGATGGTGTTCGCTATGAAGTCACCTACCATCCAGAAAAGGTAGACAAATTAGGGGAGCTCTCTAAAACCAAGTTCTTAGACTTATCAGAACTTTCCAGAGCAAGGGAGTCTAGAGATGACTGGTTTATTGAGCCGGACATGCTTGGACCATCCAATGCCCAGTCCTCAAAACCATCCATAGATGATTTACTTCTTGTAGATCTAAATTTGCAAAGGGATAGGAAAGGCAAGTTTAAAATGGATCAGGGGGCTGAAAGCCAATGGGAGTTTGTACGACAAATTCGAGTGACAAAGGTCTTACAGGATGACCCACTTCAAGAGGTCTATAAGGACTCGTTAGAGGGATATTATGCCACAACTAAATTGCCAGAGCTCGATCTTCCTCTAGCTCATGTGGTGGTAGTTGAGAAGCTTGCAGGACACATGAACAGAATAATTGATAAATGGGCCAATGAATACCGAACCTTAGATTGGAAAGAGATTCGGGAACTCACGTGGAAAGGACATCCATTATTCATGGAAGTGTTCTCAACAAATACAGCCAAACCAGGAGAGACAGCCTTTCTTGGAGAAACTGTTGCTCCTCCCCTACGAGAGTTCACTAGAGAGGGACCTTCAACATCCAAGTGGACCACTGCTAGTAGCCCAACTCTAGCACCAAGATATCATCCTACACCAAATGTGCGACCGCCTGTCACACCACAACATCTTTCTCACTATAACAATCGGAGGGTAGGAGAGCCAACTCGGCCTCCCATTAATGCACCTCCTGAAATGCGTATGACAAGATCTTTGGAGGGGTTTGGTGAGGCTGGTAATAGGGGACCCACACCAATTTTTGATGCATGTGGACCATCTTACCAAAGAGAGGAACAATTCCCACTGAGAGTGAGAGGCCGTAGGCCCTATGATGAGTATTCAAGACAAGTAAGGCCATCAACTCTTTAGAAATTGGTAAAGAAGTATGAAGGGTCGGGAGATCCATACGACCATGTAGCAGCATTTAGGCAAGCAGTTCGAGCTGAGCAAGTGGCTGATAAGCATACTCAAATTGAAGGATTTGGACTCACTCTTGAGGGAAAAGCCCTGGCTTGGTTTCAGGCATTAGAGGCTTCAGACAAATCTTCTTTACGAGTTTTGGAAGAGAGATTCATTGCTACTTTTTCCTTGATGGGAATTCAACATGACATGGTAGCACACATCTACTCTTTCAAGCAAGGCGAGCATGAGAGTGTTAGAGACTGTGTAAATAGAATGAAGCAGTACATTAATCGTTGCCCAGAGGATGAGAAGCCCGCCCAAAGTCGATTAATTTCTCTCTTCTTAAAAGGACTCAAAAATTCAACACTGCATACACATCTCTATGCGAAGAAACATACAAATTTCAATGAGTGTTGCCATGATGCTATGGATTTCACCGATAACTTCAAGTTCCAAGATGGTTCTGGCCCAGAGGTGAAACCTAGAGATCAGTGGGGTGATGACCAAAGTTCAGGGTCTAGCGCGCTAGTAAATCCAGACCAGATAGCTAACCTAGTACTAAGGAGATTGGGACAGACCTATCAGCCACAACAACAGCAGCAGAGAATGAGGAGTGTACTTCCTACAGGTCCTCATCTTTGTGGAGCATGTGGCGGTAACCATAAAACAGAGGATTGTAATACCTTTTCTCCTCTAGTCACAAACCAACCCACAAAAAAGTGGTGCCAAGCCTGTGCTTGGAACTTTACCCATACCACACAGGAATGTACTCGCATTGCGAGAATGAGACAGGAACGTGAGCAGCCAAGGGGTGGAGTGGCTCCACAAATGTATCAACAGTATACTAATTTTGAACGTAAGCCACCGATGGCACAAGAGCAAGCACGACCTGCTCTTGGGTGGTGTGATGTCGTTTGTAATAACGTCCAAGGAGGCTTGTTTGTATTATTAGGACTTGTTAAGCGTTTATTCAAAGCCCGTGGTGAGATAATTTTGCACCTTCAAAGCCAAGCCACCTTCTTTGCCTTATGTGTGAAATGCAGAGAAAGCCCCTACTTGTCTGCCCATTGGTGGTGTTTGCTCCAAGGATAGAGATTGCTGCAGTGACAGTTGCCTTCTGTTCCTATGCTCTTTGCCTTATGAGGAGAACTACGGCCCCAAGGCTCCCATGATAGTGGATACAAAGAAGGTAGCAATTCCAGGTAATATAAATATAGCCATCCTAATTAGTAGTTGTACGGTTGTGTGCTGCAAATTCAAGCCCACTTATACTTTCTTCTTCGATAGCTTTTGAATTTAATAACATGCTATCTTTACTATTGTACAATATGGAAGCACATGAATCATGCCATGCCTTTGTGGGCACCTACTTGCAACAAAGACTATGCTAAGCTATAGGTGCGGTATGCTAAGTTGTTTAATTTTCTATTATTTACATGTGCACCTATATATAATGTGGATATCAACACCAAACTCCGTAATGATCAAGGTTGAGCTTAGCTAAGGGAGTTTGCTGAGCTTTCTATTTTGATGATTATATGTGCACCTACATATAATGTGGACAACATTTGTGCAGACAAAGCTGCTCCTTCTTGTTTACCCTTTGGGGGGGTATGCTCAAAAGACAAGGACTGCTGTAGTGATAGTTGCCTTCTATTTGTGTGTACTTTGCCTTATGAAGAGAAGAAACTTGACGATAAACTTGATGTTAGCCAGAAGAAGAAGATAGCCATACCACTAGTTGCATTATTTTTATTTTTAATTGAGCGTCAGATATACTGACGGACCACTGACACCTCTGGTCGTCTTCTTCCTCACGGCCCTTCAGCACAACGTTTTCTCCTCTTGCTTCCATGGTGACCTCCATTTTCTTCTGATGGTAACTGTGATTGCTGCCCGCATTAGCTGTTACATCAACAACAGCCAGCAGGCTGTTCCATCACCACTGCAATGCTCTATTGCAGGTTCAATGGCGACCACTGCAACGTTCTGCTAAAGTTTATATTGTCTTTGCTTTCTCTGTTTGCAAGCTCTCTGTCTCTCTGTGCTTCTCTGAACAAAGCTTTAATCAAGCTCTCATGGGCGACCTAATACACAGCCCTCTCCACTGTGTCTCTTATCCATAGCGCAGCCTTAATTTTGATCGCCGCCTCGCTTCTCTAGTCTTCACCTTCACCTGCATGACCTCCTCTGTCAAGTGTTGTTTCAACCAACCGACCTGCTCCTGCGCTAGGCTCTCTTCTTGTAAGCGACAAGTATACTGACTGCTGCTGTAGCTCTTATTACCGTGACTTCTTGCAGGCTTCCATATGCGTGGGTCGGTAATTGGCTACACACAGTATCTTGCTCGTCTTCACACGTACTGAGCGCCCACTGCCTCACTCTCTTCGTCGGCTACTTTTCTGCTCTCACCAGGAATGACAACTGGGTCTCTTGGTTTTCTGCCCTCATCTCCGTTGCTACTCTCTTGTGAATCGTTTAGTTTGCTTTCAGCTCCAAACTCTGATTTGGAGCTTTTAGTTGTCTCCAATCCCCTCTTCTCAGCTACCCTTGTTGTTTTGTCTTCACGAACATTAGCTTCATCTTCTCTATTGTTAATGTCACTTTGCCTCCTCTACCTCGTCAATGAGGTTCACACACAGCCATCCAAATGGCCTTCAAATCAGCATGCTTTTCCTTCAACGCATGCATCCATTCAAGGGTGCTTTTCCATTTTGGTTTCTCTCAAGAAACCAAGGTGCAAACCAATGTGAAAACTCTAAAAGCTTCCACCAAAAATTGCCCATCTTCTATGAGCAAAACCATGAGCATCACTCTTTCCAATGTGCTCAACCTGGACTTCTTCCAAGCCCATAACCGCTTGTCCCTTCTTAGACAAGCATTGCACCTCTTACACTCTTTGCCCAAATGCAAAGAACCATGGGATCCACAAATCCCACACATAGCAACCCTTCTCAAATATGAACATTCTTCCATGCTCAAACCAAAACTGAAATGAGGCAAAACAAATCACAAAATACCTTCACAAATCTCCTTGGCAGCTTCTCTTTGATGAAATCGAAGACTTCATAGTCTTCACACTTGCTGAAATCTCCATTTTCAGCTTCCTTGATGATGAGCAAACTCTCCATGTTGCAAAACTCCATTTGCAACTCTCTTGGGCAGCTTCTATGCAACTTCCTTGTTGCAAATCTCCTCTCTAACTTGAGAATGGTAGCTCCAAATCTCTCTCAAATCCTCACAAATGCAAATCCAAATGATAATATGAGTGTGCATAATTTTTTTTCTCATAATAACCCAAAATAATGCTTAATCAAACAAACACACAAACTAATATACATAATAATCACCCACGACCAAGAGCCCCGACCAAGAGCCCATTTGGCTCTGATACCATGAAAAGATACAGGGGGGAAGAGAGCTTGAGCTCTTGCAAGCACACACACACACTCACAAAACCCTAATAGAGAACACACAAGCTGAGAGGCTGAAAATCTTCTTCTTCTCTACTCAACACTCAACACACCATATACAAGATAAGAGTATGCATAATATGAAAGGTACTCAACCAATACATACACAGGTTCTCTATAGTGTGAACCCGACTAAATGAGCTGGCGCTATAACTATGCCAGTCTCTAGAATGGCTGTCACACAGCCTGTCATCCCACTGGCCACATATCTCCCATGATCTCACCAACCATGCCAGTGGTGTAAGTGTGGGGCCTATCCCCCAGGCGGGTCATCAGTGGCCATCGCCTCACTAGACGAGCTCGATATCTCAACAATGCTAACCTAAAAGGAGGTTCAGGTTAAACCCAAACCCATTAAAGATGTTGAAAAACAAGTCTAATCATAGCATGCATGAGAAATTGTTGGATATAGAGGTTGAGTATTATAGCCTTAGTTTGGGTCTTGAGGAATGTAGACAAAGGAAGGTTAAGAGACTGGTTATAAACAGTGATTCTCAGCTGATTATAAGGCAGGTACAAGGCACTTGGAGGGTTCATAAAGATGAGATGAAAGTTTGGTTTTTCAAGGTGAGAAATCTCAGGCTAATGTGGTCAAAAGTATTACCAAGAAGTTGGGGATAACACATAGTTTTACCACACCTTTTCATCCCCAATGCAATGGACTGGTTGAAAGTTTTAATGTGGTGCTGCAAAAATTGTAGATGACCACCCCAATGATTGGGACTTGTACTTAGATAGAGCTGTGTGGGAATTAAGAGTGTTTGAGAAGAATGCAACATGTTTTACCCCATATCATTGGCTTCCTTCACTTGATTTCTATTGTAGCATAATATGACCTACGAGGAACAAGAGATGGTCCAATTTATACTCTCTAATTTTGAATCAAGAAGATGCCATCAAATGGTATGAAGAGACTAGTCAGAGGAGGTTTGAGGCATTTATTGATAAGTTGGGAAGTAACGATCTAAAGAAGGGAATGTTGGTTTTTAGATACAACAATGCTCTTGATACACCATTTCAGATCAAATTCAGGATTAGATGGGAAGATCCTTTCATTCTGCGCATGAAGCTTTTTCCTAATGGAGCATATAAATTGCAAGATCTTGAAGGTCAGATGCATTCTAGCAGGGTCAATGGCTTGAGGTTAAGGCCATACCATATTAGAATCATGTAAGGTAGGAAACATAGAGTGAAACACTTGAAACCGTTTCACTAATTGGTTGGGGGAATATGTGAGAGGAATCCAGAGCCGAGTTCAAACATGATGAATAGATAAAAGAAATATATATATGATAATATATAGAAGATGCTTGGTGTCCAAAAAGCAACGTGTGGTAGCAAGTATCCGGATATGTGCAGGTGCAAGAGAACAAGGGCGTGGGAAGTCGAGGGAAGCGGGCGGTGCAACTTTTTGGAAGAAAACAAGCTGGCGAACGACAAGTTGAAGAGGGAATTTTTTGAAGTTTTTGAGAGGAGAGAGAGTAGAGGGACTATGAAGAGGAGGTTACATGTAGCAGATGAGAGGTCTTACAAATCTTGAAGGTTGCAGAATGAAGATCAGCCCAGTGGGAGTGGAATTGGTTGAGTTAGAGCTCAAAGTGTGCAGAGGACTAGAGTATCAGCTAGGATGTTGCTGCTGTCGAGTATCTCTAAGTGGCAACTCCGTTAGAGACTTGGCTTAGCCTGATATCTCTTCAGCTATAACTCTGATGTCTATAAGATGAAAGCTGATTTGTATGTGTTTGAGAAAGACATGATGTTTTGTTATATTGAATTCAGTGGTCTTCTAAGTTGTGAGTGAAAATGTTGCCTTGATAAGTTGTTGATGGGATCTCCCTAGGGAGGATCCCTTAGGTTTTTGGTGTTTTCTACTCTTACATTTAAGCCCATGTCTTAGGGATGTTGAGACAAGGTCTAGTTTTGTTTTCATGAAGAAGGCTGAGAGTTCAGAGCTTGAATCTATTGTTGAGATTACTATGATTTTACGATATAGAGTTTTATTTTTGTTATTTTGTTCATGTTTATTGAGATAGAACAACTATGAGTGTATAATTATCCTAGGAATTAGAGCTAACTCATTGCTATCAATCACATTCAGTTGAGAGGATTTGGTGTTAGATAGGGTCAAAAGGGTGTCAGCTACAGTACCTGGAGAGATCTAAGGGTAGATATGATCTTTTTGGGTTTAAGGGAATTAGTTCTAAGTCAAGTCTGACGACGGCGGTCAGAGGGCTGTTAGTTGTCAGATAGACTGGTTAATGAACTTAATGGTGATTTAGAGTCAGCTATGAGTTAGTTACAATCAATTGAGAGTCGAGAGTGTTGGATCCATGCGAGGTTTGAGTTTTTTGAGGGTCTTCATTTGTTAGAGGACGCATAGGAGAGGATGTATGATTCAGTTAAATCAGCTGAGTCTATTTTAGATAGTTGTGTCAATTTAAGGCAAACTCAGCCCTGATAGGTGTCTCAAGGTTAGCACACAATTAGTTGTGCGCCTTAGGTTTGTCATGTTGGTTCTTCGTGTTTTCTAAGGTTTTTGATAGTGTAGTGGTGTTAGAGGACACTGAGGTTGATGTATAGTGAGTCAGATTTGAATCATCTGAATTAGCCGGGTCTGCTACTTCAGGTTGGTGATCAGCAAGAAGTGAGCAAGGGAGAGCTAATAAGGTCAGTGAAGTTCTGAAGCAGGGAATTTGAAGTTCGCTGATACTAGAACACTTTTTGGAGCTTAGAGGACACTTAGGGAGCTTAGCGGACATATATCTGATTGGAATCAGTAGAGCAAGCATCTAACTCAGGTTACAGTCAATGACTAATCAACAGATTATCAGCTTTTGAGGTTAGTCGAAGGTCAGTAGGTAAGATTCTGGCCAGGTTATAGGTTTTAGGTTAGCTAATGCTAGAGGATAATTAAGGAGTAGAGAGGACTCATATCGGATAGGGGTCAGCGTCAATCTTTTGAATAAATTTACAGTAAGCTATTTGTGAGCTCATAAGGATTCTAGTCAACCGAGTGTTAGAGGAGGTGAGTTGTGGCATAGAGGTTGGAGATCAAAGGTGTTAGAGCCAGATCATACTGGGGGGAGAACAGTTGGAGGAATTAGTTGAGTCAAATTGGGGAGTGTTGAGGTGTGGGATTCTATGAGCTAAAGGGCTGAGGATAGGAATAGAGTTGATTGGTGCCCTTGGAGCTGGGATTTTAGTATCCCATGATTCTCGTTCCTTTATGTTTTCTTCTTGTGTGTCTGTTGTTGGTGGTGTTATGGAGGCCATCACCTAGCATCCTCACAACATCATTCCACCTTCCCTTCTACTAGTGATGTTATAGAGGCCATCTTGTGTGTCTGTTGGTGGTGTTATGGAGGCCATCACCTAGCATTCTCACAACATCATTCCACCTTCCCTTCTACTAGTGGTGTTATAGAGGCCATCTTGTGTGTCTGCTGGTGGTGTTATAGAGGCCATCACCCAGCATCCTTGGAACATCATTTCACCTTCCCTTCTATTTGATCTAGGGGATCATGCAACCTTGGTAGTGCCATCATGCAAGTCATAATTTTGGCATCCATTTTCCTTGACATCATTTGACACTAAGTTACGATCAACATTCAGCTTTTGCATGTAGCCTCTTGTATATGGTGTTTGTGCATGACCACCCTTTGATTTTCGGGATGAAATCATTGTAAGAGGGGAGAATTTTTAGTATGCACGTGCACATGGGGCATGGGCCTGAGCACCTGGAACTTAGGGCATCTTTATGCATATGAGACTAGGGTACATCTGGCCTTGGGACTATAAAAGGAACATGGCCTATGTACTTTGTACTTTTTAATTTCTTTTAATAATATACACTTTATATTTCTTAAAGACTATGGCCCAAGCTTCTATGGTGACTGCTGCTCATATGAGTAGCACATGTGTGTACTTCATGCTAATGAGTACAAGGATGTATTATGTCATGGTAGACTTCCCATGTCTAGGTCCTACTCCATATGATGCAGTGGATCTATGCTGGTACTCCCTTCATGAGTACAATCTCCATCTCTATCCAATATTCCATTCTTACACATATTATTCATAGGCTCTATGCATAGTCTTTATACATAAAGTTTATTTCATAATCTTTGTTAAAGCCTAGAAGACTATATGACTCTATGCATAAGACTATATACATAGAGTCTATTACACATAGTCTCTCATCCATAAGACTCTATGTATAGAGTCTATTGCATAGTCTTATAGATAAGAGTCTTTTGCATAGTCTTATGTCTTTTGTATAGCATTATGCATAGAGTCTATTACATAGTCTTATACAAAGAGTCTTTGATGTACAGACTCTTTAGCATAGTATTATGCATAGAGTCTATTACATAGTCTTATACATAGAGTCTATTACGCATAGTCTTATGTATAGGAGTTTTAAGTATTTATGTTTGTGCATGGGTAGATGGCAAACAACTTGTAGCGTGATGTTACATGTGAAGGAGAAATAGATATCATGCTATTCTTTGTAAGTATATTACCTTGAATTATATCTTATTATTTACAAAAGAAAGATTTCCCTATCACAATATAAAATCAAATTTTACTTGTTTGTATGTCTGTATCTTAAAGCGGTGGACCACCCTCTATGGAGGATGAATATGGTTTTGCATTACAATAAGGTTTGGAAGCTCTCTTTAAAAGGGTGCAAGAAGAAGGATGGATTATTATTTTGAAGGCCCTACTTGGGAAGTATGGCATAGTACGTACATTCCTAAACCCATAACCACTTTGTTTTTTCTAAACTGGGTTTCAATTGTATTAGTTTTGTTGTGTTTAGGATCATGTTACTACAAAGTGTGCCCATCTGGACTTATCCACAAAGGACTCCCAAGACATTGAAAACATTTTCTTTATATTTTTAGTAAAACCAGTTGGGTTGAAGAAATAAAAAATATCTAATAAAAAATCCCCAAGGAATTTTGGATTGGAAATTTAAGATAATCAAGAACTGGGAACTACACTAGTACAAAATAAGATGTTAATCTCTCCAAGTGGGGGGGAAATTTTAGTGTGAAATTAAGTGCAAGAAGTTTTACCCTTCAAATATTTGACAACGAAAAAAAGAACTGAACATATTTCAGACAACGAGAAAGAATTTAAATACTCATTAACATATACAACAACAAAAAATAATTTAAATACCCTTCATAAACATATGAGAAGAAGAAAAATAATTTAAATACTCATCCGTGTATTTGAAGCCCACTAAACAAGTCGATTACATGGCATAGATGCCATGGGCTTTGATAATAGAAGTGAGCTTCTAATTATAATCTAGGTGTTAGAGATTCAACTTGAATTGACACTGGACATCATCTCAATAGAAGCTTATTGTTATGTGCATGCTGCACACTTATTCTTAAAATCTAAACCCTACTCTACATATTTGAGTGGATGCCTTTTCTGCACACACAAAAAACATGTAATGATCAGTAAACTCAAAACATTGTCAATAGAAACTATTCAATGTTGATAGAAAGTATATCATTGAGCTTCTTACCTAGTGGTATGGCTATCTTCTTCTTCTGGCTAACATCAAGTTTATCGTCAAGTTTCTTCTCTTCATAAGGCAAAGTACACACAAATAGAAGGCAACTATCACTACAACAGTCCTTGTCTTTTGAGCATACCCCCCCAAAGGGTAAACAAGAAGGAGCAGCTTTGTCTGCACAAATGTTGTCCACATTATATGTAGGTGCACATATAATCATCAAAATAGAAAGCTCAGCAAACTCCCTTAGCTAAGCTCAACCTTGATCATTACGGAGTTTGGTGTTGATATCCACATTATATATAGGTGCACATGTAAATAATAGAAAATTAAACAACTTATCATACCGCACCTATAGCTTAGCTTAGTCTTTGTTGCAAGTAGGTGCCCACAAAGGCATGGCATGATTCATGTGCTTCCATATTGTACAACAGTAAAGATAGCATGTTATTAAATTCAAAAGCTATCGAAGAAGAAAGTATAAGTGGGCTTGAATTTGCAGCACACAACCGTACAACTACTAATTAGGATGGCTATATTTATATTACCTGGAATTGCTACCTTCTTTGTATCCACTATCATGGGAGCCTTGGGGCCGTACTTCTCCTCATAAGGCAAAGAGCATAGGAATAGAAGGCAACTGTCACTGCAGCAATCTCTATCCTTGGAGCAAACACCACCAATGGGCAGACAAGTAGGGGCTTTCTCTGCATTTCACACATAAGGCAAAGAAGGTGGCTTGATTTTGAAGGTGCAAAATTATCTCACCAACGGGCTTTGAATAAACACTTAACAAGTCCTAATAATACAAACAAGCGCTTGTTCCTTGGACGTTATTACAAACGACGTCATCACCATTAGTATTGTTTGTTATTATTATTTTTTGATGAAACAATACTTTAACAATACCGAATACATGCGGGAAGGATGCGAATTAATATTATGACCCTTCAATACTATAAATGATCATAGTGTTGCTGTAATTCTTGCCCATGCCGATGGCTTTCATCTTATTTTTCCAGCACTATCATGGTCATGGTGTAAGGACCACCACTATCATGGTCATGGTGTAAGGATTTACCTGCAATGGCTACCTTCTTGTTGTTGTCCATTATAATTGGAGCCGCCTCGAGTTTGTAGCCCTCATTATTGTAAGGCAAAGTGCATAGGAATAGAAGGCAGTTGTCACTGCAGCAGTCTTTGTCCTTTGAGCAAACTCCACCGATGGGTAAACAAGAAGTAGGGCCTCCCTCTGATTAGAGTTTTCGTGTGTACATGCACATGACACACACACACACACAGAGCACATCATTGCTTGTAAGCACGCAAACTCTTGTGGAATAATAATATTGGGCTCCTATTAATCTACATTGGTAATTCTAGGCACGATATAGACATGGCACAGTAAATGTGTCATGGTACGTAGAGGAAGCTATAGGAGCCTTCTGTGCGCGGAGACAACACTGGTGTGTGCATAAATATATTTCAACTCTACGAACCATAACAAATTCTGAAAACATTCGAAATGGTTTTATATGTCTTAATTTCTCACCTTGGACGAGGGCTAGCTTCGTACTAGCCATTGCCACTAGGCCCTCTACTTCCTTTTTCTCGTAAGGCAAAACACACACAAATAGAAGGCAGCTCTCACTGCAACATTCGTTGTCCGATACGCTCACAATAGCGAGGGCTTTGCAAGGTGTTGGTGCCTTCTTCTTCATGTCTGCATGAATCAATAAAGATGTAGAGATTAATGAGCAATATGCACACATGATCAGTTTGTTTAAGCTGTCAATAGAATCGCATCACTATCCTGAAGATTGGGTAATTATCCTTGGACTGCTATTTCCTTGCTCATATGCGCTGCGTTCCCCATGAGGCCCTCCATTTCCTTCTTCTCATATAAAGGGCTGGCAAGACGCACGGAAATAGAAGGCAACTGTCGCTCGCTGCAACACTCTTTGTCCGTCATGCCAAAGCTAGCGAGGGGCTTGCGTGAATTAAGAACAACTGGCCGGTAATGAGAAATGTGACTGAGAAAGGCTGGCCCTCTAGAGACGTACACAGTCGGACACAACGAGATTCAATACAGAGACTAAAAAAAAGAAAAATTAGGACATCAAAGCATATGATGTGATTGAATTATGTTAACGGCGGCCAGTAATTACGACATTAAAGCATATGATGTTATTGAATTATGTTAACGGCGGCAAGTAATTACCGATCATGCCGCTGTTGGCTATCCGTTAAGACTATGTTAACGTAAGATGACACTACTAGAGTAACAAAAGCCGCGAGCAACACATGAGCACGCATCGTGGAGTCGAGGGGCTCTCTTCTATACTATACTGCAGCAGCTGCACTGATCAGATGAGCAGGTATCATGTAGACTGCAATGCATTCAGAGCTCAGCGGCCATATAGCCACCACCACCAGAACCAGATTAATAACCCTGATTCATTAAACTGCCATATAATTAACTCCTCATCCTACAGTACTACATCAATAACGAGTCATCGAGGACCCTGTGCGGCCAACACGAGCAAATCGACTTATAACCATCCGACTACTACTACTAGTACACTACCTCAGGATAGATAGGCCGCTGAATCAATCCAATTTTTGCAACAGCCAGCCAATTCAACCTTTTTCAACCTTTTTCAAGGATTGGAATCTGCATACTTGGTTCTTTAATTCCTTGTCAAAAGCTGTAGCTGCCTCCTCTGCCTCATTCATCGTCTCTCTCTCTCTCTCTCTCTCTCTCTCTCTCACGACGTGGATTCAAGCGCCAAAAACGTTTCGTGTCTGACTCTCACCCCGTGACCCCAAAAGCTTTATTTAGACCAGTGTTCACAACAGCAGAAAACATTTCATTTTGCTTAAGAGATACCAAAACCTTGGTTTTGAACTTGAAATTTTTAAAGGTTTCTATTGCAAAAATATAACTAAAATGCCTTCAAATTTGCAGGTCTATTTTCGAATTTCAAGGTTAATTTTTGAGATTTGCCATTCACCTCACATTAAACCTCCGTTTTTCGTGAACACTGACTGCTTTAGACTCAGTCTCGATGCTTCCCCCCCCCAAAAAAAAAAACATTTTTCCCGGCCAGTGGAAAAAAAGAAAAGGTTGGAAAAACCTCGGTTTTATTGCGAAACATTCATGATTGTTCGGGTTTCATAACTAAAATTCATAAAAATTGACCGGCCATGCAAGCCTAGAAATTTGTAAAACTTTACCAAACTGTGCAAGCTCCTCCAGAATTGTCAACGCCCGCCGAAATGATGTTTTAAAAATGCATCAATAAATGTGTTTCCTTTCAATATTTCATTGCACATCTTATGCTACGGCAAGCGAGGGGGAGAGAGAGAGAGAGAGAGAGAGAGAGAGAGAGAGAGAGAGAGAGAGAATCCTGGTAATAACATCATTTAGTCATGATCCATATATGGATTGGACATTGAGCAGTTCCATGGTTGCTCAAAGTGTTGAATACATTGACACCCATTGTACAATGGTGGATTGGACATTGAGCAATTCCATGGTTGCTCAAAGTGTTGAATACATTGACTCCCATTGTACAATGGTCTTGCACGTTGAATAGTTCTAAGGTTGCTCAAAGGGTTCAGTATTGACCTTCTTCATGCAACGATGTTGCAAGCTGTTGAATAGTTCTAAGGTTTCTCTTGGTAGAGTCTAAATTCTCTAATTAATCATCCAGTTGTAACTGAATACTCTATCATCAAATGAAGATTCTATGATGGGTCTCGTCCTCATCCTCAACAACTAAATATAGCACAAAGCAAAAGCATTAATGGTGGATAAGCATAGGACAGTGACATAGTTATTCATGGTACGATCAGTAGGAGTTCTTCACGCCCTAAAACACCAAATATTTTGAAGTCGTTTAAATCATAGCTCAAGTAAGCAAAGAGAGACAAAAGGGTAAGGAGAAGTGGGGAGAAGCTCTAAAGATACTCTCTAGAAGTCTAGAAGATACGATGAGGAAACAAATTAAGATACCACTTGAACGTATACTTGTGGAGACAAGGGAGAAGTTTTTTGACAAAAATGTGGACGTCAAAGTCTTGCACAAAGTATTTAGAGAAAAAACTCCATGTTTTAAGGTAAATGATCGATAGAGACTCCGAGGTTAAGTGTGAATGTTCAAGAACATAATAGGAATGGATGACCTGAAACAATATTAAATAACTCCAAAAAATTCAATTTCCAAAATGGACCTGTTGGGAGAAATTATAGTCTTTTTACATTAAAAAACAAAGAGAAATAGGCAAAATAAAGCACATCCTCATCTACAAAGGTTTTCACAATAAATCTAGTCACGACATTGGGCCAATTTGTACCAACTCCCAAGCTCACATTAGAGGGGGAGTTGTACCAACTCCCAAACTCATCAATTGCGTGAGCATCATCTAGATCTGGTGATCTACAGGTTGTGCTAAAGTACCATTGTGTGGAGTAGTCTCAGAAGATATTGCTAGGTTACAAGTTGCAAATAGAAATTGTGTTGTAGTTTTTGATTATTGTAGAAAAACATGTCTAGTGACGGAATTAATCAAATGGACGGAAGTTTTTCTTGTCCATGCTTAGAAGTTCAGAATGAATAATTTCCTTATGGTGAGTAAAGGATTTTGGGACTATGTTGAAGGAGACAATGAGGAGCCTCTTGAGTTGTCTGAAGAGAATGCCCCTCCAAAACAAACATAAAGTCATTCAAGGATTGGAACCAAGTTGCAAGGAAAGTCATGTATTGTCTTTCCATTTAGTGTCATAGACACGATGATACGACACATACAGGATGCTAATACTCCAACAGTTGCGTGGCAAAAATTGGTGTAGATGTTCCAGACCAACACAAAGGCAAGGAAATTGCAGCTAAATCAAGAGCTACATACTGTGGGAAAGAAAAGCATGTCTATCAATGAGTATGCTTTAAAGATCAAAAGAATTGTTGAATCCCTTGGGTCCATTAATGTATCGATGGAAGATGATGATTTAGTAAGTGTCCGTTTGAATGGGCTTGGCAAAGAGTACAAGCCATTCAACCTCCATTGCAATCAGGGATAATATTCCTAACTTTCTGGACTTGGTGACCATGCTGATAATAGAAGAAAAGTCACTAGGTGCGAGGACTCCTCTTCACAAACCAAGAACACATTAGAACAGACCTTCTACTCTACTTGGGGTAGAGGCAGAGGTAGAGGTTGTGGTCGAGGCCAAGGTGGTGACTGAGAAGGAAATCAGAATTCTCGACAACAGTCCAATGATTCACAGTAACAATCATACACAGGTGGAAGAGGCCAGTCTAGAAGCAAGGGGAGCCAAAGAGGCCGCGGTGGTTGGCAAAGAAATCAGAATGAAAATAGCATAGAGTGCTATTATTATGGCAATCTAGGGAACATGGTAAAGGACTTCTATAAAAAGCAGAATGACAAAAGTAAAAAGTTGTAGCAAGGCAACTATGCATCATCTAGGGAACAGAGAGGTGAGGACAGAAGTAAGAAACTGTTTGTGATGCAAAACATGCTCAATTCCATAACAAGAGATGTTTCAAGATCTCAAGATACATGGTATGTGGATTTTGGTGCTGCTAACCACATGACCAGTCATGCTGAGTGGTTTAGAGACATGCAAAAAATGGAAAAACTAGGTTATGTAGAAACAGGTGATGATACTATGCATCCCATTGTGCATGTTGGTAAAGTTCCATTGTCTATGGAGGATGGCAAAATAAAGTACTTGCGAGATGTACTTCATGTTCCAAATATTACAAAGAACTTGGTTTCTATTGGGCACATCCTTGAGAAAGCTTTGCGCTAAGTGAGATTGAATCCTCAAGGATGTTTTGTGGAAAACTTCAAAAATCAATGTCTCTTGGTTGCAAAGGGTAACAAAAATGGTAGGATGTTTACATTGGATGTGAACATGCCTGAAGTAAAGCATTGGTCATGTGAATGTACAGTGATGAGTGAAGTCTATATACATACCCAAAATATTATTGCAGGTTTGCCAAAGTTTAAGGTAGATGGTATGCACAAAGTATGTGAAGCATGCCAGCTTGGTAATCAAGGAAAACATGCTTTCCCACATGAAAAGCATGTCAATGGAGCGCCATTAGATGTCATACATTCAAATGTATGGGGGCCGAGCAAGACTCTAACAATTGCAAGTTGGAGGTATTATGTTACATTCATTGATGGACCACACTAGGAAACTGTGGGTTTACTTCATGAAGGAGAAAAGTGAAGTGTTTGCTCACTTTCAGAGATTTAAAGCCTTGGTCGAGAAGGAAAAAGGCATGCAAATAAAATGCCTAAGATCAGATGTGGGGGAGAATATTTCTCCAATGAGTTCAATGATTTGTTGTGAGAGGAAGCAGGGAATCTAGAGATAGTTTACATGTAGGTACACTCTGCAACATAATGGTGTTGTAAAAAGAAAAAAAAGGTACATTACAAAAGTCGCACATGCCTTAATGGCTGAAAAGAATATGCCACATTATTTTTGGGCAACACCAGTAGAAACTTCTATGTACATTATGAGCAGAGGACAACCACTGCAACTGCTGTGTATATTATGAACAAGACAATGATTGTAACTGTTCATGGTATGACACTTGAATAGAAGTTTAGAGGCACAATACCGGATGTGTCTCCCTTGAAAGTGTTTAGGTGTATTGCATATGTGCATGTTCCTAATGAAGTGAGAAAAAAGTTGGATCCAAAGGCAGAGACATGCATCTTTATTGGTTATGCTTATAGATGTTATAACCCTACCACTTATGAGATGTGAGTAAATAGAGATGTTTTTGACGAGATGAGTAGCTGGTATGCACCAAGAGTGAAGGCAATAAAATATGGAGATGTAAGAAGTGTTGATTTTGCACCACATGTAGAGCAACAATCATAGGTGCTTAGTGGACCTAGAGAGTCCTCTAGCAGTGGATCCAATGTTAGTCCATGGTAGGAAGGTTGAGAACAAATGTAGGTACACATGTAACATGTAAAGAGAAGGAAAAGGTAGAACAACCTTTTGTGCCTAATCTGTCAGAAGGTCACTCATATGTGGATCTATTAGTAGGTCACTCGTATGTGGATGGTGACTCTAGCAGCTCTAAACAAATCCTTGATGAGGAGCTTGGCATTTCATTTGTGGTTACTCCTCGTGTAAGGAGAACGAGGACTATTTTGAGAGTGATCCAGGTGTATGCAGGTCTACGAGGGTTAGGTACCCTGTTGATAGGTTGAGATATGATGGATATACAGCCCATCATTATGCTTACATGGTCAAACCAATACAGGAATTGGAGCCCACTTGTTTTGAGAAGGCACTTAGAAATAAGAAATGGGAAGATGCCATGCATGAGAAGATGGTAGCATTGGATAAAAATGCAACATGGGAGTTAGTGCCTTTGCCTAAGGAAAAGAAGGCAATTGGATGTAAGTGGGTGTATAAATTCCTGCATAATGCTGATGGTTCAATGAGTAGGTATAAGGAAAGATTGGTAGCCAAAGGCTATGTATAGACTTGTGGCATTAACTATTAACATACATTCATCTCGGCTACAAGAATGGCAACTGTGAGAGCTATCATCGCTATGGTTGTAGCAAAGGGTTGGTATTTACATCAGATGGATGTAAAGAATGTTTTCTTGCATTGTTATTTGCAAGAAGATGTTTACATGATGTACTCCCAATACGTTATGAGAGTGATGCACAATCAAATTTTGTGTGTAAGTTAGACAAAGACTTATATGGCTTAACATAGGCACCCAGAGCATGGTCAAACAAGATCAGGGAGTATCTTGTTACCATTGGATTTCAAATATTCAATGTAGATTTTTCACGTTATCTAAAAAAGACAAATAGAGGGATCATGCTATTAGTCATTTATGTGGATGACTTGATTATTATTGGTGATAGTGATTTTGACATACATGATGTCAGGAGGCTTTTGAATTAAAAGTTTGAGATGAAGGATTTGGGTGAGCTGTGGTATTTCATGGGTATAGATGTGGTGAGCTCACCTCATGGCATTTTGTTCTTGCAAAGCCAATATGGCAGACAGGCTATCCAAGTATGGTATGATAGGCATTAAGCCTATTTCAGTGCCATTAGAGCAGAACACAAACCTTTCTCTGTAGTAGATACAAATCAATTTAAAATGAAAGCTAATTTGTACATCTTTGAGAAAGACATAATGTTTGTGACAGTGAATTCAATGGTTTTCTAAGTCATGAGTTCTAAGTCGTGAGTGAAGATGTTGTCTTGATGAGTTGTTGATAAGATCTACCTAGGGAGGATCCTTTAGGTTTTTGGTGTTTTCTATTCTTACGTTTGAGCCCATGTCACAAGGATGTTGAGTCAAGTTCTGGTTTTGTTTTCATGAATAAGGCTAAGAGTGCAGAGCTTGAATCTATTGTTGGAATTGATGTGATTTTATGATATAGAGTTTATTTTTGTTATTTTGTTCATGTTTGTTTGAGAAAGGACAATTATGGGTGTATTATTGTCCTAGGAATTAGAGCTAACTCATTGCTGAATCAATCACCTTCAGTTAAGAGGATCTGGTGTGTCAGATAGGGTCAAAAGGGTGTTAGGTACAGTTAGTTGTGCATCAAAGGTGATTATTTGGAGAGATACAAGGGTAGATATGCTCTTTTTGGGTTGAAGGTGACAACCCAAACGTACAAAAATGGATTATGACATTACATGAGTCTCATAAAGACAAATAGTGTGAGGGCTCACATGGCAGACATGCTAACCTAAAAGGAGGTTCAGGTTAAACCCAAACCCATTAAAGATTTTGAAAAACAAGTCTAATCTGTGAGTAGGTCACTCATATGTGGATCTGTCAGTAGGTCAGTCGTATGTGGATGGTGAATCTAGCAGCTCTAAACAAATCCTTGATGAGGAGCTTGGCATTTCATTTGTGGTTACTCCTCGTGTAAGGAGAACGAGGACTATTTTGAGAGTGATCCAGGTGTATGCATGTCTACAAGGGTTAGGTACCCTGTTGATAGGTTGAGATATGATGGATATATAGCCCATCATTATGCTTACATGGTCAAACCAATACAGGAATCGGAGCCCACTTGTTTTGAGAAGGTACTTAGAAATAAGAAATGGGAAGATGCCATGCATGAGAAGATGGTAGCATTGGATGTAAGTGGGTGTATAAATTCCTACATAATGCTGATGGTTCAATGAGTAGGTATAAGGAAAGATTGGTAGCCAAAGGCTATGCATAGACTTGTGGCATTAACTATTAACATACATTCATCTCGGCTACAAGAATGGCAACTGTGAGAGCTATCATTTCTATGGTTGTAGCAAAGGGTTGGTATTTACATCAGATGGATGTAAAGAATGTTTTCTTGCATTGTTATTTGCAAGAAGATGTTTACATGATGTAGCCCCAATAGGTTATGAGAGTGATGCACAATCAAATTTTGTGTGCAAGTTAGACAAAGACTTATATGGCTTAACACAGGCACCCAGAGCATGGTCAAACAAGATCAGGGAGTATCTTATTACCATTGGATTTCAAATATTCAATGTAGATTTTTCACTTTATCTGAAAAAGACAAATAGAGGGATCATGCTATTAGTCATTTATGTGGATGACTTGATTATTATTGGTGATTTGCTATTAGTCATTTATGTGGATGACTTGATTATTATTGGTGATAGTGATTTTGACATACATGATGTTAGGAGGCTTTTGAATAAAAAGTTTGAGATGAAGGATTTGGGTGAGCTGTGGTATTTCATGGGTATAGATGTGGTGAGCTCACCTCATGGCATTTTGTTCTTGCAAAGCCAATATAACAGACATGATGTCCAAGTATGGTATGATAGGCATTAAGCCTATTTCAGTGCCATTAGAGCAGAACACAAAGCTTTCTCTGTAGATACAAATTAATTTAAGATGAAAGATGATTTGTACGTCTTTGAGAAAGACATAATATTTGTGACAGTGAATTCAATGGTTTTCTAAGTCGTGAGTGAAGATGTTGCCTTGATGAGTTGTTGATAAGATCTACCTAGGGAGGATCCTTTAGGTTTTTGGTGTTTTCTATTCTTACATTTGAGCCCATGTCTCAAGGATGTTGAGTCAAGGTCTGGTTTTGTTTTCATGAAGAAGGTTGAATCTATTGTTGGGATTGATGTGATTTTATGACATAGAGTTTTATTTTTGTTATTTTGTTCATGTTTGTTTGAGAAAGTACAATTATGGGTGTATTATTATCCTAGGAATTAGAGCTAACTCATTGCTTAATCAATCACCTTCAGTTGAGAGGATCTGGTGTCAGATAGGGTCTAAAGGGTGTTAGGTACAGTTAGTTGTGCATCAAAGGTGATTACCTGAAGAGATACAAGGGTAGATATTGTCATTGCTGTATTATTGTCCTAGGAATTAGAGCTAACTCATTGCTGAATCAATCACCTTCAGTTGAGAGGATCTGGTGTCAGATAGGGTCAAAAAGGTGTTAGGTACAGTTAGTTGTGCATCAAAGGTGATTACCTGGAGAGATAAAAGGGTAGATATGCTCTTTTTGGGTTGAAGGTGATAACCCAAACGTACAAAAATGGATTATGACATTACACGAGTCTCATAAAGACAAATAGTGTGAGGACTCACATGGCAAACATGCTAACCTAAAAGGAGGTTCAGGTTAAACCCGAACCCGTTAAAGATTTTGAAAAACAAGTCTAATCATAGCATGCATGAGACAAATAGTGTGAGGGCATACATGGCATACATGCTAACCTAAAAGGAGGTTCAGGTTAAACCCAAACCCATTAAAGATGTTGAAAAACAAGTCTAATCATAGCATGCATGAGAAATTGTTGGATATAGAGGTTGAGTATTATAGCCTTAGTTTGGGTCTTGAGGAATGTAGACAAAGGAAGGTTAAGAGACTAGTTATAAACAGCGATTCTTAGCTGATTATAAGGCAGGTACAAGGCACTTGGAGGGTTAATAAAGATGAGATGAAAATTTGCTTTTTCAAGGTGAGAAATCTCCTTAATTGTTTCAAGCCTTTTAGATTTGGTATGTATCTAGGGTAGACAACATAAGAGCACATGAGTTAGTAGAGCAGGTCTTCATCATCAAAAATGTACATGCTATGATAGTCCAAAAACCATTATATCAAGGCGGTAGAGAATATCTCTTTGAGAAAGAGCAAATCCTTATAGGTTTTGCAAGAGAGGGATTGGATTCTTCAAAGAGGAGGGCAATTTTCAAGAGAGCCATGAGGTATGTGTAGATTGGTGACATACTTTATCATAAAGGAGTTGATGATGTTATGAGAAGGGTTTTGTGTCAGAACGAGATTTAACATTTCTTCAAAAGCTTGCCATGAAGAAGGAGGTGGAGGTCACTATGAATTTGACATCACAAAAAGAAAAGTATCAACATCAAAACTTATGTGGCCTAGTATGAACAAAGACATCCATCATTGGTGCAAAAGTTATCATCATGAGGTCCAAGCATTTTAGAAAAGGGTGCTAGTTTCTGAGCCCATGCATCACATTATGAGCTATGGAGCCTTTGAAAAATGGGTAATAAATGTTATTGGGCCTCTTCCAATAACTAGAAACAAAAAGTATTGTATTATCACTCTACCTAACTAGGTGGCTAGAAGCTAGAGCAACAAGCAGTGCCATAACACAACAAGTTTTTCAAATTTATTTATGTGATTGTTTGTTATCATTTTGGTGTCCCTTTAGAGCTAGTCAATGACCAAGGAAGAGAGTTCACAGGCTAATGTGGTCAAAAGTATTACCAAGAAGCTAGGGATAACACATAGTTTTACCACACCTTATCATCCCCAATGCAATGGACTGGTTGAAAGTTTTAATGTGGTGCTACAAAAATTGTAGAGGACCACCCCAATGATTGGGACTTGTACTTGGATAGAGCTGTGTGGGCATTAAGAGTGTTTGAGAAGAATGCAACAGGTTTTACCCCATATCATTGGCTTCCTTCACTTGATTTCTATTGTAGCATAATATGACCTATGAGGAACAAGAGATGGTCCAATTTATACTCTCTAAATTTGGATCAAGAAGATGCCATCAAATGGTATGAAGAGACTAGTCAGAGGAGGTTTGAGGCATTTAATGATAAGTTGGGAAGTAAGGATCTAAAGAAGGGAATGTTGGTTTTTAGATACAACAATGCTCTTGATACACCATTTCAGACCAAATTCAGGATTAGATGGGAAGATCCTTTCATTCTGCATGAAGCTTTTTCCTAATGGAGCATATAAATTGCAAGATCTTGAAGGTCAGATGCATTCTAGCAGGGTCAATGGCTTGAGGTTAAGGCCATACCATATTAGAATCATGTAAGGTATGAAACATAGAGTGAAACACTTGAAACCGTATGGGTTGGGGCAATATGTGAGAGGAATCCGGAGCCAAGTTCAAACATGATGAATAGATAAAAGAAATATATATATGATAATATATAGAAGATGCTTGGTGTCCAAAAAGCAACGTGTGGCAAGCAAGTATCCGGATATGTGCAGGTGCAAGAGAACAAGGTCATGCGAAGTCGAGGGAAGCGGGCGGTGCAACTTTTTGGAAGAAAACAAGGTGGCGACGAGTTGAAGAGGGAATTTTTTGAAGTTTTCGAGAGGAGAGAGAGTAGAGGGACTATGAAGAGGAGGTTACATGTAGCAGATGAGAGGTCTTACAGATCTTGAAGGTTGTAGAATGAAGATCAACCCAGTGGGAGTGGAATTGGTTGAGTTAGAGCTCAAAGAGTGCAGAGGACTAGAGTATCAGCTAGGATGTTGCTGCTGTGAGATCCCTATTCCCACCGTGCAACGGATTCGGGTTACTAGCAGCGGAAGTAGCACTTCTTGCACGAGGCAGGGTCCCACACTCGAGGCCTCGTCCACGGATATCCGGACAAAAGACTAATCCGTCGATTTTTCCAAAACCGAGCCCGGAAAAACTTCCCTTATCCGGAAAGCACGGGCGATTCCTCCAGGATAACTTTTTACTCTAACGTAGTCAAGACCATTAGCGATCAAACTGATCCGACTGCACCTATAAAGATACTCGGTCAGATCAAGGAAGAAACTTGCACTTGGATCATTGGGATCAACGCTTTTTTCCCCATCAAGAGGCACAGTCGTTGATTCCTATCCATAGAACAATTACTATCCGGGACTTACTTCATCTATCGTAATAACAGAAATTGAGTCTCGATTTACGGATCCATCAGTCCAGCCTAACCCCATCCGATCCCATGGGTTAGCCAACCGCCCAACCACTGTAGTGATGGGATCCAATTTGGAATTTGGTTAGGTTTTGTCCCGGGTACCAAGGAAAAGAGTTCCAAGGCCCTCTAGCCGGAAGTTCATGCAACATAAAACTAGCCACACCACTTACACACCCAATATGAAATTGCTTTTTTCTTAGCATCAGCTAACCTTAAAACAATCCTTTAATGAAACCATATTACCACTGATCACAATCTTTCAATTTATCCGGTTGATTCATAATTTCCCATCATTCCTTCATCAGAGTATCTATGGCATCATTGGCAACTAGAACGCTCACCACCTGTCCACTCAGGGGCCTTTTCAATAGTTCCTAGCCCATAATACTCGGCAATATAATCACTTATAAAAATCAAGATGGACTCTCGTTGGAGATCAGCAAGATCAACCAACAGATCCATAAAAAGAGCCATGGACTCATCCATTGAAGACCAGCAAGGTCAATCAACCAGATCCATGCCCGATTTCAGAAAACAACTCTTACTCCTTGTTCCAATATCTTCCTCGACGCATGCGTGGGTATCCTAGGCGACCCAGAGCCCGAGCACCGTATGGTCAGCACCCTCTAGGATCCTTCGCAGGTGACCTAGTCTCTGATTGCTTTCTCCCGAAGAGCGCAAAATTGTTCTGCGAGCAATTCGCGTTGAAGCGGTCATCACGGTATCACAATGTACTGATGATGTCGTCAAAAAGATCAACGAGTCTGAGATACTCATGCGAGATCTCATAGACTAAATATGGGAAAATGCACAGCGTCGGCTTCGAAGCGGAGGCAACGCTGAGCTGCTAGATAGACAGAAGATATCAGATTTCAACCATCAGCACATAACACGAACCATTTTGGGGAGCATGCGAGTAGCATGCAGTGATCTTAGAGATGCTGCCCCGCCTGAAGCCAACATGCAACGTCTACAGTTATGGGACGTTGTATGGAGCGAGCAAAGAGCCAAGAGCAAGCGCATGAAGGCGTTGGATGCAGAGTCCCTCCCCAAAAGAGTGCGAATTGCCCAGGACGTCGCTGCAACGTCCAGTCAGGCAGATGCAAGTGGTCCAGGTGTCATTAATCGTACCATCTACAATTCTATGTGCACACATCTTATTGGCATCCCGCATGAAGCTCTTCACGAAGGACGAACAATAGGCTCCGGTGTGTTTGGAACAGTAAAAGAGTATGCAATTAAAGGTATGTCATTTTTACCGGAGCACATCACTTTTTGCGGAAAGCATTACAAAGGAGAAGGCAGCGCGAAGTTCGAGAGCTTCCAGGCAGAGCAGGGTATGCAAGTGCTACATCCATCGATTGTCCGATGCATTGCCTTTACAAAAGAGGCTCCTTGGATCACAATTTTCCCGTACTATAATGGCGGCGCTCTTGGTGATACTCTTCTGAAGGTTCCCTTCAGATTCAGTGAGTTCACCAGAGCCATTTTTCGTTTGGATCGAGGATGGAGACAACCCCCGCCTGATAATATCCCTTTAGGTCATCTAGAACTTTCAAAAATAAAAGAGGTAGTAATAAACATGCCACATATTATGCATGCCCTGGTGGAAGGTGTAGCGGCAGCGCATATGGCAGGTATTGTACATACCGACCTACATCCTTTTAATGTAGTGTTGGATTATACAAAAGAGCTAAAGCCACGCATAGGCATTATTGATTGGGGGTTGCTGCTGAGAGCGCCCAAAAAACGGGTGTCTCTCAATTTTGTTTTTGAAGCAGACAAGAACCCGGAGAAGGTGGCACAAGCAGTCTCCTACGCAGACAGAGAGCGAAATAAACGGCCGTGGATAGCCCCAGAGCTTTATGATCCATTTTTGGCAGATGTATACACTCCTGCATCTGATGTTTTTGCCTTGGGATATTTATTACAAACTTTATATGACTTTTGGAAGAAAGTGCAAGAGTTGTGGATGGATAATAGTTCCCATGACAAAGTTACCATGGATACTATTATTCATAGAGTCAAAAATTAAATGTTTCTGCCTAATCGCGATGAGCGAAAATCAATTTTGCAAGTAGTTGAATTTTTTAGATCACTAAATACTGACCCTACGAGGGCACAACGTCCTCTTGTAGAGGTATCGGTGGCATTCACCCCAACTTTGTAATGATACAGTATCAAGAGATGAAGTTTTGTGTCTAATGTTTCAAAATTTTGTTTCTCTCTTCAAAATTTGATGTGTCCAATGTTTCAAAATTTTGTTTCTCTCTTCATTGAGTCTTTGCAATATCTCTCTCCTCTTGTGGTGTTTAAGTTTATGTTTTCTCTTCAAAATTTGATGTGCGAGCGATGTTTGAAGTGTTTTTGGAGTCAAGTGGATATTTCTCATCGAGTCTTTGCAATACATATCTCCTCTCGTTGTGTTTGACTTCAAGATTTTGAGAGTAATGGTCAATTTATCTTACGTTGATCTTTACAGTTCATTAAAATCCTAAAGTCGTTTACGTTCATGGAGATATGGAGCAAGCGCAAGCGAACGAGCATCAGGAGTTAGCCAAGAAGGCATACGAGTGAATGAAGGCCCTTGCACATGGCCTGACAGCCCGCGAAGCTACAAGAACAGCGTGCAGGTTATCGAAATGGACAAATCCAACTTATGCCCAATGGAAAGACATAAACAAACGCGTAACCACAGAGATGATAAAGGAAATATGGCCATGTCCAGATGGCGAGATTAAGAAGGGAAGATGGAAGATTTCTCATTGCACTCACAATGATATCAAAACTAATGCCGAGCGCATTTTCTTGGAGGTGTACGGTCGTCCTCTCCACAACGCCGACGCTCCACTCTATTTTGCTAAAATGCTATATGCTCACTTTATCCTGGAAACTCCAGTGGACTTCGCCTCCAGAGAGGCCACTGTCAACACCCACGACATACGTGAAGAGACAGTGACATTCACAAGAGAAGAACTTGCTCTCATGGTGGAGGGCGTCGGACTGGAGTTAAACCAGGTCAAAGAAAGCTTAGGGGCACAGCTAGCAGAGAAGGAGAAAGAAGCTGACCGATTAACTCAAGCGTCAACTTCTCCCCCGGCCAATAGAGGGATTCAAGATCAGCTAACAAAGATCAGCCAAGATGTGCAGAGCATCTCTCCACGTATTGCTCCTGTGCGCCAAGGAAACCACATCTCTCATTTTTTGATACATCCTGATCTTGTGGGAGTTTCTGCTGAGGCTACAAGTTCCTCCACCCCCCAATGTCCTGTATGTTACAAAGTATTCGATGGGGTGGAGCGGCCAGTATATACTACCATGTGGACACTACTACCACTTAATATGTTTAGTGAGACAAATGCAAAATACTTCCAATGTGCATTGTGCAATGTCCCAATAAATCAAGGTATTTATACAGTGTTCGGCATGGCTAGCGAATATAAACCACCAGGACCTTTAGATGCAACTCCTAGTGCAATTCGCAATTTATTTCAAGATGAGAGCTAAGAAAAACAAATTCTACTTTTGTATTGATAATTTCTCCAAATATGATCATTTATACAAGTACTTTTTATTAAATTAATGAAGTGACTTCTTCCTCTATGTCAGTATCTTGCTCCAAAATTCTTTCACCGTTTACTCTCTCGTCTGCTAAATTAAGCTCATCTAAGTCAATGTCTAAATTGTCTTCTATCTCAAGGGTGGTGCACAACGTACGTCCAACATCAAAGTTCTCGTCTACTACATCTTCACAATTGTACATCCATCTGGGCATATCTTCTTCATACTCTTCGCTTTCGATGTCTCGCAAGATCTTTTCATTGCAGTACATGTAAACAAGTTTATCTGCTCGATCTGCAAGAAGTCGATTGCGAATAGTACTATGAATATATTTATACATGCTCCAGTTTCTTTCTGAGCCTGAGTTTGAAGAGCACTGACTTAGAACATTCATCGCAAGGTTGCGCAATAAAGCATAATGCTCACCACCATTCATCATCCACCACTTCCATGCAGGTTGCTCTTTAGCCATTTGTTGAACAAGGGAGTTGGAAAATAAACCCTCTTTCAACCGAAATGAGGTCATCTCCTTTATGCACTGTACACGATCATCATCATTATTATAGAAAGTGTTTACCACTTTATAAAAATCTTGCACCACCTCAACGTTGGACATCAAATCCATATTCCAATATTCAGGATCTAACATGTAAGCAGCACTGTGCAGTGGTGAATGCGCTCTAATCCATCTAGCATGAAAGTACTTCAACAGAACTTTTCTTTGTCTACTGGAGAATGGTACACGCCATTGCTTTTCCACCACTGAATGCTCTAATTTCTCAGGACACTCCAAACTCCGCTGGACAGTCCACCATTGCATCCATGCTTTTCCGAGATTAGGCGCTCTTTGATCAAGGCTTCGTACAGCATACATAACAGGCATCATTACATGGTATGCATCCATCACACTGTTCCACCAACTTCTTCTCGTAAGCGCTCCCTTCAAGACTTTGATTTTCTCTTTCACTTTTTCAAGTTGAGTGTTCTCCCAGTCATGAAATGCCATGCATGTAAATGTTTCACAAACTGCATCTTTATTTCTAAGAAGAGACTCAAAAGTGTAAAAGTGAGTGCAAAACCTAGTCTCCGCTGGAAGCTTTAACATAACTGACATGCGAGGTCGAAACATATCCAAAACTCTCTGTCTCTTGAGCATGAATTTCACAAGCTGGCGAGCAGTGTCGACGATTGAGGCAAACCATTTGGTATCATCAGATTTATACCAATCTTTTAATACAAGATTCAAACTATGAGTATTACAGCCTACCGGAAAAATATGTGGATATTGTCGCTGTAGGATTCTGGATGCATTTTTACAATTTTTTGCATTGTCCATGACGACTTGGACTACATTTTTGGCACCCACTTCCTCTATCACAGAGCTAATGACTTGAGCAATGTAAGCCCCAGCAGTTTTGATTGAACCAGCTGAATCCATGGCACGGATGAAAGTCTCACCTCTAGGTGAAATAACCATTACATTAATTAATGGTTTTGTTTACACATTAGACCATCCATCACTTACTATACTACATCCAGAAAGCTCTATATTGCTAAGAATTATTCTTTGTACACGTTCTTTTACCTGCGCATAACATTTCTCTAATAGATCATTTCGCATAGCATGGTACGTAGGCGATGAAAACCCTGGTCCAAACTCACCAATTTTCTTCCATGCTCTCTTCCAATGCTCACTGTCCACCATCATCATAGCACTCCCAGAAAAGTAAATCGCTTCAGCAAGGACGAGTTGTGCATCATCGAGTCGACCTTGACGTAGGCTTTCTTGCAATGAAGTTTGACGCATGGGTATATTTCCTACGTCAAAGTTTTGCTTGCAAGAAGATGCACTGGGTAGATTACTTTCTGGCTGCATATTGCCGTTCGGGGTACAAGTAGGCGATGTAGCGGGAGTTTGATGATTAGAACAACAGTGTTCTTGCTGCCTTGATACATTAATGGTAGGAGTGTCATGTTTTCTTGAATCTTTCTTTTGAATTTCTTCTCTTATGCGTTTGGCCACTATAGGTGCAGAGGGGTGGGTACATGACTTTTTCTTCGGTCCGCCTAAAAAGTGTTCTCTTAGTCGAGGCGCCCCACCTGATTTTACTGCATGGCATAGCTTACACTCCCAATCTATGAATCGATCACCAACGTTAATTGCATATTGCCACTCTATCCCAGGTGCCTTTTTTTTCCTGCTATTTGAAATTTGGACTCTATTGGAGGTATCACTGGATCCAACATTGTCCTCCATCTCAACAAATAACCTATTCAACCAAGCATATAACAATGAATACACAAATGAAAAAACAACAAATCACTCACGTATAACAAAACATACATCTGGAGACAAAGTACTTCGAAACTATCTTGACAAATACAAAAGATCATCACATAACACAAAACTATTTCAAACTATCTTGCAAGGTCTTACTACAAAACTACTACGAAACTATCATGCACATTGCACCCCCAATGAAGGATGTCTTTTGTACCCAATTAAGAATACTTTACACAATCAAAGATCTATGCTTGCCCAATACCCTAGTATAGGACAATAGACCTTCTCTAACATTCACAAAAAAAATCAAAGATCTATGCTTGCCCAATACTCTAGTATAGGACAATAGACCCTTGTCTACTCTAAACTATATCAAGTATCAAGAACCAATACAAGCCCCTAAGCAGGACTCTTGGCTCCATCAAACCATTCATAAAGCAGAATGAGGTAGATTACGTACGTGGCTCAAATGCAAAGCTGAATGACTCCAAATTTGTTCCTAAATCTCCGCAAGTATTAGCTACGAACCACACCCTGCCCCCAGTTCGAAGAACTAAGGACGAGTGGCCCAATAGCCTTAGGAGTGCCTACAAGGAAAGACGACAGCCCCTAAAATAAGGACGTTCTTCCCAAGAGGACACTTCTAGCAACTCGAGAGCTCTACAAGTACTTTGAGGAGAGATATCACGCCCCCAAAACAAGGACTATCTTCCCAAAAGTTGTACGATGGGTGTCGGGCAGTGTTTATATACAGAATAATACCCCGCCGGTGTTTTTTGTTTTTCCCGGCGGGCCCGCCGGGCTTCTATCATTCCCGACGGGCCCGCCGGGAAAACTCTGTATCCCGGCGGGCCCGCCGGGAATGATAGAAGCCCGGAGGTGTTACTGGAATAGTGGGTTCCGGCAGGTCATTTCTCAGGTCATGTGAATATACAATGTGATCACAAGTTTTAATATGTTAACAATAGGTTTTGTTAACGTGATCACGAAATTCTGAAGACTCATGCCCGGTTTCAGAAAACAACTCTTACTCCTTGTTCCAATATCTTCCTCGACGCACGCGTGGGTATCCTAGGCGACCCAGAGCCTGAGCACCGTATGGTCAGCACCCTCTAGGATCCTTCGCAGGTGACCTAGCGCTTCACTCATAGGCCGCTTCCTTGGTCCCTCATCCACCGTACCGGAAGCTCACCATTTTAATCGAACCGAGACTGGTCAAGACCTCGGCCGACCTTGCTACGCGAGACGTCCTCCATTGACTCTCCATCAGCAGTTGCAACTTTATCAGTTAGGTCTCCACGACCTTAATCACAAGACGGTCAAAATGCTTTCCCAGCATTCTTGACATAAAACAGCCATTTACAAACAGCATTTACAAATAGTTTACAAATACAATTTCTATATTCACTCTCATTTTTCCACATTATCCCTCATATAATCCACATTACTTATTCCACATTCCATTTATATGTGTACTCATCCAATCACATCATTTTCCATCTCTTCACTTCAGATTCCTTCACATCACATATCATATATTCACATCCATACATCCACATCCACATCCACATCCACATCCACATTCACGTCCATACATCCACATCCACATCCATACATCCACATCCACATCCACATTCACATCCATACATCCACATCCACATCCACATTCATATCCATACATCCACATCTACATGCTTACCTCCATTTTCACATCCTCATTTATACATCCACATCCCATATTCACATTCATATATACACATCCACATCCACATTCACATCCATACATCCACATCTACATGCATACATCCACTATCACGTCCTCATTCATACATCCACATCCACATACATACATACATCCACATCCACATTCCCATTCACATCTATACATCCACATCTACATCCACATACATACATACATCCACATCCACATTCCACATTCACATCTATACAGCCACATCTACATCCACATTCACATCTATACATCCACATCTACATCCACATTCACATACATCCACATCCACATTCTCATTCACATCTATACATCCACATACATACATACATCCACATCCACATACATACATTCACATCTACATCCACATCCACATTCCCATTCACATCTATACATCCACATCTACATCCACATACATACATACATCCACATCCACATTCCACATTCACATCTATACAGCCACATCTACATCCACATTCACATCTATGCATATACATCTTTATGCATACATCCATTTTCACATTCATACATCCACACTCATCTTCATGCATACATCCATTTTCACATTCATACATCCACACTCCCATCTCCACATCCACACATCCACATACATACATCTCTTATCGCATCCTATCCCTTCCCATATCTATTTATAGAATATAAGGGAATTCTTATATTTGATATAAAAATTCTTTACGCATCTAATTATGCATAAATTCCATTTAAGGATACTAACACTTTCGAAATAAAAATCAATCTTTTATGCATCTTCCTATGCATAAATTCATTTTAAATGAGAATGACACTTTGAATTAAAATTCAATCTTTTATGCATCTTCCTATGCATAAATTCATTTTAGATGAGAATGACACTTTTGAATTAAAATCAATCTTTTATGCATCTTCTTATGCATAAATTCAATTTAGATGAGAATGACACTTTTGAATTAAAATCAATCTTTTATGCATCTTCTTATGCATAAATTCAATTTGGATGAGAATGACACTTTTGAATTAAAATCAATCTTTTATGCATCTTCTTATGCATAAATTCAATTTAGTAGGAATTACACTTTTAGAATAAAAGAATTTCTCTTATGCATCTAATTTATGCATAAAATCTATTTATGATGAAAATCACACTTTTAGTATAAAAATATCTTTTATGCATAACTCTATGCATGAAATCTAATATGCTAAAAGTAACACTTTTGATATAAAAATTTATCCATTATGCATACTTCTATGCATGAAAATAAAAATGATAAAAGTAACACTTTTGATATAAAAATTTATCCATTATGCATACTTCTATGCATGAAAATAAAAATGATAAAAGTAACACTTTTGATATAAAAATTTATCCATTATGCATACTTCTATGCATGTAAATAAAAATGATAAAAGTAACACTTTTGATATAAAAATTTATCCATTATGCATACTTCTATGCATGTAAATAAAAATGATAAAAGTAACACTTTTGATATAAAAATTTATCCATTATGCATCCTTCTATGCATGTAAATAAAAATGATAAAAGTAACACTTTTGATATAAAAATTTATCCATTATGCATACTTCTATGCATGTAAATAAAAATGATAAAAGTAACACTTTTGATATAAAAACTTATTCTTTATGCATAATATAAAAATTCAAGTTCTCCATGATTATAATGAAATTCTTTCAATTAATCTAGGATGATAATTCCTAGAATATGGTAGGAAGTCCTCTTTTTATGCTTTGAATGAAATTATTTTATGCGTAATTTTTATAAAATTTTTGCCATAGCTCCGCTGCTATGACTGATAAATCTCAATTTTTCTAAGGGATAAAGCTTATCATTAAGGACATAATTAGAATGGTCTCTAATTGGATCATCAATCCATAATGGATTGAATCATCAATATCCATAAACTAAAAGTATTGAAAAAAGTTATTAATTTAGCCTCAAGCATAGCTTAATCTTGGATTAAGGAAAAGCTTTATGAAAAGCTTCATTTGGATTGAGAATGGGTCATGAGTATGACCATTTCTTGAGTGAGAGAGAGAAATTACATAAAAACCATTAGAATTTAAACATAAATGGAAATTAACTTCAATAGCATTTATTAAATTATGTAACTCTTCACTACTATTCACCAATTAACTTCAATAGCATTTAAAAACCATACCAATTAAGCTTCTCAAGCTTGAGAGGGGTTGAGAAGAGAGAAACATTGAGAAATTATAGAAAAGATCAATATTCACTAATTACCTTACAAATTGCTTGATTCTTTGTTCACGGTAGAGGCCCCCAACCAATCTATTGGTTAAGTATGTTGATGGAGCCACTAATGGGGATTGAAGAAAGAGGGAAGCTCCAAAAACTAGTGAATTATTAAATGAATTCACAGTTCTTGGCTTAGGTGGAGTAGAGTAACGATGCATAAACACTATATATTTTTCAACAAGGGGGAGGCTTCTATTTATAGGAAAAATTGAGCTCCTAACCAAACAAACTGATTCTAGAATTTTCTAAATCAGTTTGGTCAATATTTGACCATTTTTAGGTCAGTTAAGCTAACTTTTTGGAACTAGACTTGAATGACAAGAGAGGAGAGATGAAATATCTCAATTTTTATGAGTTTAAAACTCATTCAAGCATGTGAAATATGCACCTCCTTTAAAGAACTCCCCTTCCTTACATATGTGTCATAATGGAATCATTATACCCAAAATATCTCATATTTTTAATATTGTTCATAGTTTTTTACTAATAAACCTTGTATATTTTCAACTCTTCATCTTATGTGAAATATACACCTCCTTTAAAGAACTCCCCTTCCTTACATATGTGTCATAATGGAATCATTTTAATATTGCTCATAGTTTTTTACTAATAAACCTTGTACATTTTCAACTCTTCATCTTATGTGAAATATGCACCTCCTTTAAAGAACTCCCCTTCCTTACATATGTGTCATAATGGAATCATTTTAATATTGCTCATAGTTTTTTACTAATAAACCTTGTACATTTTCAACTCTTCATCTTATGTGAGCATTTACTCATTTTTGGATACCCAAAATATCTCATATTTTTAATATTGCTCATAGTTTTTTACTAATAAACCTTGTACATTTTCAACTCTTCATCTTATGTGAGCATTTACTCATTTTTGGGTATCTTCTTTTACAAATTGGATTTATCTCCTCCCTACACATGGATCGATGCTATTGGCCCATAGGAACCTTAATTGGACCATAATCCAAAAATTTCTGAAAATCTAGACTCTTAGGCTAAGGTCCTTCATATCCATTTTCAATTACTTCTAATTGAACATTGGAAAGTTCTTTTCGAATTTCTGTTTCAGGGGAACTTATTTTAATAAGATGAGTTATTTTTCTACCCAAAAATATTCATAATCCGAATATTCTCTCTCTATAATATTTTATCTCTCTATGCCAAAACAGGCAGAGACAAGATCTCTTATATTTCAGAAAAGGGAATTGATTATAGGGGAAGATGCTGGACATTTTGAGAGGCTGGGGAGGAATCTTACAGCTGCTGTCAAGTATCTCTAAGTGGCAACTCCGTTAGAGACTTGGCTTAGCCTGATATCTTTTCAACTATAACTCTGATGTCTGTAAGATGAAAGTTGATTTGTATGTGTTTGAGAAAGACATGATGTTTTGTTATATTGAATTTAGTGGTCTTCTAAGTCGTGAGTGAAAATGTTACCTTGATAAGTTGTTGATGGGATCTCCCTAGGGAGGATCCATTAGGTTTTTGGTGTTTTCTACTCTTACATTTAAGCCCATGTCTTAGGGATGTTGAGACAAGGTCTAGTTTTGTTTTCATGAAGAAGGCTGAGAGTTGAGAGCTTGAATCTATTGTTGAGATTATTGTGATTTTATGATATAGAGTTTTATTTTTGTTATTTTAATCATGTTTGTTGAGATAGAACAACTATGGGTGCATAATTGTCCTGGGAATTAGAGCTAACTTATTGCTGAATCAATCACCTTCAGTTGAGAGGATTTGGTGTTAGATAGGGTCAAAAAGGTGTCAGCTATAGTACTTGGAGAGATCGAAGGGTAGATATGATCTTTTTGGGTTGAAGGGAATTAGTTCTAAGTCAAGTCTGGCAGTCAGAGGACTGTTAGCAGTCAGATAGACTGGTTAATGAACTTAATGGTGATTTAGTGTCAGCTATGAGTTAGTTACAATCAATTGAGAGTTGAGAGTGTTGGATCCATGCGAGGTTTGAGTTTTTTGAGGGTCTTCATTTGTTAGAGGATGCATAGGAGAGGATGTATGATTCAGTTAAATCAGCTGAGTCTATTTTAGATAGTTGAGTCAATTTAAGGCAAACTCAGCCCTGACAGGTGTCTCAAGGTTAGCACACAATTAGTTGTGCGTCTTAGATTTGTTGTGTTGGTTCTTTGTGTTTTTTGAGGTTTTTGATAGTGTAGTGGTGTTAGAGGACAGAGAGGTTGATGTATAGTGAGTCAGATTTGAATCATCTGAATTAGTTGGGTCTGCTACTTCAGGTTGGTGATCAGCACGAAGTCAGCAAGGGAGAGCTAATAAAGTCGGTGAATTTCTGAAGCAGGGAATTTGGAGTTCGCTGATACTAGAATACTTGTTGGAGCTTGGAGGACACTTAGGGAGCTTAGCGGACATATATCTGATTGGAATCAATAGAGCAAGCATCTAACTCAGGTTACAGTCAATGACTAATCAACAGATTATCAGCTTTTGAGGTTAGTCGAAGGTCAGTAGGTAAGATTCTGGCCAGGTTATAGGTTTTAGGTTAGCTAATGCTAGAGGATAATTAAGGAGTAGAGAGGACTCATATCGGACAGGGATCAGCGTCAATCTTTTGAATAAATTTACAGTAAGCTATTTGTGAGCTCATAAGGATTCTAGTCAACCGAGTGTTAGAGGAGGTGAGTTGTGGCATAGAGGTTGGAGATCAAAGGTGTTGGAGCCAGATCATACTGGTGGGGGGAGGACAATTGGAGGAATTAGTTGAGTCAAATTGGCGAGTGTTGAGGTGTGCGATTTTGTGAGCTGAAGGGCTGAGGATAGGAATAGAGTTAATTGGTGCCCTTGGAGCTAGGATTTTAGCATCCCGTGATTCTCGTTCCTTTATGTTTTCTTCTTGTGTGTCTGTTGGTGGTGTTATGGAGGCCATCACCTAGCATCCTCACAACATCATTCCACCTTCCCTTCTACTAGTGGTGTTATAGAGGCCATCTTGTGTGTCTGCTGGTGGTGTTATAGAGGCCATCTTGTGTGTCTGCTGGTGGTGTTATAGAGGCCATCTTGTGTGTCTGCTGGTGGTGTTATAGAGGCCATCACCCAGCATCCTTGTAACATCATTTCACCTTCCCTTCTATTTGATCTAGGGGATCATGCAACCTTGGTAGTGCCATCATGCAAATCATAATTTTGGCATCCATTTTCCTTGACATCGTTTGACACTAAGTTATGATCAACATTTGGCTTTTGCATGTAGCCTCTTGTATATGTTGTTTGTGCATGACCACCCTTTGATTTTGGGGATGAGATCATTGTAGGATGGGAGGATTTTTAGTATGCACGTGCACATGGGGCATGGGCCTGAGCACCTGGAACTTAGGGCATCTTTATGCATATGAGACTAGGGTACATGTGGCCTTGGGATCATAAAAAGAACATGGTCTATGTACTTTGTACTTTTTAATTTCTTTTAATAATATACACTTTATATTTTTTAGAGACTATGGCCCAAGCTTCTATGGTGACTTTTGCTCATATGAGTAGCACATGTATGTACTAATTCATGCTAATGAGTACAAGGATGTATTATGTCATGGTAGACTTCCCATGTCTAGGTCCTACTCCATATGATGCAGTGGATCTATGCTGGTACTCCCTTCATGAGTACAATCTCCATCTCCATCCAATATTCCATTCTTACACATATTATTCATAGGCTCTATGCATAGTCTTTATACATAAAGTTTATTTCATAATCTTTTTTAAAGCCTAGAAGACTATATGACTCTATGCATAAGACTATATGCATAGAGTCTATTACACATAGTCTCTCATCCATAAGACTCTATGTATAGAGGAGGTATAGAGTATATTGCATAGTCTTATAGATAAGAGTCTTTTGCATAGTCTTATGTCATTTGTATAGCATTATGCATAGAATCTATTACATAGTCTTATACAAAGATTCTATGACGTATAGACTCTTTAGCATAGTATTATGCATAGAGTCTATTACATAGTCTTATACATAGAGTCTATTACACATAGTCTTATGTATAGGAATTTTAAATATTTATGTTTGTGCATGGGTAGATGGCAAACAACTTGTAGCGCAATGTTACATGTGAAGGAGGAATAGATATCATGGTATTCTTTGTAAGTATATTACCTTGAATTATATCTTATTATTTACAGAAGAAAGATTTCCCTATCACAATATAAAATCAAATTTTACTTGTTTGTATGTCTGTATCTTAAAGCGGTGGACCACCTTCTATGGAGGATGAATATGGTTTTGCATTGCAATAAGGCTTGGAAGCTCTCTTTAAAAGGGTGTAAGAAGAAGGATGGATTATTATTTTGAAGGCCCTACTTGGGAAGTATGGCAAAGTACGTACATTCCTAAACCCATAACCACTTTGTTTTTTCTAAATTGGGTTTCAATTGTATTAGTTTTGTTGTGTTTTAGGATCATGTTACTACAAAGTGTGCCCATGTGCAACTCAGAAGCAATGAAAATGTGAGAGTAGAGGTTGAAGCTGTAAGAGGCGACAACAATCAGAATGTGTGAGAGTGTGTTTATTAAAGATGATGATGAGAGGACCTCAACGTAAGCCCAACTCCCTATACTCTTTTTGTTATCCTTTTTTTTTTCCTTTAGTCTTTTTTGCCTATGATAAGGGGATTACTTTCTGTTGCCATAATTCAAGATGTACTTCTTTAGTGATTAAGAAGTGAACACTATATTTAGCCTCAATCTTGTGTAAGATTCATTGTCTTTCACCTCTTAATGTTTATACATTACTATGATTATCTTCACGTTCTCTTACACATGCACAAGTAAGAAATAGGGGGCTCCCCTTGCATGCATTGTAGAAAACTACAACGAGCATAGGGGGCTCCTATTATGGTTGTAGGCACAACACTAACTATTTATAATATATTGCAAATGTGTAATTTTCTCATATAAATGTGTGGTTTATTAATATAAATGTGTATTTTTCATATTTTATAGACTTGACTATGTAAATGGGGGGGGAGATAATGGGACAGAGAGAAATTAGATCTGATATATGTTGCTCTCTCATGTTCTATCCTCCCCATTTTTTTTACATGGACTGCATCACCACTAGGCACACAGTTATGATTGTGGCTATATGTGCAGATGTAGCCACGTTCCCCTAACCTGACCAAAGCTAGATAACATAATTTCAAAACTCCCAAATTCCTTTATTGAGTCGTAGTTGTGGATATGACTAAGCTTTAATTCTCCTGTTGGCTCCTATATCAAGTACAAAGAGGAGGAGGAGATGCTGTTGTAGTAGATATAGGAGAAACAAGCTAACCAAGATCTACTCCCAATTATCTCATGTATTAATGTAACAACATGGGGCTCATAACTTGAAGTGATGCTATGAATGAACGAGTAAAAGAGGCCATCCACTTACATGTCCATATTTTCTACTTAGCCTTTAGGGTGTGTTGAAGAATCTAAAGATAGATATCAACTCAAAATAATCAACTTCCATACGACCATAACCTTTAATTATGAATAAATATATACCTTTGCAATCAAAATTGATGTAAATCAAAGGCTCTATGCTTTCCTGCCCACGTGTAGTCCTCCTACTACTACTGAGCTAACAAATGAGCCTACCTATTGTGTGTGCTAAGACCAATTCGATAATGTTGGCAATAATTTATGTGGAGACATATCTATTACAATCGATTTATGCATGTATGATAATAATGATACATCACTTAAGTGAGGTTTTACACACAATTTTAGACAACTTTGGGGATGTTTAATATTTTTCAAATTTTGCTCAATTTTCTTACAACAGTTTGCAACAATGTCCAATCTTCTTTTACATTTGAAAATTGGATTTGTAATTTAAAGTGAACCCTACTGTTTTCTTTTGATGTTTACAAATGATCGTCTTGTAAAAAAAGACTGTTTATTATGTATATATTCACAAAAACCTTATTAAAACAATATTTCTACACATTATTTAAGCGTATCTTTACTCCATCAAAAATTTCACATGGACCTATCCACAAAGGACTCCCAAGACATTGAAAACATTTTCTTTATATTTTTAGTAAAACCAATTGGGTTGAAAAAATAAAAAATATCTAATAAAAAATCCCCAAGGAATTTTGGATTGGAAATTTAAGATGATCAAGAATTGGGAACTACACTAGTACAAAATAAGATGTTAATCTCTCCAAGTGGGGGGGAAATTTTATTGTGAAATTAAGTGCAGGAAGTTTTACCCTTCAAATATTAGACAACGAAAAAAAGAACTGAACATATTTCAGACAACGAGAAAGAATTTAAATACTCATTAACATATACGACAACAAAAAATAATTTAAATACCCTTCATAAACATATGAGAAGACGAAAAATAATTTAAATACTCATCTGTGTATTTGAAGCCCACTAAACAAGTCGATTACATGGCATAGATACCATGGGCTTTGATATAGAAGTGAGCTTCTAATTATAATCTAGGTGTTAGAGATTCAACTTGAATTGACACTGGACATCATCTCAACAGAAGCTTATTGTTATGTGCATGCTGCACACTTATTCTTAAAATCTAAACCCTACTCTACATATTTGAGTGGACTGATGCCTTTTCTGCACACACAAAAAACATGTAATGATCAGTAAACTCGAAACAATGTCAATAGAAACTATTCAATGTTGATACAAAGTATATCATTGAGCTTCTTACCTAGTGGTATGGCTATCTTCTTCTTCTGGCTAGCATCAAGTTTATCGTCAAGTTTCTTCTCTTCATAAGGCAAAGTACACACAAATAGAAGGCAACTATCACTACAGCAGTCCTTGTCTTTTGAGCATACCGGCCCAAAGGGTAAACAAGAAGGAGCAGCTTTGTCTGCACAAATGTTGTCCACATTATATGTAGGTGCACATATAATCATCAAAATAGAAAGCTCAGCAAACTCCCTTAGCTAAGCTCAACCTTGATCATTATGGAGTTTGGTGTTGATATCCACATTATATATAGGTGCACATGTAAATAATAGAAAATTAAACAACTTAGCATACCGCACCTATAGCTTAGCTTAGTCTTTGCAAGTAGGTGCCCACAAGGCATGGCATGATTCATGTGCTTCCATATTGTACAGTAAAGATAGCATGTTATTAAATTCAAAAGCTATCGAAGAAGAAAGTATAAGTGGACTTGAATTTGCAGCACACAACCATACAACTACTAATTAGGATGGCTACATATATAGTACCTGGAATTGCTACCTTCTTTGTATCCACTATCATGGGAGCCTTGGGGCCGTACTTCTCCTCATAAGGCAAAGAGCATAGGAACAGAAGGCAACTATCACTGCAGCAATCTCTATCCTTGGAGCAAACACCACCAATGGGAAGACAAGTAGGGGCTTTCTCTGCATTCCACACATAAGGCAAAGAAGGCGGCTTGGATTTGAAGGTGCAAAATTATCTCACCACGGGCTTTGAATAGACACTTAGCAAGTCCTAATAATACGGACGGGCGCTTGTTCCTTGGACGTTATTACAAACGACGTCATCACCATTAGTATTGTTTTTTATTATTATTTTTTGATGAAATGATATTTTAATAATACCGAATACATGTGGGAAGGATGCGGATTAATATTATGACCCTTCAATACTATAAATGATCATAGTGTTGCTATAATGCCCATGCCGATGGCTTTCATCTTATTTTTCCAGCACTATCATGGTCATGGTGTAAGGACCACCACTATCATGGTTATAGTATAAGGACCACCACTATCATGGTCATGGTGTAAGGACCACCACTATCATGGTCATGGTATAAGGACCACCACTATCATGGTCATGGTGTAAGGATTTACCTACAATGGCTACCTTCTTGTTGTTATCCATTATAATTGGAGCCGCCTCGAGTTTGTAGTCCTCATTATTGTAAGGCAAAGTGCATAGGAATAGAAGGCAGCTGTCACTGCAGCAGTCTTTGTCCTTGGAGCAAACTCCACCGATGGGTAAACAAGAAGTAGGGCCTCCCTCTGATTGGAGTTTTCGTGTGTACATGCACATGACACACACACACACAGAGCACATCATTGCTTGTAAGCACGCAAACTCTTGTGGAATAATAATATTGGGCTCCTATTAATCTACATTGGTAATTCTAGGCACGATATAGACATGGCACAGTAAATGTGTCATGGTACGTAGAGGAAGCTATAGGAGCCTTCTCTGCACGGAGACAACACTGGTGTGTGCAGAAATATATTTCAACTCTACGAACCATAACAAATTCTGAAAACATTCGAAATGGTTTTATATGTCTTAATTTCTCACCTTGGACGAGGGCTAGCTTCGTACTAGCCATTGCCACCAGGCCCTCTACTTCCTTTTTCTCGTAAGGCAAAACACACACAAATAGAAGGCAGCTCTCACTGCAACATTCGTTGTCCGATAAGCACACAGTAGCCAGGGCTTTGCAAGGTGTTGGTGCCTTCTTCTTCATGTCTGCATGAATCAATAAAGATGTAGAGATTAATGAGCAATATGCACGCATGATCAGTTTGTTTAAGCTGTCAGTAGAATCGCATCACTATCCTGAAGATTGGGTAACAGTAGCTGCACTGATCAGATGAGCAGGGATCATGTAGACTGCAATGCATTCAGAGCTCAGCGGCCACTTCCTTATATAGCCACCACCAGCAGAACCAGATTAATAACCCTGATTCATTAAACTGCCATATAATTAACTCCTCATCCTACAGTACTACATTAATAACGAGTCTCCATGTCATCGAGGACCCATCCGACTACCTCAGGATAGATAGGCCGCTGAATCCAATTTTTGCAACAGCCAGCCAATTCAACTTAGTCTATTTCTAAATTCTTTTTCAAGGATTGGAATCTGCATACTTGGTTCTTTAATTCCTTGTCAAAAGCCTCATTCATCGTGTCTCTCTCTCTCTCTCTCTCTCTCTCTCTCTCTCTCTATTAGATAGGCCTCCTCTGCCTCATTCATCGTCTCTCTCTCTCTCTCTCTCTCTCTCTCTCTCTCTCTCTCTCTCTCTCTCTCTCTCTCTCTCTCTCTCGGTTCGTACTCCTCGGCAGCCGGGCGGTCCTCCACCACACGCAGCGCAGCGCAGCGCACCGCGCTTAAAGAGAAGAGCATTACCCACGACGTGGATTCAAGCGCCAAAACGTTTCGTGTCTGACTCTCACCCCAAAAGCTTTATTTAGACCAGTGTTCACAACAGCAGAAAACATTTCATTTTGCTTAAGAGAGACCAAAACCTTGGTTTTGAACTTGAAATTTTTAAAGGTTTCTATTGCAAAAATATAACTAAAATGCCTTCAAATTTGCAGGTCTATTTGAACTTGAAATTTTTAAAGGTTTCTTTTGCAAAAATATAACTAAAATGCCTTCAAATTTGCAGGTCTATTTTCGAATTTCAAGGTTAATTTTTAAGATTTGCCATTCACCTCACATTAAACATCCGTTTTTCGTGAACACTGACTGCTTTAGACTCAGTCTAGAATCCCGATGCTTCCCCCCCAAAAAAAAAACATTTTTCCCGGCCAGTGGAAAAAAAGAAAAGGTTGGAAAACCTAGGTTTTATTGCGAAACGTTCATGATTGTTTGGGTTTCATAACTGAAATTCATAAAAATTGACCGGCCGTGCAAGCCTAGAAATTTGTAAAACTTTACCAAACTGTGCAAGCTCCTCCAGAATTGTTAGCGCCCGCCAAAATGATGTTTTAAAAATGCATCAATAAATGTGTTTCCTTTCAATATTTCATTGCACAACTTATTCTACGGCAAGCCAGGGGGGGGAGAGAGAGAGAGAGAGAGACAGTGACAGAGAGAGAATCCTAGTAACAACATCATTTAGTCATGATCCATATATGGATTAGACATTGAGTAGTTCCATGGTTGCTCAAAGTGTTGAATACATTTACACCCATTGTACAATGGTCTTGCACGTTGAATAGTTCTAAGGTTGCTCCAAGGGTTCAGTATTGACCTTCTTCATGCAACGATGTTGCAAGCTGTTCAATAATTCTAAGGTTTCTCTTGGTAGAGTCTAAATTCTCTAATTAATCATCCAGTTGTAACTGAATACTCTATCATCAAGTGAAGATTCTATGATGGGTCTCGTCCTCATCCTCAACAACTAAATATAGCACAAAGCAAAAGCATTAATGGTGGATAAGCATAGGACTGTGACATAGTTATTCATGGTACGATTAGTAGGAGTTCTTCACGCCCTAAGATACCAAATATTTTGAAGTCATTAAAATCATAGCTCAGGTAAGCAAAGACAGACAAAAGGGTAAGGAGAAGTGGGGAGAAGCTCTAAAGATACTCTCTAGAAGTCTAGAAGATACGATGAGGAAACAAATTAAGATACCACTTGAACGTATACTTGTGGAGACAAGGGAGAAGTTTTTTTACAAAAATGTGGACGTCAAAGTCTTGCACAAATTATTTACAGAAAAGACTCCATGTTTTAAGGTAAATGATAGATAGAGACTCCGAGGTTAAGTGTGCATGTTCAAGAACATAATAGGAATGGATGACCTGAAACAATATTAAATAACTCCGAAAAATTCAATGTCCAAAATGGACCTGTTGGGAGAAATTATAGTCTTTTTACATTAAAAAACAAAGAGAAATAGGCAAAATAAAGCACGTCCTCATCTACAAAGGTTTTCACAATAATTCTAGTCACGACTTTGGGCCAATTTGTACCAACTCCCAAGCTCACATTAGAGGGGGAGTTGTACCAACTCCCAAACTCATCAATTGCGTAAGCATCATCTCATGAACCTTAATTGTGTTCATAAACACAGTAACTTGAAACAAAAATAATGAAACTTTGGGAGTACATAAAACTCTAGTACTCGATATAGTACTCATGATGATTCAATAAGCATTTGCACTAAATAAACTACTCTTTGCAAAAATGTTTTAGTTGAGATGATTCAATTAGAATTTGTACTAAATAAACTACTCATTGTAAAATCTTTTAGTCTATAAAAATATGCTAATATTTTTTTTTAACAATTTTATGACTAACCTAAACATATACTTATTTAAGTGAGCTACCTTTATTGCATGAACCTTAGAGTGTTCATAAACATGGTTGGGGCATTCCGGCATCATGCACCGAGAGCTCTAGGTGCATGCCGGTAGCTTCCAATGCATGTCGATAACTACTGACATGCACTCGGAGGTACCGGCATGCACCCAGAGCACCCAATGCATGCCACATGCTACCTAAGTATGTCAATAGCTATCGACATGCATTGGGTGCTCCGCGTGCATGCCGATGGTGGCTTCCAATGCATGTCAACATGCCACACCATTTGGTGACATCAGGTAATGTGCGGAAGGAGGCAAGACCTTATATGGAAAGCATGGCTGAGACTCATCTTCACCAACTAATTAATGAGGTGCCTTCAACATTGCCACATGAGGAGGAAGAGGACGGTCTTAACCCATTTGTCTTCAAATCCACATCATGGTCTACTTGGCCTATTGTATTGGTGAATTAGAAACAAAGGCTGTGAGAAGAGAAGGGGCAAAGAAGCACGGACTTCTAAAAAGAGACGGCCCTCAGACACATGAGGAGTTTAATCCAAGATGCTAAACAAGCGGGGGTCGTACAACCGTTCTCTAGAATGATATCACACATTTTATGAACCCGTTGGATGAGAGTGTGGAGAAAAAAGTCTAATGCAGTCATAGGTAGGGGAGTCAGCACACACAGGAGAAGCCCCTCATCTAGACACCCTAGGTTGTACGGGGAAGTCGTGGAATCTCATGACTCTTGCGCAGACCTGGGCGAGGAGGTAGCAACTCACACACAGAGCAAGACTGCTAGTGCCCCTCTGCAACGGAGTCTCTTGGCAAAATGGGAAACGACAAGACCCATTCTAGAACCAACATGCAGAGACCACCTTATGGGTGGAAGTGGAGTCAAGGGGGAGGAAGGAGGTCAAGAGAGCCTGAGTAGACAAAGTTTGAGAATGCAACCAACCTCCCAAAGCTAACTGAGCTGCATGTCTTTGCTATGGGAGGTCAAGAGAGCCTGAGTAGACAAAGTTTGAGAATGCAACCAACCTCCCAAAGCTAACTGAGCCACATGTCTTTGCTATGGGGAGAAACATTGAGGTAATTGAAAGAGCCAAGAAGAAGTACCCTTACACCAAACCCATTGATGTAGGAGGTCAGTTTAGCTGCGCTTAGACACGCTAATAGGAGGGTGTATACACGCGTTTTGTCAGTTTAGCTGCGCTTATACACACGTATTTCATAGATTATTCGCGTACATACACGCGACTTTTAAAGATTTGACGCGTCTATACACGCGTATTTCACAGATTATCCGCGCATATAAATGCGACTTTTTACAGAGTTGATGCGTCTATACACGCGAACAGAGAGCAAAAAAAAAATCTAAAGAGTGCTATTTGGTACCTGAATGCTGTTCCAGCATTCCAGCACCCAATAACACTCTCTGGATTTTTTTTTTGAGTGCATTGGACCATCCACGAGGAAGATTTAAGACAAGAACGACATGAATGCATACATTGTCAATACATGATTCAAGACAGACATGAATGCAATACTATTGATTCACGATTCAATATTACTATCAAAATTTTATGTGTACACATATATACAAGGGAGTCCATATGTCGAAGTAGCCCATGGCTTCAGTTACAAAAATATATATACAACCACATCCTCAATATGGAATGTGATACTATAAGTCTGAGTACTACTCAGACCCAGATGATGACTCGCTGCTCCCTCCATGATCAGATGAGCTCACATCGGTCAGAATGTCCGATGAGTAGTGCTCACGTCCACCCTCTGCAGTGGCGGCAGGTGGATCATCAGTAGCTTGTGCCTGTTCAAGTAATATATAGTATATAAGTATATATATATGTAATTCAATAAACCAAAATCATTCGTTTAGAGTTTTCAAGTACCTGTCGATCGTATGGTCTCATGGCCATCTCAAAGTGCGCGTCCGTAATACGTCCCTCGACTCTGAAGAGGGCCCACGTGTCACGTCTGCTATGCCGACGAGCATACCGAGTATCGTGGGCTGTGGGATTCCTCCCCGTAACCCATCGTTGTATCATAATCAACACAATTTGTAAGATTAAAATAATCATAGAATCAATGAATTAAGTAAACAATCAAGTAAAGTGGCAAGATACTTACGAACTCTGCCTCCCATGACTCGACGCCGCCAGATCTGAAATGCGAAGATCCAATGGTCTCCATCTGGATCCGTCGTGCCTCCACATGCTCCCTGCTCTTCACGCCACCCTGTGCTCGTTTCTTTGCCTCCTTCCACTCGCATTTGTTCGCAGTGGTAGGTTTCTTGGCAGGATAGCCACCTGCAGCTACATTTAACCCATCATCGTACGGAAGTTTCTTAAGGTGAGATCTTTTATTACTTAAGATCTCCCTTATTCGCGTCCTTCCCCATACATCCGAGAATGTCGCATGTGGGGGATTGGGGTACCGACTATGTACAGCCTCTATCACCTCCCCAACTAATCGGCTATTTTGATCTTTAAATCTAATAAAACAATTTCTATACAAGTTTGATACTACCCCACGCATTTACTCCATTACCTCTTTCCCCCTCGCATCCATCACTATTCCACCCCTATCCGTCACATCATAGCAGATCACTCCCTCCACCTCTCTCATCTCCTCCTCATCCTCACTGTCTCCTCTAACTCTTCTCCCTCTATCTCCTCTCTCACCGCGTGCCCTACTACCTCCCCCACCAAAGCACCCGCCGCATCCTCCACTCCCACTCTTCCTACTACTGTGGGTGGAGTCATGACTGGGGGATTGTCTACGTGACGGTGGCTGTGAGCCCTGACGTGACGGTGGCTCTAAGGGAGTACGTGATGGTGGCTGTGAGCCCTGACGTGACGGTGCTTGGGAGGGTGTGCGTGAGTGTGTCTGGGACGAGGTATGTCTCCTAGGTGGGTGTGGAAGAGGAGAAGCTACATGCCATCTCGTCGGACTCGCAAGCATAGATGGCAGTGGAGTGCTCTGGATACTCGCGGGCGGGGTATAGATACCAGGCATGGAAGGAGGGGATGGGCATACATGTACTCTGTAAGCTCAACTGGACCAGGATGGCATCCAAAATGATTTAGCATCTCCATCAGCCAATTGCTGTACGCAAATGGATCGGATGAAGAACCTGGATCCATAAAGAATCTACAAAAATAAAAGTATATACATGATTGCATCAAAGCACAAATGCAAGCTAGCACATATGATTTTATGAAGGCAAGCCATATGCAGATGGGATCATCTCTCTGAAGAACCTGGATAGCAAGCACGGGTGGGTGAAACACAGTCGCGTGTATACACCCGTCAAAAAATACGTGTATATGCACGTGAACGTCTGTGCAGACAGCATACACGTAGATATACACGCGTTTCTACACGCGACCTGTAAAATTTTTTTTTTGAAAGCGATCGACCTCCGACAAATCGTCCTTATAAAAAGCTCACTGTCGCCGACTGTCACCAGATGGCAACGAGAGAAGGAGAAGGACGGAAACAAACGCATAAAGGAAAGAGACAATAGCATAAACAAATGGAAGGAAAGAGACAGGACAAAGGACAAACTGACTCACCTCTAAAAAAGTGAGTCTTCTTTTTGGCTGGTTTCCTTCACCCGCGTGTGCTCCTTGCACTTAGGTTTGGTGCTCTGTTGGAAGAGGCGGCGACGAGGGAGAGCAAATCTTTAGTTTGAAAATGTTTATTTAGAGAAGGCGGGTTATTTTTAGGTATAGACAGGTCATCGCATGTAGAAGCGCGTGTATTTTCGCGTTTATAAATCAGTCGCATTTATACACGTGATTTTTAGGATGTAGCCGCGTTTATACACGCGATTTTTAGGATGTAGCCGCGTTGATACACGCAATTTTTAGGATGTAGCTGCGTTGATACACGCGATTTTTATACTTTCATTAAAAATTGATTATGATTTTGTGTTTACTCTTTTGTACATAGGATGTCATCAACCTCCTCAAGCAGTTCTGGTGAGGATGAGACAATGCGTGTAATCGCGATATGTGGTTGGGACAAAGGATCAAGTGTATGTGTAATCGATGTCAAGGATGCATTGTACGAGCACGTCAAAATACCTTGAATCACATCTCCATGTATGGAGAATTGAATCAAACAGGTTTAGAGGTGAGTAGATGTAAATTGATAGTATTCAAATGACTCATGGTATCCAAATTAAATTAATGGAGTTGTAATATATATACTCTAATTGAAGCAGGATGTAGTACCACACCCTAACATGGTGCCCTACGCGTAAAATGAACGTGCATGAGGTATAATGTACTATTCATTTATTTTTCAGATATGTTAGTTCCAAAGCAATTGATCCAGACGTTGGATGATGCGCATGTTATGGCAGTGGAGGTGGTTTGTTTGGTAGAGAAGACTTTTTTGCGAACCATTCTCATAAGTCAACTACATCTCATTGTGCATTTAGTGGACGAAATTGCTTTATGTGGCACTGTGCATGCACGTTGGATGTTCTTCCTAGAGCGCTTCATGAAGACCTTAAAGACTTTGTGAGGCAAAGTGCAAGGCCCGAAGGAAGCATGGCCGAGGGTTGGTTGATACAAGAGTCTCTTGTATATATTTTAGAATTTCTTGGTCAGGTGGACAGCTCTTTGCCACCCACGACTATGGAGCAATGAAGAGGACTTGAGGATGACCTCTATTGTGCCTCAAGGAAAAGAACAGAGTAAAGTAATTGACAGAACATTGATTGATGATCTCAATTTCACTTACATCCTTAATAGTGATATGATGAGCAAATGGGTTACAAGATATGAGGATGCAAAGACAAAAAGGCAAGCAGAAAGAGCTCTCTTTCGGAGGCAATATGGCTCTCGTAAGGCGTACCCTAAGCATCTAGCAACACTTCCGAATGATATCCATGTTAATTGGTTGCATGAGGAAATGGAGAGAGCAGAGAGCGACGAGGGGCTGCATATCACGGCGGAAGAATGGGAGTATGCACGAGGATGCATGTTAAAGGTACATAGAACTAATGTTTTGCATTAGTTGTAAGTGATTTGCTTTTAATATTTATTCACATTGCTTACACAAATATTGCTTCTATTTTGGTCCAGTGCACTATGTTCAATGCTATATGGTGTGAAGGCAAGCATTTTCGAACACAAAGAATTGATGAAAAGAGGAATACACAAGATTGCGGTGTCATTAGTAGCTTTGAGGGAGCTAATGGAAAAATGGATGATTATTGTGGCACAATCCAAGACCTATTTAGTCTTGACTTTTGTCGCTTCTTTGTGTATGTTTTGGATGTCAAATGGCAAATGAACGTGGTGGAAAAAGGACCTAATGCAACGATAAAATGCCATGCAAGTGGCTATGTAACTATTGACTCTACAAAGTTTTGGCAAACAAAGAAAGATAGGCTCGTATTGCCACAACAATGTGAGCAGGTATGCATTTTTTTACTAATGTGTTTCATGTACATATATATCTAAGCTCGCGTTGTTGTGCCATGGCACGTCTATGGTGTGAAACCATGCATATGAGACTATCAAATGCAAATCTAGATGCATGGGATTAAGTGCTATGATGAGTCATTATATGATGCCCATGTACATATGTTCATATTGTAAATGAGGTTCAATAAGACGAGCTGAGGCTGAGTCAGGTCTCAAAGCTTTTGTATATGAGTGTGGTGTGAAATATGGAGCGGATGTCCAGGATTGAGGAAAAAGGGCTACCATTAGGGCAGGCTTCTATGCAAAGGCCTCAAAGCAAAGAAGGGTTTATATACAGATGTATATGGTGTGATGACCCAGAACATGCAAAGAAAGACTGTGCTAGCTATAAAGAAGCCCTCAAAAATCAACTTGTGTTTTTCAAAGATGGGAAAATCCACCTTACAGAGACTGGTCCTCCATTAAGCACAAACTTTGGGAAAGGAGGGATGAAAAAGCTGGTTGAGGATATGGTTGCTAGCCATGCTATCTCTATGGTTGAGGCAGCAACCTATGGGTTAAAGGCTGGTCAATCAAAGCAGGGATCTGAGAATGATGAAGATTATGAGAATGAAGATTTTTGGCCATCAACAATGGAATTAATTGCGTCAAAGAAGGTGTCTAAGCAAGCTTTGCATGAGGCAGGTGACTGTATACGTCTTGAGACTGGCTGGGAGGAGCCTGTGGATTCTTTATCTGTTCATGCCTACATTGCAAAATGCCAGAATAATGAGGCACAGGTAGAGGAAAAGCGTAAGAGGGAAAATGAGGAAGGAGGGCCATCAAAAAGGGTCACTCGTGGTAGTGAAAAGAAGGATCCTGGGCCATCACATATGCCTCCACCGCATAACAGACCTCCACAGGAAGTATCAATGGAAGAAGTGCCAGCAAAAATGAAGCATGAGAAGGAGAAGGGTAAAGGGAAAAGTCCACTCTACAAGCTTCAATCTGATATTGAAGCCGCAAACAGATCTCAAAAAGGTGCTTGAAGAGAGGATTCTAAACAGTAGGGTGGAATTTACACTAGGGAAAGTCTTGGGGATTGCAAAGAAAGAATTCCATGATGAGATAATTGATATTATACGAAGGAAAAGGCAGTCCATAATTGAATCTATTCCATCACAAGGGGAGGCAAGCACTTCCAAGACTCATGGAGTACAGGTACAGTAAAAGGAAGAGAGAGAAAATATGGTGGAATGTAATCACTCTGCTGATGGGGCACGACAAGTGCGCTTTGTGGAAGAGGATGATGAAAAAGAAGTTCTTACAAAGAGTCATTACTCCAGGAGCCATTGGGCAAGGGCCACCACTGAAACCCTTGTCAAGATAGGTGACTTGGAAGAGCCGTATGTCGCTCTAATCGACCATGGGTCTGAAATAAATCTTATGGCTAAAAATCTCTACAACAAATGTAAGTGGCCAATGGATGTAGATCATGGGTGGATGATTAAAGCACCTAATAAATCATCTGGAGAGATCGTATCCCCTCATCCTTGGGCAACCCTACATTACAGCTGTGAGGATGGAAACAAAAGTTTTGGATGATGGCTCGGCATATGCAAGAATAAGGAGTAAAGATGGCAAGAAAGCTGTTCAGTTCTTGACAGTTTGCATTAACCATGAAAGGAACCGTGAATCTCTTCGAGCACAATCACTCCCAAAGATAAATAGAGAATTCATGAACTACAGGGAGATGAGGGATTTTGGCCAGGTGCCATTGTAAAGCGGGATTCCAATGGTACAAGGGGAAATGAGTTCTCGCAGGACTCAATCAATGTAAATAACTTTTCAGTAAATTTTCAGGGATTTTCTAGCTATGGGTCATTGGTCTTTGTAAAAAGCAAGGATTTGAAGCATGGCATGCGTAGACATGTACAAAATGAACAAGAAAGTCTTGAGCAGTGTGGTCTTTTGGAGAAGAATGAGTTTATTTCAGGGGTGCTTGATGAGGTGTCATTTGTAGATACTATGGATGTGCTTTTTGATATGGGAAGAGCATGCTTACATGGTGGAAATGAAATGATAGAGGTGTCATCTGTGGAGATGTATGATATAATCCGGGAATTTGAGGGGGTGGAATGTAAAAACATGAATTGCGAGATGGATGCTCATGTTGATACAAAGTATAAAACAGTTGCAAAGAAGGTGAAACCAGTTGCCTTGCCCTTGCCACCAGGAAGTAAGGAAAAATTAGATGAAGCCTCTATGCAACCGAATCTCAGAGATCCAAAGAGAATTGGGCATAAGTTTACACAGGAAACCCTAAAAGAGCTGAAGATTGGTGAAAAGGATTTTTTGTTGCCAGTTGAAAGGGAATGCTTTGAGGAGATGCTTGTAAAACATGGGAAGGCCTTTGCTTTTCAGCCACATGAGATAGGCTGTGTTGATCCAAGCATAATAGCACCAATGGTGATCTTCACTGTTCCACATGTGCCCTGGAACCTGCGGCCAATTCCAGTACCAAAGGCTCTCTTGCCAAAGCTGATGGAATTACTAAAAGAAAAGATTAGGATGGGAATTTTGGAGCCATCATGCGCTCCATATTCCAACAGATGGTTTACTGTGCCAAAGAAAAATGGAACATTGTGCTTCATTCAAGACATGCAACCTGTAAGCAAAGTCACAATCAGGAATGTGGGAGCAGGTCCGATTGTGGATGAGTTTGCAGAAGCATTTATAGGGAAAGCTATATACTCTATGGGTGATCTGTATTCGGGATATGATCAGTTCCAGCTGGATATACAAAGCAGGGACTTGACCACAATGAAAACTCCTTTGGGATTAGTAAGGATGTGTACCTTACCACAGGGAGCCACCAACTCAGTGGCACATATGATGAATGGAATGAATAAAGTCTTGCGAGACTTCATACCACAAATAACTATGCCTTTTCTGGATGATGTGCCAATAAAAGGCTGTGATGAGAAAGACAAAGATGGGGATTTGGATTCAAAAGGGTGCCGCAAGTTTGTGGCAAATCATATAAAGGATTGTGATATGATTCTATCCAGGCTTGAAGAGGTGAATCTTACTTTATCTGGACTGAAATCGGTGTTTGGGGTTGGTGAAGTGCTAATAGTGGGACATCTTTGTAGTACTAGTGGACGCCGACCTTGTCCAGCCAAGATAGATGCAATACAAAGAATGAAAGAGATATGCATTAATGTTACAGAGCTGAGGAGATTTCTTGGTGCATGTGTCTTTTATGTTATTTGGATCCCACATTATGCACATGTAGCAGATCCTCTTTATCAACTTTTGAGGAAAAATCAAAAATTCCTATGGAGTGCAGTACATATTAAAGCTATGCGGAAGCTGAAGTGTTTGCTCCAATCATCACCTACTCTAAGGAAGGCAGATTATGAGTGTGGCAAGCCTGTGATTGTTACAGTTGATACTAGTCCTACTGGAATAGGATGGGCAGTAGGGAAAGATGATGAGGATGATCACAGGTATGTAATCAGATTTGGGGCAAAGGTATTAAGCATTCGTCAACGAAAATATCCGCAGATCAAGAGAGAGTTATGGGGAATAGTCACTGCTTTAAAATGTGAAAAAGAATATCTCATTGGGGCATTTGTACTTGTGGAAACTGATTGCTTACCACTCCTTGGGATGATAGCAAGCTGTACCACTCCAGATATTGCTATGCTTAGGTGGATTGCCTATATCAAGTCACTAAATCCTGAGTTTGAGCATATTGCAGGAAAAGATAATCCAGTTGCAGATATGCTATCAAGAGCTAGGTATGAAGATGAAAAAGAGATTATTAGTGACATTGATGATGTAGGTACAAAGTTCTACACTACTGCATATGCAAAGGGGGACCATACTTGCCTATCAAATGCACTTGAGTCTTTTACTGAGGAAATGTATGAAGGAGATTGGTTGCTTATTGGTCAATACTTGAGTACTCTGAAAAGACAGGAAAATTGGTCTGACTCAGAATTTAAGAGGATCCGCAGAAAAGCATATGGTTATTTTCTAAAGGATGGGTACCTCTGGAAGCATCCTAAGCAGAGGAATGCTATGCCACAGAGAGTCATATGTGATAAAGAGACTCAAGGGAAGCTTGTGAAAGAATTCGATGAGAGTCTCTGGGCTGGACATTTAAGTGTGTGGGCGACCTTTACCAAAATAAAGGAAAGATATTGGTGGGAAGGAATGTACAAGGATATTTCCCAATATGTGGAAACATGCATGGTATGTCAAATGTGCTCAAATGTGCGACATCGTGATGGCTTGCAACCAACCTACCCACCTGCCATGCAGTACAAATGGGTAGTGGATCTAGTTATAATGCCTTTGGGAATTTGGCAGATGCGGTACATAGCACTTGCAAGAGAAGATTTGACAAATCAGGTAGAGGGGCGTGCTCTTAGAACAAAGAGTACGGAAACAGTATGCAAATTTCTCTTGGAAGATGTGATTTGCCGGTATGGTTGTGTTGGGAAAATAACAGCTGATAGGGGTGAGCTAGATGTTGAAGAAGCAAGGGAATTCTTCTCTAGAATTGGCATCAAACTGTCCCTAACATGTGCTTACAATCCTGAGGGCAATGGTAAAAGTGAGCGAGGACATCCTCCAATCATTAAAGCTTTGGCTAAGGCATGCAGAGAAAGAATGCAAGAGTGGCCAAGGCTGCTACCATATGCTTTGTGGGCTGACCGTACAACTCATAGCTCAGTGTGACAGGATACATGCCTGCAAAATTAATGTATGGTCAGAAGCTAGTAATGCCAGTTGAAGAAGTAGTTCCAACTTGGAATGTATTGCCCTGGGTGGAAGGATTGAACAGGGAAAACCTCCTTGCATTGCGAATAAGGCAGCTGGAGAGGAGGCTTGAAGATGTAGAGCTTGCTAAAGCTCGTTTGAAAGATGCAAGGTTGAAAAATAAAGAAAGATTTGATAGAAGACACAGACTCCGGCCAAAACCTATTGAAGAAGGTGATTGGGTCCTCATGTATGATAGTAGCCTTGACAACCAATTCACTGTTCAAAGAAAGTTTGCAAAAAGATGGTTTGGCCCTTACATTGTCAAGCATGTGCATGGAAATGCCACGTATACCCTGTGTGAGCTTGATGGAACAGAGATAAAGAATCTTGTAGCAGGCAAAAGGATCAAGATGTTTAAAAGAAGGCTTGACAGTGATCCTTTTGATTCACAGGGAACTCAGGATGAGAGGCTTGATAGTGATAACATGGATATGGCTGAAGAGGAAGAGGATAATCTCCCTAATAATGTAGAAGATGAAGACAACATCCAGATATATGTGGATCTTGATGATGATTTGGCACATACCAGAGGATGTGCAGGTTTAGAGGGGGTGGATGTCGTGCCATGGCACGTCTATGGTGTGAAACCATGCATATGAGACTATCAAATGCAAATCTAGATGCATGGGATTAAGTGCTATGACGAGTCATTATATGATGCCCATGTACATATGTTCATATTGTAAATGAGGTTCAATAAGATGAGCTGAGGCTGAGTCAGGTCTCGAAGCTTTTGTATATGAGTGTGGTGTGAAATATGGAGCCTTATGCTTATGGTAGACCTTGCAGTAGGGAACACCCTTCTCAACATGTATGGAAATGTGAGAGCATGTATGATATGAGGAATGGTTTTGAAGAATACCTTTTGGAGATATCGTGGAATGAGCAAAACAAGAAGAACTTTAATAAGATACTGCACACATTCAAAGTTCTTGTGTATCCTCATAGGCAGAATGATCCCTTCAATAATATCTTCATGCCCATGGATGGTGAACCTAGTGGAAACTATGCTAGTGAGAGCTATTTCAAAATGACTCTTGTGAGTATGGTGGTGGTGGTTCTGCTGTTACTCAGACCTCATGGGTAAGTTGGGAACACTCAGTTATATACATGGTCTGCGTGGCTATGTAAATGATGGTATGAGTGGCTTGCCAAAGGGATATGTTAATGATGTGAATGGCTACCCATGTGCATGTTGTGTAGTAGTTTCTCTATGGTATCGATGGGCTGAGACAATGAATACCTCTTATGGGAGTGCAAGCATGAGGCATGCTTGCATGAGACAATGAATACCTCTTATGGGAGTGCAAGCATGTGAATGGCTACCCATGTGCATGTTGTGTAGTAGTTTCTCTATGGTATCGATGGGCTGAGACAATGAATACCTCTTATGGGAGTGCAAGCATGAGGCATGCTTAGTAGACTTATGACATGTATATGATGTTTGATGCAGCTTTGGTCCAAGCATTTTGCGTATGAGAAGTAAATATATCATATGTATTAAAAGCTTATGAAGGGGCAGCTTGCGTGGTAGTAACAAAAAAAAGAAAAATCCGAAAATAATGCAAAAGAAAGGTGGCGCATGTGTTTTTTCGAACTGGGGAAATACGAGAATTTTGCTGCAAAAGGGGATGCGCCCGATTTCCTTGCGGGAAGCGAAGAAAAACCAGAGAAGCGGGGGGGGGGGGCGCAGAGGTGTGTGCAGAAATGAAGAACCAGGGTCGTCATCTACCAGAGAATTTTAAATCAAAACAGTGTCTACTGTTTACAGCTTGTTGGAGTTAGAATTAAAGAGGGATTTGAGTACTATTTAAAGAGATGATTTTCAGATCATACACGTTCTCTTTATTGCGCAGTCTGCAGCGAAGCGGCCATATAGAGATTAGCGAAAAATCAAAGAAAAATTTCGCTTGTTTACTTTCAGATAAGTGGTTTTTTATTTTTGTTTACTATTTCCTACGATTTAGAAAAATCGTATAGCTTATAAACCCTTAAAGGTTTTGGAGAATGAGAAGATTTTGGGACTTGGAGAATTGTGGAATAAAAGTATCAAAAATACAATAAGGTTCCTGAAAGTTGGTTTTATTTTCTACTCGATTGGATTTTGGAATGCAAGTCATGGAGTTTCCTAAAATCACATGAGCATGTTATAGATATGCCATATGTTATCTTTTGTTTGTGAGCTGTTGGAATTTAAAAGCAGGTTTTCAGGAGATAAAGGGACACCTTGAAATGATGGAATTGGTGTCACTTGATGTATGTAATGTAAATGGTCACATGTATGTGGGAAATTTTTGAAGATTATGTTATGCCTACATGTGATTGGTTTGAGGGATTTGGAAAAAGGAGTCAGTAAATCTATGCTTGGAACAGGACATGCACTTGATACACAATTTATGTGCAATCATCAAGCTGAATTCGGGAATGTAATGAGGTGAATTGGCACATGTTTATGTCATCAAAAATGGAGATGTCTTATGCTCCTTGGAGAGTTATGTGTATGAATTTCCTTGTGGGAATCAGAAGCTACTCTCACAGCTAGAAGTCTCGTACTTTCCCAGCGACACCGTCCACGTCACGACAGCGTACCCCTTGACTTTTGATATGCTAATTAATTACTGCAGTATGTGTATTTGAGTAGGTTATCTATTTGCCAATGGTGCATGACATTAAATGGTAGTACGTCATCCCTATTGCACCACGTTCCAAAGTGATGTATAATACATTCACTGATATGGAGCATATGGAGGATGTAACAAGCCGCAATGAAGATGATGTCGAACATGCCAATGAAGATGTTGTGATCGATGATCAAGAAATAAGAGATGATCATGATAAATGAGGATGAGCGTGCCATTTCTCATGATCATGAGAATGACCCTACCATTGAGGATGATGGTGATGTTGATGAGGATGATCAGGACATCGATACCATTATCAATGGACAGAATATCGATAGTGGAATAAATTTAATCGTAGCCTTACAAATTGATCAAATGGATATTGATGTTGATCGTTTAGCAAGGATGGATCTTATTGAAGACGAGATCGAACCCTAACCAATCCATCACTGTATCGTTCTAAATTGATGACATTTCTATTGTATATATTGTCTTTCAATTATCTCATGATTTATTTTTGAATATATTTCATTGTTGTAAATGCATGTAGTGGGATTGTGTAATGATATATACTGTAATGTACTATGAGATGGTTTAAAGAAAACAGTTTTTAATTTTGTAAAGGAATTTAGTTTTTTTAATAAAGCATGTATTGATGCGTGTATATACACGCGCTTATACACACGTTTCTGAAACCAGTATACACGCGAATTTAGATGCCAATATACACGCGCTGGTAGATGCGTTACTTAAAGTTCAATACACTCGAATTTAGATGCCAATATACACGCGCCCGATACTATTCAAATACATGCGCGACCATACACGCACCCATAACTTATCGCGTGTATGGAACGCGTGTATGGCAGTAGTGTCTTGTAGTGGTACAATTTCGAAGGGCGGATGAAAGGATGTGTATTTGTTGTGAGCAACAATTTTCTTGTAACAACCTTATAACTGAATCTTGCCAATGGGTAGTACCCGAGCAGATGTAAAAGGGAAAAAGAAACATTATCCAGAGAGGAGAGAGAGAGAGAGAGAGAGGAGCAGCAAGTGTCAATTGCGGACTAGTGCATTGTACTTTGGGCTAAATCTTGACCCTGATATACACTGATTATTGTTGTAGTCCTTCATACTCTGTAATTATCTCTGGTTTCTATGTTGTATCAATGCTTTTGGTTTAAACATGTCTTCTAACTAGAATCTGGGTCTAAGGTCATTCCTGTTTGGACATGACTCCTATCTGGAAACAGATCAGGAGCTACATCCAAGATCTTGTTAGATGCAGGTACTAACCTTTGTGCTATCGCAACTAACTCCTTTAGCATGGGTAGATTGGTGGTGAAATGCGCTAGCATTAACTTATCATGTTGAGCACAACTGTATTAGTCGCATCTCCTCCAGAGCCGACTAGGTGGTTTAGAGCCACACAAGTGCGGGGTCTCAATCGAACACCTAGTAAATGGCTTTTGGATGAGGAAATACAAAGGCCACCTAGTAGTGATAATTACACGAAAAGAAGCGGAAGTGGAGAACCAGGAGCCGGTCTCAAACATATGTTGTGGCATGATCTCACTAGTGGAGGTGGATGTGGAAAAATCAAAAAACCACAAAAACTGGGGAAGGATGTCCAGTCTTCAAGGGTGGCCAGACTGCAAATCCTTAGATCTCTGCAACCAATCAAATCCAAGATAGTAAAAAAGCAAGTGACTAGGTGTGTGCCAACCCAATCTATGTCAAAAACTCAAAAGGCCACGATGATGCCACAAGCAATTGTATGGAGGACAAGTGTCACAACATCATTAAAACCCCACTCACAATGGTAAGACAAGAAGACAGTGAGAATGCTTTAATAATAAATTTGCAGCAATGTGATGAGCTATGGTGGATCAAATGCTAGAATCAATATCATTAACAAAGAGATTAGATGATAATTAAGACATGATTAGTGAGCAATTAATTGATAGCTTAATGTAGGCATGGGTAATCAAAAACCAGCAAATTCTCATTAGGCCAATGCCTTAATTTATAGGGTTTACATCCAAGCATCTAATCCCACTAATCTCTCCCTGATTCACTCCACCTCTTTTACTTGATTCTCTCCACCTCTTTCCAAAATATCTTCTGAGCTGCTAAGGGCCAACAAAGAACTACCACCATATTTCTAGAATGAAAACAAAATAAGGTCGATTCTCACCAAGAAGCCTCTTCCCCCAAAACACCCATGCTCACAATTCTTTTTCTCACAAACGCAGGAGGGAAGGAGAATGCTCCCACCTAGAATGCAACCACCCACAAGTGTTGATGTCTGGAGGTGGGGTATTGGAGACTCAGAAGTGGAAAAGGTACAAGGCTTTCTTGCAAATGATCTAGCAAAGTATGAAGCAGCCGTATAGGTTGGAGACCGATACCAATTGTAGAAAAGAAGATTCTAGGGCGAACCCTACTCAAACTAGTAATAATTTTATTTGATCAAAAGATGTCTCAAACCGACAACAAAGTTATGGGTTGCTCAAAAGAGCAAGTAGAAAAACTAAAAAGAATGCAAAAATGCACCATTTACTCAGATGACATATACATCTTGGACCATACTCCCCCGAAGATGTTCATAAGATTCAAGGAGAAATTTGTGAGGGCAACGGGTTTAGAGGAGCAGAAGCTCAAGTAGCAAGCATGTCACGTGTTGCGCCTAGAACCTCACTGGTGGCAAAAGGCACCGACAACCCAGTCCCCATGTCATGAGCATCACCTCGGTATCACATTGTGGAGGTAGCAAATTGTAACTACTAGAGAGCAGTTGTTAAGAACAAGCAGGCTCAGCATAAAAGGAAAGTTGGTTTCTAGAGATAGTGATGAGGGTTAACACTGTGTTAGGCAGGAGAAGAGATGAATACTTAGTTTGAGAAGGAATGTATGAAGGTAAAAGTGATTGTCTGCTCTCAACAAATAGTTGACAGTTGTGTCATGATGCTTGTTATAATGATAATACTAAGGGAATGTTAGTCTGTACTAGTCTGTAATGCTTCGAGAATATAACTAAGAGCAAGCTTGCCATCTCATTGTTATTCTTGGTTGTTCTCTACATTGTGTGGATTGAGTCCTTAGTATCTCTATTCTACTGAATATGTTGTCTTTGGTGTTATGTGTATCCCCATGACCATATAAGAGTTGGTGTTAATATCCCAAAACTCTGATGGCCGTATCCCATGGTATTGCTTGATTGTTCTATCACCACAGACTATTGTCTTGCCATTTCACTGAGAGGGAAATCAGTGAGAAACAATTACTTGCCTCAATCATGTTTAGCAGTGTGATGATGGATCCCATTAGTGGCCTTGTCTCACCAGAGACTTGTTGGGGTGGTAGTCCTTAATCCAATGATCTATGCCACAATGGTTACAAAGTAGCTAGTGGCATGTTTGAGGACACATCTTGGTTGAGTTGAGGAAACCTTATAGGGAATCCGAAAACTCGATGGGAACCTTGACAATGGGTAACATTCAAGAGGTGTTCTCCTTCCTGGTGCATTGATGTCCCGTTCCCTTTCCATAGAAACAAGTTGGTAAACTGGCTTGAATTCACCTCTCCCATCCAACCACTACATAATTGTCAATATGAAGCTCCATGGAATCCTCAAAGAGGTCTAGGATGGGTTTGACATCCACCTTATAGTCTTGGTAATCTCAGTAGGCTCCTTGAAGCTTACTTGATTAAGAGGTTTCACTCTGGGTGGGGGTAGTTGCAATCCTAAGACAGGTGGAGGTAATGGCATATTGGGTGTATTGTACATGTCCTTTAATAGCAATTATTGTGTTGGATGCCCAACCATTTCTTGATTTGCTCTATAGCCAAGGCCAAGGTCTAGTTCTCGTGCCAATTCTAGCAAGGCTAGCCTTGTTTTGGCAATAGCCGGTGTGTTTGGAAATCTCGAGCTTCGTGACCATAGTGCCCACAAAAAGCTACAATTACCATTGTAACGAGATCTTACAATTGGACATTTTTCTAGTGGTACATCCTATGACAACAAATGGAACAATAATGAATCTCTCTCCTTGGGTACATGTGCACATTGCCGAAAGCTTTACTAGTCTTCATTTCCTCTTAGGGGAGCTTTTGGAAGTCATTCCAAGTCATTTTTGCTAAGGTATTCTCTTTAGCTATAGGTTTCACAGTGGTTGTGCTATGACTTTTGGCTCTGCTCAAGTAACAGACTTAGAATCTAAAGCTCTAATTCTTCTTATCATCAAGTTATCTTCAAGATGGATGTCATTAGCTCTGACATCCTCCTCGGTGGTGATACCTCTAATGACCAAGCTATTATGGATATCTTCATGTTTAAGCCCATAGATAAATCGATCAAGAAGTTGATTGTTAGAGAAACACTCATGTAGAGCACTAATAGGAGTTCAATTGCTTGAGATGACTTATAAAATCTCTCACTGACTCATCTTCGTCTCTCTCGTCTTTGTGAAACTATGAAGCCACACTCCATAAATCTCCCTCATGCACAAAATGCTTCAGGAATAACTATCAAAGCCTGGTAAATTTTAGATGTTCTTCAACTCTTAGGGTCCGATACCAATCACTAACCATGCCATATAGTGTAAGGCTAAAGTTATTGGTCTTTGTGAGCTTATTCCTCTCAACTAAAGCCTCACAAACTTGATCAAAGTGTCTTCTAGGATCTCCCTCTCCATTGAACTTGGCCACTACCCTCCCCAATCCTTGTGCGAAGGCTATTAGATTAGTTAGAAAGGCTATTGCTAGAAGTACTAGTATAGTAGGGGAGCATGGGGTCCGAAGGGCACTTCTTGCATAAAAATGACATACCCTTCCACGGTTCCTTTTTAGTCACACAAAACCAAGTTGAGGCTGCAAGATATCAGCAGAGGGCTTAGCCCCTAATCCAAAAACCTACAAGAATGCCTCTCTTGCCAAGAAAATAGCACCCACACACAAAAAAACTCGAGCAGCACAGAGAAAATATCATCATCATCCCCATCCTCACTCTCTCCCTCCTCCTCCATAGTGGCAAGAAAACAAGAAAGCACAAGAAGTAGGAGAGAAAGAGTTTTTGCCAACCAAGAGAGATACACAATCACGTGCATGAAAGATATAGTGAGAGGCACAACCACTGTCGAACCTCCCAAATCAAACGACTCCCCAACTATCTCCTTTTTCTTTATTTTTATTAGTTTTTTCAAATATTACAAAGTATCAAGGTCTCACCGTGCTTACCATAGTTATGACCAAGGGCATGGAACTAAAGGGCAATGCTATGTAGTTGGTTACAAGTGGTGTAATACCCAATACCACAAAGTCTAGAATTGTGCTAACAGCATCTTGAGTGGATACCTCTCTATGGTCTCCGAATCTGAAGCCCATGCCAGTAGATTGTTGGATTCCCATGTAGCCTTCAAGAACAGTAGAAGCAGAAATCGTGGCTTTGTCCATCGTGTAGCCAAGAATCACCACATATGTGGGATAAATAGGGCTTATTGATGGTATCTCCATCTCACTCAAGGTAGGGCCTCACACATTGCTTGTCCCAACCTGTGTCGTCACGCGAAGTCACATGGGCATGGTGGCTCCCTGTCTAAGCCTCTCTTTGTCTACATAGCCTAAATACATTCCAAGACCATCTAAAGTCACTCTTCCTTGTTTTGGAAGTAGAGATAACTTGCTTAACTTCCTCCCAAGATAATAGCATAAATATGGCCTATAGCCAGGTCCATCAAGGTTTCTTTGGTTGCATTGAATTCCCAACTCTCATTTTGTAGTAATGTGTTTAAGAATCTTCTACCTAGATCCACCTTAGATATGAATTCTTGTGGCCTCACACTCTCTAGGCTATCAATCGCATGGGAAATGGGTGAAGCTTAGGTGGCTTGCCTAATTGGTGCAATTTGGGATGCTAAAAATCGCTATTGGGCTCGACATAAGGTCTCTTCCTCTTTCTCCCTAGCAGCTTGGATTAGGGCTTCTACTTCTTGCACCTCCTCTTTAGTCCTACCATATAGAAGTAAGGTTTGGGCAAGGTTTTGGTCTATAAGCATGGGATTTTCAATCAAGATTGGTCCCATGTGGATAGAGATTTCCACATGCATGGGGCTCGTGTATAAGGTGACACTAGGTGTTATTGAGATATCGAGGACCCGTTTGGGTGATAGCTTCTGCACTTATGTCACTGGCATGGTTGATGCGATTATGGTCGATATGCTGCCAGTGGATGACAGGTTGTGTGATAGCCACTTTGGAGTACTAGAGTTATGGCATAGTTATAGAGCCAGCTCATATAGTCGGGTTCACACTATAGACCGACCACTATGTATGTTGTAGGAGAGTACTTTCCCTTTATGTATGTACTCTTATCTTTTAGTTATATGATTTTTGAGAAGAGAAGACAATAGAAGAAAATTCAGCCATCCATTTGTCTTGTGCCTTGCACTCTCTTTTGTGTGTGTGTGTTTACTTGCAAGGAACTCAAGCTCTCTCTCTCTCCCCCACATTATCTTTATGGTATCAGATCTTTGGTTTGTGTGAGAGATAAGGAGGCAAGCAAGAGGTAAGAAGAGGGTAAGAATAAGCAAGGAAGGAAGCGGTACACGGGTAACAGTATCATCATCTATTTCCCTTCTTGGTTTAGGTACAACACCCCTTGGTAGCTCCTAGAGCTACACATCTCTAATTGAGAAGCTATCTTCGCAGGCTTGGAGGTGCTTGTGTGATACATAGTACTTTATATTGTAATTTTACGGCCAAAAATACGTTTCGAGCATGTCTCGATCTCCGTTCTGTCTCACGGCAAGGTATTTTCAACAGTTTCAGGAAGTTTTATTTATGAATTATCTCCGGTCGAAATCTGGTTATTGCAGTGCAGCAGTGCATTTTGGGAGTGTAGATAGTGTTTGCACATGTATTACTAACATAGGGTGTATGTACATGTACTTTGGTCAGATCTGGTGATCTACAAGTTGTGCTAAAGTACCATTGTGTGGAGTAGTCTCAGAAGATATTGCTATGTTACAAGTTGCATACAGAAATTATGTGTTGCAGTTTTTTATTATTGTAGGAAAACATGTCTAGTGACGGAATTGATCAAATGTCAGCCGTGAGAATCTAGACAAGAAAAACTTCCATGCCTAGAAGTTTAGAATGAATAATTTCCTTATGGTGGGTAAAGGATTCTTGGGACTATGTTGAAGGAGACAATGAGGAGCCTCTTGAGTTGTCTGAAGAGAATGCCCCTCCAAAACAGACATAAAGTCATTCAAGGATTGGAACCAGGTTGCAAGGAAAGTCATGTATCGGCTTTCCATTTAGTGTCATAGACACGATGATACGACATATACAGGATGCCAACACTCCAGCAATTGCATGGCAAAATTTGGTGTAGATGTTCCAGACCAACACAAAGGCAAGGAAATTGCAGCTAAAGCAAGAGCTACATACTGTGGGAAAGAAAAGCATGTCTATCAATGAGTATACTTCAAAGATCAAAAGAATTGTTGAATCCCTTGGGTCCATTAATGTATCGGTGGAAGATGATGATTTAGTAAGTGTCCGTTTGAATGGGCTTGGCAAAGAGTACAAGCCATTCAACCTCCATTGCAACCAGGGATAATATTCCTAACTTTCGGGACTTAGTGACTGTCAGGCTTTTTTCTGAAAGGTCTTTTGGGCTCGTGTAAATGCGTGTGCATGGTGTGAATAAAGGATTTGTTTGGGAATGCGTTGCCAGGCGTTCAGTGTGGATGGATTTGTTTTGAGGCTTGTGCAGGCCTGTCCGAAACAGGGTCCATGGAGATGGTATCAGCCGCTTGGTCGTCTTGAAGTGTGTGCGCGTCCAAAGGATGAGTGGGCACTAGCCGGTTTGTGTTGAAGGTATGGCATGAAGGGCAATTAAAAGGATTGATGAGAGAGGTGGCCTTTAAATTGGTAAGAAAGGGCGGCCATCATATAGGACTAAAAAATAATAATAATAAATGTTGATATAAAAAAACGTGGCTTGCTATAAAAAAAGCATGTGGAGGCGTGAGCTGCGGCCAGCGCATCGTTTGGAAGCTCCCGGATGGTGGCGAGTCGGCAGCCTGCAACAGAAAGGGAGGGGCCGCTTCGTAGAAGGGGGGTCGCTTTGCTGGAGAGGCTCTCTGGCGCAGCAGTAAGATTAAACCAAGGGAGAGTTGGCGCAGGCAGTGCTGCTGGAGGGCCGACGTGAGAGAAGACCTCCCGTTTGGAGACGTGTTGGTGCAGCCGCTCTGAAGGCAGTGGTGGCTGACGACGTGTGGAGTGAGAGTGGTCAGCGCAGAGTCGTGGGGTGAACGTGAGGCAAACAGGCTGACAGTGTAGGAGAGAAGCGAAGGGCGAAGAGCTGAGTGGCAGCCACAGGCGCAAGGGATGAAGACGCAGGGCTGCTGGTGAAAAGCTGACGGCGACTTGGAGAGGACAGCCGTAGGCTGGTGACTGGAGTAGCTGGTCGTGTGGGCTGTCGTAGCCGAAGCACAGAGGTGAGACAAAGACAAGTGTGGCTGCAGGCTTGAGTGCAGTGGTTGGCGCAGAGCAAAGTGTGAAGAAGTTGCTGCTGGCGAAAGGCACGCGAGTGGCTGGCGCAGAGTTGTGGAAGTTCTTGTGAAGTGCAGCAAAGAAGTGTGGAGAGTGCGCGCAGCTGACAGGCTAGCGCAAACCTGTAGGCTTGTGATGGGTAGCGAGAATAGAGCTTGGATGGAAGACAAAGGGCCGTTTTGTGTGTGACTAGGTTCATGTACAGCCGCAAGAGAAGCAAGGGCGGCTGGTAGCACAAGAGTTGGTGGTCCACTAAAGAGCTGGGAGCTTTCGAGGCAAACAGGTAGAGCTGGCGGGTAAGTGTGCAGCCGGGCTGGTTCTGCAGGCACCGACCAGGGGAAAGTGAAGACAAATGAGAAGGGAGCCGTGGTGGCGACCGGGAACAGTGTACAGGTGATGTGTTTTGGGCTATAGATTTGAAAAAGCTGCGTTGAGCAGTGGTTCGTGGTGCTGAGGATTGTGCAAGGCTCTGGTGGTTGGTGAAACTGCTAGTCTCGACATACAGAGGGTTGCTGGTGTGGGCGCCTTCTGGTGAGAGTAGCTGGTCTTGTGTGGGCGATGATTGCAGGCAATGCGTGGATGCTGACCAGAGAGAGAGCCTTGGGTTTTTGTGTGTGTTGGATGCAGAAGAGGTGCTGATGTGTGGGCTGGAGACAGTGGGACTCGCCTACGACAATTGGCAGGTAGCAGCTGGGGACAGAGAGTAGCCAGGCTACAGAGGAAGTGAAGAAGGGTTGCTGGTGTGGGCGCCTTCTGGAGATTACAGGGACCAAGAGACAGGGCAGTGAACAGAGAGCAGGGTGCCGAGTGAAGCAGAGAAAGATAGGTGTTGCTGCTTGGTGGTGGGCCGGTAGCAAGGCAGATAAGCTGCCTAGGTTTGTTGCGAGCTGGCAGAGGATCAGCACTGAGACTGAGAGAGAGATGATGGTGTAGCTGCTGCTGACGACACATGCAGAAGTGATGGGCTGCAGAGGACTCGAGGGTTAGCTGGTGTGGGCGCCTTCTGGAGCGGAGAGTGGCCGGGTTCATTCTTATGTGATTGGTACAGCAGATAGGCGAGTGGATCATGTGGTGATTGGGGATGTGGTGTATCCTCGGCAGAGACTGGCCTGACTGAGTGTTTGTGAGTTGTGTGAGTAAAGCTTCTGTGTCGGGAGAAGCTTGTATAAAATGTTGTAACTGGGAATATATTGCTGGGTGTTTGCTTTGGTCTACGGTGCCCCTGTTTTTTGCTGTCTGTCTGGCGTGGGTTGGGTGGTGAGTGCGAGAATTGTTCCAGCCGGTGGCTGGTGGTGCCCCCGTTCGTGTTGTTATTCCAAGTTTGCGAGGTAGAAGGGCTATAGAGGCAGGGTTTTCTTTCTTTTTTTCACCTCACAGTGACCATGCTGATAATAGAAGAAAAGTTACTAGGTGTGAGGACGCACTTGGAGCTGGGATTTTAGTATCCCGTGATTCTCGTTCCTTTATGTTTTCTTCTTGTGTGTCTGTTTGTGGTGTTATTTATGGAGGCCATCACCTAGCATCCTCACAACATCATTCCACCTTCCCTTCTACTAGTGGTGTTATAGAGGCCATCTTGTGTGTGTGCTGGTGGTGTTATAGAGGCCATCACCCAGTATCCTTGTAACATCATTTCACCTTCCCTTCTATTTGATCTAGGGGATCATGCAACCTTGGTAGTGCCATCATGCAAATCATAATTTTGGCATCCATTTTCCTTGACATCGTTTGACACTAAGTTACGATCAACATTTGGCTTTTCCACGTAGCCTCTTGTATATGTTGTTTGTGCATGACCGCCCTTTGATTTTGGGGATGAAATCATTGTAGGAGGGGAGGATTTTTAGTATGCACGTGCACATGGGGCATGGGCCTGAGCACCTGGAACTTAGGGCATCTTTATGCATATGAGACTAGGGTACATGTGGCCTTGGGACCATAAAAGGAACATGGCCTATGTACTTTGTACTTTTTAATTTCTTTTAATAATATACACTTTATATTTCTTAGAGACTATGGCCCAAGCTTCTATGGTGACTGCTGCTCATATGAGTAGCACATGTGTGTACTTCATGCTAATGAGTACAAGGATGTATTATGTCATGGTAGACTTCCCATGTCTAGGTCCTACTCCATATGATGCACTGGATCTATGCTAGTACTCCCTTCATGAGTACAATCTCCGTCTCTATCCAATATTCCATTCTTATACATATTATTCATAGGCTCTATGCATAGTCTTTATACATAAAGTTTATTTCATAATCTTTGTTAAAGCCTAGAAGACTATATGACTCTATGCATAAGACTATATGCATAGAGTATGCATAGAGTCTATTACACATAGTCTCTCATCCATAAGACTCTATGTATAGAGTCTATTGCATAGTCTTATAGATAAGAGTCTTTTGCATAGTCTTATGTCTCTTGTATAGCATTATGCATAGAGTCTATTACATATTCTTATACAAAGAGGATATGCTGTATAGACTCTTTAGCATAGTATTATGCATAGAGTCTATTATGCATAGTCTTATGTATAGGAGTTTTAAGTATTTATGTTTGTGCATGCCACATGGGTAGATAGCAAACAACTTGTAGCGTGATGTTACATGTGAAGGAGTAATAGATATCATGGTATTCTTTGTAAGTATATTACCTTGAATTATATCTTATTATTTACAAAAGAAAGATTTCCCTATCACAATATAAAATCAAATTTTACTTGTTTGTATGTCTGTATCTTAAAGCGGTGGACCACCCTCTATGGAGGATGAATATGGTTTTGCATTACAATGAGGTTTGGAAGCTCTCTTTAAAAGGGTGTAAGAAGAAGGATGGATTATTATTTTGAAGGCCCTACTTGGGAAGTATCGCAAAGTACGTACATTCCTAAACCCATAACCACTTTGTTTTTTCTAAACTGGGTTTCAATTGTATTAGTTTTGTTGTGTTTTAGGATCATGTTACTACAAAGTGTGCCCATGTGCAACTCAAAAGCAATGAAAATGTGAGAGTAGAGGTTGAAGCTGTAAGAGGCGACAACAATCAGAATGTGTGAGAGTGTGTTTATTAAAGATGATGATGAGAGGACCTCAACGTAAGCCCAACTCCCTATACTTTTTTTGTTATCCTTTTATTTTTCCTTTAGTCCTTTTTGCCTATGAGATAAGGGGATTACTTTCTGTTGCCATAATTCAAGATGTACTTCTTTAGTGATTAAGAAGTGAACACTATATTTAGCCTCAATCTTGTGTAAGATTCATTATCTTTCACCTCTTAATGTTTATACATTACTATGATTATCTTCACGTTCACTTACACATGCACAAGTAAGAAACAGGGGGCTCCCCTTACATGCACTGTAGAAAACTACGAGCATAGGGGGCTCCTATTATGGTTGTAGGCACAGTACTAACTTTTTATAATATATTGTAAATGTGTAATTTTTCCATATGAATGTGTGGTTTTTTCATATAAATGTGTATTTTTCATATTTTATAGACTTGACTATGTAAATGGGGGGGGGGAGATAATGGGACAGAGAGAAATTAGATCTGATATATGTTGCTCTCTCATGTTCTATCCTCCCCATTTTTTTTTTACATGGACAGGCACACAGTTATGATTGTGGCTATATGTGCAAGTGTAGCCACGTTCCCCTAACCTGACCAAAGCTAGATAACATATTTTCAAAACTCCCAAAATCCTTAGGCCATCCACTTACATGTCCATATTTTCTACTTAGCCTTTAGGGTGTGTTGAAGAATCTAAAGATAGATATCAACTCAAAATAATCAACTTCCATACGGCCATAACCTTTAATTGTGAATAAATATATACCTTTGCAATCAAAATTGATGTTAATCAAAGGCTCTATGCTTTCCTACCCACGTGTAGTCCTCCTACTACTACTAAGCTAACAAATGAGCCTACCTCTTGTATGTGCTAAGACCAATTCGATAATGTTGGCAGTAATTTAGGTGGAGACATATCTATTACAATTGATTTATGCATGTATGATAATAATGATACATCACTTAAGTGAGGTTTTACACACAATTTTAGACAACTTTGGGGATGTTTAATATTTTCCAAATTTTGCTCAATTTTCTTACAATAGTTTGCAACAACGTCCATTCTTCTTTTACATTTTAAATTTGGATTTGTAATTTAAAGTGAACCCTACTGTTTTCTTTTGATGTTTACAAATGATCGTCTTGTAAAAAAAGATTGTTTATTAAGTATATATTCACAAAAACCTTATTAAAACAATATTTCTACAACATATTTAAGCGTATCTTTACTCCATCAAAAATTTCACAGGGACCTATCCACAAAGGACTCCCAAGACATTGAAAACATTTTCTTCATATTTTTATTAAAACCAGTTGGGTTGAAGAAATAAAAAATCTCCAAGGAATTTTGGATTGGAAATTTAAGATAATCAAGAATTGGGAACTACACTAGTACAAAATAAGATAATGTCTCCAAGTGGGGGGGGAAATTTTAGTGCAAAATTAAGTGCAGGAAGTTTTACCCTTCAAATATTAGACAACGAAAAAAAGAATTGAACATATTTCAGACAACGAGAAAGAATTTAAATACTCATTAACATATACGACAACGAAAAATAATTTAAATACCCTTCATAAACATATGAGAAGATGAAAAATTATTTAAATACTCATCCGTGTATTAGAAGCCCACTAAACAAGTCAATTACATGGCATAGATACCATGGCCTTTGATAATAGAAGTGAGCTTCTAATTATAATCTAGGTGTTAGAGATTCAACTTGAATTGACACTGGACATCATCTCAACAGAAGCTTATTGTTATGTGCATGCTGCACACTTATTCTTAAATATAAACCCTACTCTATATATTTGAGTGGACTGATGCCTTTTCTGCACACACAAAAAACATGTAATGATCAGTAAACTCGAAACAATGTCAATAGAAACTATTCAATGTTGATACAAAGTATATCGTTGAGCTTCTTACCTAGTGGTATGGCTATCTTCTTCTTCTGGCTAGCATCAAGTTTATCGTCAAGTTTCTTCTCTTCATAAGGCAAAGTACACACAAATAGAAGGCAACTGTCACTACATCAGTCCTTGTCTTTTGAGCATACCCCCCCAAAGGGTAAACAAGAAGGAGCAGCTTTGTCTGCACAAATGTTGTCCACATTATATGTAGGTGCACATATACTCATCAAAATAGAAAGCTCAGCAAACTCCCTTAGCTAAGCTCAACCTTGATCATTACGGAGTTTGGTGTTGATATCCACATTATATATAGGTGCACATGTAAATAATAGAAAATTAAACAACTTAGCATACCGCACCTATAGCTTAGCTTAGTGTTTACAAGGCATGGCATGATTCATGTGCTTCCATATTATTGTACAGTAAAGATAGCATGTTATTAAATTCAAAAGCTATCGAAGAAGAAAGTATAAGTGGGCTTGAATTTGCAGCACACAACTGTACAACTACTAATTAGGATGGCTATATTTATATTACCTGGAATTGCTACCTTCTTTGTATCCACTATCATGGGAGCCTTGGGGCCGTACTTCTCCTCATAAGGCAAAGAGCATAGGAACAGAAGGCAACTGTCACTGCAACAATCTCTATCCTTGGAGCAAACACCACCAATGGGCAGACAAGTAGAGGCTTTCTCTGCATTTCACACATAAGGCAAAGAAGGCGGCTTGGCTTTGAAGGTGCAAAATTATCTCACCACGGGCTTTGAATAAACACTTAACAAGTCCTAATAATACGAACGGGCGCTTGTTCCTTGGACGTTATTACAAACGACGTCATCACCATTAGTATTATTTATTATTATTATTTTTTGATGAAATAATACTTTAACAATACCGAATACATGCGGAAAGGATGCGAATTAATATTATGACCCTTCAATACTATAAATGATCATAGTGTTGCTGTAATTCTTGCCCATGCCGATGGCTTTCATCTTATTTTTCCAGCACTATCATGGTCATGGTGTAAGGACCACCACTATCATGGTCATGGTGTAAGGATTTACCTGCAATGGCTACCTTCAATGTTGTTGTCCATTATAATTGGAGCCGCCTCGAGTTTGTAGTCCTCATTATTGTAAGGCAAAGTGCATAGGAATAGAAGGCAGCTGTCACTGCAGCAGTCTTTGTCCTTTGAGCAAACTCCATCGATGGGTAAACAAGAAGTAGGGCCTCCCTCTGATTGGAGTTTTCGTGTGTACATGCACATGACACACACACACACAGAGCACATCATTGCTTGTAAGCACGCATACTCTTGTGGAATAATAATATTGGGCTCCTATTAATCTACATTGGTAATTCTAGGCACAATATAGACATGGCACAGTAAATGTGTCATGGTACTTAGAGGAAGCTATAGGAGCCTTCTGTGCACGGAGACAACACTGGTGTGTGTAGAAATATATTTCAACTCTACGAAACATAACAAATTTTGAAAACATTCGAAATGGTTTTATATGTCTTAATTTCTCACCTTGGACGAGGGCTAGCTTCGTACTAGCCATTGCCACCAGGCCCTCTACTTCCTTTTTCTCGTAAGGCAAAACACACACAAATAGAAGGCAGCTCTCACTGCAACATTCGTTGTCCGATATGCACACCGTAGCGAGGGCTTTGCAAGGTGTTGGTGCCTTCTTCTTCATGTCTGCATGAATCAATAAAGATGTAGAGATTAATGAGCAATATGCACGCATGATCAGTTTGTTTAAGTTGTCAGTAGAATCGCATCACTATCCTGAAGATTGGGTAATTATGCTTGGACTGCTATTTCCTTGCTCATATGCGTTGCGTTCCCCATGAGGCCCTCCATTTCCTTCTTCTCATATAAAGGGCTGGCAAGACGCACAGAAATAGAAGGCAACTATCGCTCGGTGCAACACTCTTTGTCCGTCGTGCCAACGTTAGTGAGGGGCTTGCGTGAATTAACAACAACTGGCCGGGGGGCTTGTGTGCATCACAAATTAATTCATGGGAGTAATGAGAAATGTGACTGAGAAAGGCTGGCCCTCTAGAGACGTACATAGTCGCGTGTTGTGTGGCGGCGGACACAACGAGATTCAATACAGAGACTAAAAAAAAGAAAAATTAGGACATTAAAGCATATGATGTGATTGAATTTTGTTAACGGCGGCGAGTAATTACGACATTAAAGCATATGATGTTATTGAATTATGTTAACGGCCGCAAGTAATTACCGATCATGCCGCTGTTGGCGATAGAGTTGATCACGCGAGCGCCATCCGTTAAGACTATAACGTACGATGACACTACTAGAGTAGTAACAAAAGCCGCGAGCAACACATGAGCACGCATCGTGGAGTCGAGGGGCTGGCGGACGAGATATATAAGCTCTCTTCTATACTATACTGCAGCAGCAGCAGCAGCTGCACTGATCAGATGAGAAAGCTAGAAGAAAGAGTGTATCATGTAGAGTGCAATGCATTCAGAGCTCAGCGGCCACTTCCTTATATAGCCCTGATTAATAACCCTGATTCATTAAACTGCCATATAATTAACTCCTCATCCTACAGTACTACATTAATAACGAGTCTCCATGTCATCGAGGACCACCACCACGCTCCATCCGACTAGTACTAGTCGGATAGATAGGCCGCTGAATCAATCCAGCCAGCCTATTTTTGCAACAGCCAGCCAATTCAACTTAGTATATTTCTAAATTCTTTTCCCTGCGCAACCTTTTTCAAGGATTGGAATCTGCATACTTGGTTCTTTAATTCCTTGTCAAAAGCTGTAGCTGCCTCCTCTGCCTCATTCATCGTCAGATCTCTCTCTCTCTCTCTCTCTGTAGACCAAAAGAAGCTTTCGGTCGGTTCGTACTCCTCGGCAGCCGGGCGGTCCTCCACCACGCGCAGCGCAGCGCACCGCGCTTAAAGAGAAGAGCATTACCCACGACGTGGATTCAAGCGCCAAAACGTTTCGTGTCTGACTCTCACCCCGTGACCCCAAAAGCTTTATTTAGACCAGTGTTCACAACAGCAGAAAACATTTCATTACTTGAAAGTACACTTGTGGAGACAAGGGAGAAGTTTCTTGACAAAAATGTGGACGTGCACAAAGTATTTATAAAAAAAACTCCATGTTTTATGGTAAATGATCGATAGAGACTCCCAGGTTAAGTGTGCATGTTGAAGAACATAATTGGGATGGATGACCTAAAACAATATTAAATAACTCCGGAAAAATTAATTTCCATAATGTGCACCTGTTGGGAGAAATTATAGTCTTTTTCCATTAAAATAAAGCATATCCTCCTTTACAAAGGTTGTCTCTCTCCCCCTCGGTGACGTTCGTACTCCTTGACCACGCGCAGCGCACTGCGCTCAAAGAGAAGAGCATTATTTAGACGTTTCGTGTCTGACCCCAAAAGCTTTATTTAGACCAGTGTTCACAACAGCAGAAAACATTTCATTTTGCTTAAGAGAGACCAAAACCTTGGTTTTGAACTTGAAATTTTTAAAGGTTTCTATTGCAAAAATATAACTAAAATGCCTTCAAATTTGCAGGTCTATTTTCGAATTTCAAGGTTAATTTTTAAGATTTGCCATTCACCTCACATTAAACCTCCGTTTTTCGTGAACACTGACTGCTTTAGACTCGGTCTAGAATCCCGATGCTTCCCCCCCCCAAAAAAAAACCTTTTTCCCAGCCAGTGGAAAAAAAGAAAAGGTTGGAAAAACCTCGGTTTTATTGCGAAACATTCATGATTGTTTGGGTCTCATAACTAAAATTCAAAAAAATTGACCGGCCGTGCAAGCCTAGAAATTTGTAAAACTTTACCAAACTGTGCAAGCTCCTCCACAATTGTCAGCGCCCGCCGAAATGATGTTTTAAAAATGCATCAATAAATGTGTTTCCTTTCAATATTTCATTGCACATCTTATGCTACGGCAAGCGAGAGCGAGAGAGAGAGAGAGAGAGAGAGAGAGAGAGAGAGAGAGAGAATCCTGGTAACAACATCATTTAGTCATGATCCATATATGGACTGGACATTGAGCAGTTCCATGGTTGCTCAAAGTGTTGAATACATTGACACCCATTGTACAATGGTCTTGCACGTTGAATAGTTCTAAGGTTGCTCAAAGGGTTGAACACATTGACACCCATTGTACAATGGTCTTGCACGTTGAATAGTTCTAAGGTTGCTCAAAGGGTTCAGTATAAACCTTCTTCATGCAACAATGTTGCAAGCTATTGAATGGTTCTAAGGTTTCTCTTGGTAGAGTCTAAATTCTCTAATTAATCATCCAGTTGTAACTGAATACTCTATCATCAAATGAAGATTCTATGATGGGTCTCGTCCTCATCCTCAACAACTAAATATAGCACAAAGCAAAAGCATTAATGGTGGATAAGCATAGGACTGTGACATAGTTATTCATGGTACGATTAGTAGGAGTTCTTCACGCCCTAAAACACCAAATATTTTGAAGTCGTTAAAATCATACCTCAGGTAAGCAAAGAGAGACAAAAGGGTAAGGAGAAGTGGGGAGAAGCTCTAAAGATACTCTCTAGAAGTCTAGAAGATACGATGAGGAAACAAATTAAGATACCACTTGAACATATACTTGTGGAGACAAGGGAGAAGTTTTTTGCCAAAAATGTGGATGTCCAAGTCTTGCACAAAGTATTTACAGAAAAAACTCCATGTTTTAAGGTAAATGATAGATAGAGACTCCGAGGTTAAGTGTACATGTTCAAGAACATAATAGGAATGGATGACCTAAAACAATATTAAATAACTCCGAAAATTTCAATTTCCAAAATGGACGTGTTGGGAGAAATTATAGTCTTTTTACATTAAAAAACAAAGAGAAATAGGCAAAATAAAGCACATCCTCATCTACAAAGGTTTTCACAATAAATCTAGTCACGACTTTGGGCCAATTTGTACCAACTCCCAAGCTCACATTAGAGGGGGAGTTGTACCAACTCCCAAACTCATCAATTGCATGAGCATTATCTCAAGAACCTTAATTGTGTTCATAAACACAGTAACTTGAAACAAAAATAATGAAACTTTGGGAGTACATAAAACTCTAGTACTCGATATAGTACTCATGATGATTCAATAAGCATTTGCACTAAATAAACTACTATTTGCAAAAAAGTTTTAGTTGAGATGCTTCAATTAGAATTTGTACTAAATAAGTTACTCATTGTAAAATCTTTTAGTCTATAAAAACATGCTAATAATTTTTTTTAAACAATTTTATAACTAACCTATGCTGCCACATAGCCATAGGCATTTTGTAGTCGCTTTAGGTAGTCCTTAGCATTATGTGGCTTGAAAAAGTGACCTTTGTATCCTAGCTCTCCATCCAAACATATAACTTTTATTTGTTTTATCCTACCTATGGATGCAACATCCCTTAAAAGTCTTATTTGCGACGTATTAAGTTAAGGTAACTGATTACCACCACTGTGACTTAGCCCAAAGGATGTATTCTTAGACAAACATATATGACTCACCACCCATGCATTTATGTGTGCATTTCACATCCCTCTTCTACTTTATATAATTAACCATTGTTGTATTGGGGAAAATTATGATCTTTTTCTATTAAAAATAAAGAGAAATATGCAAAATAAACTACATTCTCATTCACAAAGTATGGAAAATTTGCATTTACAAAGGTTTTGAGAGTAAATATAATCATGACTTTGAGGCAATTATTACACCAACTCCCATGCTTACATTTGGGGGAGAGTTGTACAACTCCCAAAGTCAATTCATAGAGCATCATCTCATGAACCTTAGATCGGAGGTGAAATGCGCTAGCATTAACTTATCATGTTGGGCACAATTGTATTAGTCGCGTCTCCTCTAGAGCCGACTAGGTGGTTTAGAGCCACACAAGTGCCAGGTCTCGACCGAACACCTAGTAAATGGCTTCTGGATGAGGAAATACAAAGGCCACCTAGTAGTGATGATTACACGAAAAGAAGCGGAAGCGGAGAACCAGGAGCCGGTCTCGAACATATGTTGTGGCATGATCTCACTAGTGGAGGTGGATGTGGAAAAATCAGAAAACCACAAAAACTAGGGAAGGATGTCCAGTCTTCAAGGGTGGCCAGACTGCAAATCCTTAGATCTCTACAACCAATCAAATCCAAGATAGTAAAAAAGCAAGTGACTAGGTGTGTGCCAGCCCAATCTATGTCAAAAACGTAAAAGGCCACGATGACGCCACAAGCAGCTGTATGGAGGACAAGTGTCACAACATCATTAAAACCCCACTCACAATGGTAAGACAAGAAGACAGTGAGAATGCTTTAATAATAAATTTGCAACAATGTGATGAGCTATGGTGGATCAAATGCTGGAATCAACATCATTAATAAAGAGATTAGATGATAATTAAGACATGATTAGTGAGCAATTAACTGATAGCTTAATGTAGGCATGGGTAATCAAAAATCGGCAAATTCTCATTAGGCCAATGCCTCAATTTATAGGGTTTACATCCAAGCATCTAATCCCACTAATATCTCCCTAATTCACTCCACCTCTTTTGCTTGATTCTCTCCACCTCTTCCCAAAATATCTCCACACCTTCTAAATCTCCTCATGCTACCCTTTATTCTCTCCCAGTAGATACTTCTCACCTTTCAGAGCTTCTCTCACATTTACAAATTCTCTTTTACAGCCTCTTGCTAAGGGCTTGTTCCCGCACACACCCTATTCACATGTAATGTTCTCTGAATTGCTAAGGGCCAACAAAGAACTACCACCATATTTCTAGAATGAAAACAAAATAAGGTCGATTCTCACCAAGAAGCCTCTTCCCCCAAAACACCCATGCTCACAATTCTTATTCTCACGGACACCGGAGGGAAGGAGAATGCTCCCACCTAGAATGCAACCACCCACAAGTGTTAATGTCTGCAGGTGGGTTATTGGAGACTCAGCAGTGGAAAAGGTACAAGGCTTTCCTGCAAATGATCTAGCAAAGTATGAAGAAGCCGTATAGACCGATACCAATTGTAGAAAAGAAGATTCTAGGGCGAACCCCACTCAAACTAGTAATAAATTTATTTGATCAAAAGATGTCTCAAACCGACAACAAAGTTATGGGTTTCTCAAAAGCGCAAGTAGAAAAACTAAAAAGAATGCAAAAATGCACCATTTACTCGGATGACATATACATCTTGGACCATACTCCCCCGAAGATGTTCATAAGATTCAAGGAGAAATTTGTCAGGGCAACGGGTTGAGAGGAGCCGAAGCTCAAGCAGCAAGCATGTCAGGTGTTGCGTCTAGAACCTCACTGGTGGCAGAAGGCACCGACAACCCACTCCCCATGTCATGAGCATCACCTCGGTATCACATTGTGGAGGTGGCAAATTGTAACTACTAGAAAGCAATTGTTAAGAAGAAGAAGACTCAGCATAAAAGGGAAGTTGGTTTCTAGAGATAGTGATGAGGGTTAACACTGTGTTAGGCAGGAGAAGAGATGAATACTTCGTTTGAGAAGGAATGTATGAAGGTAGTAGTGATTGTCTGCTCTCAACAAATAGTTGACAGTTTTGTCATGATGCTTGTTATAATGATAATACTAAGGGAATGTTATTCTGTACTAGTCTGTAATGCTTCGAGAATATAACTAAGAGCAAGCTTTCCATCTCATTGTTATTCTCGGTTGTTCTCTACATTGTGTGGATTGAGTCCTTAGTATCTCTATTGTACTGAATATGTTTTTGGTGTTCTGCATGTCCCATGACCATATAAGACTTGGTGTTCAACGAGAAACAATTACTTGCCTCAATCATGTTTAGCAGTGTGATGATGGATCCCATTAGTGGCCTTGTCTCACTGGAGACTTGTTGGGGTGGTAGTCCTTAATCCAATGATCTATGCCAAAATGGTTACAAAGTAGCTAGTGGCATGTTTGAGGACACATCTTGGTTGAGTTAAGGAAACCTTATAGGGAATCCAAAAACTCGATGGGAACCTTGACAATGGGTAACATTCAAGAGGCATTCTCCTTCTTGGTGCATTGATGTCCCTTTCCCTTTCCATAGAAACAAGTTGGTAAACTGGCTTGAATTCACCTCTCCCATCCAACCACTACATAATTGTCAATATGAAGCTCCATGGCATCCTCAAAGAGGTCTAGAATGGGTTTGACATCCACCTTATATTCTTGGTAATCTCAAAAACTCGTAAGTCCATAAAGAAAAAGGGGTCATTTCATTCATGAAAAATCTATAGGTAAGGGGTTTCTTAAATACTCCTTGAGCGCACGTGATACATAGGGTTTCTTAGTAGTGCACCCCCCGAGCCTTGTTGTAGGGACTCTTATAACCGTGCTTACCATAGTTATGACCAAGGGCATGAAACTAAAGGGCAATGCTATGTAGTTGGTTACAAGTGGTGTAATACCCAATAATACAAAGTCTAGAATTGTGCTAACAGCATCTTGAGTGGATACCTCTCTACAGTCTCGGAATGTGAAGCCCATGCCAGTAGATTATTGGATTCCCATGTAGCCTTCAAGAACAGTAGAAGCAGCAATCGTGGCTTTGTTCATCGTGTAGCCACCAAGAATCACCACATATGTGGGATAAATAGGGCTTATTGATGGTATCTCCATCTCACTCAAGGTAGGGCCTCACACATTGCTTGTCCCAACCTGTGTCGTCCTCACGGGAAGTCACATGGGCATGGTGGCTCCCTGTCTAAGCCTCTCTTGGTCTACATAGCCTAAATACATTCCAAGACCATCTAAAGTCACTCTTCCTTGTTTTGGAAGTAGAGATAACTTGCTTAACTTCCTCCTAGGATAATAGCATAAATATGGCCTATAGCCAGGTCCATCAAGGTTTCTTGGGTTGCATTGAATTCCCAACTCTCGTTTTTGTAGTAATGTGTTTAAGAATCTTCTACCTAGATCCACCTTAGATATGAATTCATGTGGCCTCGCACTCTCTAGGCTATCAGTCACGTGGGAAATGGGCGAAGCTTAGGTGGCTTGCCTAATTGGTGCAGTTTGGGCCGCTAAAAATTGCTATTGGGCTTGACATAAGGTCTCTGTAGAGCGGTTCTCTCTACCGTGCAATATACAGAGTACTACTGATCAACAAATGTGTTAAGAAACACAATGTCAATCCGAGCACTCGACCCGATTAGTGCATGAAGGCTTATCCCTTGAGGGAGTGCTCACATACACGAACCACCACTTGACGATTCAACCATTCAAACACCTCAATCAATCTCTCAATCCCTTAAACCCACTTCAGTAATCAAGAGAACAAGCAATGCATGGCAATCTCTTAATCCCATTCAAACATTGATTAAATCTTAGCTTTCCCTAATGCCAATAAACCCATAAGCGTGCATCTACTAACCCACAAGCTTAAGCAAGCATAGAATGTAACATTCACAAACCCACAAGCTCATAGAGAGAGTCTATCCATGAATAACTCATTGCCAATGAAGTGGGCAAGAGCTTGCATCAATGGAGACTACACACACACACACTACAAGCATGCATACACAAGAGAAAGAAAGAAGCATTCAACTAATCATAGATTAATCTACTTCAATGATGCTAAAACTCATTGGAGCTATAGTCATTGGAGCTTGATGCTCATTAGAGTACAATAGAGAGAGAGAGTTAGAGAGTTGCCATAGCTTGAGAGCTCAAGAACTTCACTCAATAGCTTGTGAGAATGGCCAAAAAACGTCCTCTTTCTTTAGCTAACATCTCTTTTATAGAGATGTCACTAACCCTAACCCTAGGCCTCTTTCACACATGCGGACAACCCCATAAGTGAGCCTTGCTTAATACACTTAGAACTCTCATTTAGAACCCACATTGGCCTAAAACGATTTACATTCACTACAAGACAATGCTGCCATACACGCGTTTCATACACGCGATAAATTACGAACGCGTGTATGGTCGCGCTTGTATTTGAATAGAATCGGGCGCGTGTATTTTAGCATTTAAGTTCGCGTGTATATTTGCATTTATCAACGCGTGTATAAACGCGTTTATATACACGCAATAATACACGCATAAATACACGATAATATTTACGGGGTAATACTCGCTATTATACACGGATAAATACACGCTACTGTACACGGATTAATACACGCATGGCAGAGAAAAACTGAAAAAAAACTGAATTCCTTAACAAAATTAAAACTATTTTCCTTAAACCATCTCATAGTACATTACAGTATACATCATTACACAATCCCACTACATGCATTTACAACAATGAAATATATTCAAAATAAATCATGCATATGAGATGATAGAAATGTCATCAATTTAGAACATACAGTGACGGATTGGTTAGGGTTCGATCTCATCTTCAATAAGATCCATCCTTGTCAAACGATCAACATCAATATCCATTTGATCAATTGGTAAGGCTACGATTAAATTTATTCCACTATCGATATTCTGTACTCCATTGATAATGGTATCGATGTCCTGATCATCCTCATCAGCATCACCATCATCCTCAATGGTAGGGTCATTCTCATGATCATGAGAAATGGCATGCTCATCCTCATTATCACGATCATCTCTTATTTCTTGATCATCGATCACAACATCTTCAATGGCATGTTCGACGTCATCTTCATTGCGGCTTGTTACATCCTCCATATGCTCCATATCAGTGAATGTATTATACATCACTTTGGAACGTGGTGCAATAGGGATGATGTACCACCATTTGATGTCATGCACCATTGGTAGATAGATAACCTACTCAAATACACACAGTACAGTAATTAATTAGCATATCAAAAGTCAAGGGGTACGCGAGCTTAGATATATATGTACATGAAACACATTAGTAAAAAAATGCATACCTGCTCACATTGTTGTGGCAATACGAGCCTATCTTTCTTTGTTTGCCAGAACTTTGTAGAGTCAATAGTTACATATCCACTTGCATGGCGTTTTATCGTTGCATCAAGCCCTTTTTCCACCACGTTCATTTGCCATTTGACATCCAAAACATACACAAAGAAGCGACGAAAGTCAAGCCTAAATATGTCTTGGATTATGCCACAATAATCATCCATTTTTCCATTAGCTCCCTCAAAGCTACTAATGACACCGCAATCTTGTGTATTTCTCTTTTCATCAATTCTTTGTGTTCGAAAATGCTTGCCTTCACACCATATAGCATTGAACATAGTGCACTGGACCAAAATAGAAGCAATATTTGTGTAAGCAATGTGAATAAATATTAAAAGCAAATCACTTACAACTAATGCAAAACATTAGTTCTATGTACCTTTGACATGCATCCTCGTGCATACTCCCATTCTTCCACCGTGATATGCAGCCCCTCGTCGCTCTCTGCTCTCTCCATTTCCTCATGCAACCAATCAACATGGATATCATTCGGAAGTGTTGCTAGATGCTTAGGGTACGCCTTCCGAGAGCCATGTTGCCTCCGAAAGAGAGCTCTTTCTGCTTGCCTTTTTGTCTTTGCATCCTCATATCTTGTAACCCATCTGCTCATCACATCACTATTAAGGATACAAGTGAAATTGAGATCATCAATCAATGTTCTGTCAATTACTTTACTCTGTCCTTTTCCTTGAGGCACAATAGAGGTCATCCTCAAGTCCTCTTCATTGCTCCATAGTCGTGGCAAAGAGCTGTCCACCTGACCAAGAAATTCTGAAATATATACAAGAGACTCTTGTATCAACCAACCCTCGGCCATGCTTCCTTCAGGCCTTGCACTTTGCCTCACAAAGTCTTTTAAGGTCTTCATGAAGCGCTCTAGGAAGAACATCCAACGTGCATGCACAGTACCACATAAAGCAATTTCGTCCACTAAATGCACAATGAGATGTAGTTGACTTGTGAGAATGGTTCGCGGAAAAGTCTCCTCTACCAAACAAACCACCTCCACTGCCATAACACGCGCATCATCCAACGTGGCTGGATCAATTGCTTTGGAACTAACATATCTGAAAAATAAATAAATAGTACGTTATACCTCATGCACGTTCATTTTGCAAGGTATAATGAAGGGTGATCTGAGCATGGGTTTTACATACCTCACAAGCTCGCCCATCTTATAAATACATTTTTTCAAACTCTTATTCGCACAATGGTCGATGCTAGTAGGTAGTATGAACTGCGCACATAAGAGCACATTTATGGTTTATGGCATTACAAAATTTAATTTCAACGTACGTACAAGACTTGGAAAACACTTACTTGAAGCATCTTGTGCCAATCGTGGGACTTCAACCCATATAGTTGCTCAACGCCTCTTTTCTTAGTGGTTGTAAAGGCTCCCTTCAATGATCTCATGCATCCAGTGGGAGTACGCAAAGTGGTGATGGCCTGCTTTACCTGCTTCTCCTCTTTCTTTGATATAATCCATGGTGCAGGCGGAAGACGAACGTGCCCACCCACCTCTCGTGGCCAAGCTTGACGCATACGTCCTGCGACCCGCAAGTCCTCACGTACGCTAACATTGTCTCGTTTACCAGTAATATGTTCCCAAATACCAGATCCCACATTCTTGAAGATGTGCATGGGATCAAGAAGATGGTTGATCTTAAGATGGGTCCAATATGGCAGCCGAAAGAAAATGGAGTACCTGCACAAGGGATTGCTCTATGTGACCTTTAATCCAATTAGAGACTACACAAAACAAGATTGAAAAAACATCACTATACCTGTTCATGCCATCTGGAGGAAGAATAGTTGTAGACTCCCAAATACGCTTCCAATCTTTTGCACGAAGTGTTTGTGGAGGAATGTTACTCTTACTAGCAACATATTTAGGATGATCTGAGGGGAGAAATCGATGATGATTATCGAATATAGTCTTACACAAACCATCAGCATACTCATGTACTAACGAAGGGCCACAAACAGGACATGCATGTTTACCCGATGTTTTCAAACCTGTTAAAATATAAATAAAAGTTAGAATAATAAAGTCAAACCGTCTAATTAATATATATAGCCAATAGTAATAGAGTAGGGAGGTAATTAGAATTCTTACCAGAACAATCGCTGTATCCTGGAAAGTCATGCATTGTCCACATCAACACTGCTTTTAAGTCGAAGTGTCGAGAGGAGGGAGGCCTACTAATGTCCACCACCGCAACACCTCTCCATAGTTCCTCCAACTCATCAATTAGTGGTTCAAGATAAACATCCATATGCTTGACTTTATGTTTCCCTGGAATTAGAAGGGATAACATAAGATGTCCCTTCTTGATCGCCATTGATGGTGGAAGGTTATAATTCACCAGCACAACTGGCCACACGCTGTATGCGGTGCTTTTGAAACCAAATGGATTCACTCCATCCATACCCAGGCCAAGTCTCAAGTTTCTGGGCTCTGTTTTAAAGCTGGGCCACTCATCTTCAATATGCTTCCAAGCAGGAGTGTCTGCGGGAATTCTCCACATGCCATCATCCGATCGATGTGACGAATGCCATGACATGAGCTCTGCTATGGATTTGCACTTGAACATGTGTTTGATGCGAGGAATTATAGGAAAGTGTCGCAAGACTTTACGAGGTACATCAAAACTCTTCATATCTGTTCTGTACCTTGCTTCACCACAAGTGGGACATGTCAGAGCCTCCTTATGCGTCCCACGAAAGAGAATGCAATCATTGACGCATGCATGTATTTTATCATAATCCAGTCCTCCAAGAGATGTCACATAGCGCCTCGCTATGTCTCTTGAGGTGGGCAGTCTATTTTCCTTTGGAAGCATGTTTGACAATAGCCTGCATCCAATATCATCAATTATAATTAGTCTTAAATCCTAAACCTTAAACCACTAATTCAAATTTATAAGTTAGAATGCTTACTTCAACAATGCGTCAAGACTTGCATTGCTCCATCCATAAACTGTTTGTATATTAAGTAGTTCAAGGGAAGCACGTAAAACTGAGAATGTGCACCCTTCAAACACCGGTGTCGATGAAGCTTTATAAAGATGCTCTTGTTCCATATCATCGTCGTCCATACCTTTGGGATCATCCTTAAAAAGATTCCGCACCATATCATCAAGCACCTCCTCTTCCACAACTTCGTGGGGTGCAGGGCTATTGTCGTCCCTTTCAAACTCATCTCTGACAATAGATCCCGAAGCTCCAGCATCATCTCGTCGACGCTTTACGTGCTCTCGTCGCGCGTAGGGTACCATGTTAGGGTGTGGTACTGCATCCTGCTTCAATTTATCAAATTATATGTTACAACTCTATTAATTTAATTTGGATACCATGAGTCATTTGAATACCATCAATTTACATCTACTCACCTCTAAACCTGTTTGATTCCATTCTCCATACATGGAGATGTGATTCAAGGTAATTCGACGTGCTCGTACAATGCATCCTTGACATCGATTACACATACATTTGATCCGTTGTCCCAACCACACATCGCGATTACGATGACGCATTGTCTCATCTTCCCCAGAACTGCTTGAAGAGGTTGATGACATCCTGTGTACAAACCAAAAAACACAAACTCATTATATATTTTTAATGAAAGCACAAAATCGCGTGTATTCACGCGGCTATCTCCTAAAACTTGCGTGTATAAACGCGGGTAATTCCTAAAAAACGCGTGTATTCACGCGGCTAATTTCTGCAAAACGCGTGTATAAACGCAGCTAAAATCATTTACACGCGAATATACCTGCGTTCATAAACGCGAACATAAACGCGGCGGCGTATTTAAACTAAAAATAGCCCGCCTTCCCCAAATATAGATTTTGAACTTAGAAATCAACAGTGCATGCGTTTTCGCCTGTTTTCGCCTCTTCCAACAGCAAGGAGGGAGCAGAGAAAGGAGCACACACACGGGAGAAGGAGGGAGCAGAGAAGGAGCTGAGAGGACTCACTTTTTCAGAGGTGAGTCACTTTGTCCTGTGCCTTGTCTCTTTTGTCAGATTTGTTTACTTTGCTCTTTGCTCTTTGGGTTTGTCTTTTTGCACACGATTGGGTTGCTGCATCTTGACAGGGGCGACAATGGCTGGTCCTTTTATAAGGACATTCTGTCTTTGTCGGGGGGTCGGTCTTTTCGAGAAATTTTTTTTGCAGGTCGCGTGTAAGAACGCGTGTAGAAGCGCGTGTAACCTGTCTGCAGAGTTTTTTCACGCGCATATACACGCGTTTTTTGCCGGGTGTATACACGCATTTTTTGCCGGGTGTATACACGCGTTTCTGCAGACAGAAAACTGCGGCGTTTCAGATTTCATGGTTTGCAGGCAATTGACTTGTGTAATGACAATGTGTGAGTCAAGAGAATGTACATGATGTACATGATGATGTTTGTTTGCAGGTTCTTTATGGATATTCCAGGTTCTTCATCCGATCCATTTGCGTATAGCAATTGGTTGATGGAGATGATGAATCACTTTGGGCGCCAACCTGGTCCGGTTGAGCTTACAGAGTATATGTATGCCCATCCCCCTCCTTCCCTGCCTGGTGTCTATACCCCTATCGCGAGTATCCAGGGCACTCCAGTGCCGTCTATTCCTCCGAGTCCGACGAGACGGCATGCAGCTTCTCCTCTTCCACGTCCACCGAGGAGACATACCTCGTCCCAGACACACTCACGTACACCCTCACAGCCACCATCACGTGCTCCCTCAGAGCCACCGTCACGTCAGGGCTCACAGCCACCGTCACGTAGACAATCCCCCAGTCGTGACTCCACCCGCAGCAGTAGGAAGAGTGGGAGTGGAGGATGCGGCGGGTGCTTTGGTGGGGGAGGTGGGGGAGGTGGGGGAGGTAGTAGGGCACGGGGTGAGAGAGGAGATAGAGGGAGAAGAGTTAGAGGAGACAGTTCGGAAGAGGAGGAGATGAGAGAGATGGAGAGAGTGGTTTGCTATGATGTGACGGATAGGGGCGGGATAGTGATGGATGCGAGGGGGAGGGAGGTAATGGAGTACATGCGTGGGGTAGTATCAAACTCATATAGAAATTGTTTTATTAAATTTAAAGATCAAAATAGCCGATTAGTTGGGGAGGTGATAGAGGCTGTACACAGTCGGTACCCCAATCCCCCACATGCTACATTCTCGGATGTATGGGGAAGGACGCGAATAAGGGAGATCTTAAGTAATAAAAGATCTCACCTTAAAAAACTCGCGTACGATGACCGGCTAAATGTAGCTGCGGGTGGCTATCCTGCCGAGAAACCTGCCACTGCGCACAAACGCGAGTGGAAGGAGGCAAAGAAACGAGCAGAGGGTGGCGTGAAGAGCAGGCAGCATGTGGAGGCACGACGGATCCAGATGGAGACCGTTGGATCTTCGCATTTCGGATCTGGCAGCGTCGAGTCATGGGAGGCAGAGTTCGTAAGTATCCTGTCACTTTATTTGATTGTTTACTTAATTCATTGATTCTATGAATTGTTTTAATCTTACAAATTGTGTTGATTATGATACAGCGACGACGGGTTACGGGGAGGAAGCCCACAACCCACGATACTGCGTATGCTCGCCGGCATAGCAGACGTGACACGTGGGCCATCTTCAGAGCCGAGGGACGTATTACGGACGCGCAGTTTGAGTTGGCCATGAGACCATACGGTCGACAGGTACTTGAAAATTCGTAACGAATGGTTTTGGTTTATTGAATTGCATATATATATATATATATACTTATATACTATATATTACTTGAACAGGCACAAGCTGCTGATGATCCACCGGCCGCCGCTGCAGAGGGTGGACGTGAGCACTACTCCTCGGACATTCCGACCGATGCGAGCTCATCTGAGCATGGGGGGAGCACCGAGTCATCATCTGGGTCTGAGTAGTACTCAGATTTGTAGTATCACATTCCATATTTAGGATGTGATTGTATATATTTTTTTGTAAACTCAAGCCATGGGCTACTTCGAGATATGGACTCCCTTGTATACATGTATGAAATTTTGATAGTAATATTGAATTGATTGATCGATAGTATTACATTCATGGCTGTCTTGAATCGTGTAATGACAATGTATGCATTCATGTCGTTCTTGTCTTAATCTCCCTCGTGCATATGTTCTTCGTGGATGGTCTAATGGGATGGTCTAATGCACCAAAAACCCTAAACCAGAGAGTGCTATTGGGTGCTGGAATGCTTGAACAGTATTCAGGCACCAAATAGCACTCTCTGGATTTTTTTTTTTGCTCTCTGTTCGCGTGTATAAACGCGTCAAAACTGCTAAAACTTGCGTGTATCTGCGCGGATACTCTGGAAATTACGCATGTATTAACGCGTATAAACTGGCAATAACGCATGTATAAGCGCATCTAAATAAAAGAAACGCGTGTATAGACGCAAGTAAAAACGCGTCTATACATTGGAACTGAACAAGATGCGGCTATACACCCGTGTATAACCGCGTCTAATATAATAAGAAGCGTGTATATTGGCGTGTATTAACGCGTCTGTGAAAAAAAACGCGGCTACACACCCGTGTATACGCGCGTCTGAGAGGTACTGTACACGCGGTTATACACGCATGTCTCTGGCCGCGATTATACATGCGCTAATACACGGGCCCGCTACTTTTTTTCACAAGTCATTTTTAGCGGCTAAGAGCGCGGGTATGAGCCCAATCCCTTGTAGTGATTGCACTTCGACACAAAAATATGAAAAAATTATGTGCATCTTTATGTTCCCATGGCTACAATCCCGCTCTCTTGCATTAATTGCTTCCGTCCTCCTTCCATAATCTGTGTTCGCGTGGAACATTCCCCCCTCCTAAATCGCGCACGTCCTCGGGCGCGGTAGAAACAAAAGCTGCAAAAAACAATGGAAGACAAGTAAAGCCCTTTTGTTGAAAAAAAATTAGCAATGACAATCTCACACGTGAGCATGCAAGTGAAAGGCCGATTAGAGTTTTAAAGAGTGCTAAAAGAAGCGAGTAAAGACTAGTCAAAGTGAGACTAAGTGGTAGATAGTGCTATGCAAAGACAAGTGTGTTTATACACCGCAGGTTATGACCGCAGTCTCAATGTCCTACAAGTGTTTAAGTTATTCCTAAGTAGCAACCCTACTCCTAAATATAAGCCATGGTGATTGGACCTTTCTTTCTTTCTTTCTTTCTTCTTCTTTTTTTTTGGTTTTTTTATTTTTTTTATGTAAAGAGCAGAAGATTAAAGAGAATTATGATTTTTAGCTTGATTAAGAGGAAGGTTCCATCCCAATGAGACGACCCAAGCAATGGCCAAGAGACCTCCGCCACCAAGAGAATCTAAAGGACGCTAAGTATCTCAAGGGTGACAGACCCTTTTCTTTCTTTTTGACATAAGGAGTACCCCATGAAGATGAGGGCATCGGTCTCGAGGGCTCATAATGTACCCAAGAGTCCTACCAGCATCTATCATGGCGATAGAGTCCTTGCAGGTCTTCTTCTTAATCTTTTAGACGTAAGTGTTCACCCCATGGAAACCAAGGCATCGGCCCCAAGGTGCTAAAACAACCCAAGGTTCTACCAAGCATTCCACATGGCTGTAGACACGTCATGTCTCAAGTCACTTCTATATATTTTTTAGGGCATGTGTTTCGTAAATATTGTTTATCGTAGCACCTAGCCCATACCTAAGAGGTAGCTACCACTAGGGATAACTAATATACTTCTAGAGCATAAGAACTTGGCATACTCCGTTGGTATATGTCTTACACCGTCTTCAAAAAGAAATACTTTCTACTAAGTCCTCTAAGAATCAAGAAATCACTTGCCACATAGTAACAACTAATTTAAAACTTAAACCAGCCAACTGTGTGTGAACATGCAAACAATATATGCAAAAGTGAAAAGCACATAAAGAATAAAAGATTATGATTTGAATACACCTGTTGTAGTGCTCGTTGATGTGGCTTTTAGTATCTTGTGATTCTCGTTCCTTTATGTTTTCTTCTTGTGTGTCTGTTGGTGGTGTTATGGAGGCCATCACCTAGCATCCTCACAACATCATTCCACCTTCCCTTCTGCTAGTGGTGTTATAGAGGCCATCTTGTGTGTCTGCTGGTGGTGTTATAGAGGCCATCACCCAGTATCCTTGTAACATCATTTCACCATCCCTTCTATTTGATCTAGGGGATCATGCAACCTTGGTAGTGCCATCATGCAAATCATAATTTTGGCATCCATTTTCCTTGACATCGTTTGACACTAAGTTACGATCAACATTTGGCTTTTGCATGTAGCCTCTTGTATATGTTGTTTGTGCATGACCACCCTTTGATTTTGGGGATGAAATCATTGTAGGAGGGGAGGATTTTTAGTATGCACGTGCACATGGGGCATGGGCCTCAGCACCTGGAACTTAGGGCATCTTTATGCATATGAGACTAGGGTACATGTGGCCTTGGGACCATAAAAGGAACATGGCCTATGTACTTTGTACTTTTTAATTTCTTTTAATAATATACACTTTATATTTCTTAGAGACTATGGCCCAAGCTTCTATGGTGACTGCTGCTCATATGAGTAGCACATGTGTGTACTTCATGCTAATGAGTACAAGGATGTATTATGTCATGGTAAACTTCCCATGTCTAGGTCCTACTCCATATGATGCAGTGGATCTATGTTGGTACTCCCTTCATGAGTACAATCTCCATCTCTATCCAATATTCCATTCTTACACATATTATTCATAGGCTCTATGCAGAGTCTTTATACATAAAGTTTATTTCATAATCTTTGTTCAAGCCTAGAAGACTATATGACTCTATGCATAAGACTATATGCACAGAGTATGCATACAGTCTATTACACATAGTCTCTCATCCATAAGACTCTATGTATAGAGTCTATTGCATAGTCTTATAGATAAGAGTCTTTTGCACAGTCTTATGTCTTTTGTATAGCATCATCATGCATAGAGTCTATTACATAGTCTTATACAAAGAGTCTATGATGTATAGACTCTTTAGCATAGTATTATGCATAGAGTCTACTACATAGTCTTATACATAGAGTCTATTACGCATAGTCTTATGTATAGGAGTTTTAAGTATTTATGTTTGTGCATGGGTAGATGGAAAACAACTTGTAGCGCGATGTTACATGTGAAGGAGAAGTAGATATCATTGTATTCTTTGTAAGTATATTACCTTGAATTATATCTTATTATTTACAAAAGAAAGATTTCCCTATCACAATATAAAATCAAATTTTACTTGTTTGTATGTATGTATCTTAAAGCAGTGGACCACCCTCTAAGGAGGATGAATATGGTTTTGCATTACAATAAGGTTTGGAAGCTCTCTTTAAAAGGGTGTAAGAAGAAGGATGGATTATTATTTTGAAGGCCCTACTTGGGAAGTATGGCAAAGTACGTACATTCCTAAACCCATAACCACTTTGTTTTTTCTAAACTGGGTTTCAATTGTATTAGTTTTGTTGTGTTTTAGGATCATGTTACTACAAAGTGTGCCCATGTGCAACTCAAAAGCAATGAAAATGTGAGAGTAGAGGTTGAAGCTGTAAGAGATGACAACAATCATAATGTGTGAGAGTGTGTTTATTAAAGATGATGATGAGAGGACCTCAACGTAAGCCCAACTCCCTATACTTTTTTCGTTATCCTTTTATTTTTCCTTTAGTCCTTTTTGCCTATGATAAGGGGATTACTTTCTGTTGCCATAATTCAAGATGTACTTCTTTAGTCTTGTGTAAGATTCATTGTCTTTCACCTCTTAATGTTTATACATTACTATGATTATCTTCACGTTCACTTACACATGCACAAGTAAGAAACAGGGAGCTCCCCTTGCATGCATTGTAGAAAACTACAACGAGCATAAATGTGTAATTTTCTCATATAAATGTGTGGTTTTTTTATATAAATGTGTATTTTTCATATTTTATAGACTTGACTATGTAAATGGGGGGGGGGAGATAATGGGACAGAGAGAAATTAGATCTGATATATGTTGCTCTCTCATGTTCTATCCTCCCCATTTTTTTTTACATGGACTGCATCACCAATAGGCACACAGTTATGTGGCTATATGTGCAGATGTAGCCACGCTCCCCTAACCTGACCAAAGCTAGATAACATAATTTCAAAACTCCCAAATTCCTTTATTGAGTCGTAGTTGTGGATATGAATAAGCCTTAATTCTCTTGTTAGCTCCTATATCAAGTACAAAGAGGAGGAGGAGATGCTGTTGTAGTAGATATAGGAGAAACAAGCTAACCAAGATCTACTCCCAATCATCTCATGTATTAATGTAACAACATGGGGCTCATAACTTGAAGTGATGCTATGAATGAACGAGTAAAAGAGGCCATCCACTTACATGTCCATATTTTCTACTTAGCCTTTAGGGTGTGTTGAAGAATCTAAAGATAGATATCAACTCAAAATAATCAACTTCCATACGACCATAACCTTTAATTGTGAATAAATATATACCTTTGCAATCAAAATTGATGTAAATCAAAGGCTCTATGCTTTCCTACCCACGTGTAGTCCTCCTACTACTACTGAGCTAACAAATGAGCCTACCTCTTGTGTGTGCTAAGACCAATTCGATAATGTTGGCAGTAATTTATGTGGAGACATATCTATTACAATCGATTTATGCATGTATGATAATAATGATACATCACTTAAGTGAGGTTTTACACAATTTTATACAACTTTGGGGATGTTTAATATTTTTCAAATTTTGCTCAATTTTCTTACAACAGTTTGCAACATCCATTCTTCTTTTACATTTGAAAATTGGATTTGTAATTTAAAGTGAACCCTACTATTTTCTTTTGATGTTTACAAATGATCGTCTTGTAAAAAAAGACTGTTTATTATGTATATATTCACAAAAACCTTATTAAAACAATATTTCTACAACATATTTAAGCGTATCTTTACTCCATCAAAAATTTCACATGGACCTATCCACAAAGGACTCCCAAGACATTGAAAACATTTTCTTTATATTTTTAGTAAAACCAGTTGGGTTGAAGAAATAAAAAATATCTAATAAAAAATCCCCAAGGAATTTTGGATTAGAAATTTAAGATAATCAAGAATTGGGAACTACACTAGTACAAAATAAGATGTTAATCTCTCCAAGTGGGGGGGGGAATTTTAGTGTGAAATTAAGTGCAGGAAGTTTTACCCTTCAAATATTAGACAACGAAAAAAAGAACTGAACATATTTCAGACAATGAGAAATAATTTAAATACTCATTAACATATACGACAACGAAAAATAATTTAAATACTCATCCATGTATTTGAAGCCCACTAAACAAGTCGATTACATGGCATAGATACCATGGGCTTTGATAATAGAAGTGAGCTTCTAATTATAATCTAGGTGTTAGAGATTCAACTTGAATTGAGACTGTAGAAGCTTATTGTTATGTGCATGCTGCACACTTATTCTTAAAATCTAAACCCTACTCTACATATTTGAGTGGACTGATGCCTTTTCTGCACACACAAAAAACATGTAATGATTAGTAAACTCGAAACAATGTTAATAGAAACTATTCAATGTTGATACAAAGTTTATCATTGAGCTTCTTACCTAGTGGTATGGCTATCGTCTTCTTCTGGCTAGCATCAAGTTTATTGTCAAGTTTCTTCTCTTCATAAGGCAAAGAACACACAAATAGAAGGCAACTATCACTACAACAGTCCTTGTCTTTTGAGCATACCCCCCCAAAGGGTAAACAAGAAGGAGCAGCTTTGTCTGCACAAATGTTGTCCACATTATATGTAGGTGCACATATACTCATCAAAATAGAAAGCTCAGCAAACTCCCTTAGCTAAGCTCAACCTTGATCATTACGGAGTTTGGTGTTGATATCCACATTATATATAGGTGCACATGTAAATAATAGAAAATTAAACAACTTAGCATACCGCACCTATAGCTTAGCTTAGTGTTTGCAAGTAGGTGCCCACAAGGCATGGCATGATTCATGTGCTTCCATATTATTGTACAGTAAAGATAGCATGTTATTAAATTCAAAAGCTTTCAAAGAAGAAAGTATAAGTGGGCTTGAATTTGCAGCACACAACCATACAACTACTAATTAGGATGGCTATATTTATATTACCTGGAATTGCTACCTTCTTTGTATCCACTGTCATGGGAGCCTTGGGGCCGTACTTCTCCTCATAAGGCAAAGAGCATAGGAACAGAAGGCAACTGTCACTGCAGCAATCTCTATCCTTGGAGCAAACACCACCAATGGGCAGACAAGTAGGGGCTTTCTCTGCATTTCACACATAAGGCAAAGAAGGCGGCTTGGCTTTGAAGGTGCAAAATTATCTCACCACGGGCTTTGAATAAACACTTAACAAGTCCTAATAATACGGACGGGCGCTTGTTCCTTGGACGTTATTACAAACGACGTCATCACCATTAGTATTATTTATTATTATTATTTTTTCATGAAATAATACTTTAACAATACCGAATACATGCGGGAAGGATGCGAATTAATATTATGACCCTTCAATACTATAAATGATCATAGTGTTGCTGTAATTCTTGCCCATGCCGATGGCTTTCATCTTATTTTTCCAGCACTATCATGGTCATGGTGTAAGGACCACCACTATCATGGTCATGGTGTAAGGATTTACCTGCAATGGCTACCTTCTTGTTGTTGTCGATTATAATTGGAGCCGCCTCGAGTTGGTAGTCCTCATTATTGTAAGGCAAAGTGCATAGGAATAGAAGGCAGCTGTCACTGCAGCAGTCTTTGTCCTTTGAGCAAACTCCACCGATGGGTAAACAAGAAGTAGGGCCTCCCTCTGATTGGAGTTTTTGTGTGTACATGCACATGACACACACACACACACAGCACATCATTGCTTGTAAGCACGCAAACTCTTGTGGAATAATAATATTGGGCTCCTATTAATCTACATTGGTAATTCTAGGCACGATATAGACATGGCACAGTAAATGTGTCATGGTACGTAGAGGAAGCTATAGGAGCCTTCTCTGCACGGAGACAACACTGGTGTGTGCAGAAATATATTTCAACTCTACGAACCATAACAAATTCTGAAAACATTCGAAATGGTTTTATATGTATTAATTTCTCACCTTGGACGAGGGCTAGCTTCGTACTAGCCATTGCCACCAGGCCCTCTACTTCCTTTTTCTCGTAAGGCAAAACACACACAAATAGAAGGCAGCTGTCACTGCAACATTCGTTGTCCGATACGCACACAGTAGCGAGGGCTTTGCAAGGTGTTGGTGCCTTCTTCTTCATGTCTGCATGAATCAATAAAGATGTAGAGATTAATGAGCAATATGCACGCATCATCAGTTTGTTTAAGCTGTCTGTAGAATCACATCACTATCCTGAGATTGGGTAATTATCCTTTGATTTTGGGGATGAAATCACTCTAGGAGGGGAGCAATTTTAAGATGCACATGCACATGGTGCAGGGGGCTGGGCACCTAGAATTTAGGGCATCGGCGGACACAACGAAATTCAATATAGAGACTTTAAAAAAAAAAAAATAGGACATTAAAGCATATGACTATAATATAGTGATGTTATTGAATTATGTTAACGGCGGCAAGTAATTACCGATCATGCCGCTGTTGGCGATAGAGTTGATCACGCGAGCGCCATCCGTTAAGACTATAACGTACGATAGAGTTGATCACGCGAGCGCCATCCGTTAAGACTATAACAAAAGCCGCGAGCAACACATGAGCACGCATCGTGGAGTCGAGGGGCTGGCGGACGAGATATATAAGCTCTCTTCTATACTGATCAGATGAGCAGGGATGAGAAAGCTAGAAGAAAGAGTGTATCATGTAGAGTGGAATGCATTCAGAGCTCAGCGGCCACTTCCTTATATAGCCCTGATTAATAACCCTGATTCATTAAACTGCCATATAATTAACTCCTCATCCTACAGTACTACATTAATAACGAGTCTCCATGTCATCGAGGACCCTGTTGCGGCCAACACCACCACGCTCCATCCGACTAGTACTAGTCGGATAGATAGGCCGCTGAATCAATCCAATTTTTGCAACAGCCAGCCAATTCAACTTACTATATTTCTAAATTCTTTTCCCTGCGCAACCTTTTTCAAGGATTGGAATCTGCATACTTGGTTCTTTAATTCCTTGTCAAAAGCTGTAGCTGCCTCCTCTGCCTCATTCATCGTCTCTCTCTCTCTCTCTCTCTCTCTCTATTAGACCAAAAGAAGCTTTCGGTCGGTTCGTACTCCTCGGCGGTCCTCCACCACGCGCAGCGCAGCGCACCGCGCTTAAAGAGCATTACCCACGACGTGGATTCAAGCGCCTCGTGTCTGACTCTCACCCCGTGACCCCAAAAGCTTTATTAAGACCAGTGTTCACAACAGCAGAAAACATTTCATTTTGCTTAAGAGAGACCAAAACCTTGGTTTTGAACTTGAAATTTTTAAAGGTTTCTATTGCCTTCAAATTTGCAGGTCTATTTTCGAATTTCAAGGTTAATTTTTAAGATTTGCCATTCACCTCACATTAAACCTCCGTTTTTTCGTGAACACTGACTGCTTTAGACTCGGTCTAGAATCCCGATGCTTCCCCCCCCCCCAAAAAAAACCTTTTTCCCGGCCAGTGGAAAAAAAGAAAAGGTTGGAAAAACCTCGGTTTTATTGCGAAACATTCATGATTGTTTGGGTCTCATAACTAAAATTCAGAAAAATTGACCGGCCGTGCAAGCCTAGAAATTTGTAAAACTTTACCAAACTGTGCAAGCTCCTCCACAATTGGCAGCGCCCGCAGAAATGATGTTTGAAAAATGCATCAATAAATGTGTTTCCTTTCAATATTTCATTGCACATCTTATGCTACGGCAAGAGAGAGAGAGAGAGAGAGAGAGAGAGAGAGAGAGAGAGAGAGAGAGAGAGAGAGAGAGAGAATCCTGGTAACAACATCATTTAGTCATGATCCATATCTGGACTGGACATTGAGCAGTTCCATGGTTGCTCAAAGTGTTGAATACATTGACACCCATTGTACAATGGTCTTGCACGTTGAATAGTTCTAAGGTTACTCAAAGGGTTCAGTATAAACCTTCTTCATGCAACGATGTTGCAAGCTATTGAATAGTTCTAAGGTTTCTCTTGGTAGAGTCTAAATTCTCTAATTAATCATCCAGTTGTAACTGAATACTCTATCATCAAATGAAGATTCTATGATGGGTCTCGTCCTCATCCTCAACAACTAAATATAGCACAAAGCAAAAGCATTAACGGTGGATAAGCATAGGACTGTGACATAGTTATTCATGGTACGATTAGTAGGAGTTCTTCACGCCCTAAAACACCAAATATTTTGAAGTCGTTAAAATCATAGCTCAGGTAAGCAAAGAGAGACAAAAGGGTAAGGAGAAGTGGGGAGAAGCTCTAAAGATACTCTCTAGAAGTCTAGAAGATACGATGAGGAAACAAATTAAGATACCACTTGAACGTATACTTGTGGAGACAAGGGAGAAGTTTTTTGCCAAAAATGTGGATGTCAAAGTCTTGCACAAAGTATTTACAGAAAAAACTCCATGTTTTAAGGTAAATGATAGATAGAGACTCCGAGGTTAAGTGTGCATGTTCAAGAACATAATAGGAATGGATGACGTGAAACAATATTAAATAACTCCGAAAAATTCAATTTCCAAAATGGACGTGTTGGGATAAATTATAGTTTTTTTACATTAAAAAACAAAGAGAAATAGGCAAAATAAAGCACATCCTCATCTACAAAGGTTTTCACAATAAATCTAGTCACGACTTTGGGCCAATTTGTACCAACTCCCAAGCTCACATTAGAGGGGGAGTTGTACCAACTCCCAAACTCATCGATTGAGTGAGCATCATCTCATGAATCTTAATTGTGTTCATAAACACGGTAACTTGAAACAAAAATAATGAAACTTTGGGAGTACATAAAACTCTAGTACTCCATATAGTACTCATGATGATTCAATAAGCATTTGCACTAAATAAACTACTATTTGCAAAAAAGTTTTAGTTGAGATGCTTCAATTAGAATTTGTACTAAATAAGTTACTCATTGTAAAATCTTTTAGTCTATAAAAACATGCTAATAATTTTTTTTATAACAATTTTATAACTAACCTATGCTGCCACATAGCCATAGGCATTTTGTAGTCGCTTTAGGTAGTCCTTAGCATTATGTGGCTTGAAAAAGTGACCTTTGTATCCTAGCTCTCCATCCAAACATATAACTTTTATTTGTTTTATCCTACCTATGGATGCAGCATCCCTTAAAAGTCTTATTTGCGACGTATTAAGTTAAGGTAACTGATTACCACCACTGTGACTTAGCCCAAAGGATGTATTCTTAGACAAACATATATGACTCACCACCCATGCATTTATGTGTGCATTTCACATCCCTCTTCTACTTTATATAATTAACCATTGTTGTATTGGGGAAAATTATGGTCTTTTTCTATTAAAAATAAAGAGAAATATGCAAAATAAACTACATTCTCATTCACAAAGTATGGAAAATTTGCATTTACAAAGGTTTTGAGAGTAAATATAATCGGCAATTATTACACCAACTCCCATGCTTACATTTGGGGGAGAGTTGTACAACTCCCAAAGTCAATTCATAGAGCATCATCTCGTGAACCTTAGATCGGTGGTGAAATGCGCTAGCATTAACTTATCATGTTGGGCACAATTGTATTAGTCGCGTCTCCTCCAGAGCCAACTAGGTGGTTTAGAGCCACACAAGTGCCAGGTCTCGACCGAACACCTAGTAAATGGCTTTTGGATGAGGAAATACAAAGGCCACCTAGTAGATGATTACACGAAAAGAAGCGGAAGCGGAGAACCAGGAGCCGGTCTCGAACATATGTTGTGGCATGTTCTCACTAGTGGAGGTGGATGTGGAAAAATAAAAAAACCACAAAAACTGGGGAAGGATGTCCCAGTCTTCAAAGGTGGCCAGACTGCAAATCCTTAGATCTCTGCAACCAATCAAATCCAAGATAGTAAAAAAGCAAGTGACTAGGTGTGTGCCAACCCAATCTATGTCAAAAATACAAAAAAGCACGATGACGCCACAAGCAGCTGTATGGAGGACAAGTGTCACAACATCATTAAAACCCCACTCACAATGGTAAGACAAGAAGACAGTGAGAATGCTTTAATAATAAATTTGCAGCAATGTGATGAGCTATGGTAGATCAAATGCTAGAATCAACATCATTAACAAAGAGATTAGATGATAATTAAGACATGATTAGTGAGAAATTAACTGATAGCTTAATGTAGGCATGGGTAATCAAAAACCAGCAAATTCTCATTAGGCCAATCCCTCAATTTATAGGGTTTACATCCAAGCATCTAATCCCACTAATCTCTCCCTGATTCACTCCACCTCTTTTGCTTGATTCTCTCCACCTCCTCCCAAAATATCTCCACACCTCCTAAATCTCCTCATGCTACCCTTTATTCTCTCCTAGTAGATAGTTCTCACCTTTCACAGCTTCTCTCACATTTACAGATTCTCTTTTACAGCCTCTTGCTAAGGACTTGTTCCCGCACACACCCTATTCACATGTAATGTTCTCTGAGCTGCTCAGGGCCAACAAAGAACTACCAAAATAAGGTCGATTCTCTCCAAGAAGCCTCTTCCCCTAAAACACCCATGCTCACAATTCTTATTCTCACAGACGCCAGAGGGAAGGAGAATGCTCCCACCTAGAATGCAACCACCCACAAGTGTTAATGTCTGGAGGTGGGGTATTGGAGACTCAAAAGTGGAAAAGGTACAAGGCTTTCCTACAAATGATCTAGCAAAATATGAAGAAACCATACATGTTGAGTGGAGACCGATACCAATTGTAGAAAAGAAGATTCTAGGGCGAACCTCACTCAAACTAGTAATAAATTTATTTGATCAAAAGATGTCTCAAACCGACAACAAAGTTATGGGTTGCTCAAAAGAGCAAGTAGAAAAACTAAAAAGAATGCAAAAATGCACCATTTACTCAGATGACATATACATCTTGGACCATACTCCCCCGAAGATGTTCATAAGATTCAAGGAGAAATTTATCAGGGCAACGGGTTGAGAGGAGCAGAAGCTCAAGCAGCAAGCATGTCAGGTGTTGCGCCTAGAACCTCACTGGTGGCAGAAGGCACCGACAACCCACTCCCCATGTCATGAGCATCACCTCGGTATCACATTGTGGAGGTGGCAAATTGTAACTACTAGAGAGCAGCTGTTAAGAAGAAGAAGACTCAGCATAAAAGGGAAGTTGGTTTCTAGAGATAGTGATGAGGGTTAACACTGTGTTAGGCAGGAGAAGAGATGAATACTTAGTTTGAGAAGGAATGTATGAAGGTAGTAGTGATTGTTTGCTCTCAACAAATAGTTGACAGTTGTGTCATGATGCTTGTTATAATGATAATACTAAGGGAATGTTAGTTTGTACTAGTCTGTAATGCTTTGAGAATATAACTAAGAGCAAGCTTGCCATCTCATTGTTATTCTCGGTTGTTCTCTACATTGTGTGGATTGAGTCCTTAGTATCTCTATTCTACTGAATATGTTATCTTTGGTGTTCTGTGTGTCCCATGACCATATAAGAGTTGGTGTTCAACGAGAAACAATTACTTGCCTCAATCATGTTTAGCAGTGTGATGATGGATCCCATTAGTAGCCTTGTCTCACCAGAGACTTGTTGGGGTGGTAGTCCTTAATCCAACTATCTATGCCACAATGGTTACAAAGTAGCTAGTGGCATGTTTGAGGACACATCTTGGTTGAGTTGAGGAAACCTTATAGAGAATCCAAAAACTCGATGGGAACCTTGACAATGGGTAACATTCAAGAGGCATTCTCCTTCCTTGTACATTGATGTCCCATTCCCTTTCCATAGAAACAAGTTGGTAAACTGGCTTGAATTCACCTCTCCCATCCAACCACTACATAATTGTCAATATGAAGCGTCATGGCATCCTCAAAGAGGTCTAGAATGGGTTTGACATCCACCTTATATTCTTGGTAATCTCAGTAGGCTCCTCGAAGCTTACTTGATTAAGAGGTTTCACTTTGGGTGGGGTTAGTTGCAATCCTACGACTGGTGGACGTACTGGCATATTGGGTGTATTGTACATGTCCTTTAATAGCAGTTATTGTGTTGGATGCCCAACCATTTCTTGATTTGCTCTATAGCCAAGGCCAAGGGCTAGTTTTTGTGCCAATTCTAGCAAGGCTAGCCTTGTTTTGGCAATAGCCGGTCTGTTTGAAAATCTCGAGCTTCGTGATCATAGTGCCCACAAAAAGCTACAATTACCATTGTAACGAGATCTTACAATTGGACATTTTTCTAGTGGTACATCTTATGACAACAAATGGAACAATAATGAATCTCTCTCCTTGGGTACATGTGCACATTGCCGAAAGCTTTACTAGTCTTCATTTCCTCTTAGGGGAGCTTTTGGAAGTCAGTCCAAGTCATTTTTGCTAAGGTATTCTCTTTAGCTATAGGTTTCATAGTGGTTATGCTATGACTTTTGGCTCTACTCAAGTAACAGACTTAGAATCTAAAGCTCTAATTCTTTACATCATCAAGTTATCCTCAAGATGGATGTCATTAGCTCTGACATCCTCTTCGGTGGTGATACCTCTAATGACAAGCTATTATGGATATCTTCATGTTTAAGCCCATAGATAAATCGATCAAGAAGTTGATTCTTAGAGAAACACTCATGTAGAGCACTAATAGGACTTCAATTTCTTGAGATGACTTATAAAATCTCTCACTGACTCATCTTCTTCTCTCTCATCTTTGTGATTCTATGAAGCCACACTCCATAAGTCTCCCTCATGAATTTTAGATGTTCTTCAACTCTTAGGGTCCGATACCAATCACTAACCATGCCATAGAGTGTAAGGCTAAAGTTATTGGTCTTTGTGAGCTTATTCCTCTCACCTAAAGCCTCACAAACTTGATCAAAGTGTCTTCTAGGATCTCCCTCTCCATTGAACTTGGCCACTGCCCTCTCCAATCCTTGTGCGAAGGCTATTAGATTAGTTAGAAAGGCTATTGCTAGAAGTACTAGTATAGTAGGGGAGCATGGGGTCCGAAGGGCACTTCTTGCGGAAAAATGACATACCCTTCCACGGTTCCTTTTTAGTCACACAAAATCAAGTTGAGGCTGCAAGATATCTGCATAGGGCTTAGCCCCTAATCCCAAAACCTACAAGAATGCCTCTCTTGCCAAGAAAATAGCACCCACACACAAAAAAACTCGAGTAGCATAGAGAAAATATCATCATCATCCCCATCCTCACTCTCTCCCTCATCCTCCATAGTGGCAAGAAAACAAGAAAGCACAAGAAGCAGGAGAGAAAGAGTTTGTGCCAACCAAGAGAGATACACAATCACGTGCATGAAAGATATAGTGAGAGGCACAACCACTCTCCAACCTCCCAAATCAAACGACTCCCCAACTATCTCCTTTTTCTTTATTTTTATTAATTTTTTCAAATATTACAAAGTATCAAGGTCTCTCAGACCTTTGTCGCCCTCCTCAAAAGATGAAACACACACTGAGACTATGACTTTATAGATCTAGCCTAACCAAATACAATATTAAATGATAGGATTTTACAATGAAATTACATTGTGATAATGATTATGAGGGAAATAATTTGTCCATGAAGCCCAAAAATAGCGCCTAAATTTGCACCCAATTGAGGGGTCAACAACATAATGGCATAAATCCAAGGGGAGTAACATGAGTCTAATAGGTGGGGTCGTAGAGAAATTCATAGGTACCGATGACACATGAGCCGAGGGTGCCACTAGTCTAGTAATTTATGGAGGATGTCCCCTTGCTCTAGGCTGCATTGTTAAAGTAGAGGAAGACGTGAGGAATCGAGAATTTTGGGTGAATTTTCCTCCTTATGTGGTCCTAGCAGATGATATGGATGTGGTAAGTAGGCCTGGAGCCCATATTGATCAGGGGGTTCATCTAAAAATATGTAAGTATACCACATGAGTTCAAATGAAGGGGTTTTTTAATTCAAAAATTGAGGGTAAACTTATAGAAATACATTTACAAAAGGGGTTTTTTAAATCCATTTTGAAAAAAAACTGTAAGTCCATAAAGAAAAAGGGGTCATTTCATTCATGAAAAATTTATAGGTAAGGGGTTTCATAAATACTCCTTGAGCGCACATGATACATAGGGTTTCTTAGTAGTGCACCCCCCGAGCCTTGTTGTAGGGACTCTTATAACTGTGCTTACCATAGTTATGACCAAGGGCATGGAACTAAAGGGCAATGCTATGTAGTTGGTTACAAGTGGTGTAATACCCAATAATACAAAGTCTAGAATTGTGCTAACAGCATCTTGAGTGGATACCTCTCTACGGTCTCGGAATGTGAAGCCCATGCCAGTAGATTATTGGATTCCCATGTAGCCCTCAAGAACAGTAGAAGAAGCAATCGTGGCTTTGTCCATCGTGTAGCCACCAAGAATCACCACATATGTGGGATTCTCCATCTCACTCAAGGTAGGGCCTCACACATTGCTTGTCCCAACTTGTGTCATCACGAGAAGTCACATGGGCATGGTGGCTCCCTGTCTAAGCCTCTCTTAGTCTACATAGCCTAAATACATTCCAAGACCATCTAAAGTCACTCTTCCTTGTTTTGGAAGTAGAGATAACTTGCTTAACTTCCTCCCAAGATAATAGCATAAATATGGCCTATAGCCAGGTCCATCAAGGTTTCTTGGGTTGCATTGAATTCCCAACTCTCATTTTGTAGTAATGTGTTTAAGAATCTTCTACCTAGATCCACCTTAGATATGAATTCATGTGGCCTCGCACTCTCTAGGCGAATATCAGTCACGTGGGAAATGGGTGAAGCTTAGGTGGCTTGCCTAATTGGTGTAGTTTGGGCCGCTAAAAATCGCTATTGGGCTCGACATAAGGTCTCTGTAGAGTGGTTCTCTCTACCGTGCAATATAGTGCCCATAGAGTACTACCGACAAATGTGTTAAGAAACACAATGTCAATCCGAGGACTCGACCCGATTAGTGCATGAAGGCTTATCCCTTGAGGAAGAGCTCACATACACGAACCACCACTTGACGATTCAACCATTCAAACACCTCAATCAATCTCTCAATCCCTTAAACCCACTTCAGTAATCAAGAGAACAAGCAATGCATGGCAATCTCTTAATCCCATTCAAACATTGATTTAGTCTTAGCTTTCCCTAATGCCAGTAAACCCATAAGCATGCATCTACTAACCCACAAACTTAAGCAAGCATAGAATGTAACATTCACAAACCCAAAAGCTCATAGAGAGAGTCTATCCATGAATAACTCATTGCCAATGAAGTGGGCAAGAGCTTGCATCAATGGAGACTACACACACACACACTACAAGCATGCATACACAAGAGAAAGAAAGAAGCATTCAAGTAATCATAGATTAATCTACTTCAATGATGCTAAAATAGATTAGGAGAAAGAAGTGGAGCTATACTCATTGGAGCTTGATGCTCATTAGAGTACAATAGAGAGAGAGTTAGAGAGTTGCCATAGCTTGAGAGCTCAAGAGCTTCACTCAATAGCTTGTGAGAATGGCCAAAAAATGTCCTCTTTCTTTAGCTAACATCTCTTTTATAGAGATGTCACTAACCCTAACCCTAGGCCTCTTTCACACATGCGGACAACCCCATAAGTGAGCCTTGCTTAATACACTTAGAACTCTCATTTAAAACCCACATTGGCCTAAAACAATTTACATTGCACTTCGGCATAAAAATATGGAAAAATTATGTGCGTCTTTATCTTCCCATGGCTACAATCCCGCTCTCTTGCATTAATTGCTTCCGGCCTCCTTCCATAATCCGTGTTCCTGTGGAACATTCCCCCCTTCCTAGATCGCGCACGTCCTCGGGCGCGGTAGAAACAAAAGCTACAAAAAACAATGGAAGACAAGTAAAGCCCTTTTGTTGAAAAAAAAAAAGCAATGACAATCTCACACGTGAGCATACAAGTGAAAGGCCGATTAGAGTTTTAAAGAGTGCTAAAAGAAGCGAGTAAAGACTAGTCAAAGTGAGACTAAGTGGTAGATAGTGCTATGCAAAGGCAAGTGTGTTTATACACCACAGGTTATGACCGCAGTCTCAATGTCCTACAAGTGTTTAAGTTATTCCTAAGTAGCAACCCTACTCCTAAATATAAGCCATGGTGTTTGGACCTTTCTTTCTTTCTTTTTTTCTTTCTTCTTCTTCTTTTTGGTTTTTTATTTTTTTGTGTAAAGAGCAGAAGATTAAAGAGAATTATTATTTTTAGCTTGATTAAGATGAAGGTTCCATCCCAATGAGACCCAAGCAATGGCCAAGAGACCTCTGCCAAGAGAATCTAAAGGCCGCTAAGCATCTCAAGGGCGACAGACCCTTTTCTTTCTTTTTGACATAAGGAGTACCTCATGAAGATGAGGGCATCGGTCTCGAGGGCACATAATGTACCCAAGAGTCCTACCAGCATCTATCATGGCAATAGAGTCCTTGTAGGTCTTCTTCTTAATCTTTTAGACGTAAGTGTTCACCCCATGGAAACCAAGGCATCGGCCCCAAGGTGCTAAAACAACCCAAGGTTCTACCAAGCATTCCACATGGCCGTAGACACGTCATGTCTCAAGTCACTTCTATATATTTTTTAGGACATGTGTTTCGTAAATATTGTTTATCGTAGCACCTAGCCCATACCTAAGAGGTAGCTACCACTAGGGATAACTAATATACTTCTAGAGCATAAGAACTTGGCATACTCCGTTGGTATATGTCTTACACCATCTTCAAAAAGAAATACCTTCTAAGTCCTCTAAGAATCAAGAAATCACTCGCCACATAGTAACAACTAATTTAAAACTTAAACCAGCCAGCTGTGTGTGAACATGCAAACAATATATGCAAAAGTGAAAAGCACATAAAGAACAAAAGATTATGATTTGAATACACCTGTTGTAGTGCTCGTTGATGTGGCGCGTTTGTCTTGATGCATTGCTGATGTGCAGGTTGCTTCTCTTTGCCCTTTGTAGGCATTGCATGTCTCCCCCCTTCCTAATTTGTGTGCACGGTAGGTGGACTGTTGGAGCATGTTTTTGCAAAATGTCTTATTAACAAACAAGAAAAGAAAAGAATAAAATTTGTTATTGGTGCCAATCACCGAATATAGCCAAGGGGAAAAATCGAGTGGGAGAAAAGTGCCTTGGCTTGTTGATCTTATTGTGGAGTTGATGAGCTTATCCTTGCACTAGCTGTGGATCCATGTCCACTTCTGCTAGAAAGATTGTATTAATCACTTCAGGATGCGAGGACAACCCTGTACAAAAGCTAGCCTTTGGAGAAGGTGGTAGAGGAAGGAGTGCTTCCTCGCTAAAATATGGCACTGTTTCTATGGAAAGGTTAACCAAACAATGCCGATTTTGGAATTGCTCAATGTAGTTGCTCATAGTGATCCAAAATTGACATATTGAGGCTGGGGGAAGAAGGGCTTGCAAGATAGGTGGTTGCAAGTCATTTATGCATGTATCCCTCCATTGTTGTGCTTGAACCTCCTCAGGTAATTTACGTTGATTTGGTCCTCGATCTAGTACTCTCATATCAAGAAGGTTATGGCATTGGGGTGTAATTCCCACAATTTGTTTCATTAAGCCCGTGCCATATCGTTGAAAGTAAGAGCGACATAGCCAACAAATGTGTGAAGCTTCCCCTAATACGAGTCGTGCACACTCTTGACAATGTGGAAATGGATGATAATGCTGATAGAATAAAGTGACAAAGTGATGCCCACAGCAAATTTCACCTAAGGGAGCATAAAAGTACCTAGAATGAGTTTGAAAAGGAGGAGCACTATAACCCCCGCGATGTTCAGGTTGAGTACTATCAGGGTCAATGCATGCTGGACATGTATCTCGCCAAGTATCCATCAGGAGGTATCTGGGCGTAGAACAATGAAATTTAGAACTTCAAACTTTATACACTCATATCCATCATTACAATCCCTATCAAAAACAATGTAGATAAGATCATCTCAAAAAGAACACAATCGTGTAATGGCAGAAGGAACCACATTAGTAAAAGTGAGACTATTCAAACACTGATCTACCAAAGAGCTTCAATTATAGTGTTAATGCCTTACCTTTGGTTTTGGGTATGTCCTTCTTAAGAGGTGGGAAGGATAGCAATTGTTGAGGAATTTGAGCAAGATAAGAGGATTTAGGCAGTGAAGTGCTAGAATCTATGCTCAAAGGAGACTCATGTAAAGTTGGATTTGTCTTAGGTACACAAGTTGATGGTGGAAGTGTGAAAAAAGGAGAAGTTGGGACAACTGGTGATTCAATACATGTTTTGGGAAGATCAACACAAGGAGATTTGTAGGTGCTATCACAACCACCTATCCTATCTTCTTGAAGAGGTTGTGTTGATTTCCTTTGCACCCACTGATATGAAAAACCACGAGTGGCTTTTGGAATCTTATTGATACACTCTTCTGGCTCTAGCAAACCATGGCATTTGGGAAGCCAAAGTGCTGTGGCACCCTGATAATAGCCCTGTGCTTTAAGAACATGCTTTGGGACCCAATGAGTAACAATCTGAGGCTTAGGCTTGGAAAAATTATGCTTTTTAGGAGGTTTAGCAACTAGGCTAGATGGTACAAGTTTGTACGCATCTTTGGGTAGCCAAATTGATGATTCCTTCTTGCCTGGCCTTCTTTGAGCAGTGACTAGAGTAGTTGGAACATGCCAGCCATGGCTCTCACTTGAGCTCTCATCGATTATCCACATCATTTGTCTTGGAGCTTGAAGAGTAGATGTTGAAAGTGGGTTGTGTAAGGTAGAACTACCACCCTTTTGACATGATAAAACTCGTGGAGCAGCAGATCCCAAGATGCAATCAGAATCAATTTGCAAATTGTATTGTCTATTCTTCCAATCTAATGAACAATTGGTAGCACTTAACCATGATCGACCAAGAACAACCTCTACCACTGCCTTGGACTTACTAGCCACATAAAAGGGAACTCACATCTAGTGATCCTGAATGGATATCATAATGACACATTTTTCCTCTATAGGGTTATCTTCACTTGAGAAGCTTCGTAAGTCAATAGGAATGTGCACAAGTGTTGGTTGTCCCAAGGCTACCCATGTGTCAAATGAGAGAACATTATAATCTGCACCACCAGAGTCACTTAAGGCAGAGATAAAGTAGGTAGTCTCATGAAGATGAAGACACACATGAATATTGAAAGGATCGACATATTGTTCATCAGTAGCCAACTGTAAGGTCAACACAAAAGCCTTGCGATGCTCCTTGGCTTTTGCAACTCTAGCTTTAGCTTCTTCTTGAGCCTGACGTTGTCAGGCATTTTTTTGAGAGGTTTTTATGGCTCGTGTACATATGGATGCGTGGGAATTGTGAAGAGTTTGGTTTTGAGGGCGTTGCCAGGTGTTCAGTGTGGATGGATTTGTTTTGAGGCTCGTGCAGGCCTATCCAGAACGAGGTTTGCTGGGGTTTATTTCAGCTGTTCGGCCGTCTGATATATGTGCGCACTTGGAAGGTCGCATTTGAGTATATGGAAAGCATGGGAGCATAAAAGATTATGGGGCCAAGGTCATAAGAGCTTTGGTGTGAAAAGGAATAGGCCATTTTTCAAAATAAATAAAAAAAATAAGGAGGAACGTGGCCAGCTGCTGGAAGGTTGGCGTGGAGTTTTGAATGGCTGCCAGCGGGTTCTCTCCAGAAGATACGTGAAGCGTGGAAAGATGGCGAGTCAGCACAGCTGCAGAAAAAAGGTGTGTGACCTTGTTTGTGAAGGAGGGCTCTTGGGCGTAGCTGCACACACACAGGTGAGCGCGCATCAAAGGTAGCTGCTGGGCGGAGGAGAAGTGCAGCTGGTAGTAGGGCCGAAGGAAGCTGGCGACAAGTTGGCTACGCAAGTAAAAGCTGCTACTGGTGGCTCTTGAAGTGGTGTTAAGCAAGGTGGGCAGGCGTGAGAGCAGTTTGGACTAGTTGGCGCAGAGATAAGTGCAGGGCACAGAAGGCGTCAAAGATTGACGGGCTGACAGGGCAAGACAAGAAGGCAAGTGGCGGCTGGCAGTGGCTTCGAAAGCAGAGGGACTAGAGGGCCGATGCTGTGAGGCAGTGTGGCCGCCTTGTATGAAGGTGGAGAGCTTGGTCAGTCTGCGGAGAGAGAAACTGAAGCCAGAAGTGGAAGGAGCCATGAAGCTGTTGGGTTTGGGAGGTTCGTGGACAGCAAGAGCAGGTAGCTCGAGTGTGAGTGATGTGGAGCGCAGCTGAGGAGCGCAGAGAAGTGGCAAAAGAAAGTGGTCAAGGTGAAGGGTGGCCGTGTGGGAGTACAAGAGCGGTGATACGCTGGGGACTTGTGAAGAGGCAGCAAGGTTGGCGTGGATGTGCAGGTCGGGCTGACAGAGACAGTCAAGAGGAGGCCGCCTTGTGGTCGTAAACAAGTGTGAAGGCGCCAAAGAGGAAGCTGGAGCGGCTGGTCGACTTGGTGACAGGCTGACAGCGTAAGAAGAGAAGGGTGAGGGCTGGTGATAGTGGAGAGCAAAGGCCGCCTTTGAGGTGTTGGCAGCACAGAGACAGGCTGCATACAAAGAGGAGAGAAAGGTTGGTGTGGCTGTTGGATGCCCAGGAGGGCTTGCCGTGAAGAAAGGAGAGCAAAGCGTAGGCTGGTGTGGGCCGCGTAAGTGAAGACTAGAGCGTGGACGGACTGAGGTGGTGTGGCCTAGGTTCGGTTAGTCAGAGTGGACAGCAGAGTGGGTGCCGAGTGAAGAGAAGAGAAGAGGACGGTGTTGCTGCTTGGTGGTGGGCCGGTAGCAGGGCAGATAAACTGCTTGGGTTTGTTGTGAGGCTGGCAGAGGATCAGCACAAAGACAGAGAGTGAGAGAGAGATGTGTTTGGGTGCTGGTGACGACACATGCAGAAGTGATGGGCTGCAGAGAGTTGAGGGTTAGCTGGTGGGGCGCCTTCTGAAGGGAGAGTGGCCGGGTTCATTCTGGTGTGATTGGCACAGCATGCAGGCGAGTGGATCATGTGGTGATTGGGGATGTGGTGTATCCTCGGCAGTGACAGGTCTGAGTAAGTGTTTGTGGGATTGTGTGAGTAAGGCTTCTGTGTCGGGAGAAGCTTGTATGAAGTGTTTTCTAGAAATAAATTGCTGGGTGTTTGTTTGGTCTATGGTGCCCCTATTTTGTGCTGTCGTTCTAGCGTGGGTTGGGTGGTGAAGTGTGAGAAACGTTCCAGCCGCCGGTGGGGCTGGTGGTGCCTCCGTTCGTGTTGTTGTTTCCAAGTTTGCGGGGTGAAGGGCTATAGAGGCAGGTTCTTTCTTCTTTTTTTCACCTCACAACGTTTAAGTAGGTCATGTGCTTCTTTCTGTGTGTGGGCAGCATGCATTTGTTGAAGCATGGCTTCAGTTAATGGTTCATCGTATTTCTTGAGACGACTTCCATTAATGAAGTTAGGCATTTTCTCACCTTCTAGTGTCTCTAAACGCACTGCACCACTTGGAGTAAGCTCATTAATCACAAACGGTCCTAGGCCACGTTTCCTGAGCTTTCGCTTATGCTTCTTAAGTGTGTACAAGAGCACAAGGTCCCCTTTTTTGAATCGGCCAATTGTTACATTTCGATCATACCATTGCTTTTGTCTCCTCTTCTTGGCATACATCCCCATTACTGCCAATAAGCGGGTCTCATCAAGCTTTTCCAATTCATCAATGCGTTGAGAAAACTCATGACCAGTCTAGTCCAATTGTTTAGCATCTCGTAGAGTAGGTACAAGAAATTCAATGGGAAGAATTGCATCCAGCCCAAAAGCAAGCTCAAATGGGGTTGTGCCCACAGATGTTTTATAGGATATTCTATATGCCCAAAGAACTGAGTGCAACTTTTGCTCCCAATCAGTCCTATGTCCCTCAACAATCTTTGTGAGTGCTGTGCAGAGAATCTTGTTAGTACTCTCAGCTTGACCATTTGTCTGGGGATGATAGGGTGCAGAACGCTTGTGAATTACCATAAATTCTTGAAGTAAAAACTCTATGACCTCATTCACAAAGTGCACACCTTGATCACTAATGATTTCAATAGGTAAGCCATAGCGTGTAAACACGCACTCATACAGGAACTTGGCTGTGGTTATGGCATCATTTTTAATTGTAGCCTTTGCCTCTACCCATTTGGTCAAATAGTCAGTTGTTGCGACTATAATATATTCGGCATGCGTGTGACGAGCTGGAGGTTTAATGGGACCGACAAAATCAATACCCCATTTGGCAAAAGCACGTGTGCTTAACATAGGCTGCAATGGCATATTGTCCTTTGTGATGGGAGGTTTGGTCCTTTGACAATCATCACAACGTTTTACATATTCTTCGGCATCCATTTGTAAGGTTGGCCACCAAAGCCCAGACCACCTAATCAACTTAGCTGTGGTATTTCCCGAAAAGTGTCCACCCCCAACACCTGCATGTGCATGAGTCAAGATTTTCAAGTAGTCAGCTTCACATACACACATGCGTAAGTTGCCATCCTTGCTCCTCTTGTAGAGTTGGCCCTCTATCAGCATATAGTTGGCCGCTTCAACTTTAATAGCATGCTTTCGATATTTAGGAATTGTTCGATCAGTATGACCATGTTGAAGATAGTCCACAATATACTTGCTCCAACTTAGTGTAGTTGAAATTTGGAATAATGTGACATTATGAATTGGTTTTTGAATTTGACATGAAGCACAGTTACGAGCAAATTTTTCAGCATCTACATGCATGGTAGGCCACCATTGCCCATCCTGAGATATACGTTGCACACAAGTAGTAGCTGATACATGGATTCCACCAATACCCTCATGTGCCCATTCCAAAATCTCCTCATATTGGTCAGGGTTAGGTATAAGCCGCAACACTCCATCATTACCCTGATGATATAATCTCCCTGAGATTAACTTGAATGGTCATTGGTCGCCATAGGTCCAAATTAGGACCCGCTAGTTGTATCTGCCCACTTGTCAAAATTTCTAAGATGGGTTCAGACCATTTAGGAGCTGCCTCTACAAGGAACAGTGTTGAATCTAACATATCATCATTCACACCCAAGGGAGCTTCTCCAGAGGTGATTCGAGACAAATGATCTGCCCTAAGATGAGTTGTTCCTTTTTGGACTGCAACTTCAAAATCAAACTCAAGAAGGATGACAAACCACCTCACAATCCTTCCAGTTGCACAAGGCTTATTCACCAAATATAGCAGTGCTTGATGGTCCACAAAAAATATAAATTTGTTTGCCAAAAGGTAATGGCAAAACTTTTTCACTGCATATATCATGGACAAACTTTCTCTTTCTGTTGTGGTATAATTCTTCTCAGCATTGTTCAACTGTCGACTAGCATATGAGATTGGGAAATCCTTATTATGTTCTCCCGATTGAGCCAAAATACATCCAATCGCAAAGTTTGAAGCATCAATATGGACATGAAAGATTTGGTTCCAATTTGGTGCCCATAAGATGGGTGCAGACACTAATGCTTGCTTCAACTTTTCAAAGGATTCCTCACACTCGTCAGTCCAATTAAACTTTACAAGAAGATCATATAATGGTCTGGCTAGGACAGCGTACATGTAGATGAATCGACAATAATAGCCACAATGTCCCATGAATATTTGTACCCCTTTAGGGTTGATAGGCTGAGGTAATGAGATAATGACATCAATTTTATCCATATCTGTTGAAATACCATTGCGAGCTGTGATAGATGAATTTCTTACTGGCCTTGGATAAAGATGAGCATACAGGAACTGAGGTGGATGCTTTGGCAATGGTGCATGTTGTTGAAGAGGAGTTTGTTTTGCCTGTAGTGGTTGGCTTTGATGGTGATGCTTCTTATGATGATGGACAAGAAAGCTTTATGGCACAGCAGGTTTTTCTTGATGAAGCTTTCATCAGTTATTACCCTCAGCAGGAGTTGCTTCACCGGTTCCCCAATATTGGTGTTGATCATATCAGTGATTTTGGAATTGATATGAGACAGGATGGTGTGTATGTCAAAAGCTTTGTTTCCAGAAGCTCTGGTGTTACGATGAGGGATGTGGGATGGCAAATTATGCCTGTGGAGGATGACAGTATTTCTCTAATCACATGAAATAGAGATGTGTTGGTTACCCTGTATGATGCTCAAAGGATTGATGGAGGGAAACGTGGTCATATGCTTTCTGCTGATCATAAATGATTCAACAGGCTAGGGGTTGGGCAAAGTATGTCAGGCAAAAATCTGAGAAGTGTTTTGGGTCTGTGTACATATGGGATGCATGGTGTGTGAATAAGGTTTGCCCTGAATGCCCTGGCAAATGTACAGAGCGGTTGGTTTTGCAGTGAGCTGGTACACGTGTTGTTTTTTTGGGAGCAAATGCTGGGGATTTTAAAGTTTTTTATTGCAGCAGTGTGGTGTGTGGGTGGTTGCCAAATGCAGGGCACCGATGGCAATTGTCATGTTTGGTAAGTTATGATGCGGCTGGTTTTTGGGTGGGCAGCTCTCGCATTGTTTTGGAAGGTCGTGGTGCGGCGTGTTAACCTGAAGCATAAGGAAATTGCTCCATCCCTTCCATACCTTTCCCACCTTCAAGCTCATATGTACTGAACTCTGGGTACACCTTGGGAAGCTCTTTTACCTTGCCTTTGTAATCACAATCATGGATTAAAGTGTGCAAGACATCAGTAGGAGGTAACATGCGGATTATTTGAAAGCAAGAGACCGCAATATCAAACTGAACATCTTCCTCTTCCAAATGTTGAAAGCACTTTTCCACAGGAGAGACCTCTATCTCCTCTTGCAATGACCCATGTGCTTGGACATTGATTTCTTCTATCTCTTCAGTGTCCAAGTCATTGCAAAGCACAATGCTCTCTAATTCAATGCACAATGCAAAACACAAAATGTCAAAGTCAAAGTTAATGCCACTTACATTGGAGTACTCTTTCGAGAACTAAGAGGAAATATAGTTGAGGGGCCTTGTTCTGGGGTCTCAAAATAATTCTCTGATTTGGCAATATATACAGAGGACAATGAATGCTCCAAGATAAAATATGCCTCGTCTCCAATCCCTGCATACAAGTGTAAAGGACAAATGGGCTCATACTCTCCTCCAATTTCAAGTAAGGCCTCCACATTTATCCCACCAATAGTTCCAAGCTTCCCCGGGATCATGTTGATTGACACAAGACATTTGGCATTCGAGAAGGGGACTCGGATGCATGCACCCATTGTAGAATGGAGGAAAACACGAGCCTCCCTGCATAATGCAATCACAATAACAATTAAGGAATTTACATTGAATATTAGCCAAAAATATTTTAATACTAGATGTTCTTGCTCTAATCAATAGCATATACTAGCCATAATACAATTTTACCAGGCTCATTTTAAGACTATGGGTAGAAGCAAATAAAAATATTTATTGCAAAAACAGTCATAATGAAGGGTATCAAAAAGAGTACATGTATATATGTATATATGTTTGTGTGTGTGTGTGTGTGTGTGTGTATGTATACACACACACACGCACACACACACACACACACATATTTGCTTTGTGTTAGTTCTTGCGCTTTTTCATAATCTCCTGTTAGATTTCAAAAACTCTACCAGTTGGTTGCCATAGCATAACTGTGCTATAGATTTAAAAAAATCAAAAAAATATTGACCAAACCCTTAAATTTTAGTGTTGAAATTCATTAGTGTTAGGATAAAAAAATTTATCCAGTGCCTAACTTAGGGTTTTTAGTAGTCGGCTACTTCTTATGAAGCAATTACGTAAGGCTTTTAGTCGTCCTCCGCACAGAAGCATCTTCCCTCGAACACACACGCACAGAAGCGATCATGAAGCATCATACGTCTCCCCAGCAAAGAAACGCTGATCTCATGCGCAGGGCCCTCTCCCCACTCCAATCTTTCTCCCCAACAAAGAGACACAAAAAGGTATCATCATCCATGAATTTGTGCTATTTTGCCTGAATGAATTTGTGCGCTCAGCGCACAAAATAATAGGATGTTTTGCTGCCGCCACACTCCACACACGCAGTAGTGTGATATGTGCGGCGTTACTTCTTGCTATTTTTCTTGAATGAATTTGTGCGCTCAGCGCACAAAATAATAGGATGTTTTGCTACCGCCACACTCCACACACAGTATGAGATGTGCGGCGTTACTTCTTGCTATTTTTCTTGAATTAATTTGTGCACTCAGCGCACAAAATAATAGGATGTTTTGCTACCGAGCATTGAAAAAATCATCACGATTTTGAGTTCGTTTCAAGCTTCGGGGGCGCTGCCTTGGATCCCCCCGGCGACAAAAATTTGGAGAGAGTAGTGTAAGAACATGCTATCTATATGGTGCTATCTCAAACACATTGCATAGACTGTCTCTCTTACTACTGTCTATATTATGCAGACTTTGTGTATACAAGAAGCTCAAAAAACTCACATTTGATGTCTTCTTGGTTGAGAAACGGCTCACACAGTCGAGAGAGGAGACCAACAAACATGTGCATCTAAAGAACAATAGCACAAAAAGAAAAAAGTTTGTCCTTAAAAAAGTGTTGGATTGCGAAATATCACTTCTAAAGTTTATTAGTACTCAATATTGAATGCCTTCAGATTTGGGCTACCGAATCTTCATATATTTTCCAATAAATTTGAATGCCTTGAATTGAACACCTGAAAAGGGCTCCGTAAATATTTTCCAATGAAGATTTTTTTAAAATATTCAATATGGCTTTGAATGCCTTGGAATTTGGGCAAAAGCACTCCATATGATAATCTCAAAGATATTCTGTTTGTTAATGAGTTGGCCGTTTTGTTGGATAGTGAATGTGCCACCTTTGTTTGATGATTATGTTGCAGTATTGAATTTAATCTCTTTAGTGAATGTGCCACCTTTTCTTTAAGTTTGTGTCGTATTACTGAATTTGCTGTTAAAATAATCAATTAATTATACAATACGAGCAGGATACTATTTGAAGATTTGTTCTTGTATTTTTGCATGGCTATCTGGTTTTCAAATGAGTTCGAGTCATTTCACTAGAGCATCTTGCTTGAAAGGTTCTTGTTGTGCAAAAATGGATGAGTTACCTCTTGCTAAGCGGAAAAAGAGTGTGCAGGTTGGCTCAGGTGAGAGCTCATCGAGACACACAAGGAGGCAAGCTGATTTTTCCAGCACTTTGGAGCAAGCCACCTCCTCAAACCCTACTATGGAGCATGCGGTACATATCATAGATGACACTAACCTGGAGGTGGATATGGATAGGCAGCATCTACATAGTGATGAAAGAAATGAGGAGAATGGACAAAATGTAGTGGGGGCAATTGAGGAAAATAAAGGTGATCAAAATGAGGGTGAGAATACTCAAGGTGGTGATAATGAGGATGAAGGTGAGAATACTGAGGATACTGGGAGAGAGATAGAGGGGGAAGCGAACACACATCCACTAGAGGATCAAGAAGAAACAGTTGTCACAACCCAAACTGAAGGAAGCAAGCAGAAAAAAAATAAGGTTGATATTTTTGGGAAGATTCTTGAGACATCTACTCCACAAGCCTTTTTAGATAGGATAGGAGTCAAATTTAGGTCTCCACCTCCACGTGTTCCTCTTTGTAGGATGATCCAGACGGAGGCAATCCGAAAGGTTTCTCCCTCAACAGATAAGTCTCTTACTTAAAGCTTCAAAAAACTAGGTGGGTACATTGAGAGCATGGGAGCTTTCACAGTATCAATTATGGACTTGGAAGGGGAGGAGACACCATTGACACAAGAGAGGGAGGAATCTTGGGATGAGCATTGGAGGACTGTGAATCAACAATTTGAGGAAACTCTTGCACTTGACCCCGATTGGGGTCTGTATTTGAGCCGAAAAATGGTGCATATTCTTGATGGTAATAATCGACACAATGCTTGGATGGACTGCATTTCTACAGGTGAGTTCTCATTGGGATGTTATAGTTTCTTATGCTTCTTTGTCCTTCCTAATTTTGTGTTTTATTACAGGGTTTCAAGGGGATTTGTCCATGCATTGTTGTGTTCTCCTGTAAATTTTATGTGTTCGAGCGGAGGGATGTGGGTGAGCTTTTGTTTTCATTGTCCAGGTTGAACAAGTAAGTTAATTTGTTATCAGAGTCTCCTTTTATGTCAAGTAAGTTGTTTGTACTCAAGAATATTAACATATTTTTTCTTTGTTTTGTAGGACGCATGATTATGCATTTGTGCCAACCACATTTGGTGATCGTCTATTTCAACTAAGAAGATTGGGAGAGTCCGACCTAACAACTCTCATGGCACATTTGGACAATGAGGATAAGCTGTGGGTTGAGAGAGAGATGCAGAGTGCATCTGCCAAAGGAAGGCCCAGTTGGCTTCATTTGCCAATCCAGATTATGACTTGGCTCTTGTTCAAGGACGAGATGGAGCAAAAAATTGATGAGGCATCAAATGGACCACTTGCCGAGTCTGCTAGGGAGAATGTGACTCGAAAGGTAGAAGTTCTCTACAGAGGAAAAACATCAAAATATGCAAGGATTGCTAATCCCTCCAACGATGAGGCCTTTTGGTGTGCGGTGCTCTCCCTCCCATGGCACACGTCAACCAATCATGTGGCCACAGAGGAAAAGCTCAATATGATAGGTTCTGCTTGCATTAGAGACATAGATAAGGCTCACATTGTCAAGCTATTGGACAACTCGCAGGCTGCAGTGCGATCACTTGAGGGTATGCCAAATGATAAGACAAAGGTTAGGGAATGGCTGCACATATACTCCTACTGGCTTCAGATCATGGAGCTAGGTTTGAGAATCCAAAATGATATTAAAAATGCCAATCGAGTCAGGTTGCCAGGTGAGAGCCGATTCACCTCTTTTGTTGTTCTATGCAGAAGAAAGTACTTCAAAAGGGCTTTCAAAGTGCACGAAGGAGGCATAAAATTTAGCCATGATATTGACCATCAACCAGGCCTACAAAGTGCTACACGGCGAGTCGTTTATAGGTTTTCCTACAACATAACCCAGATATTCCTTGTTAAAAAACATGCATGCTTCTTTCTGTGTGTTGTTTTATCATTTGGGCTTTGGCTTGCTGATGGTTGCTTTCTGAAATTGAGGAGCACCAATTGGATATTTTACCCCCTCTCGCTAGTGTGTGGCTTTGTGTTGACAATCAATCTTATATGTATGCCGATTTGAAGCTTGGAAGAGTAAGTGATTGAATTTGTCATTTTGAATCCATGATTGAGAAACATGTTCATATTGAGGGTGAGTTGTGTTTACCCATGTTTGTCATTAAACAGGCCATGTCAAGCATAGAGTCTCGTTTCTGCCTGTGGTGGTTGGACCTTGAAAGAAACCATGTGCCTGAGGAGGAGCTTGATCTGTATCGCCAACATAAGTCTATATTGGAGCTTCGTAGCCAGCAAATTGATCATAGTGAGGCCACATCCACATCACATGCAACATCGATTGCATCCGCTTCTTTTCGTAAGTCATTGCCAGTGAATTTAGGGAGGGAAATAGTGAATCGTGCATTGGAGGTGAATCGAGTAATGGAAGCAAATAGGGAGCAGAGTCAACAACAGACATCCAATAGTAGTGTAGGCGGGATACAACCAACTGACATCATAACCAAGACATTGCAAGCTCCAGGTATGTGAGCTTCCTACCTCATCTCTATCGTGATCCGATTGTTTTAACTTAAGACTATGTGTGTTAAATGTCAAAAACCTGTCTATAGGAACCATTTATGCCTTCAATGTCAGTATTGAGGACCTTGCAGCTACTGTTGTGAACATGGAGGATGCATCCTCATTGGGAAAGCAAGTGCTTGATGCCATGAATGTTATTTGCATAGTAGCGAATGTCAAGAGTAGACGGTCCGATTACTGTGTGGAGTTGATATTTGCAGACTTCCCCTCAAATATCATCATTGGAGGTTGTGTTGCAAACAAGGTTCCATATTGGAATAAGATTGGGGATGGCATGTATGACTCTACTTTTAAAGTTGTTGATTCTTGTCTCTCGGATCGAGGCTTCTTTACATGCCTTTACACTATGGAAGAAGGAGTGACCATTGAGCAAGTTGCACAGAGCGTTGGGTTTGGCATTTATCATAGACAAGTTGTGAGGTGTACTCCACCTATTGGGAAGAAGATGGGGCAAATGATTACTACCCAGGTATTGGTGTTGTTCTCTTTGGGGCTGTCATTTGTGCAAATCTTCTTTGTCCCATTTAAGGTGAAAATGCATGAACAACCAATGTGTCTTTGCTTGTAGGTCACTTGTCTAATATTGGCTGTTTTTGTTCGCTCAACAGCTCCTGCTACAAGCTTTGTGATGCATGGGGATCAACTAAGGGATTTGGCACTATAGGTGATGATCTTGATGTAGGGCAAGATCTTATCTTTGACATGTATGTATGCATTCAAATCAAGATAGAATTTAAAATGATTTTCGGTGATCTTTATGGCATATGGTTAATGGTTTGTGTGCGTTTTCAAGAGTGCCATTGGAGGATCTGGTGAAGAGAAAGGGTAGACCATGGCGGGGCGGTTGTCAGAGAGGTCAGCGGCTTAGCAAATACATCGTCTCCGTCTTGAGTCGTCCTGGGGACACGATTTTGGATTTGATTGCTGGCACTGGAACTCTTGGGCTAGTGGCAGCATTTATGGATCGCAATGTCATAATGTTAGACAAGGATGAGCGGATCTATGATCACCTATTAGAACCATACTCAGCAAAGGTATGCATGTTGAAAAGATAAATATGTTAGTAGAGAATAATTTTGTATTGATAAAGCTTATTTTCTTTTCTTTGTGTCTCTTGCAGTTATGAGGATCACATGTCTACATCAGAATGCCATTAGAGATAGTCTTTTTTTTAATTGAGACAATCAATTTTTTGGGACTATTGAAAGTAATGTTTTGATGGATGTTATGCTTCTGAATGTTTTTTACAATAGCATGTAGCTGATTGTTGGACAATTTTTATTTGGATTATAAAATTTTTAAATCCTATGGTTATGGTTTCTAAAGAGTATTATATTGTTGTGTCAGTGGTATGGCTATTAAAAATGGTGTGCATCTTAATGGCTTGATTTCTATGCTCTCTGGTCGCTGTGGTTTCCATGTGGTTGCAACAATAGTTTGTTTCTATTAGTAGCTCAATGACCAATTCAACGTCTTTTTAGCGAGCCAAGTAGTATGAGTTTTATAGTGATTTTTTATATCCGCACCATTCATTTGAAAATGCTTTATTTTCAAGAGTCATTTTTAAACTTTTTTAGTCTTCTTTGTTCTGTTCATTATAGAGTTGCACTATGGTTTCACTCTTCTCTTTAACATTACATGCTCGCTTAACATCATACCATGCCCCTACTTGCTCACTTTCACAAGGACTTTATTTCTACTCACTGCTCTTGGCTCGCTAAATAGACGCACCCAAACATGATGAATAGATAAAAGAAATATATATATGATAATATATAGAGGATGCTTGGTGTCCAAAAAGCGACGTGTGGCACGCAAGTATCCAGATATGTGCAGGTGCAAGAGAACAAGGGCATGGGAAGTCGAGGGAAGCGGGCGGTGCAACTTTTTGGAAGAAAACAAGGTGGCGACGAGTTGAAGAGGGAATTTTTTGAAGTTTTCGAGAGGAGAGAGAGTAGAGGGACTATGAAGACGAGGTTACATGTAGCAGATGAGAGGTCTTACAGATCTTGAAGGTTGTAGAATGAAGATCAACCCAGTGGGAGTGGAATTGGTTGAGTTAGAGCTCAAAGAGTGCAGAGGACTAGAGTATCAGCTAGGATGTTGCTGCTGTCGAGTATCTCTAAGTGGCAACTCCGTTAGAGACTTGGCTTAGCCTGATATCTTTTCAGCTATAACTCTAATGTCTATAAGATGAAAGCTGATTTGTATGTGTTTGAGAAAGACATGATGTTTTGTTATATTGAATTCAGTGGTCTTCTAAGTCGTGAGTGAAAATGTTGCCTTGATAAGTTATTGATGGGATCTCCCTAGGGAGGATCCCTTAGGTTTTTGGTGTTTTCTACTCTTACATTTAAGCCCATATCTTAGGGATGTTGAGACAAGTTCTAGTTTTGTTTTCATGAAGAAGGTTGAGAGTTAGAGCTTGAATCTATTGTTGAGATTACTGTGATTTTATGATATAGAGTTTTATTTTTGTTATTTTGTTCATGTTTGTTGAGATAGAACAACTATGGGTGTATAATTGTCCTGGGAATTAGAGCTAACTCATTGCTGAATCAATCACCTTCAGTTGAGAGGATTTGGTGTTAGATAGGGTCAAAAGGGTGTCAGCTACAGTACTTGGAGAGATCGAAGGGTAGATATGATCTTTTTGGGTTGAAGGGAATTAGTTCTAAGTCAAGTCTGACGGCGGCGGTTAGAGGGCTGTTAGTAGTCAGATAGACTGGTTAATGAACTTAATGGTGATTTAGAGTCAGCTATGAGTTAGTTACAATCAATTGAGAGTCGAGAGTGTTGGATCCATGCGAGGTTTGAGTTTTTTGAGGGTCTTCATTTGTTGGAGGTAGGAGAGGATGTATGATTCAGTTAAATCAGCTGAGTCTATTTTAAATAGTTGAGTCAATTTAAGGCAAACTCAGCCCTGATAGGTGTATCAAGGTTAGCACACAATTAGTTGTGCGTCTTAGGTTTGTTGTGTTGGTTCTTCGTGTTTTTTGAGGTTTTTGATAGTGTAGCGGTGTTAGAGGACACTGAGGTTGATGTATAGTGAGTCAGATTTGAATCATCTAAATTAGTCGGGTCTGCTACTTCAGGTTGGTGATCAGCAAGAAGTCAGCAAGGGAGAGCTAATAAGGTCGATGAAGTTCTGAAGCAGGGAATTTGAAGTTCGCTGATACTAGAACACTTTTTGGAGCTTGGAGGACACTTAGGGAGCTTAGCGGACATATATTTGATTGGAATCAGTAGAGCAAGCATCTAACTCAGGTTACAATCAATGACTAATCAACAGATTATCAGCTCTTGAGGTTAGTCGAAGGTCAGTGGTAAGATTCTGGCTAGGTTATAGGTTTTAGGTTAGCTAATGCTAGAGGATAATTAAGGAGTAGAGAGGACTCATATCGGACAGGGGTCAGCGTCAATCTTTTGAATAAATTTACAATAAGCTATTTGTGAGCTCGTAAGGATTCTAGTCAACCGAGTGTTAGAGGAGGTGAGTTGTGGCATAGAGGTTGGAGATCAAAGGTGTTGGAGCCACATCATACTGGGGGAAGAACAGTTGGAGGAATCAGTTGAGTCAAATTGGCGAGTGTTGAGGTGTGCGATTCTGTGAGCTGAAGGGCTGAGGATAGGAATAGAGTTGATTGGTGCCCTTGGAGCTGGGATTTTAGTATCCCGTGATTCTCGTTCCTTTATGTTTTCTTCTTGTGTGTCTGTTGGTGGTGTTATTGAGGCCATCACCTAGCATCCTCACAACTAGCATCCTCACAACATCATTCCAGTTGGAGATCAAAGGTGTTGGAGCCACCAGTTCATACTGGGGAGGACAATTGGAGGAATCAGTTGAGTCAAATTAGAGAGTGTTGAGGTGTGCGATTCTGTGAGCTGAAGGGCTGAGGATGGGAATAGAGTTGATTGGTGCCCTTGGAGCTAGGATTTTAGTATCCCGTGATTCTCATTCCTTTATGTTTTCTTCTTGTGTGTCTGTTGGTGGTGTTATGGAGGCCATCACCTAGCATCCTCACAACATCATTCCACCTTCCCTTCTACTAGTGGTGTTATAGAGGCCATCTTGTGTGTCTGCTGGTGGTGTTATAGAGGCCATCACCCAGCATCCTTGTAACATCATTTCACCTTTCCTTCTATTTGATATAGGGGATCATGCAACCTTGGTAGTGCCATCATGCAAATCATAATTTTGGCATCCATTTTCCTTGACATCGTTTGACACTAAGTTACGATCAACATTTGGCTTTTGCATGTAGCCTCTTGTATATGTTGTTTGTGCATGACAACCCTTTGATTTTGGGGATGAGATCATTGTAGGAGGGGAGGATTTTTAGTATGCACGTTGGAAAGACCCTTATCTCCCTACGATGCAATACAGGCGAATAGAGGTAATGCCTAGCTCCAATGGAATGCAAGCACTCCTTTTGCGCTAGGGACTCAACCCGGTTAGGTGCACGAAAGCTTATCCTCTAAAGGAGAGATGCCTATGGCTACCATCACAAGACACTAGATTAAGCACACACACAAGCTCAACTTGCCCTCATTCCTACACACCCATTCATTCACTAATACAAGTAAGAGGAACACAATCACTATGCACATAAGCAAAGAGAAAGACCTCACTCCACTCCTATCTTCCTACAAGCATGCACACACTCAAGCATCAAGCTTCTATGAAAGCTTCAAATCAGCCCACATACACAAAAACGAAATACTAAAAGCATGCATAAGAGTAAAATGATTACAGAAGAGGATGAGAAAGACTCATGACACTGCTATTGATTCAATGAAGAGATTTATCTCATACAAAGATGTAAATGGGGTGAGAGAAGAGTCTTCACCTCTATGGAGAAGAGAGAGAGTAGTTCTCTCAAAGGAGCTCTTGCATGAACTTAGCCCAAAGTGTATGTGAGCTCTCAAATGAGCCACTATTTATACTAAAACTCCTAAAACTCCCAAAACTTCCCATGTGGGATTATTCTCAAGCCCACTCCCACACTCACCTACAACTTGGAACTCTCTACAAGAGCCCTAAATAAGAATGTCAAGTCTCTTGTTTTCCTGCTTCCAACTTTGTGTTGCATCCTTGCATTAATCACCACTCGTCATGCAACATTCCCCCCTTCCTATTTTGCGCACGTCCTCGAGCGCGTAGATGCCAAGGAAGAGTAGCATCTCGAGTGTGTACCTGCAAGCAAAACGATAGGTGGTTTGTGTGTTCTTTTTTTTTTTTTGAAAGCAAAAGTACTGAGAGACAATAACAAAACAAGCAATTTTACTAAATAAGACATGGCAATAAACGTCCAATTAGCTAGAGGAAGGAAACATTGAAGCAGTGTAGAGATTGAATAGGTTAGTTCAAGCCTTAATAATTACGACCTACAGCTAACTAAAGTAAAGAATGTTTTATGCCAAATGTATTGTTCTTTTCCTAGAAGGCAAAAGATAACAGTTAATCGAGGGACTATCAAGTAGTATACTGAGCCTATGCTAAGTCAAAGATGTCGGTTCAAAACTAATAAATCTAACATAATTATAACATAATTATGTAGACTCTTGATATTGCTTAGTGTTTTGGTTTAATATTTTAAGTACAACGGTGACCATCCTGGATTAGACAAGCATTTCTCTTGGTGCCTTCCTATCCCTTTTTTTTTCTTTCTTTTTTCTTTTTTTTTTGGGACAGGGCTCTCTTCAAGAGTATGTTTGCGCACCCGCGGTATGGCTATTCCTTACTACACAAGGCATTGGTCTAGGAAAGGTATAGACCTCCCTCGCCTACCATGAATAACAAGGCAATAGGCCACAAACATATACACTTTTTTTTTATTTTTGTCATGCCAATTTTTGTTATGGAAGGTTTATTAGATTATCCCTAAGCAATGTCCTAGTAAGGGCAAGATATCCACTGAACGGTCCTATGATTAATTTAGTCTCTTTGTCCTAGGTTTAGAACTCTACCTTTAGCACAAAACACTAATTACTTTGTATTGCTAAATGGGTAAAAACAAATACGGTCAAACTTACACTATCAAGTCTAAAGCCACTAAAATGCTATCCCTACTCTAGACCAAAGGAGATGCATATTGCCATGCTTAGTAAAGTGAAATTTAAAAACAATCAAGCAACAAGAAAAATACAGAAAACATTAGAGATTGGCATGAGCACCTGTTTCTGTTAAAGCGCTGGTTGGTGAAGAATTGTTTGCACTTGATTGTATGACTGTCAGTTGCGGTACTGAAGCGGAAGATGTAGTTTGGTGCTTGAATCTGTTTTATTCCAACAAAACAAACTACTAAAGAGAAAGAAAATTAAAAAGACAAAAAATAAGAAACATTGGTGCTAAACATCGGATTTGGCCGAGGGAAAAACCCAATGGGAAAAAGTGCCCTGGCTTCTAGTTCTTATTAAGAGAGTACAAGTGCTAGTCTTGTACTGGGGGTGGATGTATGTCTGCATTCTCACGTGGGTGGACATCAATAGCTTCAGGATGTAAAGATAACCCAGAACGTAATCCTACCCATGGAGAAGATGGCAAGGGAAGAAGTGCATCTTCACTAACATATGGTATGGGCACAGTAGGAAGGCTAAAGAGGCACCTATGGTTTTGAAACCGTTCTAAAGACTCACTCATATTGAGCCAAAACTGACATGTAGATTCATGGAGAAGAAGAACCTGCAAAATGGGAGGGGTTAGCAAACAAAGGGTGTCCTCGCGCCATGTTTGAGCTCTTTTCTCTTCCAGGAGTCTTTGTTGGTTGGGTCCACGTTGTGACATCATAATTGCCCAGAGATTATGTCGTTGAGGTGTGACCCCCATGATCTGTTGCATCATACCAGTGCCATAGCGACGAAAATAGTATAACTCCACAAATTGTCTTCCACAGCAATCCTCACCCACTGGGGCATAAAAATATCGGGAGTGCGTCTGAAAAGGTGCAATGTTGTAGCCCCCTTGATGGTCAGGGTGAGTGCTATCTAGGTCCAAAGATGGACTGCATGTGTCCAGCCAAGTCTCCATTTGGTTATTCTACACAACACATAAGGAAGTGTTCAGATTTTTTTTATTTTTTTATTTTAATGCAAGTTGAACGAAGAATGCTAGTATGTACAGGCATGACGGAAATAGAGCTAATAAATTCGATAGATGAATTGCCAAAAAGTAGCTTTTGTAGCATGATAGCTCTTTCAAGAATGAGTTTGCTTTTGGATGTAACATTATGCAAATTGTTTGTGGGGTGTTTAGGTATGGCACAGGTTCCTTTTTGTTGGACTCTTTTTGGTACCCATTTCAGAGTACATGCAATAGATTGAAGTTTAGTCGGTGGTGAGATTTTAGCGATAGGCATAGGAAATGCATTGGGACAAATAGGAGGAGATGTGAATGGAGATGTTTGAACACTTCTGAGCTTTGGCAACCATATGGCAGCTGTGTTCTTGCCATCCCATTGGGCTTTCAAAATTTTCTTGGGGCTTCTGAGTGCCCAACTCTAACACATATGCCTGTAGACTTATGGTTGGTAATGTAATTTGATTAGGGAAAGAGTAGAATACCGACGACATTCCAAATAGTTGGAGTTGTAGGAAGAACGCTCTTTCCTTGATAGTCAGGGAGTCTACTTGTGTAGGAACCTGATTGAAAGTTGTCGGCTTTGTAAGACAAACTTTGACATTGCTTATGTTTTGAGGAATAAACTCTGAACTTGATTCGGTTGCAATATCCTCCTTCTGATGTGTTACCTCTGAGATAGAAGTGAGTAAGGGTACCCACTTGCCTTTTTCTTCCCATGTCAGTTTGGAGTATCCCTTCCTGTTCGAGACCTTCTGATGATGTCCGATTGACGCGTCAGCTTGTGTTTCCACCTGGACTCTTTCAGGCTTGGTAAGGCGTGGTTTCCACTATTGATTTGGTTTCTGTAAGTGAGGTGGTATTGACTACTTTTGTTCTTGAGTAGATTCAGGAACATAATTATGTTTTGCTGCAGTAGTCCCTACATTCTTCTTTGGTAGCCACAAGGTAGTAGCACCCTCGTAGTAGCCTTGTGCTTGCGGAACCTTCTTTGGGATCCATCGTTGTTGAGTGGTCTTGTTGGAGGTGAAACTGTTGGTTTTGGTGAACCTCCTCTTTAGCTTTGTATTCCTTGGATGTTCCTTGGCAGCATTGGGTCTTGGCTTGCGAGCTGCTTTAGGTAACCAGATTTGAATTCTAAGTGCTTCCCCCCTTCCGTAGCCTTGTGCATATAAGAGAGATGTTGGCACATGCCATCCTTGAGTATTGTCATTGTCATTATTCACCCAAATCATTGGATCTTTTGAGGTTGTCTCTATCACAGTAGTGATGGAGTATTGTCATCCTTGAGTATTGTCATTGTCATTATTCACCCAAATCATTGGATCTTTTGAGGTTGTCTCTATCACAGTAGTGATGGTCTCCACCTTTTGAAAAGATGGGAGTGCCGAAGCACTTGATCCTGTAAGGTGAGTAGAATTTACCAACAAGGTGTATTGTCGTGAGTTCCAGTCCATACCGCATCTGGTGGTTCTAATCCATGATCTGCCTAAAACAACATCCACCACCACTGCTTGGCTCTTGTTAGCAGCATAAAAAGTCACGTGCATAGATTGATCCTGAATGGACATATTAATACAGCACTTGCCTAGGGCTGGCGTTTCATCACCAGAGAAACTCTGGAAGTTCAATGATGCATTGGTGAGCAAAGGTTGGCCTAATGATGTCCACGCTTCATAAGACAAAACATTGCAGTCGGCTCCCGAATCTATAAGTGCAGACGCTGCAAAGATTGCTCTTTGAGTAGGGATCCTTACTTCAATATGAAAGGGATCTACAGAGTCTTCATCATCATTCAAGTGGATGGCCATGATAGCTGCCTTGCGGCGCTCTTGTGCTAGTGCTACTCTAGCCTAAGCTTCTTCATTTGCTTGACTTTGTAACAAAGCTTGAGCTTTTTTACGTGTCTGGCTAGCATGTATGCGTATCAGCATATCATCTGTTAGAGGTTCTTCATAGCGCTTCAAGTGGCTACCATTGATGAAGTTAGTCATTGGCTCTCCATCTAAGGTTTCCAACCTTACTGCACCACTGGCACTAAGCTCGTTGATCACAAATGACCAAATCCATGCATTTTTAGCTTGCGTTTTTGTTTCTTCAATGTGTAAAGCAACACTAGATCACCTCTTCTAAAGCGACCTTTCTTCACATGCGTATCATGCCAACGCTTTTGGCGTCATTTTTCAGCATACATGCCAATGACTACCAATAGCCTGTCTTCATCTAGCCTCTCCAATTCATCAATCCGTGTAGAGAATTCATGATCCGTCCACTCAAGTTGTTATGCAACTCGAAGTGTAGGTACTATAAATTCTATCGGAAGGATAGCGTCCAATCCAAAAACTAGATTGAAAGGTGTCATGCCTATGGACGTTTTGTAAGCAATTCGGTAAGCCCATAGAACTGAGTAAAGTTTTTGTTCCCAATCTGTTCTATGTCCCTCAACAATCTTTGTAAGTGCAGTGCAAAGAGTCTTGTTTGTGCTCTCAGCTTGACCATTTGCTTTGAATGCATGCAACAATTCGTTGATGAGTACGAGGAGGAACTTGCAAGCAAACGAATTGGTAGATGTAAAAAGAGGAGATCCAGATGTCAAACCAATGTAAATAACGACGGGGACGTACCTACTTTCATGGATACACACCCGTATGCAACGTGCGGTTAGTGATCATAAGCCAATCTCTACGGAACAAAGAGAGTTTATGATCGGGTGTGAAAAACAGGTAACTTGTTTGGTTTTGAAAACTCTGAACTAAACAAATGAATCTCAAATTTTTTTTAATAATTTATGTTTTGGTGTAGGCTCGAATGTATACCAACATGTGGGCTTATGGACAACATCTTCGGATAAAATCTATTGAGGACTTACATCTAACTCAAGATTCTTGCGTTGTTGCCTCTTTTAAGCAATTATCACGTGCAAGTTCAAGAGACACAAATCTTATCGACAATGAACTTGGTTACGTGGGAACCATAGTCAGCATTTATGAAGTATCATATCGTATCTTCAAGCAGGTAAATGAGATCTCTCTTCATGCAACAAGAACATGTAGATTTCTTAAAGCTAAACATAATTCTAAAGTTTTGGATTCGTGTATTTTGACAGGTGGTTTTGAAGGTGGATTGGTTTCGTGCCGGGTATAAAGGCAATAATGCCACAATGAAAAGAGAACCGTCCGAATTTTGGTCCGTCGACTCCTCGAAGTTATTGTGTGCAACAAAAGAGCCTTACATTCTGCCAACTCATGTTAAACAAGCATTCTTTTACAAGAATACAGATGCTCATCCATGGTGGCAAGTTGTGCATGTCCAACCTAGAGGTCGACACTTGTTTGATAGCGTTGACTCTGAGACAGCGGATCAGGATGATTTGATTACATCCTTGAATCTAGACACATCGACCTCAGAGAGGTGTGGAATTCTTCTATCTGTCGATCATGATGACATTGTAGGTGATGAGAATGACAACGATCCAGACTCTGACACTACAGACACCGAAGTGGAGGAAACAATGGATGTCCAGCCTACAGAGGAAATGAACGTGAACACAAATTTAACGATTGAGGAGTTCGAAGAAGTCAACAAGGATAATGAAGATGAAATTTTATTGACGGTTTATCTTAGAGATGATGATGAGGACCAGTAGTCTTACGTATCAACTCACGGATCAGCCTATGTTCGGTAAGATTTAATCTCAAAATCATTCATTGTGAAGTCTTGTTTTTATTTATTTATAAACTTACTAACAAGGGTGGGTGGTGGGGAGTCTCGTGGTGATAGCCTCATATGGCTAGTGTCGGGGTTTGATTTCCCTCAGACTCGTTTTTCTTACTCTAGTTGTGTACAGGCTTCTATCTCGCGTTTCAACCCTAGTATCAGCATCTCAACCTTCAGTACCCACAATCAAGCAAGGTTCCCTAGATCGACTTGGCCTAGCAGTAGACCATCGAAGCTAGCAGTCTTCTGGCATTTTGTGGCAGTAGTTCCAGCAGCACCCTCAGTGACTACCCGCAGTACCCTTAACCGCAACACACCCCATGCTGCCCATTGGTATCAGAGCTCTCTGGTGGTAACTTTTTAGTCTCATAGGTCATCTTGTCCTTTTGAAGACATAAATATAGCATTTCATTTTGTTTCATTTCTCTCTCTCTACTTTACCGTGCATTGTCGCGTCGATGACTCAGGAGTTTACACATTTGTTTCAGCAACCACTTCCGACTCCATCCTACCCCAAACTCCGTCTCCAGTGTGTTGATGACATATTTCTTGTCATCCTCGCGAGTCAATTAGTAATTCAAATAAAAAACTGTAATTCATATTCTTTATGTTAAATAATACTTACTGCCATGGTATATGAACTCGCTGTAGATATGACATGCAAAGATCTCTCATCCGTCGTCTGAAGGCGATGTCGGCTCCGACCTGAAGGATACCCCCGTCAGGTGTGATGTCGCATGTGACACCCAAAGTCCCAGTGCACGTGCGCATCGGCACTGGTGGTGTAAGATCCCTGTTCCCACCGAGCAACGGATTCAGGATACTGGCAGCGGAAGTAGCACTTCTCGTGCGGGACAGGGGTCCCACATTCGGGGCCTCACCCACGGATATCCGGATAAGAGACTAATCCGTCGATTGTTCCAAAACCGAACCCGGAAAAACTTTCTTTACCAGAAAGCACGGGCGATTCCACCAGGATAACTTTTTACTCTAACGTAGTCAAGATCATTTTTGATCGAGCTGATCCAATTGCATCTATAAGATACTTGGTCAGATCAAGGAAGAAACTTGCACTTGGATCATTGGGATCAACGCTTTTTTCCCCATTCAAGAGGCACAGCCGTTGATTCCTATCCATAGAACAGTTACTGTCCGGGATTTATTTTATCTATCATAAAAACAAAAGTTTGAGTCTCGATTTACGGATCCATCAGTTCAGCCTAACCCCATCCGATCCCATGGGTTAGCCAACCGCCCAACCACTGTAGTGATGGGATCCAATTAAGAATTTGGTTAGGTTTTGTCCCGGGTACCAAGGAAAAGAGTTCCAAGGCCCCCTAGCCGGATGTTCATGCAAAAATAAAACTAGTCACACCACTCACACACCCAATATGAATTGCCTTTTCACAGATTCAACCAATTTAAAACAATCCTTTAATAAAACCATAGTATCACGGATCACCATCTTCCAATTTATCCAGTGTTGAGATATCGAGCTCCAGTGAGGCGGTGGACACTGATGACCCGCCTGGGGGATAGGCCCCACACTTACACCACTGGCATGGTTGGTGAGATCTTGGGTGATATGCGGCCAGTGGGATGACAGGCTGTGTGACAGCCACTCTAGAGACTGGCATAGTTATAGCGCCAGCTCATTTAGTCGGGTTCACACTATAGAGAACCCGTGTATGTATTTGGTTGAGTACCTTTCATATTGTGAGTACTCTTATTCTTGTATATGGTGTGTTGAGTGTTGAGTAGAGAAGAAGAAGATTTTCAGCCTTTCACCTTATGTGTTCTCTATTAGGGTTTTGTGAGTGTGTGTGTGTGCTTGCAAGAGCTCAAGCTCTCTTCCCCCCTGTATCTTTTCATGGTATCAGAGCCTGGTTCGTGCTAAGGGCTGAGTTGCAAGCAAGAGAACCACAGGAAGCGGTACGAGGGTAAGAGCTTCAACTACTCTTCCCTATTGTGTTGGTGACTACACCCTTGTCGGGAGCTCTACGGGAGGCACCGGCAAACGATCTCCGATTGAGGAGCTTTCTTCGCGGGAGTGAAGCTACAGGGCAACTATAAAGTCCTACGGACTATAATTTTCGGGCCGAAAACACGTTTCGGGCGCGTCTGGACCTCCGTTTTTCAGAAAGCAGGCGATTTCGAGCACTGCGGGTAAGTCATCGATTCTCTGCAGAACTCTGTTTTAAGAACTGCAGGAAGACAGATTGACTGTGCAGACACTGTGGGTGCTGCAAAGAGGTCTACAGTTGCCATTGGGTGTATGTATGCACATTGAAGTCACTGGTTGTGACATTTGAGAGTACTATAGTACCGCTGTGCATAAAATACAGCATTTGTGCAGGAAAAACCAGAGTGCAATTTCTGGTAAAATTGTGTGTTTGGCAAGATGTCTAATGATGGCATAACACAGATTGTGGCTGAGAAGCTGGATAAGAATAACTTCCATGCTTGGAGGTTCAGGTTGACTAATTTCCTGATGGGAAAAGGCTATTGGGACTACATAGAAGGTGAACATGAAGAGGCACCAGAGATACCGGACATAAATCCTACTGCTGCAGATGTGAAAGGGTTTAAAGACTGGAATCAAGGAGCCAGGAAGGTTATGTATTGGCTATCCATTAGTATACAGGACACCATGATTGGGCACATTCAGGATGCCAAGTCCCCCAAGGAGGCGTGGGACACCTTGGTAAAGCTTTATGAAACAAATACCAAGGCACGTAAGATACAGTTGAAGAATGAACTTCATACTGTGGAGAAAAAGAGCATGTCTGTGAATGACTATGCGTTGAAGATAAAGGGTATTGTGGAATCCCTTGCATCTATTGGTGTGTCAGTAGATGATGATGACAAGGTGGAAGTCTGTCTACGTGGTCTCGGGCCACAATACAAGGCGTTCAAGACGTCTATCCAGACTCAGGAAAACATTCCCAACTTTACAGATTTGGTGTCTATGCTGATTATCGAAGAAAAGAACTTGGGTGAAGACCAATAGTCTTCACAAAGTAAAAACAGTTCAGAGCAACAGGCTTTCTACATGAGTTCAGGAAGAGGACGAGGTAGAGGAGGCCGTGGACGCGGTCAAGGAGGTGGCCGAACAGGTAATCAGAATTATGGCCAGCAGCAGCAACAACAACAACAGTCCCAGAATCAACAACAACAACAACACGCAGGTGGAAGAGGCAAATTCAGAGGCAGGGGGAGTCAAAGAGGCCGTGGAAATTGGCAAAGGCAATATAATGATGCACGTGAATGCTATTATTGTGGTAAGCCTGGACATAAGCAGTCAGAATGTTATAAGAAGCAGGCTGACATACAAAATGGGAAAGTGCAGCAAAACAACTATGCATCCTCAAGCAGAAATAATGAGGATAATGAAAGGTTGTTTGTTATGCAGCATGTCGTGAATGCCATGTCTGAAAATGTTGATGCAGCACAAAAAGATAATGTATGGTATGTGGATTCAGGCGCTTCGAACCACATGACGAGTCATGGGGAGTGGTTCAAGGAGATGAAAAACCCGGAAAGACCAGGTTTTGTGGAAACAGGGGATGACACTGCTCATCCAATTGCCCACATTGGAGATGTGCCATTGTCTATGCAGGATGGCAAAGTGAAGTACCTTGCAGATGTACTTCATGTACCGAACATAACAAAGAATCTGGTTTCAGTTGGCCAGATGATTGAGTAGGGTTTACAGGTTCGGTTTAACCCTGATGGGTGTTATGTTGAAGATTTCAAAGACAAGTGCAGGTTGGTTGCAAAAGGCAACAGAGTGGGCAGAATGTTTACGTTGAATGTAGACATGCCTGAAATGAGTGCTGCGATGTTTGCAAATGGTTCAGGAGTTGTTGCAGACACAGACATATGGCATAAAAGAATTGGACATGTAAATGTGCAGAGATTGAAGTCTATGCAAACAAAAGGAATTGTGACAGGGCTGCCAAAATTTAAAGTGGAAGGTATGCAGAAAATATGTGAAGCATGCCAATTTGGGAAGCAAACAAAGCATGTGTTTCCACGTAACAGATATGTGAGCAGAAATGCACTAGATGTTGTGCATTCAGATGTATGGGGTCCTACGAAGACCATGTCTATGGGAGGCTGCAGGTACTATGTCACTTTCATTGATGACCACACAAGAAAAGTGTGGGTATATTTCATGAAGGGGAAGAGTGAGGTGTTCACTCACTTTCAGAATTTCAGAGTTTTGGTTGAAAAGCAAACAGGGAAATATGTAAAGTGCCTAAGGTCAGATGGAGGGGGAGAGTACTTCTTCAATGAGTTCTCTGAATATTTGAAGAAGAATGGTATTCGGAGACAGTATACATGCAGATACACTCCGCAGCAAAATAGAGTTGCTGAGCGGAAAAACAGGCACATTGCTGAGATTGCGCGAGCATTGATGGAAGAGAAAAATATGCCGCATTGCTATTGGGCTGAGGCTGTTTCTACAGCAGTATACATCATGAACAGGACTCCAACTGCAGCCATACATGATGTAACTCCAGAGGAGAGGTTTACTGGCAGAAAACCAGATTTGTCTCATCTGAAAGTCTTTGGATGCATTGCATATGTGCATGTGCCAGATGAGCTGAGAACCAAGCTGGATCCGAAAGCTGAAAAATGTGTGTTCATTGGATATTCCCTTGAGCAAAAGGGATACAGGTGTTATAACCCTGCTACATGATAGTTGAGGGTAAGCAGGGATGTTGTCTTTGATGAGATGAGTAGCTGGTATGCTGCTGAAAAAGAAGCTGTTGGGGCTGATGTGAGTGGAAGTGTGGTTGCACGGAATGCAGGTCAGCAATCACAGTCTTTGAGTGGACCAGGAGAGTCCTCATCTAGTGGGTCTGTTGATAGACCATGGAGTGGCAGGTTGCGTCATAATACCAGTCCTGCAAATGTGATTAGTACATCACGTAAAGGAAAAGAGAAAGTGGTTGAGCCCCTTGGTATGCCTGACATTTTTGCAGGGCATTCTCATGTTGATGGAGAGTCTAGTGGCTCAGATATGAGCCTTGATGAGGAGCTTGGGATCCCAGCTATGAGAACACCTGGTGTAAAGAAGGCTATGGAAGCCATGAATGAGAAGCTGCGAAGATCTGGGAGAGTGAGAAATCCTGTGCAGAGATTTACCTATGATGGTTATGTGGCACATCACTATGCATATATGGCAAAGGTTGTGCAGGTTGTTGAGCCCACATGCATTGATGAGGCTGTTGGAAATGTGTGTTGGGAGAAAGCTATGGATGAGGAGATGGATGCACTATATGGAAATGAAACTTGGGATTTAGTGCAACTGCCAGAAGGCAAGAAAGCCATTGGATGCAAGTGGGTGTACAAAGTTAAACATAACAGTGATGGAAGCATAAACAGGTACAAGGCTAGATTGGTAGCCAAAGGATATGCGCAGACATATGGGATTGATTATGAGGAAACTTTCAGCCTAGTTGCCAAGATGGCAACGGTGAGAGTTATGATAGCAGTGGCTGCGTCAAAGCAATGGTCTTTACATCAGATGGATGTAAAGAATGCATTCTTGCATGGGGATTTGCAAGAAGAGGTGTATATGTTGCAGCCACCTGGTTATGAGGATGAGGGTCACCCCGAGCATGTTTGCAGGTTGAAGAAAGTCTTGTATGGCTTAAAGCAAGCACCAAGAGCATGGTCTGACAAGATTTCTGAATATCTTGTCACTATTGGCTTTCATGTAGCCAATGCAGATTTCTCATTGTATGTGAGACATGGTGATAGAGGAGTTGTGCTTGTTGTCATCTATGTAGATGACTTGATCATTACGGGGGACCATGATGCGGAGATCTTTGATATAAAGATCTTGCTTGGACAGAAGTTTGAGATGAAGGATCTGGGGGAGCTCAGATATTTCTTGGGCATTGAGGTGATTAGGTCACCACATGGTATTGGATTACTGCAGAGACAGTATGGCTTGGACATGTTGTCCAAGTATGGTATGACAGGCTGTAAGCCTATTTCTGTGCCATTGGATCAGAATGGCAAGTTGAGTGCAGATTCAGGAGAGATCTTGGAGGATCCTACTATGTACAGGAGCATAGTAGGAAGTTTGATCTACATGACGATCACCAGACCAGATTTGAGCTATGCTGTTGGGTTGGTGAGTCAGTTTATGCAGGTTCCACGAAAACCACATTTGGATGCAATGAGACGCATACTGAGGTATGTGAAGTCTACTTTACACTGTGGACTATTCTATGAGACTGGGACAGAGATATGTGTACATGGGTACACAGATGCTGATTGGGCCGGTAGTATCTCAGATAGAAGATCTACCAGTGGATTCATGTTTTCTTTGGGGAGTGCTGCTGTGACTTGGAGCAGCAAGAAGCAGCCTACGGTTGCTCTATCGAGTACAGAGGCCGAGTACAGAGGAGCTGCTATGGCAGCATGTGAGGTAGCTTGGTTGAGGAAGCTACTTGCAGATTTGGGTCTATCAGTGGATAGACAAGTTGTCATTTTCTTTGACAACATTAGCAGTATACAGTTGGCCAGGAACCCAGTCTTTCATGCTCGTACGAAGCACATAGAGGTCCACTACCACTTCGTCAGAGAGAAGGTCTTGGCAGGAGACCTTGACCTTGTTTATGTCAGCACAGAGGATCAGGTAGCTGACATCTTCACCAAAGCATTGGGTACAGAGAAGCTCCGCAGATTCAGGGCTTCGCTTGGTGTACATGAGATGGAGTTGAGCTCGAGGGGGAGTGTTGAGATATCGAGCTCCAGTGAGGCGGTGGACACTGATGACCCGCCTGCTGGGGGGATAGGCCCCACACTTACACCACTGGCATGGTTGGTGAGATCTTGGGTGATATACGGCTAGTGGGATGACAGGCTGTGTGACAGCCACTCTAGAGACTGGCATAGTTATAGCGCCAGCTCATTTAGTCGGGTTCACACTATAGAGAACCCGTGTATGTATTTGGTTGAGTACCTTTCATATTGTGAGTACTCTTATTCTTGTATATGGTGTGTTGAGTGTTGAGTAGAGAAGAAGAAGATTTTCAGCCTCTCACCTTGTGTGTTCTCTATTAGGGTTTTGTGAGTGTGTGTGTGTGCTTGCAAGAGCTCAAGCTCTCTTCCCCCCTGCATCTTTTCATCCAGTTGATTCTTAATTTTCCCATCATTCCTTCATCAGAGTATATATGGCATCATTGGCAACTAGAACGCTCAGGGGCCGTTTCGATAGTTCCTAGCTCTTAATACTCGGCAATATAATCACTTATCAAGATGGACTCTCGTTGAAGATCAGCAAGATCAACCAATAGATCCATATAAGGAGCCATGGACTCATCCATTGAAGACCAGCAAGGTCAATCAACCAGATCCATGCCCGATTTCAGAAAACAACTCCTACTCTTGTTCCAATATCTTCCTCGACGCACGCGTGGGTATCCTAGGCGACCCAGAGCCCGAGCACCGTATGGTCAGCACCCTCTAGGATCCTTCGCAGGTGACCTAGTGCTTCACTCATAGGCCACTTCCTTGGCCCCTCATCCACCGTACCGGAAGCTCACCATTTTAATCGCACCGAGGCTGGTCAAGACCTCGGCCGACCTTGCTACGCGAGACGTCCTTCATTGACTCTCCGTCAGCAGTTGCAACTTTATCAGTTAGGTCTACGACCTTAATCACAAGACGGTCAAAATGCTCTCCCAGCATTCTTGACATAAAACAGTCATTTACAAACAGCATTTACAAACAACATTTACAAACAGTTTACAATACAATTTCTATTTTAACTTTCATTTTTCACATTATCCCTCATCAATCTACATTACTTATTCCATTTTCCATTTATATGTATACTCATCCCATCACATCATTTTCCATCTCATCACTTCAGATTCCTTCATCACATATCATATATTCACATCCATACATCCACATCTACATCCATACATCTATTTTCACATCCACATCTACATGCACATTCATGCCTCCACATCCATACATCCACATCTACATGCACATTCATCTCCATACATCTACATCTACATGCATACACCCACCTCCACATTCACATCCACATCTATACATCTACATCTACATGCATACATCCACCTCCACATCTACATCCACATCTACATCTACATGCATACATCCACCTCCACATCCACATCTACATCTATACATCTACATCTACATGCATACATCCATATCTCCATTCCCATTTACATCTATACATCTATATCTACATACATCCATATCTCCATTCCCATCTACATCTATACATCTACATCTACATGCATCCATCCACCTCCACATCCACATCTACATCTATACATCTACATCTACATGTATACATCCACATCTCCATTCACATCTATATCTATACATCTACATCTACATGCATCCATCCACATCTCCATTTACATCCTCATCTATACATCTACTTCTACATGCATACATCCACCTCCACATTCACACTCACATCCATACCTCTACATCTACATGCAAACATCCATATCTCCATGCATAATAATATTCTTTTAATTAATCTAGGATGATAGTTCCTAGAATACGGTAGGAAGTCCTCTTTTTATGCTTTGAATGAAATTATTTTATGCGTAATTTCTATAAAAATTTTGCCATAGCTCCGCTACTATGACTGATAAATCTCAAATTCTTTTTCTAAGGGATAAGGCTTACCATTAAGGAAATAATTAGAATGGTCTCTAATTGGATCATCAATCCATAATGGATTGAATCATCAATATGCATAAACTAAAAGCATAGAAAAAAGCCATTAATTTGCCCTCAAGCATAGCTTAATCTTGGATTAAGGAAAAACTTTATGAAAAGCTTCATTTGGATTGAGAATGGGTCATGAGTATGACCATTTCTTGAGTGAGAGAGAGAAATTACATAAAAACCATTAGGATTTAAAAATAAATGGAAATTAACTTCAATAGCATTTATTAAATTATGTAACTCTTCACTACTATTCACCAATTAACTTCAATAGCATTTAAAAAAACCATACCAATTAAGCTTCTCAAGCTTGAGAGGGGTTGAGAAGAGAGAATCATTGAGAAATTATAGAAAAGATCAAAATTCAATATACTTACCTTATAATTTGCTTGATTCTTTATTCACAGTAGAGGCCCCCAACCAATCAATTGGTTTAGTATGTTGATGGAGCCACCAATGGGGATTGAAGAAAGAGAGAAGTATCAAAAACTAGTGAATTATTAAAGAATTCACAGTTCTTAGCTTAGGTAGAGTAGAGTAACAATGCATAAGACACTCTATATTTTGGCTTAGGTGGAGTAGAGTAATAAAGCATAAGACACTATATATTTTGGCTTAGGTGGAGTAGAGTAACAAAGCATAAGACACTATATATTTTGGCTTAGGTGGAGTAGAGTAACAAAGCATAAGACACTATATATTTTGGCTTAGGTGCAGTAGAGTAACAAAGCATAAGACACTATATATTTTGGCTTAGGTGGAGTAGAGTAACAAAGCATAAGACACTATATTTTTTTCAACAAGGGAAGGCTTCTATTTATAGGAAAATTTGAGCTCCTAACCAAACAAACTGATTCTAGAATTTTCCAAGTCAGTTTGGTCACTTTTTGACCATTTTTAGGTCAGTTAAGCTAACTTTTTGGAACTAGACTTGAATGAGGAGAGAGGAGAGATGAAATATCTCAATTTTTATGAGTTTAAAGCTCATTCAAGCATGTGAATTATGCACCTCCTTTAAAGAACTCTCCTTCCTTACATATGTGTCATAGTTTTTTTTACTAATAAACCTTGTACATTTTCAACTCTTCATCTTATGTGAAATATGCACCTCCTTTAAAGAACTCCCCTTCCTTACATATGTGTTTTTTTTACTAATAAACCTTGTACATTTTTAACTCTTCATCTTATGTGAGCATTTACTCATTTTTGGATACCCAAAATATCTCATATTTTTAATATTGCTCATAGTTTTTTACTACTAAACCTTGTACATTTTCAACTCTTCATCTTATGTGAAATATGCACGTCCTTTAAAGAACTCCTCTTGCTTACATATGTGTCATAGTTTTTTTTTTTACTAATAAACCTTGTACATTTTCAACTCTTCATCTTATGTGAAATATGCACCTCTTTTAAAGAACTCCCCTTCCTTACATATGTGTTTTTTTTTAACTAATAAACCTTGTACATTTTCAACTCTTCATCTTATGTGAGCATTTACTCATTTTTGGGTATCTTCTTTTTACAAATTGGATTTATCTCCTCCCTACACATGTATTGATGCTATTGGCCCATAGGAACCTTAATTGGACCATAGTCTAAAGATTTCTGAAAATCTAGACCCTTAGACTAAGGTGCTTTATACCTATTTCTAATTAATTCCAATTGCACATTGGAAAATTCTTTTTGAATTTCTGTTTCAAGGGAACTTATTTTAATAAGATGAGTTATTTTTCTATCCAAAAATATTCATAATCTGAATATTCTCTCTCTAGAATATTTTTCTCTCTCTAAGCTAAAACAGTTAGAAACAAGGTCTTTATATTTCTGAAGAGGGATTGATTACAGGGGAAGATACTAGACATCAAAAAGGGGATGGGGGAGGAATCTTACAGGTGGGGGCACTGGTGGTGGGGGCACTAGTGGTGTGGTACTCTGCTGCCGCTGATGCCTACGCGCAATACAAACATACGATATATTGAGATGTGAGTTCATGAAAAATACTTGATATTTAATCCGTAATCGCCATAAAATATATACCTGCGGGAGGAACGGCCACTACCCTGTGAATCAAGTGTCACCTGAGTACTAGGAGGTACATCAGGAGTAAGCCGCTGACTCTCGTGATGTGATGTAACTGGGATAGGAGTCCTAAGCAGGGATTTCATTAACGTCTTCACAATTTCGTGATCACGTTAACAAAACCTATTGTTAACATATTAAAACTTGTGATCACATTGTATATTCACATGACCTGAGAAATGACCTGCCGGAACCCACTATTCCAGTAACACCTCCGGGCTTCTATCATTCCCGGAGGGCCCGTCGGGATACAGAGTTTTCCCGGCGGGCCCGCCGGGAAAAACAAAAAACACCGGCGGGGTATTATTCTGTATATAAACACTGCCCGACACCCATCGTACAACTTTTGGAAAGATAGTCCTTGTTTTGGGGGCGTGATATCTCTCCTCAAAGTACTTGTAGAGCTCTCGAGTTGCTAGAAGTGTCCTCTTGGGAAGAACGTCCTTATTTTAGGGGCTGTCGTCTTTCCTTGTAGGCACTCCTAAGGCTATTGGGCCACTCGTCCTTAGTTCTTTGAACTGGGGGCAGGGTGTGGTTCGTAGCTAATACTTGCGGAGATTTAGGGACAAATTTGGAGTCATTCAGCTTTGCATTTGAGCCACGTACATAATCTACCTCATTCTGCTTTATGAATGGTTTGATGGAGCCAAGAGTCCTGCTTAGGGGCTTGTATTGGTTCTTGATACTTGATATAGTTTAGAGTAGACAAGGGTCTATTGTCCTATACTAGAGTATTGGGCAAGCATAGATCTTTGATTTTTTTTGTGAATGTTAGAGAAGGTCTATTGTCCTATACTAGAGTATTGGGCAAGCATAGATCTTTGATTGTGTAAAGTATCCTTAATTGGGTACAAAAGGCATCCTTCATTGGGGGTGCAATGTGCATGATAGTTTCGAAGTAGTTTTGTAGTAAGACCTTGCAAGATAGTTTGAAATAGTTTTGTGTTATGTGATGATCTTTTGTATTTGTCAAGATAGTTTCGAAGTACTTTGTCTGCAGGTGTATGTTTTGTTATACGTGAGTGATTTGTTGTTTTTTCATTTGTGTATTCATTGTTATATGCTTGGTTGAATAGGTTATTTGTTGAGATGGAGGACAATGTTGGATCCAGTGATACCTCCAATAGAGTCTAAATTTCAAATAGCAGGAAAAAAAAGGCACCTGGGAACATGTACTGCAATGAAAAGATCTTGCGAGACATCGAAAGCGAAGAGTATGAAGAAGATATGCCCAGATGGATGTACAATTGTGAAGATGTAGTAGACGAGAACTTTGATGTTGGACGTACGTTGTGCACCACCCTTGAGATAGAAGACAATTTAGACATTGACTTAGATGAGCTTAATTTAGCAGACGAGAGAGTAAACGGTGAAAGAATTTTGGAGCAAGATACTGACATAGAGGAAGAAGTCACTTCATTAATTTAATAAAAAGTACTTGTACAAATGATCATATTTGGAGAAATTATCAATACAAAAGTAGAATTTGTTTTTCTTAGCTCTCATCTTGAAATAAATTGCGAATTGCACTAGGAGTTGCATCTAAAGGTCCTGGTGGTTTATATTCGCTAGCCATGCCGAACACTGTATAAATACCTTGATTTATTGGGACATTGCACAATGCACATGTGGAAGTATTTTGCATTTGTCTCACTAAACATATTAAGTGGTAGTAGTGTCCACATGGTAGTATATACTGGCCGCTCCACCCATCGAATACTTTGTAACATACAGGACATTGGGGGGTGGAGGAACTTGTAGCCTCAGCAGAAACTCCCACAAGATCAGGATGTATCAAAAAATGAGAGATGTGGTTTCCTTGGCGCACAGGAGCAATACGTGAAGAGATGCTCTGCACATCTTGGCTGATCTTTGTTAGCTGCTCTTGAATCCCTCTATTGGCCGGGGGAGGAGTTGACGCTTGAGTTAATCGGTCAGCTTCTTTCTCCTTCTCTGCTAGCTGTGCCCCTAAGCTTTCTTTGACCTGGTTTAACTCCAGTTCGGCGCCCTCCACCATGAGAGCAAGTTCTTCTCTTGTGAATGTCACTGTCTCTTCACGTATGTCGTGGGTGTTGACAGTGGCCTCTCTGGAGGCGAAGTCCACTGGAGTTTCCAGGATAAAGTGAGCATATAGCATTTTAGCAAAATAGAGTGGAGCGTCGGCGTTGTGGAGAGGACGACCGTACACCTCCAAGAAAATGCGCTCGGCATTAGTTTTGATATCATTGTGAGTGCAACGAGAAATCTTCCATCTTCCCTTCTTAATCTCGCCATCTGGACATGGCCATATTTCCTTTATCATCTCTGTGGTTACGCGTTTGTTTATGTCTTTCCATTGGGCATAAGTTGGATTTGTCCATTTTGATAACCTGCACGCTGTTCTTGTAGCTTCGCGGGCTGTCAGGCCATGTGCAAGGGCCTTCATTCGCTCGTATGCCTTCTTAGCTAACTCCTGATGCTCGTTCGCTTGCGCCTGCTCCATATCTGCATGAACGTAAACAACTTTAGGATTTTAATGAACTGTAAAGATCAACGTAAGATAAATTGACCATTACTCTCAAAATCTTGAAGTCAAACACAACGAGAGGAGATATGTATTGCAAAGACTCGATGAGAAATATCCACTTGACTCCAAAAACACTTCAAACAATGCCCGCACATCAAATTTTGAAGAGAAAACATAAACTTAAACACCACAAGAGGAGAGAGATATTGCAAAGACTCAATGAAGAGAGAAACAAAATTTTGAAACATTGGACACATCAAATTTTGAAGAGAGAAACAAAATTTTGAAACATTGGACACATCAAATTTTCAAATTCCTGAAACTTCATCTCTTGATACTGTATCATTACAAAGTTGGGGTGAATGCCACCGATAGCTGTACAAGAGGACGTTGTGCCCTCGTAGGGTCAGTATTTAGTGATCTAAAAAATTCAACTACTTGCAAAATTGATTTTCGCTCATCGCGATTAGGCAGAAACATCCAATTTTTGACTCTATGAATAATAGTATCCATGGTAACTTTGTCTCACGGGAACTATTATCCATCCACAACTCTTGCACTTTCTTCCAAAAGTCATATAAAGTTTGTAATAAATATCCCAAGGCAAAAACATCAGATGCAGGAGTGTATGCATCTGCCAAAAATGGATCATAAAGCTCTGGGGCTATCCACGGCCGTTTATTTCGCTCTCTGTCTGCGTAGGAGACTGCCTGTGCCACCTTCTCCGGGTTCTTGTCTGCTTCAAAAACAAAATTGAGAGACACCCGTTTTTTGGGCGCTCTCAGCAGCAACCCCCAATCGATAATACCTATGCGTGGCTTTAGCTCTTTTGTATAATCCAACACTACATTAAAAGGATGTAGGTCGGTATGTACAATACCTGCCATATGTGCTGCCGCTACACCTTCCACCAGGGCATGCATAATATGTGGCATGTTTATTACTACCTCTTTTATTTTTGAAAGTTCTAGATGACCTAACGGGATATTATCAGGCGGGGGTTGTCTCCATCCTCGATCCAAACGAAAAATGGCTCTGGTGAACTCATTGAATCTGAAGGGAACCTTCAGAAGAGTATCACCAAGAGCGCCGCCATTATAGTACGGGAAAATTGTGATCCAAGGAGCCTCTTTTGTAAAGGCAATGCATCGGACAATCGATGGATGTAGCACTTGCATACCCTGCTCTGCCTGGAAGCTCTCGAACTTCGCGCTGCCTTCTCCTTTGTAGTGCTTTCCGCAAAAAGTGATGTGCTCCGGTAAAAATGATATACCTTTAATTGCATACTCTTTTACTGTTCCAAACACACCGGAGCCTATTGTTCGTCCTTCGTGAAGAGCTTCGTGCGGGATGCCAATAAGATGTGTGCACATAGAATTGTAGATGGTACGATTAATGACACCTGTACCACTTGCATCTGCCTGACTGGACGTTACAGCGACGTCCTGGGCAATTCGCACTCTTTTGGGGAGGGACTCTGCATCCAACGCCTTCATGCGCTTGCTCTTGGCTCTTTGCTCGCTCCATACAACGTCCCATAACTGTAGACGTTGCATGTTGGCTTCAGGCGGGGCAGCATCTCTAAGATCACTGCATGCTACTCGCATGCTCCCCAAAATGGTTCGTGTTATGTGCTGATGGTTGAAATCTGCTATCTTCTGTCTATCTAGCAGCTCAGCGTTGCCTCCACCGCTTCGAAGCCGACGCTGTGCATTTTCCCATATTTGGTCTATGAGATCTCGCATGAGTATCTCAGACTCGTTGATCTTTTTGATGACATCATCAGTACATTGTGATACCGTGATGACCGCTTCAACGCGAATTGCTCGCAGAACAATTTTGCGCTCTTCGGGAGAAAGCATGTTGATCGTCTTCGTAAATCTAGCAAATATCACACTAAACACAAAAAAACAGAATATCAAACATTACTGAAATAAACATCAAGCAAACGTGAGAGAACAGCAACAAGTATATCAATATCGTCAATGTTCATACAAAAATGGAATATCAAATAATTTTAATGAACTCAATATCATCCAATACATCATCAAACGTGAGAAAACAGCAATAAGTGTATCATTACTTATCAATGATCAAACAAAAATAGAATATATCAAACAACATTAATGAACTCAACATCATGCAATACATTATCGAACGTGAGACAACCGCAACAAGCGCATTATTACTTATGAAGTGTATACATTATCGAATGAGAGAGAGAGAGAGAGGGGGAGGAAGAGAGAGAGGTGTGACAGATAGAGAGAGGAAAAATTAAATGACATTTTTTATAGTTTTGTGAGTTCCTAAAGAGAGAAAAATAATGTTTTGTAATCCTAAAGCACTCCTCATCCACATACCTATCGTGATAGAGAGAGATGTGAAGTGTATCATGAGAGAGAGAGAGAGAGAGTTGTGAAGTGTATCATTGCGAGAGAGAGAGAGAGAGAATTGTGAAGTGTATCATGAGAGAGAGGAAGAGAGAGGAGAGGAAGAGAGAGTTGTGACAGATAGAGAGAAGAAACATTAAATGACATTTTTAATGTTTTTATGAGTTCCTAAAGAGAAAAATAATGTATTGTTTTAATTTTTAAGTAAATAGAGGAAGAAAAAAGAAATTATTAAAAATTATGTATATTTTAAGAGAAATAAAAAAAAATCATTATCTACACATCTATCGTGTTGTGAAGTGAATCATGAGAGAGATAGAGAAAGAGTTGTGAAGTGTATCATGAGAGAGAGAGGGGGGTAAGAAGAGAGAGATTCATATTTTTCGAGTTACGAATCACGCTATTATAAAATAAAACGTTTAGACAATATGATGTAAACTTTGATCCATGAAATACTAATGCCGCGTTAGCAACCAAGTATCGCATGGATCAAACACAATAAAAACAATACAAGTCAAATCAAACAAATTTACGATATTTATTCGACCACGTTAACGATCATATGCCGAAATACGCAAGCAAATTTACGACACTTCGTTAACGATCAAATGCCGCAATATACAAAAAACATTTTATGCACTAGCGGACGACACCAACTTGCCGTGCTAACGACAAAATGCTGCCCGATTCTATGGGAATACCAATAGGATACGAACATACACTAGCCGCGTTACCGACCATATGTCCGCATTTGACAAAGGGAAGGGAAGGGAAGGTGACATCGCCATAACGATACTATGCTTGCCGCGTTACCGACTAGTACCTCTACGGCGTGCCATACTTACCATAGGACACAGACTAGCCGCGTTACCGACTAAGTGCCCCAGGGTAAGCACCATTCCGAAGAATGGCCTTACACACACACACCAGTCGTGTGGCGGGCCACCCAAATCCTGCCGCGCATTGCGACAATGGGCGGCTGCCCGCACGAACTCACCCACACACACATACCTCGTGTGGCGGACCACCCACATCCTGCCGCGCATTGCGACAGTGGGCGGCTGCCCGCACGAACACACCCACATACACACACACACACACACACACAAGTTTTCATTACCTGTGTATGCTGTCAGCAATGAAATCCCAAAGGGCCTCCCGGGCCCATATATATAGAAAAATGTACCCCGCCGGGATATGTGACGACCCCTCCGGGACCCGCCGGGCAAAGCAAAAGCTCGGCGGGATTTTTCCCAGTTACCAGGTCGCTTGCCACCGGCTTTTTTGTGAACATGTTAATAACATGTTCACACATGTTATTAACAAAAAAAATTTTGTGATCACGTGAATATAAAATCAGAGGTCCTAAGCAAACAAAGACATCAAAAGGATATATATATTAAGAATTCTATATGTAAAAAATGGATAACATTACTATTTTATCAATCAAGAAGCTTACCGATGCGCAGTAGTATGTGCATGCCAAGACGTCTCGACTCGTGCATGTGGCTGGGAGGATGTACCCTCTCTAGGTCGTACGGGCATACTGTATCTCCCAAGAATCTCAATCGCGCCGTCTAAACCCGCATCATCCATCTCCACATAATCTGTCATGGCCTCTGACAGTGTATCTCTAGAAAGTCCACTTGATGATCGCCAACTTCACTTTACGGCCGTGGTCACTCATCGTATCTATATATTTAAAACAACTATATGTCAGACTAGAGATACATTGTTAAATACCTGGACTTTATGACACACACACAAACAGAATCCTCGCTCCCTCGCTCAACAACAGATTGGCCCCGAAGTCTGGTGCCCCTTGCGGTATTTATGTCTTCATTAAGAGATTGAAAATAGAAAGCGGGAGTGCAATTGGGCACTCCATTTGAGTCCCAAACAGTGAATTTCAGCTTGCTGTATTTTCTGTAGATCTCTGTTTTCAGCTCTATACAACCACCACATTGTCCTGGTAGACCCTAGCAAGGTCCCTCTGCAATCTGGCATCAACTGGGCCTTGGAACAGCCCCTGAACAGTCCAAAAACAGCACTGATTTAGTGCTGAGTTGGACACCTGCATGGTGAGATAACTACCCTCACCTGTTCCTACTTTGGAGCAGCAGTTAGCTGCTGCTGTTCCTGTCAAAGGAGGCTCTTGCCTCAGCCAAAAAGCATATTCCCCACACAGTGAACCTTGGGAAAACCAAGGTTATGGTGTTTAACACCACACGGCATGGGTGACGAGATCAGAGCCTCAGTTCACTTTTCGAGGGGAGCTGGTAGAGTACGTCAGGTCATATGTCTTCTTCGGAGTTACTTTCACAGGACCGCGTTTCTCCCTGAAGGAGGAAAAGCAAAGAGAAGCTGAAAGTTCCATCAATTGAACGCCATCGACATGATGTCTATGTTCATGAAAAACCAGCCCCTGTCTGCCTTTATGTCCAGAGAAACCAGCCCTCTAGCCACCTAGGAGAAGAGCATGCAACCCTGAGCGCCTGTAGTCCAGCCCTCCTGTGTACCAAGCGAGAGAGAGAGAAAAGAGCATGTGAGGGGGATATATCCTTTGTATGAGTTTGTGAGGTGACAGGCATTCCTCTCAAGGTGCTGGAGGTTGCAATGACAAAACACCAACCGCTCTAGCTGAGCGGTACTTAGCCTATTCCTCTTCTTTGTATGGAAGAGGGTCCAAGTGCTCCAATTCCTCTTACATGGACCGAATTGCAATCCTATGAGCACAATTTCCATACTTCTCCCACCATGAGACAGGCTGTATAGCTGAGTCTCTCGAAGCTTTGTAGTCTCTCGACCAAAGCTCCCTGTCTGGTTGCGAAAGGCCTGTTTCCACATGAAACCTTTCGGCCTGTTTTCCTTTGAAACTTCTGTCCTGTTTCCATACAGAACCATTCATGGCACCATTCAACAATAGTGCCAACAACAGCATACATCTAGTTACCTGTTCCCTCATGAAACATCTGGCAACACAGAGATGCCCATAACTGTAGGTCCCTCTGTTCCTTTCTAGTAGGAAGAAAAATAATCTGCTCCATGAGCACGCAGCCATGCGAGCTTGCATCACTCCCATGCCAAGAAACATAACCAGGTGACCTTATACTTGCAGCCAATAACCCATGTACATAGCTGAATTTGTAGCCAAAAAAAACAGCCCATAAACTGTCCTCGAACTAATCTCAAAATAGTCCCGAACCAAAGCAAAGAGAAGTTGAAGGTTTCATCAATTGAACGCCATTGACATGATGTCTATGTTCATGAAAAACCAGCCCCTGTCCGCCTTTATGTCCAGAGAAACCAGCCCTCTGGCCACCTAGGAGAAGAGCACGCAACCCTGGAGCGCCTGTAGTCCAGCCCTCCTGTGTGTATCAAGCGAGAGAGAGAGAAAAGAGCATGTGAGGGGGATATATTCTTTGTATGAGTTTGTGACAGGCAGAGTCCAAGCTCCAGGCGGACTATCTAATAGGGTGACCAGCACGATAGGGGTGATGCAGGGATGCCCGCTATATCGCCCACCCTCTTTGGATTGTACATTGATGCGGTCTCTGATTATGTAGACAGATTGGGAGGCGTAGGGGCATGCCTGGCAGGGGTGCTGATGATATTGTTCTAATCTCAGACTCTCTAGAGGGATTACAGAGACACCTGGATGCATTACCGGCTTTCTGTGCGGATAAAGATCTGACAGTGAACCTTGGGAAAACCAAGGTTATGGTGTTTAACACCACATAGGCATGGGTGACGAGATCAAAACCTCACTTCACTTTCCGAGGGGAGCCGGTAGAGTACGTCAGGTCATATGTCTACTTGGGAGTTACTTTCACAGGACCGCGTTTCTCCCTGAAGGAGGCAACAGCATCTAGATTAGCTCGAGGGCATGTAGCCTTGGGGACACTTGTCACACTGACCCTCCTGTACGGAGCTCCAATTTGGGGACCTAGTATACATCACAGATCTTAGAGAGGGATAGATGAGGGATGGAGGCAAATGGAGAGACCACTGATTATGATGATTGCCCGCATGATTCGGAGCAAATCGTCAGTACCACATGAGATTGTTCGGGCTGAGCTGGATGCCTCACCAGTAGTAACCGAGGCCCTATTCTAGGCAGTTACCTTTTTATAGCGGCTATGGGAGCTCCCTCAGCAGAGGTACTCTCGATTGACATTGACCTCATCCATACAGTTGGCAGAGGATGGAGATACTCATTGTTGGTATGCTCAGATGAGATCATGGTTTGACCTACATGGTTTGCGGATAGAGGCACTACCACCCTTTCAGTACAGTCTGGATTGTCCATTTTTGGATCTCACCTGCTCAGAGCAAAACCGTGTGATCAGGATGGATATCATTAGAGTGGACACATAGAGGACATGGACTAGCCCCCTTGAGCCCTTGGGCATGAAAATGGCTCATTACAAGAGCCATTTTCTACACCTCTCACCGGATGATTTTATCACCCGCCCGGCGTACATGGATGTACACCTATAACATGGGATACGTTGTGCCATTGGACAGATCCGGACCTCATCACACCAATTGCGGATTGAGACAAGGCGATATGTGCATCAGATCGTGGATGATCGCATTTGTCAGCTATGCTACCAGGAGGAAGAGACAGAGGAACACTACATTTGCCGATGTATAGTCTATTATGAGATCCGAGGGAGATATCACTACCTCTTTCGAGAGGGTTTTGGGCCGTTACGCAGGGTCATGGAGTTTGAGGATCAGAGATGCCTGGGATTGTTTCTACTTGAGCTCAGGAGACACAGAGAGACCCTCTACGCAGGGTCATGGAGTTTGAGGATCAGAGATGCCTGGGATTGTTTCTACTTGAGCTCAGGAGACACAGACACAGAGAGACCCTCTTGGCAGACAGGAGGCCGAGCCATGATGTACCTAGACAAAGGACCCTGACAGATTTCTTCGGCACCAACACCAGCAACCCAGCCCACACACCTCCTGATACCTCCTCCATTGGGCCATCAGGGCAATAATGGCTCTGATCTGGCAATGGTGAGGATGCTGTGCCTACCTCACTTCTATGACCTCTCCATTCTAGACAGCCCCATGGCGGAGATACTTGATCTAAGGAGAGGGCAACATTTCAACTAATCAGCATACATGGATCTACCTGATATACATTTTTTAGTATTTTCTACTCAGTATCATCTCGGAGTCTTACAGTTCTATTCTTATAACTATAGGACAATCAATTTATTGTACCTTTTAGTCTCATTTAGTTGTTCTCTTTGATGAGACACCAACTTCAGATGTACTCTCAGTTTTGGTCTCATAGGCCACTATGGCCTCTTAGAGACGTTAATATATCATTTCATTTATTTCATTTCATTTCTGAGGGGAGGGCACCTCTGCAGTCAACAAAGACCGATAAAATTCTCAAGCAATACCCCTCACCTTATTAGGCTCAATCTGAACCTCACCCTATGAATCCTGCAAGTACCTCATAGAATCCTTGCTATGGGAAGGCCTGTGTGCTGGTCTACTGTTCAATTTGTTGCAGCTCAAAACTATCATGCAAGTTTCCAACCTAAGACGAGCAGGCACCACGAGTTTCCTAGTAGTAGAGCTCCATCCCCTTTACCACCCATTGTACTTATTGCACACCCAGATTCAGCTTTTTAGTTCAGTACTTTTTCATTTTGTTTGGGATGACAGAGGATACCCCATACAGGTACTCCGATTTGTCTCATAGGCCGAGTTCGGTCTTTTGAAAGACGTCAATAAAATCTTTCTTTCTTTCTTTCTTTCCCCTCCGCCTCTGGTCCTTCCTCCGCCTCTGGTCCTTCCTCCGCCTCTGTTCCTCTACCATCGTTTCCTTCCTCCTTTGCTGCCTGAATCGCTCCCCTCCACCTCTGATCCTTCCTTCGCCTCTGTTCCTATGCTTTCGCTTCCTTCCTCCATCGTTGTGCCCCTCCTTTCTCCTTCGTTTCCTTCCTCCTTCGTTGCACCCATCCGCCTCTCATCTTGCTTCACCCCCCATCCTCCTCCGCCTCCCCTCCTTTGCCTCTGCCCGCCCTAATTCGCCTCTTCCTTCCCCTCTGTTCGCTCCTACCCCTGCCCGCCCTTCTTCACCATCCTGTTGATCGCTCCTCTAAACGCCTCCCCTCCTTCCTCCGCCTCTTCCCTCTGCGCAGCCCTGTTGTGAGGACCGGCAAGGTTTTGGCCTGGAAGATGGCATCTAGACAAAGGTGGCATGGGATTTTCATCCTTGCGCAAGCTATGTAGTAGGTACATCAGCCGTGAAGCACTCCATCTCCTGCCTATGCTGGTTGTATAGGATATAGCAACAGTGCAGGTGTCAGAAGATCTCTTTTCTCTCTTACATTTGGTCGATCTTGGAGCCGAGATTTGGGAATGTTTTGGAGAAATCCGCGACAGTTTTGAGGCTGAGTTTTGGAACTGATTTGGCATGGGGTTCAGGGCAGCACATGGTTTCATACCGGGCTAATTTATGAGCTGATTTTGGGGACTGTTTTGTGGATAGCTTTTAGAGGTGTTTGCTTTGTGGAAAGATCTGGTGTTGTTCACACTCGCACCTTGGTATCTTGTAAAAGCTTCTCTAGGGAGGGCCGGCCATTCCGGCTCCGTGTCGTGTTCCCTTTAGCCTTGTTTATAGTTATTTCCGCTATGTTTTCACATCTTTGTTTAACATTTGAAGTGTTTGTGCATTGATCTGGGTTCCTGTCCGGTTTCATATATAGATGACATTGTGCTGATGTCTAACTCCAAAGAGGGGCTGCAAAAGCATTTGGAGGCATTGCAAGATTTTTGTGAGCAGAGGGACCTCACCATTAACCTTGGAAAAGCCAAGGTCATAGTCTTCAATACCACATCGGTCGGACTGAGAGACATGAGATTCGCATATGTAGGGGAGACAGTGGAGATTGTGCACTCTTATGTATATCTATCTGGGGATCACTTTCATAGGGCCACGATACCGGATGAAACCAGCAGCACATGCCAGGATTGCTAGGGGATATGCAGCTCTTGCGAGACTTGAGCGACAGTGCTTTCAGGCGTACTTCTAGGAACTGTACGCCAAGAGATGGTGTTTTGGCACCTTAGTGACACCTGCAGCGATGTTAGGGCACCTTTTTGGGGCCCCAATCTTAGTGGAGAGGATTGGAGGAGGGTGCAGAGGCTACAGATTATGATGTATTCACATATGATCAGGAGTAAACCATCAGTGCCTCATGCCATTGTTCTAGCAGAGTTTGCAGCCTCCCTGCTAGCTGTGGATGCCCTGTTCCAGAGGGTCTATAGTTTTGAGCAGAGATAGGCTCCCCATGCTGGAACTCGAGTCATCCTGCCGCCTAGCAGAGGTAGGACACATGCAAAACTTGGTACGCTAGGGTCACAATGGTTTCAGGCACATGGGTTCCATATAGACTAGTTACCTCCTTTCCACTACAGCCTCGATGCTCTTCTCCTACAGCTCACCCACTAGGACATTAATCACCTCATCCATAGAGATCTATCTAGACTGGAGACACATCACATGGGTAGCACCACAACAGCTTGGCGCTAAGATGCAATTATATCATGACAGTTGCCAACAATTCAGGCCAGGTGGCTTCTTTCGGGAGCCCCGTTACATGCTCAGGCACATTTCACATGACATGAGGATTGCTATTGGCCAGATCAGAATTTCGTCTCACTAGCTCAGGGTGGAGACAGGGAGAGCAACAAATAACCCCAGAGAGGACAGGATCTGCTTTCTACACACATTCGTGGATTGGGGGAGGTGGAGATGGGGGGGCACTACACATGCAGATACTCTGTGTATTGTGAGATCAGAGGGAAATTCCACTGTCTTTTCCTTGAGGGGTTTGGGCCACTCACAAGAGTTCCAGACTATCTAGATTAGAGATGCTTGTGGCTTTACCTACTAGAGATCAGGTGGCACAAAAACCATTTACTTCATGTGAGATCCCCCTGTTCCCACCGAGCAACGGATTCGGGTACTAGCAGCGGAAGTAGCACTTCTCGCACGGGACAGGGGTCCCACATTCGGGGCCTCGCCCACGGATATCCGGACAAGAGACTAATCCGTCGGTTTGTCCAAAACCGAAACCGAAAAAACTTCCTTTACCCGGAAAGCATGGGCGATTCCACCAGGATAACTCTTTACTCTAACGTAGTCAAGATCGTTACGGATCAACTGATCTGACTGCACCTTTAACGGTACTTGGTCAAATCAAGGAAGAACTTGCACTTGAATCATTGGGATCAACGCTTTTTTCCCCATCAAGAGGCACAGCCGTTGATTCCTATCCATAGAACAACTTCTATCCGGGATTTACTTCATCTATCGTAATAATAGAAATTAAATCTCGATTTACGGATCCATCAGTCCAGCCTAACCCCATCCGATCCCATGGGTTAGCCAACCGCCCAACCACTGTAGTGATGGGATCCAATTTGGAATTTGGTTAGGTTTTGTCCCGGGTACCAAGGAAAAGAGTTCCAAGGCCCCCTAGCCGGAAGTTCATGCAAACATAAAATTAGGCACACCACTTACACACCCAATATGAAATTGTCTTTTTCTTAGCATCAGCTAACTTTAAAACAATCCTTTAATGAAACCATAGTACCACTGATCACAGTCTTCCAAATTATCCGATTGATTCTCAAATTTTCCATCATTCCTTCATCAGAGTATCTATGGCATCATTGGCAACTAGAACGCTCACCACCTGACCACTCAGGGGCCGTTTCTATAGTTCCTAGCCCATAATACTCGGCAATATAATCACTTATCAAGATGGACTCTCGTTGAAGATCAGCAAGATCAACCAACAGATCCATATAAAAGAGCCATGGACTCATCCGTTGAGGACCAGCAAGGTCAGTCAACCAGATCCATGCCCGGTTTCACAAAACAACTCTTACTCCTTGTTCCAATATCTTCCTTGACGCACGCGTGGGTATCCTAGGCGACCCAGAGCCCGAGCACCGTATGGTCAGCACCCTCTAGGATCCTTCGCAGGTGACCTAGCGCTTCACTCATAGGCCGCTTCCTTGGTCCCTCATCCACCGTACCGGAAGCTCACCATTTTAATCGAACCGAGGCTGGTCAAGACCTCGGTCGACCTTGCTACGCGAGACGTCCTCCATTGACTCTCCGTCAGCAGTTGCAACTTTATCAGTTAGGTCTCCACGACCTTAATCACAAGACGGTCAAAATGCTTCCCCAGCATTCTTGACATAAAACAGCCATTTACAAACAGTTTACAAATACAGTTTCTATATTAACTCTCATTTTTCCACATTGTTCCTCATTAATCCACATTACTTATTCCACATTCCATGTATATGTGTACTCATCCAATCACCTCCTTTTTCCATCTCTTCACTTCAGATTCCTTCACATCACATATCATATATTCACATCCATATCCACATCCATACATCCACATCCACATCCACATCCACATTCACATCCATACATCCACATCTACATGCTTATCTCCATTTTCACATCCTCATTTATACATCCACATCCCATATCCACATTCATACATACACATCCATATCCACATCCACATCCACATCCACATTCACATCCATGCATCCACATCTACATGCTTACCTCCATTTTCACATCCTCATTTATACATCCACATCCCATATCCACATTCATACATACACATCCATACATCCACATCCACATCCACATACATACATACATCCACATCCACATTCCACATTCACATCTATACATCCACATCTACATTCACATTCACATACATCCACATCCACATTCCCATACATCCACATCTATACATCCACATTCCACAATCACATCTACATTCACATTCACATACATCCACATCTACATTCACATTCACATACATCCACATCCCCATTCCCATTCACATCTATACATCCACATCTACATCCACATACATACATACATCCACATCTATACATCCACATTCCACATTCACATCTACATTCACATTCACATACATCCACATCTACATTCACATTCACATACATCCACATCCCCATTCCCATTCACATCTATACATCCACATCTACATCCACATACATACATACATCCACATCTATACATCCACATTCCACATTCACATCTACATTCACATTCACATACATCCACATCTACATTCACATTCACATACATCCACATCCCCATTCTCATTCACATCTATACATCCACATCTACATCCACATACATACATACATCCACATCCACATTCCACATTCACATCTATACATCCACATCTACATCCACATTCACATACATCCACATCCACATTTCCATTCACATCTATACATCCACATCCATTCACATCTATACATCCACATCTACATCCACATTTACATCTATGCATATACATCTTCATGCATATATCCATTTTCATGTTCATACATCCACACTCCCATCTCCATATCCACACATCCACATACATACATCCATTTTCACATTCCCATTTATATAACCCCATATACCTTCACATCTAATCTTTTACATCACATCCATTCTCGCCCTATCACAACCCATATACATCTTATCCTATCACATACACTTCTTACCTCATCCCCTCATACACATCTTAATTCATCTTATCACATCCTAACTTATTTCATAAGCATCTTATCACCTCTTATCACACCTCTTATCACATCCTATCACTTTCCATACGCATCTTATCAATTCTTATCACATCTCATACACCTCTTATCACATCTTATCACATTTCATATCTTTTTTTTTTTTTTAAAGAGAATTCTTTTATTTGATATAAGATTTCTCTACACATTTATTTATACATAAATTCCATTTAAGGAGACTAACACTTTCGAAATTAAAATCAATCTTTTATGCATCTTCTTATGCATGATTTCAATTTGGTAGGGAATTATACTTTTAGAATAAAAGAATTTCTCTTATGCATCTAAGTTAAGCATAAAATCCATTTATGAGGAAAATCATACTTTTAGTATAAAAAGAATATCTTTTATGCATACCTATATGCATGAAATCCAATATGATAAAAGTAACACTTTTGATATAAAAATTTTTCCTTTATGCATACTTCTATGCATGAAAATTAAAAATGATAAAAGTAACACTTTTGATATAAAAAAATTTTCCTTTATGCATACTTCTATGCATGAAATAAAAATGGTAAAAATAACACTTTTGATATAAAAATTTATCCATTATGCATACTTCTATGCATGAAATAAAAATGGTAAAAATAACACTTTTGATATAAAAACTTATCCTTTATGCATAATATTAAAATTCAATTTCTCCATGATTGTAATGAAATTCTTTCAATTAATCTAGGATGATAATTCCTAGAATATGGTAGGAAGTCCTCTTTTTATGCTTTGAATGAGATTATTTTATGCATAATTTTTATAAAAATTTTGCCATAGCTCCGCTGCTATGACTGATAAATCTCAATTTTTCTAAGGGATAATGCTTATCATTAAGAAAATAATTAAAATAATCTCTAATTGGATTATCAATCCATAATGGATTGAATCATTAATATATATAAACTAAAAGCATAGAAAAAAAGCCATTAATTTGGCCTCAAGCATAGCTTAATCTTGGGTTAAGGAAAAGCTTTATGAAAAGCTTGATTTGGATTGAGAATGGTTCATGAGTATGACCATTTCTTGAGTGAGAGAGAGAATTTACATAAAAATCATTAGAATTTAAACATAAATGAAAATTAACTTCAATAGCATTATGTAACTCTTCACTACTATTCAAACTTCAATAGCATTAAAAAAAAAAACCATACCAATTAAACTTCTCAAGCTTGAGAGGGGTTGAGAAGAGAGAAACATTGAGAAATTATAGAAAGATCAATATTCACTAATTACCTTACAACTTGCTTGATTCTTTGTTCACGGTAGAGGCCCCCAACCAATCAATTGGTTAAGTATGTTGATGGAGCCACTAATGGGGATTGAAGAAAGAGGGAAGCTCCAAAAACTAGTGAATTATTAAATGAATTCACAGTTTCTGGCTTAGGTGGAGTAGAGTAACGATGCATAAACACTATATATTTTTCAACAAGGGGAAGGCTTCTATTTATAGAAAAAATTGAGCTCCTAACCAAACAAACTGATTCTAGAATTTTCTAAATCAGTTTGGTCAATATTTGACCATTTTTAGATCAGTTAAGCTAACTTTTTGGAACTAGACTTGAATGAGGAGAGAGGAGAGATGAAATATCTCAATTTTTATGAGTTTAAAACTCATTCAAGCATGTGAAATATGCACCTCCTTTAAAGAACTCCCCTTCCTTACATATGTGTCATAATGGAATCATTTTAATATTGCTCATAGTTTTTTTTTTTTACTAATAAACCTTGTACATTTTCAACTCTTCATCTTATGTGAAATATGCACCTCCTTTAAAGAATTCCCCTTCCTTACATATGTCATATTTTTAATATTGCTCATAGTTTTTTTACTAATAATCCTTGTACATTTTCAACTCTTCATCTTATGTGAAATATGCACCTCCTTTAAAGAATTCCCCTTCCTTACATATGTCATATTTTTAATATTGCTCATAGTTTTTTACTAATAAACCTTGTACATTTTCAACTCTTCACCTCATGTGAGCATTTACTCATTTTTGGGTATTTTCTTTTTACAAGTTGGATTTATCTCCTCCCTACACATGGATTGATGCTATTGGTCCATAGGAACCTTAATTGGACCATAGTCTAAAGATTTCTGAAAATCTAGACCCTTAGGCTAAGGTTCTTTATAGCTATTTTCAATTAATTCCAATTGCACATTGGAAAATTCTTTTTGAATTTCTGTTTCAGGGGAACTCATCTGAATTAGAAGAGATATTTTTCTATCCAAAAATATTCAAAATCTGAATATTCTCTCTCTAGAATATTTTTCTCTCTCTAAGCTAAAACAGATAGAAACAAGGTCTTTATATTTCTGAAGAGTGATTGATTATAGAAGAAGATACTAGACATCAAAAAGGGTTTTGGGAGAGGAATCTTACATTCTACCCCACTTAAAAACGCGAGATGTCCTCATCTCGCAACTTGTGATAATTTCGCAAGATTCACGAATATGAGACTTAGAGAAAAATTTTAATCAAGATTAACCACCAAGATAAGTCTTAAAGAGAGCAAGATTCAAAATACGAACAAGATTTAAACTTTATTCATTCTCGGAACTTATACAGTAAAGATAGAGGAACTCTTTACACTTCCATAAGCCCGTCCATCATATGGTCACAAAAGCAGTCCTCACAAGCTGCACAAGTATAAGGTAACTCATCTATGGGAATGATTCTGTGGGTTATTGCTGCGCCTATCTCAGTGGTATGAGGTGTTCTAACAAAAGGACCTCTGAGAGGCAAGCCAAAAACGGGGTAAAGGCATATCTTCTCATGAGGAAGAAAACACGCCAGTAAGAAGACCCGCTCAGAAAACCCAGGATGTCTTGATCTCATGACGCAGTAGTATCGGGGACCCAAACCCAAAGCTTCAATAACCATGGCCAAGCGGACATTGTTATGGAAGTGCTGCTGACCCCAGGGTGTTACCCTAGTTATGTCTTGATAGGTCCGCCATTTGGTCTGCGCTACAGAAGTTCCCAAGTGAGGGAAAAGTGAGCGCTCATACTGTTCTATAAAATCCTTCTTCACAGACTCACTTGCGTCTTGAAGGTGAGGAATCATTATGGATAAAACTAATTCTTGTTGCCAAGCCATGAAGGAGATTAGGAAGAAAGGAGATCGATGGGAGTAAGATTACTGTGAGCGACAAGTAAAAGTTACGACTTATATAAAGGAAGGAGCTAGCGTAACTTAGAAGCCAACGGTAGCTTGCCACTGAAGTTTTACCGTCTTTCCATGATTTGGGTTTGGCACAATTTTCTATAGAAGGCATTAAGAACTTTGAGATGAGGAGATAAAAGAAGCTCGTAAGCTAAGTCACTTACTTTCTTTGAAGTCAGATAAGGCTCACAATATCTGGGGGATAACTTCTTAAACTCCCCAATAGATAAAGAACTTCTTTTGTGCCGTACTCAAATGAAGACCAAAACCTTGGTATCCAAAACACCGATTTTCACTTCTGAACTCATTGTTCTGAATCCTTAAAACAGCGTGACTCTTGAGAAGTATTCTAGGGAAAGGGTCTTCCTTTTTTTAAACAGAATCTTTCTTTTATTTTTGAGAGGGAATAATTTTAAGATCAAAAAGGGAGATTCTTACTCCTGTATGCCTCGAAGGCTGGGGAGGAATCTTACATTCTACCCCGCTTAAAAAAGTGCGAGATGTCCTCATCTCGCCAAGTAGAGGACAACTCTTTTTCTTAAGATCCAATTTATTCTAGGGTTCCTTATATTCTGGTCAACCCAACAGAATACGGGGATAAATATCCCTTATATAGAACTCATAATTAAATAAATTCATTTCAGATCATATCATTCATATCTTTAACACGATAATGGTCCATCAGATCGAAAATTTTTCTTTCTGAACATTCCTCCACGGGAATTTCAGTCAAGCAAGTTTTCAATTTGTCATCCCTTAACTTGATATACCGAGTCAAGTGTTAACAGTAGTACTTTGACAGCACAATCCACTAATCTCATAGTGATTTGTTGAAATCATTATCATCATTTATCATTACAGGGACTCGTCCCATTCATCCTCATTGCGGTTTTGCTCAAGTTATTATATTTCAACTAAATTTCAAAAATCATCATTTTTCAATCAGAATCCCAATCAATTCATCAGTTCCCAAACAGAATTAAAAATCATATCAACCACATTCAAATTCATCATCTGGATAGCATTAACGCTTATAATTTCAAGTCTTAGATTTACTCGTATATACTGTCAGTAAAGAGCTGCAGTTATACTCTCGGTATATACGGATAGTCACGGCCCTTGGAATTATAAGGTAAATACCATCATGTGTAGGCCTCAAGCAAGTCAAGGATTCTATATAATTGCGGTACTTCCATCTGAAGACCCAATTACCAAATTACGAATTTCAATTTGAATATCAAATTGTATGAATTATATCACACAATTACAACCTTTTTGTGTTTCTTGATAAATTTCTGACCTATTTGTCTTCTCAATTGATCTTTATTAACCAAAGGCTCTGATACCAACTGAGAGATCCCCCTGTTCCCACCGAGCAACGGATTCGGGTACTAGCAGCGGAAGTAGCACTTCTCGCACGGGACAGGGGTCCCACATTCGGGGCCTCGCCCACGGATATCCGGACAAGAGACTAATCCGTCGGTTTGTCCAAAACCGAAACCGAAAAAACTTCCTTTACCCGGAAAGCATGGGCGATTCCACCAGGATAACTCTTTACTCTAACGTAGTCAAGATCGTTACGGATCAACTGATCTGACTGCACCTTTAACGGTACTTGGTCAAATCAAGGAAGAACTTGCACTTGAATCATTGGGATCAACGCTTTTTTCCCCATCAAGAGGCACAGCCGTTGATTCCTATCCATAGAACAACTTCTATCCGGGATTTACTTCATCTATCGTAATAATAGAAATTAAATCTCGATTTACGGATCCATCAGTCCAGCCTAACCCCATCCGATCCCATGGGTTAGCCAACCGCCCAACCACTGTAGTGATGGGATCCAATTTGGAATTTGGTTAGGTTTTGTCCCGGGTACCAAGGAAAAGAGTTCCAAGGCCCCCTAGCCGGAAGTTCATGCAAACATAAAATTAGGCACACCACTTACACACCCAATATGAAATTGTCTTTTTCTTAGCATCAGCTAACTTTAAAACAATCCTTTAATGAAACCATAGTACCACTGATCACAGTCTTCCAAATTATCCGATTGATTCTCAAATTTTCCATCATTCCTTCATCAGAGTATCTATGGCATCATTGGCAACTAGAACGCTCACCACCTGACCACTCAGGGGCCGTTTCTATAGTTCCTAGCCCATAATACTCGGCAATATAATCACTTATCAAGATGGACTCTCGTTGAAGATCAGCAAGATCAACCAACAGATCCATATAAAAGAGCCATGGACTCATCCGTTGAGGACCAGCAAGGTCAGTCAACCAGATCCATGCCCGGTTTCACAAAACAACTCTTACTCCTTGTTCCAATATCTTCCTCGACGCACGCGTGGGTATCCTAGGCGACCCAGAGCCCGAGCACCGTATGGTCAGCACCCTCTAGGATCCTTCGCAGGTGACCTAGCGCTTCACTCATAGGCCGCTTCCTTGGTCCCTCATCCACCGTACCGGAAGCTCACCATTTTAATCGAACCGAGGCTGGTCAAGACCTCGGTCGACCTTGCTACGCGAGACGTCCTCCATTGACTCTCCGTCAGCAGTTGCAACTTTATCAGTTAGGTCTCCACGACCTTAATCACAAGACGGTCAAAATGCTTCCCCAGCATTCTTGACATAAAACAGCCATTTACAAACAGTTTACAAATACAGTTTCTATATTAACTCTCATTTTTCCACATTGTTCCTCATTAATCCACATTACTTATTCCACATTCCATGTATATGTGTACTCATCCAATCACCTCCTTTTTCCATCTCTTCACTTCAGATTCCTTCACATCACATATCATATATTCACATCCATATCCACATCCATACATCCACATCCACATCCACATCCACATTCACATCCATACATCCACATCTACATGCTTATCTCCATTTTCACATCCTCATTTATACATCCACATCCCATATCCACATTCATACATACACATCCATATCCACATCCACATCCACATCCACATTCACATCCATGCATCCACATCTACATGCTTACCTCCATTTTCACATCCTCATTTATACATCCACATCCCATATCCACATTCATACATACACATCCATACATCCACATCCACATCCACATACATACATACATCCACATCCACATTCCACATTCACATCTATACATCCACATCCACATTCCCATACATCCACATCTATACATCCACATTCCACATTCACATCTACATTCACATTCACATACATCCACATCTACATTCACATTCACATACATCCACATCCCCATTCCCATTCACATCTATACATCCACATCTACATCCACATACATACATACATCCACATCTATACATCCACATTCCACATTCACATCTACATTCACATTCACATACATCCACATCTACATTCACATTCACATACATCCACATCCCCATTCCCATTCACATCTATACATCCACATCTACATCCACATACATACATACATCCACATCTATACATCCACATTCCACATTCACATCTACATTCACATTCACATACATCCACATCTACATTCACATTCACATACATCCACATCCCCATTCTCATTCACATCTATACATCCACATCTACATCCACATACATACATACATCCACATCCACATTCCACATTCACATCTATACATCCACATCTACATCCACATTCACATACATCCACATCCACATTTCCATTCACATCTATACATCCACATCCATTCACATCTATACATCCACATCTACATCCACATTTACATCTATGCATATACATCTTCATGCATATATCCATTTTCATGTTCATACATCCACACTCCCATCTCCATATCCACACATCCACATACATACATCCATTTTCACATTCCCATTTATATAACCCCATATACCTTCACATCTAATCTTTTACATCACATCCATTCTTGCCCTATCACAACCCATATACATCTTATCCTATCACATACACTTCTTACCTCATCCCCCCATACACATCTTAATTCATCTTATCACATCCTAACTTATTTCATAAGCATCTTATCACCTCTTATCACACCTCTTATCACATCCTATCACTTTCCATACGCATCTTATCAATTCTTATCACATCTCATACACCTCTTATCACATCTTATCACATTTCATATCTTTTTTTTTTTTAAAGAGAATTCTTTTATTTGATATAAGATTTCTCTACACATTTATTTATACATAAATTCCATTTAAGGAGACTAACACTTTCGAAATTAAAATCAATCTTTTATGCATCTTCTTATGCATGATTTCAATTTGGTAGGGAATTATACTTTTAGAATAAAAGAATTTCTCTTATGCATCTAAGTTAAGCATAAAATCCATTTATGAGGAAAATCATACTTTTAGTATAAAAAGAATATCTTTTATGCATACCTATATGCATGAAATCCAATATGATAAAAGTAACACTTTTGATATAAAATTTTTTCCTTTATGCATACTTCTATGCATGAAAATTAAAAATGATAAAAGTAACACTTTTGATATAAAAAAATTTTCCTTTATGCATACTTCTATGCATGAAATAAAAATGGTAAAAATAACACTTTTGATATAAAAATTTATCCATTATGCATACTTCTATGCATGAAATAAAAATGGTAAAAATAACACTTTTGATATAAAAACTTATCCTTTATGCATAATATTAAAATTCAATTTCTCCATGATTGTAATGAAATTCTTTCAATTAATCTAGGATGATAATTCCTAGAATATGGTAGGAAGTCCTCTTTTTATGCTTTGAATGAGATTATTTTATGCATAATTTTTATAAAAATTTTGCCATAGCTCCGCTGCTATGACTGATAAATCTCAATTTTTCTAAGGGATAATGCTTATCATTAAGAAAATAATTAAAATAATCTCTAATTGGATTATCAATCCATAATGGATTGAATCATTAATATATATAAACTAAAAGCATAGAAAAAAAGCCATTAATTTGGCCTCAAGCATAGCTTAATCTTGGGTTAAGGAAAAGCTTTATGAAAAGCTTGATTTGGATTGAGAATGGTTCATGAGTATGACCATTTCTTGAGTGAGAGAGAGAATTTACATAAAAATCATTAGAATTTAAACATAAATGAAAATTAACTTCAATAGCATTATGTAACTCTTCACTACTATTCAAACTTCAATAGCATTAAAAAAAAAACCATACCAATTAAACTTCTCAAGCTTGAGAGGGGTTGAGAAGAGAGAAACATTGAGAAATTATAGAAAGATCAATATTCACTAATTACCTTACAACTTGCTTGATTCTTTGTTCACGGTAGAGGCCCCCAACCAATCAATTGGTTAAGTATGTTGATGGAGCCACTAATGGGGATTGAAGAAAGAGGGAAGCTCCAAAAACTAGTGAATTATTAAATGAATTCACAGTTTCTGGCTTAGGTGGAGTAGAGTAACGATGCATAAACACTATATATTTTTCAACAAGGGGAAGGCTTCTATTTATAGAAAAAATTGAGCTCCTAACCAAACAAACTGATTCTAGAATTTTCTAAATCAGTTTGGTCAATATTTGACCATTTTTAGATCAGTTAAGCTAACTTTTTGGAACTAGACTTGAATGAGGAGAGAGGAGAGATGAAATATCTCAATTTTTATGAGTTTAAAACTCATTCAAGCATGTGAAATATGCACCTCCTTTAAAGAACTCCCCTTCCTTACATATGTGTCATAATGGAATCATTTTAATATTGCTCATAGTTTTTTTTTTTTACTAATAAACCTTGTACATTTTCAACTCTTCATCTTATGTGAAATATGCACCTCCTTTAAAGAATTCCCCTTCCTTACATATGTCATATTTTTAATATTGCTCATAGTTTTTTTACTAATAATCCTTGTACATTTTCAACTCTTCATCTTATGTGAAATATGCACCTCCTTTAAAGAATTCCCCTTCCTTACATATGTCATATTTTTAATATTGCTCATAGTTTTTTACTAATAAACCTTGTACATTTTCAACTCTTCACCTCATGTGAGCATTTACTCATTTTTGGGTATTTTCTTTTTACAAGTTGGATTTATCTCCTCCCTACACATGGATTGATGCTATTGGTCCATAGGAACCTTAATTGGACCATAGTCTAAAGATTTCTGAAAATCTAGACCCTTAGGCTAAGGTTCTTTATAGCTATTTTCAATTAATTCCAATTGCACATTGGAAAATTCTTTTTGAATTTCTGTTTCAGGGGAACTCATCTGAATTAGAAGAGATATTTTTCTATCCAAAAATATTCAAAATCTGAATATTCTCTCTCTAGAATATTTTTCTCTCTCTAGGCTAAAACAGATAGAAACAAGGTCTTTATATTTCTGAAGAGTGATTGATTATAGAAGAAGATACTAGACATCAAAAAGGGTTTTGGGGGAGGAATCTTACACTTCACATGAGACAAGCAGCCCACATACACATCCCAGTTAACCCATCACGAGCTTCTTTGACCAACCGCTGAGATTAACCATGCAATGTATACAAGCCTTGAGTGTTTCCAGAGAGAGCTACTCAGATCCAGAGATCCAGACAGCTGCGACCAAGATGGCCTCTTTCAGGAGATTTCACGTGCTATCCTATGCGACATGGTGCCAGACAGAACACTATGTACTAGCTCCTCTATCTCTGATACCTCATGTACAGCATCTTACAGTCTTAGCACGCCCTATTGGAGTAGCTGCAGATCATGCATACCTCTCTTTCTCCCTAGACTGTCACTATACTATTTACATTCCACTCTGGGTATCGATGCCAAAGAGGCATAAAACTGAAAAAAAATAACTCAAAATGAACTCTTAAGACTCTTAAGAGTTTAAATTACAATGGGTTCTATTGCATCTAGTTCGAAATTGAGGTTCAAAATAAAAATAGCTATATTTCTTGTCCATATAGGAGACTTCTGCCTGTGTACCCTTTACAATAATAGAGATAGGGTCTCCTAAGTCCACGAAGGGGATTACTTTGCTCAGTTGTGCTGTAAGTACATGTGTATCTAATATGTAGTCTTCTCGAAGCTCTTGAGCTATGTCTGCCCTATCCCAGCCTCTCTCTCTCTCTCTCTCTCTCTCTCTCTCTATATATATATATATATATATATATATATATATACGGTCCATTTGGCATGCTCCACAGCCTCCATGGCTAAGGGTCTTTTGCCCAAGGAGACGCAAAACCAACATAGAAGCTCTCTTTATCCACATCCAAGGAAGATATTTACATAGTGGATTTTTCTTTTGTCTTAGCTAGCAGCACAATTCTCTAAAAGAAAACACTATTGGCCATTGCTTAGTAAAGGCTTGGCTGTTGTGGGGTGAGTGAGAAAAGGGATTGCCTATTTAGTGCAGATACAGTGGCACATGGGCTTGCTGAGGATGCACTTGACTATTTATATATATATATATATAGAGAGAGAGAGAGAGACGCTCTCTCTCTCTCTCTCTCTATATATATATATATATATATGTATGTATATATATATGTATATATATACAAACTTCAACCTTGGAAGCGGGTTTGCATCTGCAGCTGCATCAAAAGGAAACAAAATTGGGATACTAGCATTTGAAGTGGCTAACACCATTGCCAAGGGCTACAGTTTAAAGCAGTCATTATCAGCCGAGAGCATAAAGTCCTTGAAAGAAGAAGTTTTATGTTCTGAAGGTGTCCAGCGCTTGGTATCTACAAACATGACAGAGCTTCTGAGCCAATCACAACCATTTTAACCATATAAATCATTGCAAAAAGTGACTATGTTAACCAATGGTTATATAACAAACACTACCTCTTCATTTAAGCCTAAAAGGGGCCCTAAGTGTGTTAAAAAATGATATATCATTAGATTTCTTCAGGAGGATTTTTGGGTTACCTTGGATTTTAAGTCATGTCTTTTGAGGACTCATGTGATGCCATTCTTAGGGTCTTTTTACATTGCCACAACATAGATACTAATAGTATGTTGACATAGTGCTATGTCTACGCAAAATATGTGGTCTCTTAGCCTAGAAAAATCCAACATGATTGGCAGAACATGTAGCATCCAAGCCATTACCAACCTTGGGTAATGTTACCACTCAACTTGTCCATGAGCTAGTTTTCCAAGTAGGGGCCAATTTCCACACGTGGAGTGCACAAAAGTAAATCCTAGGCTAGATTTCCATGCAAAGCATAATTTCCAATTGGCTCCAACTTGGACAGTGTTTAAGTGCAAGAAGACAAAGTGTTTATACCTCTTTTTCGGTTATGAAGAAAGCATGTAAAATTTTGAACAACTCAGCTCGCAACCGGTGGCCAATTCTACTCCATTCACTCTCAGATGTTGTGTAAAGGGCAGGAGAGACCACTTATCAAATTGTATTCTAGAGAGAGAGAGAGTGCATCTCTCTCTCTCTCTATATATATATTGAAAGCCGTATCTCCATTTTATCTCATCTTTGATGCAATCATCAACTCCCAAGTAGTACAAGTACTCGTTCTTCCCTACAAAGATTGGAGGTGGAATAAAGTCCTCTTTATCCACATCTTCTCTTTATTTTTGTTGTTGTTGTCTCTTTTCCTTGACTTCCTGTTTGCAAAACTTCCGGTGACTCTTGCAAAACTTACGTTTCGGTTTGTCACTAGGAATACTCAGCAAGACCTCTCTGCCCTTTAACAACAATCTTATCTTCTCTAACTCTGATTCAGGGACTATGGCATCGTCATCAGAATCCTTCCCATCAGAGGATTCTAAGCATCTATTCTCATCTCCTTCGTCAGCTGAGCTGTACTCAGGAGGGGATACTTCCTCTACAGATACCATATCTCCTAGCAATAATGATTTGTTTGCCCTAGGGGGCTTTTTGAGGTTCCTCTGCATAGATCGGTCTTAGCATTCTTACGGGAATAATGTCATACCCATCTGGATCACAGAACTGTGTTTGCCTTGGCAATGCACAAGTGTCTATGGTAGCTAAAACATGGTTCCATTCTAAGGGATCTATCAAGTTCTCAGGAAAAGGTATAGAGATATACGCCTCATCCGTCACACTTCTGTCTATGGTAACATTTCCAGGTTGCAAGTCTCGACAAGATGCTCCACAGATCCATGATCAGCTCTTACTTCAGACATGGTTTCTCCCGATGCTTTTGAAGAAGCGGAGTCAAACTCATCCACAGGAGAGTGCGTCACATCTCGATAAGTAGGGTTTTTCAGATTCACCCTCGTGGTTACATTCTCATGTCTGAGGTACAAGTAATTGTAACCCCACTCTTGAATCATTTTGAATTGGCGCATGAATGGCCTTCCTAGGATCACTTCGTAAAAGAAATGGGCATACCAGGTCTGCGCGATGTTCCTGGCACATTTGGGTCCGATGGAAGCTCCTCCTTCAGTTTTGCTTGTGCGCTAGGTTGAAGTACACCCAAAGCATCCACTTGTTCAGGATTTTTGGTGACCTCGTAGCGTACTCCATTTCTATGCATGTACATATCGTCTTGGTAGTTTACCCATGGTGTTGGTTCAAATGCAGAATGAAATGCAGAATGAATGTCTACAATTTTAACAACAAACCAGCTCATTGGATCTTTGTAGATCTCACCGGCCGCCATGCACGTTTGTATACAAGAAATGGAGTCTCATGTTGTCAATCAACTTCCCATCTGGGATTTCAAATGGATTAACAGAATCTGCCATACCAACGGGTGTGGATGGTCTATTCATGCCAAATGACTCGTTTACGTCCATTGAAATATCACTCGCGGTTCTTGAGAGACTCTCTGTTTGAGACTTCGAAGATGTCTCGAGAATGCTCTCCAAGTTGCCAACAACCAATTGAGTGCCGCTCCCTTGAGTGGTTACCCTAGATGGTGCACTAGTGTTACGTCCCCCTAGTATTGTTCCCGAGCGTACGCTATTTTTAACACCTTACAGTGTCCAGTTTTAGAATTATTATTATTATTATTTATTTATTATTATTATTTATTATTTATTATTTTTATTATTTTTTAACCCTACCTAACCACTAAATGCAACTAACATGAATATGTATGTAAATACATATTTTTTTAATATTTACACAAAAATACGAATTATGCTAATTATATTAATTATATAGATTACACTAATTATGCAAAAAATTATAGAAATTTAATATGCAAAAAATACGAAATCCAAAGAAAACACATAATTTATAGAATTTATTATTATTATTATTATTATTTATTTTAATTTTTTATAAAAATGCAAAAAACATGAAAATTGCCTAGTATGCGAAAAACATAGAAATTGCAGATTTTGGAAAAATTAAAGATTAACAAAAAAAATATAAAATACTAACCTTGATTTAATCACCCGCCACCTTATCGCCTCCCGCACCTTATCGCCTCCCCACTCGCTGCTCTGCGGACACCTTATCGCCTCCCCACTCTCTGCTGCTGCGGGGCGGCCACTGCCGCCCTCTCCTCCGCTGTCTTCAGTGGCCAGCTGCTGCTGTCCAAGCCCGCCAATGAGCTCTCCAAGAAGGTGAGCACTGGGGAAGCGCGCGTGCAGATGATGGCGATGTCCCAAGCTACTTGAGAGGTGAATTCCTCAGCGACTATGGCTGGGACACCACCGGACTCTGAGCGGACCCTGAGACCTTCGCCAAGAACCGCGAGCTGGAGGTTATCCACTGCCTGGGATGTGTGATGCCGGAGCATTTGGGCTTGTCAAGTTATCATCATGGGCGCCATCGAAGGCTACAGAGTTGCCGACGGCCCTCTTGGCGAGGTCATCGATCCCATGTACCCTAGCGATAGCTTCGACCCCTTGGGTCTCGCTGACGACCCTGAGGCTTTTGCAGAGCTGAAGGTTAAGGAGATCAAGAATGGCCACCTCGCCACCAACTTCGCCCGCTCTACCTTGGCCAATAAACTCGTTGCCTGCTAGCGCTTCCCTGCAATAGCTTAGAGTCTAATTATCCTACTCCTAATGATGTTTAGAATGTAATGGCTGCCAAGGGTCCTCAACCAACCGTAGGTCGTATCCCTGGCAGCGGCGCCAATGGAAAAACCGTTATCTCCCTACGATGCAATACAGGCGAATAGAGGTAATGCCTAGCTCCAATGGAATGCAAGCACTCCTCTCACGCTAGGGACTCAACCCGGTTAGGTGCACGAAAGCTTATCCTCTAAAGGAGAGATGCCTATGGCTACCATCACAAGACACTAGATTAAGCACACACACAAGCTCAACTTGCCCTCATTCCTACACACCCATTCATTCACTAATACAAGCAAGAGGAACACAATCACTATGCACACAAGCAAAGAGAAAGACCTCGCTCCACTCCTATCTTCCTACAAGCATGCACACACTCAAGCATCAAGCTTCCATGAAAGCTTCAAATCAGCCCACATACACAAAAACGAAATACTAAAAGCATGCATAAGAGTAAAATGATTACAGAAGAGGATGAGAAAGACTCATGACATTGCTAAAGAGATTTATCTCATACAAGATGTAAATGGGGTGAGAGAAGAGTCTTCACCTCTATGGAGAAGAGGGAGAGTAGTTCTCTCAAAGGAGCTCTTGCATGAACTTAGCCCAAAGTGTATGTGAGCTCTCAAATGAGCCACTATTTATACTAAAACTCCTAAAACTCCCAAAACTTCCCATGTGGGATTATTCTCAAGCCCACTCCCACACTCACCTACAACTTGGAACTCTCTACAAGAGCCCTAAATAAGAATGTCAAGTCTCTTGTTTTCTTGCTTCCATCTTTGTGTTGCATCCTTGCATTGATCACCACTCGTCACGCAACACACGTGCAAATGGGACATGGGCCTGAGCACTTGGAACTTAGGGCATCTTTACGCATATGAGACTAGGCTACATGTGGCCTTGGGACCATAAAAGGAACATGGCCTATGTACTTTTATACTTTTTAATTTCTTTTAATCATATACACTTTATATTTCTTAGAGACTATCTTAGAGACTATGGCCCAAGCTTCTATGGTGACTGCCGCTCATATGAGTAGCACATGTGTGTACTTCATGCTAATGAGAGTACAAGGATGTATTATGTCATGGTAGACTTCCCATGTCTAGGTCCTACTCCATATGATGCAGTGGATCTATGCTGGTACTCCCTTCATGAGTACAATCTCCATCTCTATCCAATATTCCATTCTTACACATATTATTCATAGGCTCTATGCATAGTCATTATACATAAAGTTTATTTCATAATCTTTGTTAAAGCCTAGAAGACTATATGACTCTATGCATAAGACTATATGCATAGAGTCTATTACACATAGTCTCTCATCCATAAGACTCTATGTATAGAGTCTATTGCATAGTCTTATAGATAAGTCTTTTGCATAGTCTTATGTCTTTTGTATAGCATTATGCATAGAGTCTATTACATAGTCTTATACAAAGAGTCTATGATGTATAGACTCTTTAGCATAGTATTATGCATAGAGTATATTACATAGAGTCTATTACGCATAGTCTTATGTATAGGAGTTTTAAGTACTTATGTTTGTGCATGGGTAGATGGCAAACAACTTGTAGCGCGATGTTACATGTGAAGGAGGAATAGATATCATGGTATTCTTTGTAAGTATATTACCTTGAGTTATATCTTATTATTTACAAAAGAAAGATTTCCCTATCACAATATAAAATCAAATTTTACTTGTTTGTATGTCTGTATCTTAAAGCAGTGGACCACCCTCTATGGAGGATGTTTATGGTTTTGCATTACAATAAGGTTTGGAAGCTCTCTTTAAAAGGGTGTAAGAAGAATGATGGATTATTATTTTGAAGGCCCTACTTGGAAAGTATGGCAAAGTACGTACGTTCCTAAACCCATAACCACTGTTTTTTCTAAACTGGGAATCAATTGTATTAGTTTTGTTGTGTTTTAGGATCATGTTACTACAAAGTGTGCCCATGTGCAACTCAAAGCAATGAAAATGTGAGAGTAGAGGTTGAAGCTGTAAGAGGCGACAAAAATCAGAATGTGTGAGAGTGTGTTTATTAAAGATGATGATGAGAGGACCTCAACGTAAGCCCAACTCCCTATACTTTTTTTTTAATCCTTTTATTTTTCCTTTAGTCCTTTTTGCCTATGATAAGGGGATTACTTTCTGTTGCCATAATTCAAGATGTACTTCTTTAGTGATTAAGAAGTGAACACTATATTTAGCCTCAATCTTGTGTAAGATTCATTGTCTTTCACCTCTTAATGTTTATACATTACTATGATTATCTTCACGTTCACTTACACATGCACAAGTAAGAAACAAGGGGCTCCCCTTGCATGCATTGTAGAAAACTACCACAAGCATAGGGGGCTCCTATTTGTTGAAATTTGAGCAAAATGATGAGCTATGGTGGATCATACACTAGAATCAACATCATTAACAAAGTGATTAAGAAATGATTAAGATGTAATTAGTGAATAATTAGCAAATAGATTAATGTAGGCATGGATACTCAAAAACCAGCAAATTCTCATTAGGGCTATGCCTCAATTTATAGAGTTTACATCAAGCATCAAATCCCATTGATTTCTCCATGATTCACTCCCACAATATCTCCACCTTTTGCCTGATTCTCTCCACCTCTTCTCTTTTCCCTGAATATCTCCCAGAATATCTCCACACTCCTAAATTCCCTCATGCTACCCATTATTCTCTCCCAGTAGATTCTTCTCACCTTTTCACAGGTTCTTTCACAATTACATCTTCTCTTTTACAGCCTCTATCCAAGAGCTTGTTCCCACACACACCCTATTCACTTGTATTTTCAACACCTCCCCTCAAGTGAATACTCCTAGTACACCTAGACCCTATACCAAGTTTGCCTCCCTTTACTTGGTAGTCCGCGACCAGTGTCTACTCCTCCCCTCAAGTTATCTCAGCACACCTGGACCCTATATCAAGTTTCTTTCTTACTTGACAGTCCGCGACCAGTGCCTCAAGTCCCTAAACTCCATAGTCCTTGACACTCTCTCTCTCAATGTGTCCAAGGCTACTATAAGTGCCCGCGACCTTGACTAAAGTGCTCACACATACATCTACCATGTGGCCTACATCATCGGTGGCTCAGAGGTGGTTTTACTTTGTTGGGGCAAGTTACATTGGGTTGTGGGGTCTCTCTCTCTCTCTCTCTCTCAGAGATTTTCACATGGCTCCTCACTCTTTGGAGCCTCACATCTTCTCTTTTCTTCAGTCTTCTTGTTGTGGCAGCATCTCTCCACGCGTCTATCTCTTCTTTCAGTCTTCTTAGGGCAGCTTCTCTTCTCGTGGCAGCTTCTCTTCTCGTGTCCATGTCTTCCTTTAGATCTTCTTCTCGGTGTGGATCCTCTTCTTGGAAAGAGATATTCTTCTTCTTTCATGGCTGGGGCCATGAGCTTGTCCGTCAGGTCTTTTTGCTCCATGTGAGCAACATGTTTCAATGTTTTGCTGACAGTTCCTTTGGGTTTTCTATGTTTATTTTGTATCATTATGCAATGCAAACCCAAATTTATAAGGGAGGTCTTACCTCTTGCCTTATTCTGGACAAGGGCAGTGTCTGTTCCCATTTTTACACTAATGCAATGTGCCCAATACATAATGCGTATAGCATTCATTCTTATGCACATTCCCAAATGCAACTCTGGCTGTGAATAATCTTGAATTTGAGTGAGATTTATAGGTATTAACCAAGGGTTAAATGCAAAATGATGATTTTCACAATTTTATCAGCACAATTTTACCAGAAATTACATTAAATCAAGGGTAACCAATTTGTACGGGATGGTTGGAGTATCAAACCAACTCCGATTTGAAATCTGAAGTTATAGGGATCTGTATCAGATACCTAATGGTTAATTTGAACCCTCAATTGCACCAAAATACAGTGATTAGCACTGATTAATCACTGATTAGTAAATTAATGCTCTATTTTGTGTGCAAAAAACAGAGTATGCGGGGAGTCCAGATCTGGTGCCTTCCACTTCAAATGAGCTCAAATTCTTTCAAAGGCATCAATAGCAATGAGTCTAGTAGAGGATTAAGCCAAGAAACACAAGATTTGACCAAATAATGAAAGCTTAATCTCTGTTTTACCAAAGTCACCTGCAGATTTAATGAAGAGCTTGGATCTCACTGTAGACTTGATGAAATTGATTTTTGTCTTCACCAGCTTGTAGAGCATGCTTGATTATCCCTTGGGCTAAGAGGAATTAGAAATCTTTGATCTGTGGAAGTAGAAATCACCAATTCATCTCAGAAAAATGGCGCCTGCTGAATTCGTAAATCTGGGTGCATCCGCCGGCGGTTTGCTGCTCCCTTTGGATGGGCTTGAAGCCAATGATGTTAGCTAGCTTGTGTATAAAGCTTGTGCCCTAATTTTATGTGTACAAGGTGCTAGAGATCCTCCACTGGCTGGGGGTGAAGGGGAGAAGTGAAAAGTCACTAAAAATTGATTTTTTTTGCTAATTACCTACTAATCCTAATTAATTAACTAATGGGCTCATAAACCTGGTTGATTCTAGGCATGGCTTTGATACCATGTTGAAATTTGAGCAAAATGATGAGCTATGGTGGATCATACACTAGAATCAATATCATTAACAAAGTGATTAAGAAATGATTAAGATGTAATTAGTGAATAATTAGCAAATAGATTAATGTAGGCATGGATACTCAAAAACCAGCAAATTCTCATTAGGGCTATGCCTCAATTTATAGAGTTTACATCAAGTATCAAATCCCATTGATTTCTCCATGATTCACTCCCAGAATATCTCCACCTTTTGCCTCATTCTCTCCACCTCTTCTCTTTTCCCTGAATATCTCCCAGAATATCTCCACACTCCTAAATTCCCTCGTGCTACCCATTATTCTCTCCCAGTAGATTCTTCTCACCTTTTCACAGGTTCTTTCACAATTACATCTCCTCTTTTACAGTCTCTATCCAAGAGCTTGTTCCCACACACACCCTATTCACTTGTATTTTCAACACTATTATGGTTGTAGGCACAGCACTAACTCTCTAGAAGTCTAGAAGATACGATGAGGAAACAAATTAATATACCACTTGAACGTATACTTGTGGAGACAAGGGAGAAGTTTTTTGACAAAAATGTGGACGTCAAAGTCTTGCACAAAGTATTTACAGAAACAACTCCATGTTTTAATGTAAATGATCGATAGAGACTCCGAGGTTAAGTGTGCATGTTCAAGAACATAATAGGAATGGATGACCTGAAACAATATTAAATAACTCCGAAAAATTCAATTTCCAAAATGGACCTGTTGGGTCTTTTTACATTAAAAAACAAAGAGAAATAGGCAAAATAAAGCACATCCTCATCTACAAAGGTTTTCACAATAAATCTAGTCGACTTTGGGCCAATTTGTACCAACTCCCAAGCTCACATTAGAGGGGGAGTTGTACCAACTCCCAAACTCATCAATTGCGTGAGCATCATCTCATGAACCTTAATTGTGTTCATAAACACAATAACTTGAAACAAAAATAATGAAACTTTGGGAGTACATAAAACTCTAGAACTCAATATAGTACTCATGATGATTCAATAAGCATTTGCACTAAATAAACTACTCTTTGCAAAAATGTTTGAGTTGAGATGATTTAATTAGAATTTGTACTAAATAAACTACTCATTGTAAAATCTTTTAGTCTATAAAAACATGCTAATAATTTTTTTTAACAATTTTATAGCTAACCTATGTTGCCACATAGCCATAGGCATTTTGTAGTCGCTTTAGGTAGTCCTTAGCATTATGTGGCTTGAAAAAGTGACCTTTGTATCCTAGCTCTCCATCCAAGCATATAGCTTTCATATGTTTTATCCTACCTATGGGTGCAGCATCCCTTAAAAGTCTTATTTGCGATGTATTAAGTTAAGGTAACTGATTACCACCACTATGACTTAGCCCAAAGGATGTAATCTTAGACAGACATATATGACTCACCACCCATGCATTTATGTGTGCATTTCACATCCCTCTTCTACTTTATATATAATTAACCATTGTTGTGTTGGGGAAAATTATGGTCCTTTTCTATTAAAAATTAAGAGAAATATGCAAAATAAACTACATTCTCATTCACAAAGTATGGAAAATTTGCATTTACAAAGGTTTTGAGAGTAAATATAATCGTGACTTTGAGGCAATTATTGCACCAACTCCCAAGCTTACATTTGGGGGAGAGTTGTACAACTCCCAAAGTCAATTCATAGAGCATCATCTCGTGAACCTTAGATCGGTGGTGAAATGCGCTAGCATTAACTTATCATGTTGGGCACAACTGTATTAGTCGCGTCTCCTCCAGAGCCAACTAGGTGGTTTAGAGCCACACAAGTGCCGGGTCTCGACCGAACACCTAGTAAATGGCTTCTGGATGAGGAAATACAAAGGCCAGCTAGTAGTGATGATTACATGAAAAGAAGCGGAAGCAGAGAACCAGGAGCCGGTCTCGAACATATGTTGTGGCATGATCTCACTAGTGGAGGTGGATGTGGAAAAATCAAAAAACCACAAAAACTGGGGAAGGATGTCCAGTCTTCAAGGGTGGCCAAACTGCAAATCCTTAGATCTCTGCAACCAATCAAATCCAAGATAGTAAAAAAGCAAGTGACTAGGTGTGTGCCAACCCAATCTATGTCAAAAACGCAAAAGGCTACGATGATGCCACAAGAAGCTGTATGGAGGACAAGTGTAACAACATCATTAAAACCCCACTCACAATGGTAAGACAAGAAGACAGTGAGAATGCTTTAATAATAAATTTGCTACAATGTGATGAGCTATGGTGGATCAAATGCTAGAATCAACATCATTAACAAAGAGATTAGATGATAATTAAGACATGATTAGTGAGCAATTAACTGATAGCTTAATGTAGGCATGGGTAATCAAAAACCGGCAAATTCTCATTAGGCCAATGCCTCAATTTATAGGGTTTACATCCAAGCATCTAATCCCACTAATCTCTCCCTGATTCACTCCACCTCTTTTGCTTGATTCTCTCCACCTCTTCCCAAAATATCTCCACACCTCCTAAATCTCCTCATGCTACCCTTTATTCTCTCCCAATAGATACTTCTCACCTTTCACAGCTTCTCTCACATTTACAGATTCTCTTTTACAGCCTCTTGCTAAGGGCTTGTTCCCGCACACACCCTATTCACATGTAATGTTCTCTGAGCTGCTAAGGGCCAACAAAGAACTACCACCATATTTCTAGAATGAAAACAAAATAAGGTCGATTCTCACCAAGAAGCCTCTTCCCCCAAAACACCCATGCTCACAATTCTTATTCTCACAGACGCCGGAGGGAAGGAGAATGACCCCACCTAGAATGCAACCACCCACAAGTGTTAATGTCTGGAGGTGGGGTATTGGAGACTCAGAAGTGGAAAAGGTACAAGGCTTTCCTGCAAATGATCTAGCAAAGTATGAAGAAGCCGTACAGGTTGAGTGGAGACCGATACCAATTGTAGAAAAGAAGATTCTAGGGCGAACCTCACTCAAACTAGTAATAAATTTATTTGATCAAAAGATGTCTCAAACCGACAACAAAGTTATGGGTTGCTCAAAAGAGCAAGTAGAAAAACTAAAAAGAATGCAAAAATGCACCATTTACTCGGATGACATATACATCTTGGACCATACTCCCCCGAAGATGTTCATAAGATTCAAGGAGAAATTTGTCAGGGCAACGGGTTTAGAGGAGCAAAAGCTCAAGCAGCAAGCATGTCAGGTGTTGCGCCTAGAACCTCACTGGTGGCAGAAGGCACCGACAACCCACTCCCCATGTCATGAGCATCACCTCAGTATCACATTGTGGAGGTGGCAAATTGTAACTACTAGAGAGTAGTTAACTGTCCCGACTAGCATCATTGAGATTGGGAAATCCTTATTATGTTCTCCCGATTGAGCCAAAATACATCCAATCGCAAAGTTTGAAGCATCAATATGGACATGAAAGATTTGGTTCCAATCTGGTGCCCGTAAGATGGGTGCAGACACTAATGCTTGCTTCAACTTTTCAAAGGATTCCTCACACTCGTCAGTCCAATTAAACTTTACAAGAAGAGCATATAATGGTCTGGCTAGGACAACGTACATATAGATGAATCGACGATAATAGCTACAATGTCCCATGAATATTTGTACCCCTTTAGGGTTGATAGGCCAAGGTAATGAGACAATGACATCAATTTTATCCATATCTTTTGAAATACCATTGCGAGAAACAATATGGCCCAAAATCTTCCCCCTTGTCTTACCATGAATTTGCACTTGTCAGGATTCAAGCATATACGATAAACTTGACACTTTTGAAACACAAGTCTGAGGTGTTCTATATGATCATCACGCTCTTGTGAGTGAACACATAAATCATCCATGAAGATCTCAAGAAATAGCCTAAGGTACTCCTTGAATACATGACTCATTAACTGTTGAAAGGTTGCAGGTGCATTTGTTAGACCAAATGGCATAACACGATAGGCAAAGATGCCATCTTCAGTAGCAAAGGCTGTCTTGTGTTGATCCTTTGGATCAATTGACACTTGATTGTAACTGGAGAATCCATCCAAGAAACTATATGCCTTTTTTCTGCAACACGTTCCAAAACATGATCCGTTGATTGGAAGTGGGTAATGATCACGTACAGTAGCTGCATTTACCTTCTTGAGGTTTACACATACTCGAAGTTTTCCATTTTTCTTGGGCACCACTACAATAGGGGAGACCCATTCAGTGTGTTCAATCTCATAGATAAATTTTGCCTCTAAGAGCTTGTCTATTTCTTCTTTTATCTTTCGTGCAGAATTCTCATGATAAGTATAAAGACGTTGCTTGGAAGGCTTTGCATCCTCTCGCAATGGAATTGTATGCTGACATATGCTTGGATCAACTCCTTTGAGGTCTTTATAACTCCAAGCAAAAACATCGCGATACTCCTTTATTGTTTGAATTAATAACTTCTCCTCATCTAAGGACAAGTCTATGGCAATCCACACATAGCAAGGCTCTTTTCCTGGCTCAGCGATATCAATTTTTTTTGCATCTTCTGGACCATCATATAAAACCCCTTGCATGCTTGGCTTTTGTCGCATGGGCTGTTGAAGAACAATCTTCCGATCTTGAAGAGTGTACTGTGTGAAGTTGGGGGGAACATTGAGACCTTGTTCTTGTCCACTTGAGTCATCACTAATTGAAGACCATGCAATTTTGAGCTCTCTTTTGTAATCTTGCATCAGAGTTTTTTGTTCAACCTTTATCTTTGCACTTCCGACACTCTCCTTTGAATCTGTTTGAGACTTGAGTTTTTGTTTTGGTCTCTGTTTTTTTTACAATTTTTGCTAACAATTTTTAGCTTTTCTCTTGGTTGGAATCCATCTTATTGTTTTACTTGGTCTTTGATACTATCTTGTGCTTGGACATAGTATAGGTATTCATTCTTTCCTAAGAAGTGAGGTGGTGGTCATCGAGAGTTTTCATTCTTAAACTCCTCGTTTTCTTTCTGTATTCTTTCACATCGTTCCCTCTCATCTTGTTTACGGTGGGAGGGTAGCGTTTCCTTGATCGTCCTCACAAAATTTTCCTACTTTGTCGATAGGAACTGGCATAACATGCTTTGTCTGAGGGTGTATAGTACATTGATGGTGACCCTTTTGTAGCAATCCCTGCTCTAACAAACATGTGGTATTATCATTCCACAACTCTGGTCAAAGCTTTATCAAATCAAGCAAAGGTAAGGTACAAGCCACTAGTGCTGAGACAAAATAGCTTGCACGATACCCATATCCATCTCCTTTGTCAACCTTCTATGCATGGAGGGTATCCTCAAGGTTTGAGAACAGTTCTCATATTCTCCCAAATAAGATGGTAAGGTTTTCATTGTATGCTTACTTCTAGGAGAAACAATTGTTTGAACTTCCTCCTGGATGCTTGGGCGTCTAAAGTTGTTTTCTATGCCCTTGGTAAAATCCACTTCAGAGAATGGAGGTGAAATAATAGAGGACATATTCTCATTTTCTCACGAACTGCTGCCCACATCTCATTTGCCATGTCCTCATTAGCATCAATAACTTCATCATTGCATGGGAAGGCAAGAGTAGGTGGTGGCCGAATGCCTTCTTTCAATGGGGTGTCAATTGGTGCAGACTTCTCGCTATGAGCTTGTGAGATCAGCTCACTTTTCATTTCCCAACTTGATGACACTTCTGGTATGGTTTCTAACGTTGGCTTAAGAGAGGTGGGGCCCCGAGAGATAGGTGGAGGTGGGCCCTCAAGTATTGATTGAGCTTCCCTAATGAGTTGCTGATGTACAGCTAGAGTGATCTTCTCCTCACGAGGGTTTGGGTATTCTTGAAGCTTCTTGGGAAGCTCAGATAAAGCTGCAATGCGACTTCTATGAGCATCAATGATGGCATCTAGAGTCTCGTTCACCTTATCCACAAAAACAGAACCCCCTGAACTATCCTCGGTTGTACTAGCCTCATCTTGTTTAGCACTAGGCCTAGGTTGAGGTTGATGCTCCTCATACACTTCTTGGGATATAAAAGCTTGATTCTTCATGTTTTGTTAAGAGACTTCTTGAGAACTACTGGATGCACTCTTAGTTTGCTTGTTGCGGTTCTTTTTCCTCCTAGTGGTCCTTTTTCTATTGGAATGTAGGGTCTTGTCCACTAGATTTGCCTTTGCATCCCTAGTTTGAGGTGTCTCATCAGTCTGCATTTTGGCATTTCGTGTCTGTGATCTAGTCATGACTCTAAGTGGCACGACATCCTCATTCTCTGATGAAGGTGGCAATGGAATTGCCCCTACAAAGTTGAGTAAGACATTTGGTTGAGAGGTGCCTACCTCATGTGGTTTCAGCAAACAATCCTTTGGACAGTGTTCTACACAACACCCTAGACAATATCTTTCAATTGGTGGAAACTGTGGTACTGTTGTATTGGACCGAGCTGCTTGCCTTGGGCGATGTGGACAATCATGAGCCCAATGGGGTTCTCCGCACTCATAACAGGGGCCCATTAGTTTGGCTTCTACTTTCCTCTGCTGCCATTGACCTGAGGGGCCTGGAGTCCTAGGTTGGTAGCCGCCTAGCAACATCAAAGAATTTTATTCCCCCGGTCGAGGCTCCAGTGCTTGGCTTGGATATGCGGGACTTTCAAAGAGATTTTCCTTGGATGAATATAATGTATGCATATTCCTCCTCCACATAGCTTGGGTTTACCAAGTCTCTACACATATTTGAATTGTCGTAGTCAACAAACCTCACAGGAGCAGTCCCAAGAGCAGGAGGTTGAGCTCCAAGTATAGGTCATGCTTGCTCTTGTGCCATCGGTGGCTTACGTTCAAAATTAGTATACTGTTGATGCATTTGTGGAGCCACTGCACCCCTTTGCTGCTCATGCTCTTGTCTCATTCTTGCAATGCGAGTACATTCCTGTGTGGTGTGGGTATAATTCCAAGCACAGGCCTGGCACCACTTCTTTGTGGGTTGGTTTGTGACTAGACGAGAAAAGGTATTGCATTCTTCGGTTTTATGGTTGCCGCCACATGCTCTACAAAGATGAGGACCTGTAGGTAGTACACTCCTCATTCGCTGCTGCTATTGTTGTGGCTGCATGGGTGGGCGATAGGTTTGTCCCAATCTCCTTAGTACTAGATTAGCTATCTGGTCTGGATTTACTAGTGCGCTAGACCTTGAACTTTGGTCATCACCCCACTGATCTCCAGGTTGCACCTCAGGGCCAGAACCATCTTGGAATTTGAAGTTATCTGTGAAATCCATAGCATCATGGCAACACTCCGTTGAAATTTGTATGCTTCTTTGCATAGAGATGTGTGTGCAGTGTTGAATTTTTGAGTCCTTTTAAGAAGAGAGAAATTAATCGACTCTGGGCTTCTCATCTTTTGGGCAATGATTAATGTATTGCTTCATCCTATTTACACAGTCTCTAACACTCTCAGTCTCGCCTTGCTTGAAAGAGTAGATGTTTGCTACTGTGTCATGCTGAATCCCCATCAAAGAAAAAGCAGCAATGAATCTCTCTTCCAAAACTCGTAAAGAAGATTTGTCTGAAGCCTCTAGTGCCTGAAACCAAGCAAGGGCCTTTCTCTCAAGAGTGAGCCCAAATCCTTCAATTTGCGTATGCTTGTCAGTCACTTGCTCAGCTCGAACTGCTTGCCTAAATGCTGCTACATGGTCATATGGATCTCCCGACCCTTCGTACTTCTTTACTAGTTTTTGAAGAGTTGATGGCCTTACTCGTCTTGAATACTCATCATCAGGCCTACGGCCTCTCACTCTCAGTGGTTTCTCTCTTTGGTAAGGTGGTCCATATACATCCCGAATTGGTGTGGGTCCCCTATTACCTGCCTCAGCAACCCTCTCCAAAGATCCTGTTTCCCGCATTTCAGGAGGTGCATTTATGGGAGGCCGAGTTGGCTCCCCTACCCTCCGATTGTCATAGTGAGAGAAACATCGTTGTGGTGTGATCTGTGGTCGCACTTTTGGTGTAGGATAATATCTTGGTGCTAGAGTTGGGCTACTTGCAGTGGTCCACTTTGATGTTGAGGGTCCCTCTCTAGTGAACTCTCGTAGGGGAGGAGCAACAGTTTCTCCAAGAAAGGCTGTCTCTCCAAGAAAGGCTGTCTCTCCTGGTTTAGCTGTATTAGTTGAGAACACTTACATGAATAATGGTTGTCCTCTTCACGTGAGCTCACGAATCTCCTTCCAACCTAAGGTTTGGTATTCATTGGCCCATTTATCAACGATTCGGTTCTTGTATCCTGCAAGCTTCTCGACTACCACCACAAGTGCTAGAGGAAGATCTAGCTCTGGCAATCTAGTTGTGGCATAGTATCCTTCTAAAGAGTCCTTAAAGACCTCTTGAAGTGGGTCATCCTGAAAGACCTTTATCACTGGAATTTGACGTACAAACTCCCATTGGCTCTCAGCCCCCTGATCCATTTTGCTCTTGCCTTTCCTGTCCCTTTCCAAATTTAGATCTACAAAAAGTAAATCATCTATGGATGGCTTTGAGGACTGGGCATTGGATGGTCCAGGCATGTCCGGCTCAATGAGCGAGTCATCTCTAGACTCCCTTGCTCTGGAAGGCTTTGATAAATCTAGAAACTCACTCTTAGAGAGCTCTCCTAATTTGTCTACATTCTCTGGATGATAGGTGACTTCGTAGCGAACACCATCTCCGCCCATGTACATGTTACCCTGGTCATTGACTAGAGGTGCTCTATCAAGCTCTGAGAAAAAGTCTGCAATCTTAACGAGATACCGTTGTTGTGGATCCCTAAAGATCTCAGCTCCTTGAGCATTCGTGTAGACATATTGAAGTCTCATTGAAGTGTAACCCCATGATGTCGGCTTCAAATGGATTAAAAGATCTTATGGGTGTCCTATTTGGGGCTAAGGGATGACTATTTGATGGCCCTATATTGTCCATAGACAATGAGCTAGTTGTCCTGGAAAGGGTATCAGATTGGGATTCAGAAAAGGTTTCAGCAATATCTGCCAAATTTCCTACTGATTGGGTCCCACTTTCCTGCATAGGTACTCTAGAAGGTTCCCTAAACCCTATGGTAGTGTCTATATGACGTCCCGACCGCAAGTGCATAAGGTCAAATTTTAAGGTTTTTTTTTCAGAAAAATCCAAAAATTTTCAAGTTGCCTCGAACTTTGCCAAAACCCATTTTAACCCCTCGAACACATTAGGCAAAAAAAATAGCATATTTTTCAGGATCCAAAATCGCCTAAAATTTACCAGTTTCCCATATCGGAAAATGGTTCCGGGACCGAAATTTCGATGATGGGTGTTTTCTAACTCCTCTCGAAAAGTTAGATAACCTCCCAATTTTTTTGCGCCAAAAAATGAAAAATTTTCCAGACTTGTTTTTTTTGGCACCCCTTTACCCGGTGCGGTGGGGATATTTATGGTGCGGTATGTGGGTCTCTCCGTGCGGTGCACTGTTCACGCACAGCCGCCTTCTTTTATTATTATTATTATTTTCTTTTTTGAAGTGCGTGTGCAGCTGCGAGATTTGCAGCGAATGCAATGCGTGTGGTAGGGAACTCAATGCGTGTGCAGCTATGAGATTTATAGAGAATTCAAAATGTTCAATCTTCATGTGTGTGTACAGATTTCAGTTTCTCTACAGGTGCAGGTTTAACAGAGAACTAAAATGCACAAAATTAAAGATGCAAAAAACTAAGCTAAGAACAAAAAATAAAATGAACATATAAAAAATTGAAACTGTAAAAATTAACCTCAGACACCAAAAATTATCCTCAAACAGAATGACAGAAATGCAAATCAGGCCTCTCTCTTTCGCACACAAATTGAAATTGGCAGGTTTAGCGCCTACCTTTAATCCTTCCCGTGTGTTGAATCCTTGTCCTGACCTCAAGGGAGAGGCATAGCTAGCCAATCGCACTCAAATTGCAAGACAATAAAGAGAATTTAACAACAGATTAGTCTTAAATAAGTATCAAAATCAGTCCCAAAGCCTGCTCTCCTATCTAACAGTTTTGCAACCGATTGGAGCTTAACAAGGAGTGCTAGTGTGTGTATGGTGCTCAACTAATGTAGGCACTCGTTTCCTGACAGCGGAGCCATTGTAGAGCGGTTCTCTCTACCGTGCAATATAGTGCTCATAGAGTACTACCGATCAACAAATGTGTTAAGAAACACAATGTCAATCCGAGGACTCGACCCGATTAGTGCATGAAGGCTTGTCCCTTGAGGGAGAGCTCACATACACGAACCACCACTTGACGATTCAACCATTCAAATACCTCAATCAATCTCTCAATCCCTTAAACCCACTTCACTAATCAAGAGAATAAGCAATGCATGGCAATCTCTTAATCCCATTCAAACATTGATTAAATCTTAGCTTTCCCTAATGCCAGCAAACCCATAAGCGTGCATCTACTAACCCACAAGCTTAAGCAAGCATAGAATGTAACATTCACAAACCCACAAGCTCATAGAGAGAGTCTATCCATGAATAACTCATTGCCAAAATGAAGTGGGCAAGAGCTTGCATCAATGGAGACTACACACACACACACACTACAAGCATGCATACACAAGAGAAAGAAAGAAGCATTCAACTAATCATAGATTAATCTACTTCAATGATGCTAAAATAGATTAAGAGAAAGAAGTGGAGCTATACTCATTGGAGCTTGATGCTCATTAGAGTACAATAGAGAGAGAGTTAGATAGTTGCCATAGCTTGAGAGCTCAAGAGCTTCACTCAATAGCTTGTGAGAATGGCCAAAAAACGTCCTCTTTCTTTAGCTAACATCTCTTTTATAGAGATGTCACTAACCCTAACCCTAGGCCTCTTTCACACATGGACGGACAACCCCATAAGTGAGCCTTGCTTAATACACTTAGAACTCTCATTTAGAACCCACATTGGCCTAAAACAATTTACATTGCACTTCGGCACAAAAATATGGGAAAATTATGTGCATCTTTATGTTCCCATGGCTACAATCCCGCTCTCTTGCATTAATTGCTTCCGGCCTCCTTCCATAATCCGTGTTCCTGTGGAACAGTCTCTTCCTCTTTCTTCCTAGCAGCTTGGATTAGGGCTTCTACTTCTTGCACCTCCTCTTTAGTCCTACCATATAGAAGTAACGTTTGGGCAAGGTTTTGGTCTATAAGCATGGGATTTCCGATCAAGATTGGTCCCATGTGGACAAGGATTTCCACATGCATGGGGTTGGTGTGTAAGGTGACACTAGGTGTTATTGAGATATCGAGGACCCGCTTGGATGATAGCTTCTGCACTTATGTCACTAGCATGGTTGATGCGATTATGGTCGATATGCTGCCGGGGTGGATGACAGGTTGTGTGATAGCCACTTTGGAGTACTAGAGTTATGGCATAGTTATAGAGCCAACTCATATAGTCGGGTTCACACTATAGATCGACCACTATGTATGTTGTAGGAGAGTACTTTCCCTTTATGTATGTACTCTTATCTTTTAGTTATATGATTTTCGAGAAGAGAAGAAAATAGAAGAAAATTTAGCCATCCATTTGTCTTGTGCCTTGCACTCTCTTTTGTGTGTGTGTGTTTACTTGCAAGGAACTCAAGCTCTCTCTCTCTCCCCACATTATCTTTATGGTATCAGATCGTTGGTTTGTGTGAGAGATAAGGAGGCAAGCAAGAGGTAAGAAAAGGGTAAGAACAAGCAAGGAAGGAAGCGGTACACGGGTAAGAGCATCATCATCTATTTCCCTTCTTGGTTTAGGTACAACACCCCTTGGTAGCCCCCTGGAGCTACACATCTCTACTTGAGAAGCTATCTTCGCAGGCTTGGAGGTGCTTGTGTGATACATAGTACTTTATACTACAATTTTACGGCCAAAAATACGTTCCGAGCATGTCTCGATCTCCGTTCTGTCACGGCAAGGTATTTTCGACAGTTTCAAGAAGTTTTAATTATGAATTATTTTCGATCGAAATCTGGTTATTGCAGTGCAGTAGTGCATTTTGGGAGTGTAGATAGTGTTTGCACATGTATTACTAACATAGGGTGTATGTACAATACTTTGGTCAGATTTGGTGATCTACAGGTTGTGCTAAAGTACCATTGTGTGGAGTAGTCTCAGAAGATATTGCTATGTTACAAGTTGCATACAGAAATTATGTGTTACAGTTTTTGATTATTGTAGAAAAACATGTCTAGCGACAGAATTAATCAAATGTCAGCTGTGAGAATCTAGACAAGAAAAACTTCCATGCTTAGAAGTTCAGAATGAATAATTTCCTTATGGTGGGTAAAGGATTTTGGGACTATGTTGAAGGAGACAATGAGGAGCCTCTTGAGTTGTCTGAAGAGAATGCCCCTCCAAACAGACATAAAGTCATTCAAGGATTGGAACTAGGTTGTAAGGAAAGTTATGTATCGGGTTTCCATTTAGTTTCATAGACACGATGATACGACATATACAGGATGCCAACACTCCAGAAGTTGCGTGACAAAATTTGGTGTAGATGTTCCAGACCAACACAAAGGCAAGGAAATTGCAGCTAAAGCAAGAGCTACATACTATGGGAAAGAAAAGCATGTCTATCAATGAGTATGCTTTAAAGATCAAAATAATTGTTGAATCCCTTGGGTCCATTGATGTATCGGTGGAAGATGATGATTTAGTAAGTGTCCGTTTGAATGGGCTTGGCAAAGAGTACAAGCCATTCAACCTCCATTGCAATCAGGGAAAATATTCCTAACTTTCGGGACTTGGTGACCATGCTGATAATAGAAGAAAAGTCACTAGGTGTGAGGACTCGTCTTCACAAACCAAGAACACATTAGAAAAGACCTTCTACTCTACTTGGGGTAGAGGCAGAGGTAGAGGTTGTGGTCAAGGCCTAGGTGGTGACTGAGAAGGAAATCAAAATTCTCGACAACAGTCCAATGATTCACAGTAACAATCATACACAGGTGGAAGAGACCAGTCTAGAAGCAGGGGAAGCCAAACAGGCCAAGGTGGTTGGCAAAGAAATCAAAATGAAAATAGCATAGAGTGCTATTATTATGGCAATCTAGGGAACATGGTAAAGGACTTCCATAAAAAGCAGAATGACAAAAGTAAAAAGTTGTAGCAAGGCAACTATGCATCATCTAGGGACAAAGAGGTGAGGACAAAAGTAAGAAATTGTTTGTGATGCAGAACATGCTCAGTTGTTCCATAACAAGAGATGTTTCAAGATCTCAAGATACATGGTATGTGGATTTTTGTGCCGCTAACCACATGACCAGTCATGCTGAGTGGTTTAGAGACATGCAAAAAATGGAAAAACTAGGTTATGTAGAAACAGGTGATGATACTACGCATCCCATTGTGCATGTTGGTAAAGTTCCATTGTCTATGGAGGATGGTAAAATGAAGTACTTGCGAGATGTACTTCATGTTCCAAATATTACAAAGAACTTGGTTTCTATTGGGCACATCATTGAGAAGGCTTTGCGCTAAGTGAGATTTAATCCTGAGGGATGTTTTGTGGAAAACTTCAAAAATCAATGCCGCTTGGTTGCAAAGGGTAACAAAAATGGTAGGATGTTTACATTCGATGTGAACATGCTTAAAGTAAAGCATTGGTCATGTGAATGTACAGTGATGAGTGAAGTCTATATACATACCCAAAATATTGTTGCAGGTTTGCCAAAGTTTAAGGTTGATGGTATGCACAAAGTATGTGAAGCATGCCAGCTTAGTAATCAAGAAAAACATGCTTTCCCACATAAAAAGCATGTCAATGGAGAGCCATTAGATGTCATACATTCAAATGTATGGGGGCCGAGCAAGACTCTAACAATTTTGCAGGTTGGAGGTATTATGTTACATTCATTGATGGACCACACTAGGAAACTGTGGGTTTACTTCATGAAGGAGAAAAGTGAGGTGTTTGCTCACTTTCAGAGATTTAAAGCCTTGGTCGAGAAGGAAAAAGGCATGCAAATAAAATGCCTAAGATCAGATGGCGGGGGAGAATATTTCTCCAATAAGTTCAATGATTTGTTGTGAGAGGAAGCAGGGAATCTAGAGATAGTTTATATATAGGTACACTCTGCAACATAATGGTGTTGCAAAAAGAAAAAAAAAGGTACATTGCAAAAGTCACACGTGCCTTAATGGCTGAAAAGAATATGCCACATTATTTTTGAGCAACACCAGTAGCAACTGCTATGTACATTATGAGTAGAGGACAACCACTGTAACTGCTATGTATATTATGAACAAGACAATGACTGTAACTGTTCATGGTATGACACCTGAATAGAAGTTTAGAGGCACAATACGGGATGTGTCTCCCTTGAAAGTGTTTAGGTGTATTTCATATGTGCATGTTGCTAATGAAGTGAGAAAAAAGTTATATCCAAAGGCAGAGAAATGCTTCTTTATTGGTTATGCTTATAGATGTTATAACCCTACCACTTGTGAGATGTGAGTAAATAGAGATGTTTTTGATGAGATGAGTAGCTGGTATGCACCAAGAGTGAAGGCAACAAAATATGGAGATGTAAGAAGTGTTGATTTTGCACCACATGTAGAGCAACAATCATAGGTGCTTAGTGGACCTAGAGAGTCCTCTAGCAGTGGATCCTATGTTAGTCCATGGTAGAGAGGTTGAGGACAAATGTAGATACACATGTAACATGTAAAGAGAAGGAAAAGGTAGAACAACCTTTTGTGCCTGATCTGTCAATAGGTCACTCATATGTGGATCTGTCAATAGGTCACTCGTATGTGGATGGTGACTCTAGCAGCTCTAAACAAATCCTTGATGAGGAGCTTGGCATTTCATTTGTGGTTACTCCTCGTGTAAGGAGAACGAGGACTATTTTGAGAGTGATCTAGGTGTATGCAGGTCTACGAGGGTTAGGTACCCTGTTGACAGGTTGAGATATGATGGATATACAGCCCATCATTATGCTTACATGGTCAAACCAATACAGGAATTGGAGCCCACTTGTTTTGAGAAGGCACTTAGAAATAAGAAATGGGAAGATGCCATGCATGAGAAGATGGTAGCATTGGATAAAAATGCAACATGGGAGTTAGTGCCTTTGCCTAAGGAAAAGAAGGCAATTGGATGTAAGTGGGTGTATAAATTCCTGCATAATGCTGATGGTTCAATGAGTAGGTATAAGGAAAGATTGGTAGCCAAAGGCTATGCATAGACTTGTGGAATTAACTATTAACATACATTCATCTCGGCTACAAGAATGGCAACTGTGAGAGCTATCATTGCTATGGTTGTAGCAAAGGGTTGGTATTTACATCAAATGGATGTAAAGAATGTTTTCTTGCATTGTTATTTGCAAGAAGATGTTTACATGATGTAGCCCCAATAGGTTATGAGAGTGATGCACAATCAAATTTTGTGTGCAAGTTAGACAAAGACTTATATGGCTTAACACAGAGCATGGTCAAACAAGATCAAGGAGTATCTTGTTACCATTGGATTTCAAATATTCAATGTAGATTTTTCACTTTATCTGAAAAAGACGAATAGAGGGATCATGCTATTAGTCATTTATGTGGATGACTTGATTATTATTGGTGATAGTGATTTTGACATACATGATGTCAGGAGGCTTTTGAATAAAAAGTTTGAGATGAAGGATTTGGGTGAGCTGTGGTATTTCATGGGTATAGATGTGGTGAGCTCACCTCATGGCATTTTGTTCTTGCAAAGCCAATATGGCAGACATGCTGTCCAAGTATGGTATGATAGGCATTAAGCCTATTTCAGTGCCATTAGAGCAAAACACAAAGCTTTCTCTGTAGATACAAATCAATTTAAGATGAAAGTTGATTTGTACGTCTTTGAGAAAGACATAATGTTTGTGAGTGAATTCAATGGTTTTCTAAGTCGTGAGTGAAGATGTTGCCTTGATGAGTTGTTGATAAGATCTACCTAGGGAGGATCCTTTAGGTTTTTGGTGTTTTCTATTCTTACATTTGAGTCCATGTCTCAAGGATGTTGAGTCAAGGTCTGGTTTTGTTTTCATGAAGAAGGCTAAGAGTTTAGAGCTTGAATCTATTGTTGGGATTGATGTGATTTTATGATATAGAGTTTTATTTTTGTTATTTTATTCATGTTTGTTTGAGAAAGAATAATTATGGGTGTATTATTGTCCTAGGAATTAGAGCTAACTCATTGCTGAATCAATCACCTTCAGTTAAGAGGATCTGGTGTCAGATAGGGTCAAAAGGGTGTTAGGTACAGTTAGTTGTGCATCAAAGGTGATTATCAGGAGAGATACAAAGGGTAGATATGCTCTTTTTGGATTGAAGGTGACAACCCAAACGTACAAAATTGGATTATGACATTACATGAGTCTCATAGAGACAAATAGTGTGAGGGCTCACATGGCAGACATGCTAACCTACAAGGAGGTTCAGGTTAAACCCAAACCCATTAAAGATTTTGAAAAACAAGTCTAATCATAGCATGCATGAGACAAATAGTGTGAGGGCTCACATGGCAGACATGCTAACCTAAAAGGAGGTCCAGGTTAAACCCAAACCCATTAAAGATGTTGAAAAACAAGTCTAATCATAGCATGCATGAGAAATTGTTGGATATAGAGGTTGAGTATTATAGCCTTAGTTTGGGTCTTGAGGAATGTAGAAAAAGTAAGGTTAAGAGAGTGGCTATAAACAGTGATTCTCAGCTGATTATACGGCAGGTACAAGGCACTTGGAGGGTTAATAAAGATGAGATGAAAATTTGGTTTTTCAAGGTGAGAAATCTCCGTAATTGTTTCAAGCCTAGGGAAGACAACATAAGAGCACATGAGTTAGTAGAGCAGGTCTTCATCATCAAAAATGTACATGCTAATTGAGAGTCAAGAGTGTTGGATCCATGCGAGGTTTGAGTTTTTTGAGGGTCTTCATTTGTTAGAGGACGCATAGGAGAGGATGTATGATTCAGTTAAATCAGCTGAGTCTATTTCAGATAGTTGAGTCAATTTAAGGCAAACTCAGCCCTAACAGGTGTCTCAAGGTTAGCACACAATTAGTTGTGCATCTTAGGTTTGTTGTGTTGGTTCTTCGTGTTTTCTGAGGTTTTTGATAGTGTAGTGGTGTTAGAGGACACTGAGGTTGATGTATAGCGAGTCAGATTTGAATCATCTGAATTAGCCGAGTCTGCTACTTCAGGTTGGTGATCAGCAAGGGAGAGCTAATAAGGTCGGTGAAGTTCTGAAGCAGGGAATTTGAAGTTCACTGATACTAGAACACTTTTTGGAGCTTGGAGGACACTTAGGGAGCTTAGCGGACATATATCTGATTGGAATCAATAGAGCAAGCATCTAACTCAGGTTACAGTCAATACTTTACCAACATGCACAATGGGATGCGTAGTATCATTACCTATTTCTACATAACCTAGTTTTTTCGTTTTTTGCATGTCTCTAAACCACTCAACATGACTGAAATGTGGTTAGCAGCACCAGAATCCACATACCATGTATCTTGAGATCTTGACACATCTCTTGTTATGGAACTGAGCATGTTCTGCATCACAAACAATTTCTCACTTCTGTCCTCACCTCCCTATTTACTAGATGATGCATAGTTGCCTTGTTGCAACTTTCTAATTTTAATGTCATTCTGCTTTTTATAGAAGTCATTATGCTTTTTATAGAAGTCATTTACCATGTTCCCTAGATTGCCATAATAAAAGCACTCTGTGCTATTTGCATTCTAATTTCGTTGCCAACCACCTCGGCCTCTTTGGCTCCCCCTACTTCTAGATTGGCCTCTTCCACCTATGTATGATTATTGTTGTGAATCACTGGACTGTTGTCCAGAATTTTGATTTCCTTCTTGGCCACCACCTTGGCCTTGACCACAACCTCTACCTCTACCTCTACCTTAAGTAGAGTAGAAGGTTTGTTCTAATGTGTTTTTGGTAATGTGTTCTTGGTTTGTGAAGAGGAGTCCTCACCTAGTGACTTTTCTTCTATTATCAGCAGGGTCACCAAGTCCAGAAAGTTGGAAATATTATCCGTGACTGCAATGGGGGTTGAATGGTTCGTACTCTTTGCCAAGCCAATTCAAACAGACACTTACTAAATCATCATCTTCCATCGATACAATAATGGACCCAAGGGATTCAACAATTCCCTTGATCTTTAAAGCATACTCATTGATAGACGTGCTTTTCTTTCCCACAGTATGTAGCTCTTGCTTTAGCTACAATTTCCTTGCCTTTGTGTTGGTCTGGAACATCTACACGAGATTTTGCCACGCAACTGCTGTGGTGTGTTGGCATCATGTATGTGTTGTATCATTGTGTCTATGACACTAAATGGAAAGCCGATACATGACTTTCCTTGCAACTTGGTTCCAATCCTTGAATGCCTCTGTGTGTGCTAGAGGGGCATTCTCTTCAGACAACTCAAGAGGCTCCTCATTGTCTTCTCTGACATAGTCTCAAATTCCTTTACCCATAAGGAAATTGTTCATTCTGAACTCCTAGGCATGGAAGTTTTTCTTGTCTAGATTCTCACTGTTGACATTTGATTAATTCCGTCACTAGACATGTTTTCCTATAATAATCAACAGATAATTTCTATATGCAACTTGTAACATAGCAATATCTTCTGAGACTTACTGCACACAATGGTACTTCAACACAACTTGTAGATCACCAGATCTGACCAAAGTACATGTACATACACCCTATGTTAGTAATACATGTGCAAATACTATCTACACTCCCAAAATGCACTGCTGCACTGCAATAACCCGATTTTGACCGAAGATAATTCTTAACTAAAACTTCCCGAAATTGTCAAAAATACCTTGCAGTGAGAGAACGGAGACCGAAATGCACTTGAAACGTATTTTTGGCCTTAAAATTGCAGTAGTATAAAAAGCGACATGTGGCAGGCAAGTATCCGGATATGTGCAGGTGCAAAAGAACAAGGGCATGGGAAGTCAAGGGAAGCGGGTGGTGCAACTTTTTGGAAGAAAACAAGGTGGCGAGCGACGAGTTGAAGAAGGATTTTTTTGAAGTTTTTGAGAGGAGAGAGAGTAGAGGGACTATGAAGAGGAGGTTACATGTAGCAGATGAGAGGTCTTACAAATCTTGAAGGTTGCAGAATGAAGATCAACCCAGTGGGAGTGGAATTGGTTGAGTTAGAGCTCAAGAGGAGTGCTGAGGACTAGAGTATCATCTAGGATGTTGCTGCTGTCGAGTATCTCTAAGGGCAACTCTGTTAGAGACTTGGCTTAACCTCATATCTTTTCAGCTATAACTCTGATGTCTGTAAGATGAAAGATGATTTGTATCTGTTTGAGAAAGACATGATGTTTTGTTATATTGAATTCAATGGTCTTCTAAGTCGTGAGTGAAAATGTTGCCTTGATAAGTTGTTGATGGGATCTCCCTAGGGAGGATCCTTTAGGTTTTTGGTGTTTTCTACTCTTACATTTAAGCCCATGTCTTAGGGATGTTGAGACAAGGTCTAGTTCTATTTTCATGAAGAAGGCTGAGAGTTCAGAGCTTGAATCTATTGTTCAGATTACTGTGATTTTATGATATAGAGTTTTAATTTTGTTATTTTGTTCAGTTGAGATAGAACAACTATGGGTGTATAATTGTCCTGGGAAATAGAGCTAACTCATTGCTGAATCAATCACCTTCAGTTGAGAGGATTTGGTGTGAGATAGGGTCAAAAGGGTGTCAGCTACAGTACCTGGAGAGATCGAAGGGTAGATATGATATTTTTGGGTTGAAGGGAATTAGTTCTAAGTCTGATAGTCAGAGGGCTGTTAGTAGTCAGATAGACTGGTTAATGAACTTAATGGTGATTTAGAGTCAGCTATGAGTTAGTTACAATCAATTGAGAGTCGAGAGTGTTGGATCCATGTGAGGTTTGAGTTTTTTTATGGTCTTCATTTGTTAGAGGACGCATAGGAGAGGATGTATGATTCATTTGTTAGAGAGGACGCATAGGAGAGGATGTATGATTCAGTTAAATCAGCTGAGTCTATTTTAGATAGTTGAGTCAATTTAAGGCAAACTTAGCCCTGACAGGTGTCTCAAGGTTAGCACACAATTAGTTGTGAGTCTTAGGTTTGTTGTGTTGGTTCTTCGTGTTTTCTAAGGTTTTTGATAGTGTAGTGGTGTTAGAGGACACTAAGGTTGATGTATAGTGAGTCAGATTTGAATCATCTGAATTAGCTGGGTCTGCTACTTCAGGTTGGTGATCAGCAAGAAATCAGCAACAACAAGGGAGAGCTAATAAGGTCGGTGAAGTTCTCAAGTAGGGAATTTGAAGTTCGCTGATACTAGAACACTTTTTGGAGCTTGGAGGACACTTAGGGAGCTTAGGGGACATATATCTGATTAGAATCATTAGAGCAAGCATCTAACTTAGGTTATAGTCAATGACTAATCAACAGATTACCAGCTTTTGAGGTTAGTCAAAAATCAGGTGGTAAGATTCTGGCCAGGTTTTAGGTTTTAGGTTAGCTAATGCTAGAGGATAATTAAGGAGTAGAGAGGACTCATATCGGACAGGGGTCAGCATCAATCTTTTGAATAAATTTACAGTAAGCTATTTGTGAGCTCGTAAGGATTCTAGTCAACCGAGTGTTAGAGGAGGTGAGTTGTGGCATAGAGGTTGGAGATCAAAGATGTTGGAGCCAGATCATACTGGGGAGGACAGTTGGAGGAATCAATTGAGTCAAATTGGGGAGTGTTGAGGTGTGCGATTTTGTGAGCTGAAGGGCTGAGGATAGGAATAGAGTTGATTGGTGCCCTTGGAGCTGGGATTTTAGTATCCCGTGATTCTGGTTCCTTTATGTTTTCTTCTTGTGTGTCTATTGGTGGTGTTATGGAGGCCATCACCTAGCATCCTCACAACATTATTCCACCTTCCCTTCTACTAGTGGTGTTATAAGGGCCATCTTGTGTGTCTGCTGGTGGTGGAGGCCATCACCCAGCATCCTTGTAACATCATTTTACCTTCCCTTCTATTTGATCTAGGGGATCATGCAACCTTGGTAGTGCCATCATGCAAATCATAATTTTGGCATCCATTTTCCTTGACATCGTTTGACACTAAGTTACGGTCAACATTTGGATTTTGCATGTAGCCTCTTGTATATGTTGTTTGTGCATGACCACCCTTTGATTTTGGGGATGAAATCATTGTAGGAGGGGAGGATTTTTAGTATGCACGTGCACATGGGGCATGGGCCTGAGCACCTGGAACTTAGGGCATCTTTATGCATATGAGACTAGGGTACATGTGGCCTTGGTACCATAAAAGGAACATGGCCTATGTACTTTGTACTTTTTAATTTCTTTTAATAAGATACACTTTATATTTCTTAGAGACTATGGCCCAAGATTCTATGGTGATTGCTGCTCATATGAGTAGCACATGTGTGTACTTCATGCTAATGAGTACAAGGATGTATTATGTCATGGTAGACTTCCCATGTCTAGGTCCTATTCCATATGATGCAGTGGATCTATGCTGGTACTCCCTTCATGAGTACAATCTCCATCTCTATCCAATATTCCATTCTTACACATATTATTCATAGGCTCTATGCATAGTCTTTATACATAAAGTTTATTTCATAATCTTTGTTAAAGCCTAGAAGACTATATGACTCTATGCATAAGACTATATGCATAGAGTCTATTACACATAGTCTCTCATCCATAAGACTCTATGTATAGAGTCTATTGCATAGTCTTATAGATAAGAGTCTTTTGCATAGTCTTATGTCTTTTGTATAGCATTATGCATAGAGTCTATTACATAGTCTTATACATAGAGTCTATGACGTATAGACTCTTTAGCATAGTATTATGCATAGAGTCTATTACATAGAGTCTTTTATGCATAGTCTTATGTATAGGAGTTTTAAGTATTTATGTTTGTGCATGGGTAGATGGCAAACAACTTGCAGCGCGATGTTACATGTGAAGGAGGTATAGATATCATTGTATTCTTTGTAAGTATATTACCTTGAATTATATCTTATTATTTACAAAAGAAAGATTTCCCTATCACAATATAAAATCAAATTTTACTTGTTTGTATGTCTGTATCTTGAAGCGGTGGACCACCCTCTATGGAGGATGAATATGGTTTTGCATTACAATGAGGTTTGGAAGCTCTCTTCAAAAGGGTGTAAGAAGAAGGATGGATTATTATTTTGAAGGCCCTACTTGGGAAGTATGGCAAAGTACGTACATTCCTAAACCCATAACCACTTTAATGTTTTTTCTAAACTGGGTTTCAATTGTATTAGTTTTGTTGTGTTTTAGGATCATGTTACTACAAAGTGTGCCCATGTGCAACTCAAAAGCAAAAAATGTGAGAGTAGAGGTTGAAGCTGTAAGAAGCGACAACAATCAGAATGTGTGAGAGTGTGTTTATTAAAGATGATGAAGAGAGGACCTCAACTAATTTTCTCATATAAATGTGTGGTTTTTTCATATAAATGTGTATTTTTCATATTTTATAGACTTGACTATGTGAATGGGGGGGAGATAATGGGATAGAGAGAAATTAGATCTGATCTATGTTGCTCTCTCATGTTCTATCCTCCCCATTTTTTTTACATGGACTGCATCATCACTAGGCACACAGTTATGATTGTGGCTATATGTGCCACGTTCCCCTAACCCGCCGACCAAAGCTAGATAACATAATTTCAAAACTCCCAAATTCCTTTATTGAGTTGTAGTTGTGGATATGACTAAGCCTTAATTCTCTTGTTAGCTCCTATATCAAGTACAAAGAGGAGGAGGAGATGCTGTTGTAGTAGATATAGGAGAAACAAGCTAACCAAGATCTACTCCCAATTAGCTCATGTATTAATGTAACAACATGCGGCTCATAACTTGAAGTGATGCTATGAATGAGCGAGTAAAATAGGCCATCCACTTACATGTCCATATTTTCTACTTAGCCTTTAGGGTGTGTTGAAGAATCTAAAGATAGATATCAACTCAAAATAATCAACTTCCATACAACAATAACCTTTAATTATGAATAAATATATACCTTTGCAATCAAAATTGATGTAAATCAAAGGCTCTATGCTTTCCTACCCACGTGTAGTCCTCCTACTACCGAGCTAACAAACGAGCCTACCTCTTGCATGTGCTGAGACCAATTCGATAATGTTGGCAGTCATTTATGTGGAGACATATCTATTACAATCGATTTATGCATGTATGATAATAATGATACATCACGTAAGTGAGGTTTTATACACAATTTTAGACAACTTTGGGGATGTTTAATATTTTCCAAATTTTGCTCAATTTTCTTACAACAGTTTGCAACAACATCCATTCTTCTTTTACATTTGAAAATTGGATTCGTAATTTAAAGTGAACCCTACTGTTTTCCTTTGATGTTTACAAATGATCGTCTTGTAAAAAAAGACTGTTTATTATGTATATATTCACAAAACCCTTATTAAAACAATATTTCTACAACATATTTAAGCGTATCTTTACTCCATCAAAAATTTCATATGGACCTATCCACAAAGGACTCCCAAGACATTGAAAACATTTTCTTTATATTTTTAGTAAAACCAGTTGGGTTGAAGAAATAAAAAATATCTAATAAAAAATCCCCAAGGAATTTTGGATTGGAAATTTAAGATAATCAAGAATTGGGAACTACACTAGTACAAAATAAGATGTTGATCTCTCCAAGTGGGGGGAAAATTTTAGTGTGAAATTAAGTGCAGGAAGTTTTACCCTTCAAATATTAGACAATGAAAAAAAGAACTGAACATATTTCAGACAACGAGAAAGAATTTAAATACTCATTAACATACACGACAACGAAAAATAATTTAAATACCCTTCATAAACATATGAGAAGATGCAAAATAATTTAAATACTCATCCGTGTATTTGAAGCCCACTAAACAAGTCGATTACATGGCATAGATACCATGGGCTTTGATAATAGAAGTGAGCTTCTAATTATAATCTAGGTGTTAGAGATTCAACTTGAATTGACACTGGACATCATCTCAACAGAAGCTTATTGTTATGTGCATGCTGCACACTTATTCTTAAAATCTAAACCCTACTCTACATATTTGAGTGGGCTGATGCCTTTTCTGCACACACAAAAAACATGTAGTGATCACTAAACTCGAAACAATGTCAATAGAAACTATTCAATGTTGATACAAAGTATATCATTGAGCTTCTTACCTAGTGGTATGGCTATCTTCTTCTTCTGGCTAGCATCAAGTTTATCGTCAAGTTTCTTCTCTTCATAAGGCAAAGCACACACAAATAGAAGGCAACTATCACTACGGCAGTCCTTGTCTTTTGAACATACCCCCCCAAAGGGTAAACAAGAAGGAGCAGCTTTGTTTGCTATTGTCCACATTATATGTAGGTGCACATATAATCATCAAAATAGAAAGCTCAGCAAACCTACCTCAGGATAGATAGGCCGCTGAATCAATCCAATTTTTGCAAGAGCCAGCCAATTCAACTTAATTCTTTTCCCTGCGCAACCTTTTTCAAGGATTGGAATCTGCATACTTGGTTCTTTAATTCCTTGTCAAAAGCTGTAGCTGCCTCCTCTGCCTCATTCATCGTGTCTCTCTCTCTCTCTCTCTCTATTAGACCAAAAGAAGCTTTCGGTCAGTTCGTACTCCTCGGCAGCCGGGCGGTCCTCCACCACGCGCAGCGCAGCGCACCGCGCTTAAAGAGAAGAGCATTACCCACGACGTGGATTCAAGCGCCAAAACGTTTCGTGTCTCACCCTGTGACCCCAAAAGCTTTATTCAGACCAGTGTTCACAACAGCAGAAAACATTTCATTACTTGAAAGTACACTTGTGGAGACAAGGAGAAGTTTCTTGACAAAAATGTGGACGTGCACAAAGTATTTATAAAAAAAACTCCGAGGTTAAGTGTGCATGTTGAAGAACATAATTGGGATGGATGACCTAAAACAATATTAAATAACTCCGAAAAAATTAATTTCCATAATGCACCTGTTGGGAGAAATTATAGTCTTTTTCCATTAAAAAGCAAAGAGAAATAGGCAAAATAAAGCACATCCTCCTTTACAAAGGTTGTCACAATGGCTTAGTCATGGCTTTGGGCCAATTTGTACCAACTCCTAAGCTCACATAAGAGGAGGGAAGTTGTACCAACTCCCAAACTCATCAATCACGTGAGCATCATCTCATGAACCTTAATCATGTTCATAAGCATAGTAACTTGAAACAAAAATAATGAAACTTTGGGAGTACATAAAACTCTAGTACTCATGATCATTCAATAAGCATTTGAACTAAATAAACTACTCTTTGCAAAAATGTTTTAGTTGAGATGATTCAATGAACCTTAATCATGTTTAAAAACACAGTAACTTGAAACATAAATAATGAAACTTTAGGAGTACATAATACTCTAGTACTCGTCAATAGTCATGATTCAATAAGCATTTGTACTAAATAAACTACTCTTTGCAAAAATGTTTTAGTTGAGATGATTCAAATAGCATTTGTACTAAATAAACTACTCATTGTTAAATCTTTTAGTCTATTAAAACATGCTAATAATAAAAAAATATATGATAATTTTATAACTAACCTATGCTGCCATAGTGCCATAGGCATTTTGTAGTCGCTTTAGGTAGTCCTTAGCATTATGTGGCTTGAAAAAGTGACCTTTGTATCCTAGCTCTCCATCCAAACATATAGCTTTCAAACGTTTTATCCTACCTATGGGTGCAGCATCCCTTAGAAGTCTTATTTGTTTGCGACGTATTAAGTTAAGGTAACTGATTACCACCACTATGACTTAGCCCAAAGGATGTAATCTTAGACAAACATATATATTGACTCACCACCCATGCATTTATGTGTGCATTTCACATCCCTCTTCTACTTTATATATAATTGACCATTGTTGTGTTGGGGGAAATTATGGTCTTTTTCTATTAAAAATCAAGAGAAATAGGCAAAAAAACTACATTCTCATTCACAAAGTATGGAAAACACTACAAGGGATTGGGCTCATACCCGCGCTCTTAGCCGCTAAAAATGACTTGTGAAAAAAAGTAGCGGGCCCGTGTATCAGCGCGTGTATTCTCGCGGCCAGAGACATGCGTGTAAAAACGCGTGTACAGTGCCTCTCAGACGCGCGTATACACGGGTGTTTAGCCGCGTTTTTTTTTTCAGACGCGTTAATACACGCCAGTATACACGCGTCTTATTCTATTAGACGCGGTTATACACGGGTGTATAGCCGCATCCTGTTCAGTTCCAATGTCCCAGCCGCGTTTTTACTTGCGTCTTTACACGCGTTTCTTTTATTTAGATGCGCTTATACACGCGTTACTGCCAGTTTTTACGCGTGTATACACGCGTTATTTTCAGTGTATCCGCGCATATACACGCAAGTTTTAGCAGTTTTGACGCGTTTATACACGCGAACAGAGAGCAAAAAAAAAAATCCAGAGAGTGCTATTTGGTGCCTGAATACTGTTCCAGCATTCCAGCACCCAATAGCACTCTTTGGTTTAGGGTTTTTGGTGCATTAGACCATCCACGAAGAACATATGCACGAGGGAGATTAAGACAAGAACGACATGAATGCATACATTGTCATTACACGATTCAAGACAGCCATGAATGTAATACTATCGATCAATCAATTCAATATTACTATCAAAATTTCATACATGTATACAAGGGAGTCCATATCTCGAAGTAGCCCATGGCTTGAGTTTACAAAAAAATATATACAATCACATCCTAAATATGGAATGTGATACTACAAATCTGAGTACTACTCAGACCCAGATGATGACTCGGTGCTCCCCTCATGCTCAGATGAGCTCGCATCGGTCGGAATGTCCGAGGAGTAGTGCTCACGTCCACCCTCTGCAGCGGCGGCCGGTGGATCATCAGCAGCTTGTGCCTGTTCAAGTAATATATAGTATATAAGTATATATATATATATATATGCAATTCAATAAACCAAAACCATTCGTTACGAATTTTCAAGTACCTGTCGACCGTATGGTCTCATGGCCAACTCAAACTGCGCGTCCGTAATACGTCCCTCGGCTCTGAAGATGGCCCACGTGTCACGTCTGCTATGCCGGCGAGCATACGCAGTATCGTGGGTTGTGGGCTTCCTCCCCGTAACCCGTCGCTGTATCATAATCAACACAATTTGTAAGATTAAAACAATTCATAGAATCAATGAATTAAGTAAACAATCAAATAAAGTGACAGGATACTTACGAACTCTGCCTCCCATGACTCGACGCCGCCAGATCCGAAATGCGAAGATCCAACGGTCTCCATCTGGATCCGTCGTGCCTCCACATGCTGCCTGCTCTTCACGCCACCCTCTGCTCGTTTCTTTGCCTCCTTCCACTCGCGTTTGTGCGCAGTGGCAGGTTTCTCGGCAGGATAGCCACCCGCAGCTACATTTAGCCGGTCATCGTACGCGAGTTTTTTAAGGTGAGATCTTTTATTACTTAAGATCTCCCTTATTCGCGTCCTTCCCCATACATCCGAGAATGTAGCATGTGGGGGATTGGGGTACCGACTGTGTACAGCCTCTATCACCTCCCCAACTAATCGGCTATTTTGATCTTTAAATTTAATAAAATAATTTCTATATGAGTTTGATACTACCCCACGCATGTATTCCATTACCTCCCTCCCCCTCGCATCCATCACTATCCCGCCCCTATCCGTCACATCATAGCAAACCACTCTCTCCATCTCTCTCATCTCCTCCTCTTCCGAACTGTCTCCTCTAACTCTTCTCGCTCTATCTCCTCTCTCACCCCGTGCCCTACTACCTCCCCCACCTCCCCCACCTCCCCCACCAGACGTATGCGTCAAGCTTGGCCACGAGAGGTGGGTGGGCACGTTCGTCTTTCGCCTGCACCATGGATTATATCAAAGAAAGAGGAGAAGCAGGTAAAGCAGGCCATCACCACTTTGCGTACTCCCACTGGATGCATGAGATCATTGAAGGGAGCCTTTACAACCACTAAGAAAAGAGGCGTTGAGCAACTATATGGGTTGAAGTCCCACGATTGGCACAAGATGCTTCAAGTAAGTGTTTTCCAAGTCTTGTACGTACGTTGAAATTAAATTTTGTAATGCCATAAACCATAAATGTGCTCTTATGTGCGCAGTTCATACTACCTACTAGCATCGACCATTGTGCGAATAAGAGTTTGAAAAAATGTATTTATAAGATGGGCGAGCTTGTGAGGTATGTAAAACCCATGCTCAGATCACCCTTCATTATACCTTGCAAAATGAACGTGCATGAGGTATAACGTACTATTTATTTATTTTTCAGATATGTTAGTTCCAAAGCAATTGATCCAGCCACGTTGGATGATGCGCGTGTTATGGCAGTGGAGGTGGTTTGTTTGGTAGAGGAGACTTTTCCGCGAACCATTCTCACAAGTCAACTACATCTCATTGTGCATTTAGTGGACGAAATTGCTTTATGTGGTACTGTGCATGCACGTTGGATGTTCTTCCTAGAGCGCTTCATGAAGACCTTAAAAGACTTTGTGAGGCAAAGTGCAAGGCCTGAAGGAAGCATGGCCGAGGGTTGGTTGATACAAGAGTCGCTTGTATATATTTCAGAATTTCTTGGTCAGGTGGACAGCTCTTTGCCACGACTATGGAGCAATGAAGAGGACTTGAGGATGACCTCTATTGTGCCTCAAGGAAAAGGACAGAGTAAAGTAATTGACAGAACGTTGATTGATGATCTCAATTTCACTTGTATCCTTAATAGTGATGTGATGAGCAGATGGGTTACAAGATATGAGGATGCAAAGACAAAAAGGCAAGCAGAAAGAGCTCTCTTTCGGAGGCAACATGGCTCTCGGAAGGCGTACCCTAAGCATCTAGCAACACTTTCGAATGATATCCATGTTGATTGGTTGCATGAGGAAATGGAGAGAGCAGAGAGTGACGAGGGGCTGCATATCACGGCGGAAGAATGGGAGTATGCACGAGGATGCATGTCAAAGGTACATAGAACTAATGTTTTGCATTAGTTGTAAGTGATTTTCTTTTAATATTTATTCACATTGCTTACACAAATATTGTTTCTATTTTGGTCCAGTGCACTATGTTCAATGCTATATGGTGTGAAGGCAAGCATTTTCGAACACAAAGAATTGATGAAAAGAGAAATACACAAGATTGCGGTGTCATTAGTAGCTTTGAGGGAGCTAATGGAAAAATGGATGATTATTGTGGCATAATCCAAGACATATTTAGGCTTGACTTTCGTCGCTTCTTTGTGTATGTTTTGGATGTCAAATGGCAAATGAACGTGGTGGAAAAAGGGCCTGATGCAACGATAAAACGCCATGCAAGTGGATATGTAACTATTGACTCTACAAAGTTCTGGCAAACAAAGAAAGATAGGCTCGTATTGCCACAACAATGTGAGCAGGTATGCATTTTTTTACTAATGTGTTTCATGTACATATATATCTAAGCTCGCGTACCCCTTGACTTTTGATATGCTAATTAATTACTGTACTGTGTGTATTTGAGTAGGTTATCTATCTACCAATGGTGCATGACATCAAATGGTGGTACGTCATCCCTATTGCACCACGTTCCAAAGTGATGTATAATACATTCACTGATATGGAGCATATGGAGGATGTAACAAGCCGCAATGAAGATGACGTCGAACATGCCATTGAAGATGTTGTGATCGATGATCAAGAAATAAGAGATGATCGTGATAATGAGGATGAGCATGCCATTTCTCATGATCATGAGAATGACCCTACCATTGAGGATGATGGTGATGTTGATGAGGATGATCAGGACATCGATACCATTATCAATGGAGTACAGAATATCGATAGTGGAATAAATTTAATCGTAGCCTTACCAATTGATCAAATGGATATTGATGTTGATCGTTTGGCAAGGATGGATCTTATTGAAGATGAGATCGAACCCTAACCAATCCGTCACTGTATGTTCTAAATTGATGACATTTCCATCATCTCATATGCAATATGATTTATTCTTGAATATATTTCATTGTTGTAAATGCATGTAGTGGGATTGTGTAATGATGTATACTGTAATGTACTATGAGATGGTTTAAGGAAAATAGTTTTTAATTTTGTAAAGGAATTCAGTTTTTTTTTAGTTTTTCTCTACCATGCGTGTATTAATCCGTGTATAGTAGCGTGTATTTATCCGTGTATAATAGCGAGTATTACCCCGTGAATATTATCGTGTATAGGTGCGTGTATTACTGCGTGTATATAGACGCTTTTATACACGCGTTTATTAATGCAAATATACACGCGAATTTAAATGCAAAAATACACGCGCCCGATTCTATTCAAATACAGGCGCGACCATACACGCGTTCGTAATTTATCGCGTGTATGAAACGCGTGTATGGCAGCATTGTCTTGTAGTGAAATTTGCAATTACAAAGGTTTTGAGAGTAAATATAATCATGACTTTGAGGCAATTATTGCACCAACTCCCAAGCTTACATTTGGGGGGGAGTTGTACAACTCCCAAAGTCAATTCATAGAGCATCATCTCGTGAACCTTAGTGGTGTTCGTAAACACCATAACTTTCACATTCGCTATATTTATTTTTTGTGCGATTTTCTTTTTGTGAGATTTTTTATTTCAAAATATCCAAAGCTATACACAAAAACCTATACTTATTTAAGTGAGCTGCCATTATTGCATGAACCTTAGAGTAATCATAAACACGGTTGGGGCATTCCGGCATCATGCACCGAGAGCTCTAGGTGCATGGCGGTAGCTTCCAATGCATGTCGATAACTAGTGACATGCACTAGGAGGTACCGGCATGCACCCTGAGCACCCAATGCATGCTGCGTGTTACCTAAGTATGTTAGTAGCTACCGGCATGCATTGGGTGCTCCGGGTGCATGCCGATGGTGGCTTCAAATGCAGGTCAACATGCCACACCATTTGGTGACATCAGGTAGAGTGCGGAAGGAGGCAAGACTTCATATGGAAAGCATGGCTCAGACTCATCTTCACCAACTAATTAATGAGGTGCCTTCACCATTGCCACATGAGGAGGAAGAGGACGGTCTTAACCCATTTGTCTTCAAATCCACAACATGGTCTACTTGGCCTATTGTATTGGTGAATTAGAAAGCAAAGGCTGCGAGAAGAGAAGGGGCAAAGAAGCACAGACTTCCAAAAAGAGACGCTCAGACACATGAGGAGTTTAATCCAAGATGCTAAACAAGCGGGGGTCGTACAACCGTTCTCTGGAATGATATCGCACATTTTATGAACCCATTGGATGACAGTGTGGAGAAAAAAGTCTAATGCAGCTCATAGGTAGGGGAGTTAGCACACACAGGAGAAGCCCCTCAACCAGACACCCTAGGTTGTACGGGGAAGTCGTGGAATCTCATGACTCTCGTGAACTTGGATGATAATTAAGACATGATTAGTGAGCAATTAACTGATAGATTAATGTAGCCTAAGGCATGGATAATAAAAACCAGCAAATTCTCATTAGGCCAATGCCTCAATTTATAGGGTTTACATCCAAGCATCTAATCCCACTAATCTCTCCCTGACTCACTCCACCTCTTTTGCTTGATTCTCTCCACCTCTTCCCAAAATATCTCCATACCTCCTAAATCTCCTCATGCTACCCTTTATTCTCTCCTAGTAGATACTTCTCACCTTTCACAGCTTCTCTCACATTTACAGATTCTCTTTTACAGCCTCTTGGTAAGGGCTTGTTCCCGCACACACCCTATTCACATGTAATGTTCTCTAAGCTGCTAAGGGCCAACAAAGAACTACCACCATATTTCTAGAATGAAAACAAAATAAGGTCGATTCTCACCAAGAAGCCTCTTCCCCCAAAACACCCATGCTGACAATTCTTATTCTCACAGACGCTGGAGAGAAGGAGAATGCTCCCATCTAGAATGCAACCACCCACAAGTGTTAATGACTGGAGGTGGGGTATTGGAGACTCAAAAGTGGAAAAGGTACAAGGCTTTCCTACAAATGATCAAGAAAAGTATGAAGAAGCGGTACAGGTTCAGTGGAGACCGATACCAATTGTAGAAAAGAAGATTCTAGGGCGAGCCCCACTCAAACTAGTAATAAATTTATTTGATCAAAAGATGTCTCAAACCGACAACAAAGTTATGGGTTGCTCAAAAGAGCAAGTAGAAAAACTAAAAGAATGCAAAAATTCACCATTTACTCAGATGACATATACATCTTGGACCATATTCCCCCGAAGATGTTCATAAGATTCAAGGAGAAATTTGTCAGGGCAATGGGCTCAGAGGAGCAGAAGCTCAAGCAGCAAGCATGTCAAGTGTTGCGCCTAGAACCTCACTGGTGTCAGAAGGCACCGACAACCCACTCCCCATGTCATGAGCATCACCTCGGTATCACATTGTGGAGGTGGCAAATTGTAACTACTAGAGAGCAGTTGTTAAGAACAAGAAGACTCAGCATAAAAGGGAAGTTGGTTTCTAGAGAGTGTGATGAGGGTTAACACTGTGTTAGGCAGGAGAAGAGATGAATACTTAGTTTGAGAAGGAATGTATGAAGGTAGTAGTAGTGAGTGTATGCTCTCAACAAATAGTTGACAGTTGTGTCATGATGCTTGTTATAATGCTAATACTAAGGGAATGTTAGTTTGTACTAGTCTGTAATGCTTCGAGAATATAACTAAGAGCAAGCTTGCGATCTCATTGTTATTCTCGGTTGTTCTCTGCATTGTGTAGATTGAGTCCTTAGTATCTCTATTCTACTAAATATGTTTTCTTTGGTGTTCTGTGTATCCCCATGACCATATAAGAGTTGGCGTTCAGACCCCAAAACTCTGGTGGACGTATCCCATGGCATTGCTTGATTGTTCTGTCACCACAGACTGTTGTCTTGCCATTCCACTGAGAGGGAAATCAGCGAGAAACAATTACTTGCCTCAATCATGTTTAGCAGTGTGATGATGGATCCCATTAGTGGCCTTGTCTCACCAGAGACTTGTTGGGGTGGTAGTCCTTAATCCAATGATCTATGCCACAATGGTTACAAAGTAGCTAGTGGCATGCTTGAGGACACATCTTGGTTGAGTTGAGGAAACCTTATAGGGAATCCGAAAACTCGATGGGAACCTTGACAATGGGTAACATTCAAGAGGCATTCTCCTTCTTGGTGCATTGATGTCCCGTTCCCTTTCCATAAAAACAAGCTGGTAAACTGGCTTGAATTCACCTCTCCCATCCAACCACTACATAATTGTCAATATGAAGCTCCATGGCATCCTCAAAGAGGTCTAGAATGGGTTTGACATCCACCTTATAGTCTTGGTAATCTCAGTAGGCTCCTTGAAGCTAGCTTGATTAAGAGGTTTCACTCTGGGTGGGGGTAGTTGCAATCCTAAGACTCGTGGAGGTAATGGCATATTGGGTGTATTGTACATGTCCTTTAATAGCAGTTATTGTGTTGGATGCCCAACCATTTCTTGATTTGCTCTATAGCCAAGGCCAAGGGCTAGTTTTTGTGCCAATTCTAGCAAGGCTAGCTATGGTGTCCTTGTTTTGGCAATAGCTGGTGTGTTTGGAAATCTCAAGCTTCGTGACCATAGTGCCCACAAAAAGCTAAAATTACCATTGTAACGAGATCTTAAAATTGGACATTTTTCTAGTGGTACATCCTATGACAACAAATGGAACAATAATGAATCTCTCTCCTTGGGTACATGTGCACATTGCCCGAAGCTTTACTAGTCTTCTTTCCTCTTAGGGGAGCTTTTGCAAGTCAGTCCAAGTCATTTTTGCTAAGGTATTCTCTTTAGCTATAGGTTTCACAATGGTTGTGGTATGACTTTTGGCTCTGCTAAAGTAACAGACTTAGAATCTAAAGCTCTAATTCTTCTTATCACTCATCAAGTTATCCTCAAGATGGATGTCATTAGCTCTGACATCCTCCTCGGTGGTGATACCTCTAATGACCAAGCTATTATGGATATCTTCATGTTTAAGCCCATAGATAAATCGATCAAGAAGTTGATTGTTAGAGAAACACTCATGTAGAGCACTAATAGGAGTTCAATTGCTTGAGATGACTTATAAAATCTCTCACTGACTCATCTTCTTCTCTCTTGTCTTTGTGAAATTATGAAGCCACACTCCATAAATCTCCCTCATACACAAAATGCTCAGGAATAACTATCAAAGCCTGGTAAATTTTAGATGTTCTTCAACTCTTAGGGTCCGATACCAATCACTAACCATGCCATATAGTGTAAGGCTAAAGTTATTGATCTTTGTGAGCTTAATCCTCTCACCTAAAGCCTCACAAACTTGATCAAAGTGTCTTCTAGGATCTCCCTCTCCATTGAACTTGGCCACTGCCCTCCCCAATGCTTGTGCGAAGGCTATTAGATTAGTTAGAAAGGCTATTGCTGGAAGTACTAGTATAGTAGGGGAGCATGGGGTCCGAACGGCACTTCTTACGAAAAAATGACATACCCTACCACGGTTCCTTTTTAGTCACACAAAACCAAGTTGAGGCTGCAAGATATCTGCATAGGGCTTAGCCCCTAATCCCAAAACCTACAAGAATGCCTCTCTTGCCAAGAAAATAGCACCGACACACAAAAAAGCTCGAGCAGCATAGAAAAATATCATCATCATCCCCATCCTCACTCTCTCCCTCATCCTCCATAGTGGCAAGAAAACAAGAAAGCACAAGAAGCAGGAGAGAAAGAGTTTGTGCCAACCAAGAGAGATACAAAATCAGGTGCATGAAAGATATAGTGAGAGGCACAACCACCCTCCAACCTCCCAAATCAAACGACTCCCCAACTATCTCTTTTTTCTTGATTTTTATTAATTTTTTTAAATATTACAAAGTATCAAGGTCTCTCAGACCTTTGTCGCCCTCCTCAAAAGATGAAACACACACTGAGACTATGACTTTATAGATCTAGCCATGCCAAATACAATATTAAATGATAGGATTTTACAATGAAATTACATTGTGATAATGATTATGAGGGAAATAATTTGTCCATGAAGCCCAAAAATAGCGCCTAAATTTGCACCCAATTGAGGGGTCAATAGCATAATGGCATAAATCCAATGGGAGTAACATGAGTCTAATAGGTGGGGTCGTAGAGAAATTCATAGGTACCGATGACACATGAGCCGAGGGTGCCACTAGTCTAGTAATTTATGGAGGATGTCCCCCTTGCTCTAGGCTGCATTGTTAAAGTAGAGGAAGACGTGAGGAATCGAGAATTTTGGGTGAATTTTCCTCCTTATGTGGTCCTAGCAGATGATATGGATGTGGTAACTAGGCCTGGAGCCCTTATTGATCAGGGGGTTCATCTAAAAATATGTAAGTATAACACGTGAGTTCAAATGAAGGGGTTTTTTAATTCAAAAATTAAGAGTAAACTTATAGAAATACATTTACAAAAGGGGTTTTTTTAATCCATTTTGAAAAAAAACACGTAAGTCCATAAAGAAAAAGGGGTCATTTCAATCATGAAAAATTTATAGGTAAGGGGTTTCTTAAATACTCCTTGAGCACACGTGATACATAGGATAGGGTGTGATACATAGGGTTTCTCAATGCTATGTAGTTGGTTACAAGTGGTGTAATACCCAATACCACAAAGTCGAGAATTGTGCTAACAGCATCTTGAGTGGATACCTCTCTACGGTCTCGGAATGTGAAGCCCATGCCAGTAGATTCTTGGATTCCCATGTAGCCTTCAAGAACAGTAGAAGCAGCAATCGTGGCTTGGTCCATCGCGTAGCCAAGAATCACCACATATGTGGGATAAATAGGGCTTATTGATGGTATCTCCATCTCACTCAAGGTAGGGCCTCACACATTGCTTGTCCCAACCTGTGTCATCACGGGAAGTCACATGGGCATGGTGGCTCCTTGTCTAAGCCTCTCTTAGTCTACATAGCCTAAATACATTCCAAGACCATCTAAAGTCACTCTTCCTTGTTTTGGAAGTAGAGATAACTTGCTTAACTTCCTCCCAGGATAATAGCATAAATATGGCCTATAGCTAGGTCCATCAAGGTTTCTTGGGTTGCATTGAATTCCCAACTCTCGTTTTGTAGTAATGTGTTTAAGAATCTTCTACCTAGATCCACCTGAGATATGAATTCATGTGGCCTCGCACTCTCTAGGCTATCAGTCACGTGGGAAATGGGTGAAGCTTAGGTGGCTTGCCTAATTGGTGCAGTTTGGGCTGCTAAAAATCGCTATTGGGCTCGACATAAGGTCTCTTCCTCTTTCTCACTATAGCAGCTTGGATTAGGGCTTCTACTTCTTGCACCTACTCTTTAGTCCTACCATATAGAAGTAATGTTTGGGCAAGGTTTTGGTCTATAAGCATGGGATTTTCGATCAAGATTGGTCCCATGTGGACAAGGATTTCCACATGCATGGGGCTCGTGTGTAAGGTGACACTAGGTATTATTGAGATATCGAGGACCCGCTTGGGTGATAGCTTCTGCACTTATGTCACTGGCATGGTTGATGCGATTATGGTCGATATGCTGCCAGTGGGGATGACACGTTGTGTGATAGCCACTTTGGAGTACTAGAGTTATGGCATAGTTATAGAGCCAGCTCATATAGTCGGGTTCACACTATAGACCGACCACTATGTATGTTGTAGGAGAGTGCTTTCCCTTAATGTATGTACTCTTATCTTTTAGTTATATGATTTTCGAGAAGAGAAGAAAATAGAAGAAAATTCAGCCATCCACTTCTCTTGTGCCTTGCACTCTCTTTTGTGTGTGTGTATTTACTTGCAAGGAACTCAAGCTCTCTCTCTCTCTCCCCCACATTATCTTTATGGTATCAGATCTTTGGTTTGTGTGAGAGATGAGGAGGCAAGCAAGAGGTAAGAAGACGGTAAGAACAAGCAAGGCAGGAAGCGGTACACAGGTAAGAGCATCATCATCTATTTCCCTTCTTGGTTTAGGTACAACACCCCTTGGTAGCTCCTAGAGCTACACATCTCTAATTGAGAAGCTATCTTCGCAGGCTTGGAGGTACTTGTATGATACATAGTACTTTAAACTACAATTTTACGGCCCAAAATACGTTCCGAGCGTGTCTCGATCTCCGTTCTGTCACGACAAGGTATTTTCGACAGTTTCAGGAAGTTTTAATTATGAATTATCTCCGCTCGAAATCTGGTTATTGCAGTGCAGCAGTGCATTTTGGGAGTGTATATAGTGTTTGCACATGTATTACTAACATAGGGTGTATGTACATGTACTTTGGTCAGATCTGGTGATCTACAGGTTGTGTTGAAGTACCATTGTGTGGAGTAGTCTCAGAAGATATTGCTATGTTACAAGTTGCATACAGAAATTATGTGTTGCAGTTTTTGATTATTGTAGGAAAACATGTCTAGTGACGAAATTAATCAAATGTTAGCCGTGAGAATCTAGACAAGAAAAACTTCCATGCCTAGAAGTTCAGAATAAATAATTTCCTTATGGTGGGTAAAGGATTTTGGGACTATGTTGAAGGAGACAATGAGGAGCCTCTTGAGTTGTTTGAAGAGAATGCCTCTCCAACAGACATAAAGTCATTCAAGGATTGGAACCAGGTTGCAAGGAAAGTCATGTAACGGCTTTCCATTTAGTGTCATAGACACGATGATACAACACATACAGGATGCCAACACTCCAGTAGTTGCGTGGCAAAATTTGGTGTAGATGTTCCAGACCAACACAAAGGCAAGGAAATTGCAGCTAAAGCAAGAGCTACATACTGTGGGAAAGAAAAGCATGTCTATCAATGAGTATGCTTTAAAGATCAAAAGAATTGTTGAATCCCTTGGGTCCATTAATGTATCAGTGGAAGATGATGATTTAGTAAGTGTCCGTTTGAATGGGCTTGGCAAAGAGTACAAGCCATTCAACCTCCATTGCAATCAGGGATAATATTCCTAACTTTCAGGACTTGGTGACCATGGTGATAATAGAAGAAAAGTCACTAGGTGTGAGGACTCTTCACAAACCAAGAACACATTAGAATAGACCTTGTACTCTACTTGGGGTAGAGGCAGAGGTAGAGGTTGTGGTCGAGGCCAAGTTGGTGACTGAGAAGGAAATCAAAATTCTCGACAACAGTCCAACGATTCACAGTAACAATCATACACAGGTGGAAGAGGCCAGTCTAGAAGCAGGGGGAGCCAAAGAGGCCGAGGTGGTTGGCAAAGAAATCAGAATGAAAATAGCATAGAGTGCTATTATTATGGCAATCTAGGGAACATGATAAAGGACTTCTATAAAAAGCAGAATGACATAAAAGTAAAAAGTTGTAGCAAGGCAACTATGTATCATCTAGGGAACAGAGAGGTGAGGACAGAAGTAAGAAACTGTTTGTGATGCAAAACATGCTCAGTTCCATAACAAGAGATGTTTCAAGATCTCAAGATACATGGTATGTGGATTTTGGTGCCGCTAACCACATGACCAGTCATGCTGAGTGGTTTAGAGACATGTAAAAAATGGAAAAACTAGGTTATGTAGAAACAGGTAATGATACTACGCATCCCATTGTGCATGTTGGTAAAGTTCCATTGTCTATGGAGGATGGCAAAATGAAGTACTTGCGAGATGTACTTCATGTTCCAAATATTACAAAGAACTTGGTTTCTATTGGGCACATTGTTGAGAAGGCTTTGCGCTAAGTGAGATTTAATCCTCAGGGATGTTTTGTGGAAAACTTCAAAAATCAATGTCGCTTGGTTGCAAAGGGTAACAAAAATGGTAGGATGTTTACATTGGATGTGAACATGCCTGAAGTAAAGCATTGGTCATGTGAATGTACAGTGATGAGTGAAGTCTATATACATACCCAAAATATTGTTGCAGGTTTGCCAAAGTTTAAGGTTGATGGTATGCACAAAGGATGTGAAGCATGCCAACTTGGTAATCAAGAAAAACACGCTTTCCCACATGAAAAGCATGTCAATGGAGCGCCATTAGATGTCATACATTCAAATGTATGGGGGCCGAGCAAGACTCTAACAATTGCAGGTTGGAGGTATTATGTTACATTCATTGATGGACCACACTAGGAAACTGTGGGTTTACTTCATGAAGGAGAAAAGTGAGGTGTTTGCTCACTTTCAGAGATTTAAAGCCTTGGTCGAGAAGGAAAAAGGCATGCAAATAAAATGCCTAAGATCAGATGGTGGGGGAGAAATTTTTTCCAATGAGTTCAATGATTTGTTGTAAGAGGAAGCAGGGAATCTAGAGATAGTTTACATGTAGGTACACTCTGCAACATAATGGTGTTGCAAAAAGAAAAAAAAGGTACATTGCAAAAGTCGCAGGTGCCTTAATGGCTGAAAAGAATATGCCACATTATTTTTGGGCAACACCAGTAGCAACTGCTATGTACATTATGAGCAGAGGACAACCACTGCAACTGCTGTGTATATTATGAACAAGACAACGACTGAACTGTTCATGGTATGATACCTGAATAGAAGTTTAGAGGCACAATACCGAATGTGTCTCCCTAGTATTTAGGTGTATTGCATATGTGCATGTTCCTAAATGAAGTGAGAAAAAAGTTGGATCCAAAGGCAGAGAAATGCTTCTTTATTGGTTATGCTTATAGATGTTATAACCCTACCACTTGTGAGATGTGAGTAAATAGAGATGTTTTTGACGAGATGAGTAGCTGGTATGCACCAAGAGTGAAGGCAACAAAATATGGAGATGTAAGAAGTGTTGATTTTGCACCACATGTAGAGCAACAATCATAGGTGCTTAGTGGACCTAGAGAGTCCTCTAGCAGTGGATCCAATGTTAGTCCATGGTAGGAAGGTTGAGGACAAATGTAGGTACACATGTAACATGTAAAGAGAAGGAAAAGGTAGAACAACCTTTTGTACCTGATCTGTTAGTAGGTCACTCATATGTGGATCTATCAGTAGGTCACTCGTATGTGGATGGTGACTCTAGCAGATCTAAACAAATCCTTGATGAGGAGCTTGGCATTTCATTTGTGGTTACTCCTCGTGTAAGGAGAACGAGGATGGAGAGACGGAATAACTCTCTCACTTGTAGCAAGAGTAGTATGATCCACACTTAGCTCAATCCAATGGGATTTGCATCCCTTTCGGAGCTAGGGATTCAACCCGTACCGGTGCACAAAAGCTTATCCATTTGATGGAGAGAATGCTAAGAAAACTACTACTAATGACATAGACTCAACACACACTCAAGCTCAATCTTGCTATTGCTCACTCAACTCCACATTCCACTCATCCATACATACAAACAAGAAGAAAGCTTAGCTATTGCTTACACAAGATCAAAGCATTCTTCATTCTCAAATACTCATTTCCCTAGCATGCACACAACCCTTGAAGCTATCAATAAGAAACATGCACACTAGAGAATTGATATGAGAAGAGAGACAAATATCAACTCATTGCATTGAATTAACAAAAGAATAGAACTTACAACAATGTAGATGGGGAGAGAGAAGAGCTTGCACCTCTATGGAAGAAGAGGGAGAGCTAGTCTCAAGAGAGCTCAAACATGAGTTTGCCCAATGTGTCCATAAGCTCTCAAATGAGCCACTTTTTATACAAAAACTCTAAAACTCCCAAAAGTTCCCATGTGGGATTATTGTCAAACCCACTCCCACACTCATCCACAACTTGGAACTCTTTTCAAGAGCCCTAAGTGTCTTTTTTGTTGCATCCTTGTATTGATCTTCATTCGTCATGCAACACTCCCCCCTTCCTATTTTGGGCACGTCCTCGAGCGCGGTAGTAGCAAGAGCTGCAACAAAAAAACAATGGATACAAGTAAAGTCTCTTATTGAAAAAAAGAAAAGAAAAGAAAAACCAGCAATGATAATTTCACACATGAGCATACAAGTGCAAGGCTGATTAAAGTTTTAATGAGTACTAAAATAGGTAAGTAAAGACTAGTCAAAGTGAGACTTAAGTGGTAGATAATGCTATGCAAAGGCAAGTGTGCTTTGTACACCGCCGGTTATGACCGCAGTCTCAATGTCCTACAAGTATGTAAGTTATTCCTAAGTGGCAAACCTACTCCTAAATATGAGCAAAGGTGATTGGAACTCTTTTTTTTTTTCTTCTTCTTCTTTTTTTTTTTCTTTGATGTGTGCGTAGAAGGTGATAAAGATTAAGGTTCCATCCCAAAGAGACCCAAGCAATGGCCAAGAGACCTCCGCCAAGAGAATCTAAAGACCGCTAAGTATCTCAAGGGCGACAGACCCTTTTTCTTTCTTTTATGACCTAAGGAGTACCCCATGAAGATGAGGGAATCGGTCTCGAGGGCCCATAGTGTACCCCAGAGTCCTACCAACATCCATCAAGGCGATAGATTCCTCAAAGGTCTTTTTCTGAAGCTTTTCGACATCAGTGGAAACCAAGGCATCGGCCCCAAGGTGCTAAGACAACCCCAGGTCCTACCAAGCATTTCTCATGGCTGTAGACACGTCATGTCTCAATTTACTTTGGATATATATATTTTTAGGGTATAATGTTTTTATAAATTATTATTACTCCTAGCACCTAGCTCATATCTAAGAGGTAGCTACCACTAGGGATAACTAATATACCTTGAAAGCATAAGAACTTGGCATATTCCGTTGGTATATATCCTACACTGTCTTTAAATAGAAATATCTTTTACTAAGTCTTCTAAGACTCTAGAATCCACTCACCATATTTTAACAACTAATCAAAAACTTAAACCAGCCAACATTGTGTGAACATGCAAACCATATATTCGAAAGATAAGAGCACATAAAGAAATAAAGATTAAGATTTGAATACACCTGTTGTAGTGCCCTGTTGATGTTGTTCGTTTGCATTGATGCATTGCTGATTTTGTGCAGATTGCTCCTCCTTGATCTTTGTAGGCGTAGCATGTCTCCCCCCTTCCTAATTTGTTTGCACGATAGGTGGACTATTGGGGCGTGTTTGATGCTCTTGTTTTTTTTACGAAGATCTCTGCAAAATTGTTATTAACAAACAAGAAAAGAAAAGAAAAGAATAAAATTTGCCATTGGTGCCAAACACCGAATATAGCCGAGGGGAAAAACCGAGTGGGAGAAAAGTGCCCTGGCTTGTCGATCTTATTGTGGAGTCGTTGAACTTACCCTTGCACTGGTGGTGGATCCGTGTCCTCGTCTGCTGGAAAGATGGTATCAATTTCCTCAGGATGCAGAGACAACCCCTCACAAAAACCGGACGCTGGAGAAGGTGGTAGAGGAAGGAGTGCTTCCTCACTAAAGTATGGCATTGGTTCTATGGGAAGGTTAATCAGACAGTTTCGATTTTGGAACTGTGCAATGTAGGTACTCATATTGATCCAATATTGACATGTGGAGGCTTGGGGAAGGAGGGCTTGCAAGATCGGTGGTTGCAAGTCATTTAGGCTTGTATCCCTCCATTGTTGTGCTTGAACCTCCTCAGGTAATCTACGTTGATTTGGTCCTCTCTCTGGTATTCTCACATTAAGAAGATTATGGCGTTGGGGTGTAACTCCCACAATTTACTTCATTAAGCCCGTGCCATATCGTCTAAAGTAAGAGCGGCATATCCAACAAATATGTGAAGCTTCTTCTAATACAAGCCGTGCACACTCTTGACAATGTGGAAATGGGTGATGCTGTTGATAGAATAATGTGACAAAGTGATGCCCACAGCAATTTTCACCTAAGGGAGCATAAAAGTACCTAGAATGTGTTTGAAACGGAGGAGCACTATAACCCCCGCGATGATCTGGTCGAGTACTATCAGGGTCAATGCATGGTAGACATGTATCTCGCCAAATATCCATCAGGAGTTATCTGGACGTAGAACAATGAAATTTAGAACACTCATATCCATCATGACAATTCCAATCAAAAAACAAGATTATCTCAAAAAGAACACATCTTCTAAAGGCATAAGGAACTACATTATTCAAACATTGATTTACCAAAGAGCTTTAATTGTAGTGTTAATGCCTTATCTTTAGTTTTTGGTATAACCTTTTAAGCGATGGAAACTTTAGCAATTGTCTTGGAATTTGAGCAAGGTAAGAGGTTTTAGGCATTGAAATGCTAGAATCTATGCTCAAATGAGACTCATTTGGACATGTCGTAGGTACACAAGTTGATGGTTGAATTGTGTAACAAGGAGAAATCGGGACAACCGGTGTTTCAATACATGTTTTAGGAAGATCAACACAAGTAGTTTTGTAGGTGCTATCACAGCCACCTTTCCTTTCTTGAAGAGTTTGTGTTGATTTCTTTTGCACCCACTGATATGGACAATCAAGGGTGGCTTTTGGAATCTTTCTGAAACACTCTTTTACCCCTGTCAAAGCATGGCATTTTGGAAGCCAAATTGCTGTTGCACCCTCATAATAGCCTTGTGCTTTAAGAACATGTTTTGGGACCCATCGATTAACAATTCGAGGTTCAGGCTTGGAAATGATGTGCTTCTTAGGAGGCTTAGCAACTGGACTAGATGGTACAAGTTTGTACGCATCTTTGGGTAGCCACATTGATAATTCCTTCTTGCCTGGCCTTCTTTGAGCAGCAATTGGAACATGCCAACCATGGCCCTCACTTGAGTACTCAATTATCCACATCATTTGTTTTGGAGCTTCAAGAGCAGATTTTGATTGTGGGTTGGGTAAGGTAGAAACATTACCCCTTTGACACGATAAAGCTCTTGGAGTAGCAGATCCCAAGATGCAATCAGAATCAATTTGCAACTTGTATTGTCTATTCTTCCAATCTAATGAGCAATTGGTAGCACTTAACCACGATCTACCGAGAACAACCTCTACTACTACCTTGGACTTACGTGCCACATAAAAGGGCACTGACATCTGGTGATCCTGAATGGTCATCATAATGACACATTTTCCCTCTATAGGGTTATCTTCTCCGGAGAAGCTTCGTAGGTCCACAGGAATTTGCACAAGTGGTGGTTGACCCAAGGCTATCCAGGTGTCAAACGAGAGAACATTATAATCTGCACCAGAGTCAATTAAGGCAGAGACAAAGTAGGTAGTCTCATGAAGATGAAAGCACACTTGAATATTGAATGGTTCGACATATGGCTCATCAGTAGCCAACTGTATGGCCAACATAGAAGCTTTGCGACGCTCCTTGGCTTTTGCAACTCTAACTTTAGCCTCCTCTTGAGCCTGACGTTTAAGTAGGTCAAGTGCTTCTTTTCATGTTTGTGCAACATGCATCTGTTGAAGCATGGCTTCAGTTAATGGTTTATTGTATTTCTTGAGACGACTTCCATTAATGAAGTTAGGCATTTGCTCACCTTCTAGTGTCTCTAAACGCACTGCAGCACTTGGGGTAAGCTCATTAATCACAAACGGTCCTAGGCCACGTTTTTTGAGCTTTCTCTTATGCTTCTTAAGTGTGTACAAGAGCACCAGGTCTCCTTTTTTGAATCGGCCAGTTGTTACATTTCTATCATACCATCGCTTTTGTCTCCTCTTCTCGGCATACATCCCCATTACCGCCAATAAGCGGGTCTCATCAAGCTTTTCCAATTCGTCAACGCGTTGTGAAAGCTCATGACCAGTCCAATCCAATTGTTTAGCTACTCGTAGAGTAGGTACAAGAAATTCAATGGGAAGAATTGCATCTAGCCCAAAAGCAAGTTCAAATGGGGTTGTGCCCACAAATGTTTTATAGGCTATCCTATATGCCCAGATAACTGAGTGCAACTTTTGCTCCCAATCAGTCCTATGTCCCTCAACAATCTTTGTGAGTGCTGTGCAGAGAATCTTGTTAGTACTCTCGGCTTATCCATTGGTCTGGGGATGATAGGGTGCAGAACGCTTGTGAATTACCATAAATTCTTGAAGCAAAAATTCTATGACTTCATTTACAAAGTGTACACCTTGATCACTAACGATCTCAATAGGTAAGCCATAGCGTGTAAACACGTACTCATACAAGAACTTGGCTGTGGTTCTGGCATCATTTTTGACTGTTGCCTTTGCCTCAACCCATTTGGTCAAATAGTCGGTTGCGACTATAATATATTCTGCATGCGTGTTACGAGCTGGAGGTTTAATGGGACCGACAAAATCAATACCCCATTTTGCAAAAGCACGTGTGCTTAACATAGGCCGCAATGGCATATTGTCCTTTGTGATGGGAGGTTTGGTCCTTTGACAATCGTCACAACGTTTCACATATTCTTCGGCATCCATTTGTAAGGTTGGCCACCAAAGCCCAGACCACCTAATCAACTTAGCTGTGGTATTGCCAGAAAAGTGTCCACCACCAACACCTGCATGTGCATGAGTTAAGATTTTCAGATAGTCAGCTTCACATACACACATGCGTAAGTTGCCATCCTTGCCCCTCTTGTAGAGTTGTTCCTCTATCAGCATATAGTTTGCCGCTTCAATTTTAATAGCCTGCTTTCGATGTTTAGGAATTGTTTGATCCGTATGACCATGCTGAAGGTAGTCCACAATATACTTACTCCAACTTGGTGTAGTTGAAATTTGGAATAATGTGACATTATGAATTGGCTTCTGAATTTTACATGAAGCACAGTTACGAACAAATGTTTCAGCATCTGCATGCATGGTAGGCCACCATTGCCCATCTTGAGATATACGTCGCACACAAGTAGTAGCTGATGCATGGATTCCATCGATACCCGCATGTGCCCATTCCAAGAACTCCTCATATTGGTCGGGGTTAGGTATAAGCCTCAACACTCCATCATTACCCTGACGATATAATCTCCCTGAGATTAATGTGAATGGTCGCCATAGGTCCACATTAGGACCCACTAGTTGTATTTGCCCACTTGTCAAAATTTCTAAAATGGATTTAGACCATCTAGGAGCTGTCTCTACAAGGAAAAGTGTTGAATCTAACATATCATCATCCACACCCACAGGAGCTTCGCCAGAGGTGATTCGAGACAAATGATCTGCCCTTAGATGAGTTGTTCCTTTTTGAACTGCCACTTCAAAATCAAACTCAAGAAGGATGATAAACCACCTTACAATCCTTCCAGTTGCACAAGGCTTATTCACCAAATATAGCAATGCTTGATGGTCCACAAAAAATATGAATTTGTTTGCCAAAAGGTAATGGCGAAAATTTTTCACTGCATATATCATGGACAATCTTTCTCTTTCTGTTGTGGTGTAATTCCTCTCAGCATTGTTCAACTGTCGACTAGCATATGAGATTGGGAAATCCTTATTGTGTTCTCCCGACTGAGCCAAAATACATCCAATTGCAAAGTTTGAAGCATCAATATGGACATGAAAGATTTGATTCCAATCTGGTGCCCGTAAAATGGGTGCAGTCACTAATGCTTGCTTCAACTTTTCAAAGGATTCCTCACACTCATCAGTCCAATTAAACTTTACAAGAAGAGCATATAACGGTCTGGCTAGGACAGCATACATGTAGATGAATCTACGGTAATAGCCACAATGTCCCATGAAAGTTTGTACCCCTTTAGGGTTGATAGGCCGAGGTAATGAGACAATGACATCAATTTTATGCATATCTGTTGAAATCCCATTACGAGAAACAATATGGCCCAAAATTTTCCCTTGTCTTACCATGAATTTGCACTTGTCAGGATTCAAGCATATACGATAAAGTTGACACTTTTGAAACACAAGTCTCAGGTGTTCTATATGATCATCACGCTCTTGTGAGTGAACACATAAATCATCCATGAAAATCTCAAGAAATTGCCTAAGGTACTCCTTGAATACATGACTCATTAACCGCTGAAAGGTTGCTGGTGCATTTGTTAGACCAAATGGCATAACACGATAGGCAAAGATGTCATCTTCAGTAGCAAAGGCTGTCTTGTGTTGATCCTTTGGATCAATTGACACTTGATTGTACCCGGAGAATCCATCCAAGAAACTATATGCCTTTTTCCCTGCAACTCGTTCCAGAACATGATCCGTGATTGGAAGTGGGTAATGATCACGCACAGTAGCTGCATTTACCTTCTTGAGGTTTACACATACTCGAAGTTTTCCATTTTTCTTGGGCACCGCTACAATAGGGGAGACCCATTCAGTGTGTTCAATCTCATAGATAAATTCTGCCTCTAAGAGCTTGTCTATTTCTTCCTTTATCTTCCGTGCAAAATTTTCATTGTAGGTATAAGGACGTTGCTTGGAGGGTTTTGCATCCTCTCGCAATGGAATTGTATGCTGACATATGCTTGGATCAACTCCTTTGAGGTCTTTATAACTCCAAGCAAAAACATCGCGATACTCCTTTATTGTTTGTAATAATAACTTCTCCTCATCTAAGGACAAGTCTGTGGCAATCCACACATAGCGAGGCTCTTCTCCTGGCTTAGCAATATCAATCTTTTTTGCATCCTCTGGACCATCGTATGAAACCCCTGGCAGGCTTGGTTTTTGTCGCATGGGCTGTTGAAGAACAATCTTCCGATCTTGAAGAGTGTACTGTGTGAAATTGGGAGGAACATTGAGACCCTGTTCTTGTCCACTTGAGTCTTCACTCATTGAAGACCATGCGGTTTTGAGCTCTCCTTTGCTATCTTGCATCGGATTTTTTTGTTCAACCGTTGTCTTTGCACTTCCCACACTCTTTTTTGAATCGGTTTTAGACTTGAGTTTTGGTTTTTGTTTCTTCGTTTTTTTACGATTTTTGCTAACAGTTGTTAGCTTTTCCCCTGCTTGGAATCCATCTGATCGTTTGACTTGGTCTTTGATACTATCTTGTGCTTGGACATAGTATAGATATTCGTTCTTTCCTGAGAAGTGAGGTGGTGGTCGAGATTTTTCACTCTTAGACTCCTCCTTTTCTTTTTGTAGTCTCTCACGTTGTTCACGCTCATCTTGTCTACGGATTCTTTTATGGCTCTTACAGCATTTACGTTTAGGTCGGCTTCTAGGGATCTCTACCTGAACCTCCCTTCCTCTCAAGAGTAGGCATGCCTTTCCTAACTCTTCCTCAGGGATTGTCACATCATTATTTAAATCAGAGTCCCATCCATCTTCCTTATCAGCATCATTAGCAGATTCGAGTGTTAAGTCCTCTACTGAGACTTCCTCGACATGCATAGCTGTTGTGGATGTATCTCTATAGTACAAATCATCTAGAAGGGCACGTGGTTGTACCATTCGTATAGGAATAATATCATATCCATCTCAGTCACAAAATTGAATTGGCTTCGGTAAAGCACATGTCGATAATGTTGCAAGGACATGACTCCATTCTAATGGATCAATTAAATGCTCAGGGAAGGGTTGTGGAATGTATGCCTCATCTGATACACTTCGATTACCCTTAAGTCTCTCAGTGTTGAAATCCTACATGAGGCTCCACACATCCACAGATCTTCTCGCCCATCTGACAATGTAACTTTTGAGACCTCAGATGAAGCAGAATCAAACTCATCTATTGGAGACCTTGTTACATCACGATATGAGTGATTCCTTAGGTTGACCCTTGTGATGACAGAATCACGTCGGAGGTACAAATAATTGTATCCCCAATCTTGAATCATTTGAAATTGTTGCATGAATGGTCTACCCAATATCACTTCGTAGTTTGGATGTTTTCCGAAATCCACTACTGCAAAGGTGTGCTCATATTCAATCCCACATGTGGTGACCAATATGTTCTCAAGCAGCCCAAGGGGATGTTCTAAGCTTCCATCTGCTAGCTGCAAGCGCATCCTGGTACTCCTAATAGCTGGTTTGCCCCACTTTTCCCAAATGGACCTTGTCACAATGCCCACTCCTGCACCACTATCAAGTATTGCAGTTCAAGATACTTTTCGCACTTCTAATGGGAGGGTAGCATTTCCCTGATCGTCCTCACAAAATTTTCCTACTTTGTTGATAGGAACTGGCATTACATGCTTTGTCTCAGGGTGTATAGTACACTCATGGTGACCCTTTTGTAGCAATACCTGCTCTGACAAACATGTGGCAATATCATTCCACAACTCAGGTCGAATTTTTATCAAATCGAGCAAAGGTAAGGTACAAGCCACTGGTGCTGACAAAATAGCTTGCACCATACTTATATCTTTCTCCTTTGTCAACCTTTTATGCATGGAGGGTATCCTCAAGGTTTGAGAACAGTTCTCATATTCTCCCAGATATGATGGTAAGGTTTTCATTGTATGCTTACTTCTAGGAGAAACAATTGTTTGAACTTCCTCCTGGATGCTTGGGTGTCTAAATTTGTTTTCCGTGCCTCTGGTAAAATCCACCTCAGAGAATGGAGGCGAACTAATAGAAGACATGTTCTCATGAACTTTCTCATGAACTGCGGCCCACATCTCATTTGCCATGTCCTCATTAGCATCAATAACTTCATCATTGCATGGGAAGACAAGGCTAGGTGGTGGCAGATTACCCCCTGTCAATTGGGTGTCAATTGGTGCAGACCTTTCACTATGAGCTTGTGAAATGAGCTCACTTTTCATTTCCCGACTTGATGACACTTCTGGTATGGTTTCTAATGTTGGCTTAAGAGAGGTTGGGCCCCGAGGAATAGGTGGTGGTGGTCCCTCAAGTATTGACTGAGCTTCCCTAATGAGTTGCTGATGTACAGCGTGATTGATCTTCTCCTCACGAGGGTTTGGGTATTCTTGAAGCTTCTTGGGTAGCTCAGATAAAGCTGCAATGCGACTTCTATGAGCATCAATGATGGCCTCTAGAGTCTCATTCACTTTATCCACAAAAACAGAACCCCCAGAACTATCCTCAGTCGTACTAGCCTCATTTTGTTTAACACTAGGCTCAGGTTAAGGTTGATGTTCCTCATGCACTTCTTGGGAAGTAAAAGTTTTATCCCTCATGTTTTGTTTAGAGGCTTCTTGAGAACTAGTGGATGTACTTTTAGTTTGTTTGTTTCGGTTCTTCTTCCTCCGCGAGTGGTTTTTTTTCTACTGGACTGTAGGGTCTTGTCCACTAGATTTGTTTTTGCATCCCTAGTTCGAGGTGTCTCATCAGTTTGCATTTCTGCATTTCGTGTCTGTGATCTAGTCATGACTCTAAGTGGCACGACATCCTCATTCTCAGATGAAGGTGGCGATGGAACTGCCCCTACAAGGTTGAGTGAGACCTTTGGTTGAGAGGTGCCTTCCTCATGTGGTTTCAACAGACAGTCTTTTGGGAAGTGTTCTACACAACACCCTAGACAATATCTTTCAATTGGTGGAAACTGTTGTACTGTTGTATTGGACCGAGATGCTTGCCTAGAGCGATGTGGACAATCATGAGCCCAATGGGGTTCTCCGCACTCATAACAGGGGCCCATTGGTTTGGCCTCTACTTTCCTTGGCCGCCATTGACCTGAGGGGCCTGGAGTCCTAGGTTGGTAGCCGCCTAGCAACATTAAAGAGTTTTGTTCCCCTGGTTGAGCGTCTAGTGCTGGGCTTGGGTATGCGGGACTTTCAAAGATATTTTCTTTGGATGAATATGATACATATTCTTCCTCCACATAGCCTGGGTTTATTAAGTCTCTACACATATTTGAATTGTCGTAGTCGACAACCCTCACAGGAGCAGTCCCTGGAGCAGGAGGTTGAGCACCAAGAATAGGTCGTGCTTGCTCTTGTGCCATCGGTGGCTTACGTTAAAAATTAGTATATTGTTGATACATTTGTGGAGCCACTCCACCCCTTGGCTGCTCCCGTTTCTGTCTCATTCTCGCAAGGCGAGTACATTCCTGTGTGGTATGGGTAAAGTTCCAAGCACAGGCTTGGCACCACTTTTTTGTGGGTTGGTTTGTGACTAGAGGAGAAAAGGTGTTACAATCCTCTGTTTTATGGTTACCGCCACATGCTCCACAAAGATGAGGACCTGTAGGAAGTACACTCCTCATTCTCTGCTGCTGTTGTTGTGGTTGCAAGGGTGGACGATAGGTCTATCCCAATCTCCGTAGTACTAGGTTAGCTATCTAGTCTGGATTTACTAGCACGCTAGACCCTGAACTTTGGTCATCACCCCACTGATCTCTAGGTTTCACCTCTGGGCCAGAACCATCTTGGAATTTGAAGTTATTGGTGAAATCCATAGCATCATGGCAACACTCATTGAAATTTGTATGCTTCTTCGCATAGAGATGTGTATGCAGTGTTGAATTTTTGAGTCCTTTTAAGAAGAGAGAAATTAATCGACTTTGGGCGGGCTTCTCATCCTCTGGGCAACGATTAATGTACTGCTTCATTCTATTTACACAGTCTCTAACACTCTCGTTCTCGCCTTGCTTGAAAGAGTAGATGTGTGCTATTGTGTCATGTTGAATTCCCATCAAGGAAAAAGCAGCAATGAATCTCTCTTCCAAAACTCGTAAAGAAGATTTGTCTGAAGCCTCTAATGCCTGAAACCAAGCCAGGGCTTTTCCCTCAAGAGTGAGTCCAAATCCTTCAATTTGAGTATGCTTATCAGCCACTTGCTCAGCTCGAACTGCTTGCCTAAATGCTGCTACATGATCGTATGGATCTCCCGACCCTTCATACTTCTTTACCAGTTTCTGAAGAGTTGATGGCCTTACTTGTCTTGAATACTCATCATAGGGCCTACGGCCTCTCACTCTCAGTGGAAATTGTTCCTCTCTTTGGAAAGATGGTCCACATGTTTCCAAAATTGGTGTGGGTACCCTATTACCAGCCTCACCAAACCCCTCCAAAGATCTTGTCACCCGCATTTCAGTAGGTGCATTAATGGGAGGTCGAGTTGGCTCCCCTACCCTCCGATTGTTATAGTGAGAAAGATGGTGTGGTGTGACCTGTGGTCGCACATTTGGTGTAGGACGATATCTTGGTGCTAGAGTTGGGCTACTAGCAGTGGTCCACTTAGATGTTGAGGGTCCCTCTCTAGTGAACTCTCGTAGGGGAGGAGCAACAGTTTCTCCAAGAAAGGCTGTCTCTCCTGGTTTGGCTGTATTTGTTGAGAACACTTCCATGAATAATGGTTGCCCTTTCCACGTGAGTTCTCGAATCTCTTTCCAATCTAAGGTTCGGTATTCATTGGTCCATTTATCAATTATTCTGTTCATGTGTCCTGCAAGCCTCTCAACTACCACCACATGAGCTAGAGGAAGATCCAGCTGTGGCAATCTAGTTGTGGCATAATATCCCTCTAACGAGTCCTTATAGACCTCTTGAAGTGGGTCATCCTGTAAGACCTTTGTCACTGGAATTTGTCGTACCAACTCCCATTGGTTTTCCGCCCCCCTGATCCATTTTACTCTTGCCTTTCCTATCCCTTTCCAAATTTAGATCTACAAGAAGTAAATCATCTATGGATGGCTTTGAGGACTGGGCATTGGATGGTCCAGGCATGTCCGGCTCAATGAGCCAATCATCTCTAGACTCCCTTGCTCTGGAAAGTTCTGATAAGTCTAAGAATTCGGTTCTAGAGAGCTCCCCTGATTTGTCTACCTTTTCTGGATGGTAGGTGACTTCGTAGCGAACACCATCTCCACCCATGTACATGTTACCCTGGTCATTGACTAGAGGTGCTCTATCAAGTTCTGAGAAAATGTCTGCGATCTTAACAAGATACCGTTGTTGTGGATCCCTAAAGATCTCAGCTCCTTGAGCATTTGTGTAGACATATTGGAGTCTCACATTGAGTGTTAACCCCATGGTGTCGGCTTCAAATGGATTAAAGGATCTTGAGGGTGTCCTATTTGGGGCTACGGGATGACTATTTGTCGGCCCTAGATGATTGTCCATGGACAATGAACTAGTTGTTCTGGAGGAAAGGGTATCGGATTGGGATTCAGAAAGGGTTTCAGCAATATCTGCCAAATTTCCTACCGATTGGGTCCCACTTTCTTGCGTAGGTACTCTAGAAGGTGCCCTAGGTCTTATGGCAGAATCTACAAGACGTCCTGACCGCAAGTGCATAAGGTCAAATTTTTTTGGTTTTTTTATGTGTTTTTGTTTTGTTTTGTTTTGTTTTTTTTAAATAAAAAATATATATATATATATATGTATATATATATATATATTTTAACCTACCTAATCACTAAATGCAACTAAAAGAAGTATGTGTGTGGCATAACTATCTATCCTTTTTTTTAATTATTATATATTTTTTTAAATGATTTTTTTTAATGATTTTATGTTTTTATGTTTTTTTTATTTATTTTTTTAAATTTACACAAAAATTATGAATCACACTAAAAAAATACTAATTATGCATAAAGTTATAAAAATTAAAAAATACAAGAAAATACTAATTATGCAAAAAATTTAAATGAAGAATTACAAAATATGCAAAAAAATAGACTCCTAAAAAAACACATAATTTATAGAATTTTTTTTCTTTTTATTTTTTGTTGTTTTTTTTTTAATTTTCTTTAGTTTTCTTTTGTTTTTTCTCCTTTTGTTTTGTTTTGTTTTTGTTTATTTTTTTTTTAAAACTAATAAATTTCGTGCCTAATTACCAAAAATATAAATCTACTAATTATGCACGTAATTACAAAAATAAAAGTAAAAAATGCACGCTACTTTACGTATGCAAAAATTTAAATATGGACAATGGATTCAAAAAATAAAAATTATTTTTTTTCTTTTTTAAATTTAATTGTTTTTCTTTGTTTTTTATTTTTAATTTTTTTCTATTCCTTTTTTTTCTATCTTTCTTTTTTCTTTTTAATTTTTTAATCTCTTTTTCTTTTTTTTAAATAATAAAAAAATATTATTTTTTTGTTTTTTTATTTAAAAATACAAAAAAACATGAAAAATTAATAAAAATAAAAAAAATAAAAAAATGAAAATTCCACCTACCTTATCCACCGCTCGCCGCTCGCTTCCGGATTCGTCTCGCTGGCGCAGACGTGGGTTGCCTTCAATGCTTGCCACCGCTTGCTCGCCTTCGCTTCCCACTACAGGGCCCCACGCTGCCTCCAGCTCTTGCTGCCGACCTCATGCGCTGCTTTCTCTTCCTCTGCAGGCTCGCCTTCTTTCGCTTCCTCCAGTCGCCGTCTGTGCTGCTGCAGGCTGCGCCCACTACAGCTCCGCACCAGCCAACACTGCTTGCTCGCCTTCTTCCGCCGGCCGCCTCTGCTCTGCTGTCGGCTATGCCAACTCCGCCGTGTCCTCTGCTGTCGGCTGCAGGCTTCTACTCGCCTATGCCAACGCCGCCGGCCAACACTGCTTTGCTGTCGCTGCTGCTGCTGCTGCCGGTCGCCTACTCATCTTCCAGCCGCCGTCAGCTTCGCCTACTGCAGACCCCGTCTGCTGAAGTTGCTGCGCCTTCTACGCCGACTTCTACCAGCCTTCGCCAGCATTTCCACCAGCCTACGCCAACGTAAAGAAACGATTATATATATATATATATAATTGTTTTTTTTTAAAGCCGTCTGCTGCAGTTGCTTTCAGCCGCCTTTCCACTATGCAGCCCTCACATCACTGCAAAAATATATATATATATATATAGATTTGTAATTTTCTTTTTTCAGCTGGCCGCCTCTCTGTACATATAAAAACTCTCTCACTTGGACGCCTATACTTGGACACCTATGGAGCTTGCATAAGCTATGGAAGAGCTTAGCAACGCATCTTTTTTATTTTTATTTTTATTTTTACTACTAATTACATGTTTAGCGAGAAAAGCTTGAAAGCATGAAATGACATTAAAAAAAAAACAATGAATGTAAGCATACTGACGGTACTTGAAAAGCAATAAAACATAAAAAACAATGCGGGAGAAACCTCAACCTTCAATGGTTTTTTTTTCTTATCCTAACCATATCCACTCACACCGAGATCACACACCCGAACTTAACCTAATCACTCAATGGTTTTGCAACCAAAAGAGGAAATAGTGGTGGTTTCCACACACTCTCAACCGGATTTGAGTCTTCTCCCCGGCAGCGGCGCCAATGGAGAGACGGAATAACTCTCTCACTTGTAGCAAGAGTAGTATGATCCACACTTAGCTCAATCCAATGGGATTTGCATCCCTTTCGGAGCTAGGGATTCAACCCGTACCGGTGCACAAAAGCTTATCCATTTGATGGAGAGAATGCTAAGAAAACTACTACTAATGACATAGACTCAACACACACTCAAGCTCAATCTTGCTATTGCGCACTCAACTCCACATTCCACTCATCCATACATACAAACAAGAAGAAAGCTTAGCTATTGCTTACACAAGATCAAAGCATTCTTCATTCTCAAATACTCATTTCCCTAGCATGCACACAACCCTTGAAGCTATCAATAAGAAATATGCACACTAGAGAATTGACATGAGAAGAGAGACAAATATCAACTCATTGCATTGAATTAACAAAAGAATAGAACTTACAACAATGTAGATGGGGAGAGAGAAGAGCTTGCACCTCTATGGAAGAAGAGGGAGAGCTAGTCTCAAGAGAGCTCAAACATGAGTTTGCCCAATGTGTCCATAAGCTCTTAAATGAGCCACTTTTTATACAAAAACTCTAAAACTCCCAAAAGTTCCTATGTGGGATTATTGTCAAACCCACTCCCACACTCATCCACAACTTGGAACTCTTTTCAAGAGCCCTAAGTGTCTTTTTTGTTGCATCCTTGTATTGATCTTCATTCGTCATGCAACAGAGGACTATTTTGAGAGTGATCCAGGTGTTTGCAGGTGTACGAGGACTATTTTGAGAGTGATCCAGGTGTATGCAGGTGTACGAGGGTTACATACCCTGTTGACAGGTTGCCATATGATGGATATAGAGCCCATCATTATGCTTACATGGTCAAACCAATACAAGAATTGGAGCCCACTTGTTTTGAGAAGGCACTTGGAAATAAGAAATGGGAAGATGCAATGCATGAGAAGATGGCAGCATTGGATAAAAATGCAACATGGGAGTTAGTGCCTTTGCCTAAGGAAAAGAAGGCAATTGGATGTAAGTGGGTGTATAAATTCCTGCATAATGCTGATGGTTCAATGAGTAGGTATAAGGAAAGATTGGTAGCCAAAGGCTATGCATAGACTTGTGGCATTAACTATTAACATACATTCATCTCGGCTACAAGAATGGCAACTGTGAGAGCTATCATTGCTATGGTTGTAGCAAAGGGTTGGTATTTACATCAGATGGATGTAAAGAATATCTTCTTGCATTGTTATTTGCAAGAAGATGTTTACATGATGTAGCCCCAATAGGTCATGAGAGTGATGCACAATCAAATTTTGTGTGCAAGTTAGACAAAGACTTATATGGCTTAACACAGGCACCCAGAGCATGGTCAAACAAGATCAGGGAGTATCTTGTTACCATTGGATTTCAAATATCCAATGTAGATTTTCACTTTATCTGAAAAAGACAAATAGAGGGATCATGCTATTAGTCATTTATGTGGATGACTTGATTATTATTGGTGATAGTGATTTTGACATACATGATGTCAGGAGGCTTTTGAATAAAAAGTTTGAGATGAAGGATTTGGGTGAGCTGTGGTATTTCATGGGTATAGATGTGGTGAGCTCACCTCATGGCATTTTGTTCTTACAAAGCCAATATGGCAGACATGCTGTCCAAGTATGGTATGATAGGCATTAAGACTATTTCAGTGCCATTAGAGCAGAACACAAAGCTTTCTCTGTAGATACAAATCAATTTAAGATGAAAGCTGATTTGTATGTCTTTGAGAAAGACATAATGTTTGTGACAGTGAATTCAATGGTTTTCTAAGTCGTGAGTAAATATGTTGCCTTGATGAGTTGTTGATAAGCTCTACCTAGGGAGGATCCTTTAGGTTTTCGGTGTTTTCTATTCTTATGTTTGAGCCCATGTCTCAAGGATGTTGAGTCAAGGTCTGGTTTTGTTTTTAAAGAAGGCTAAGAGTTCAGAGCTTGAATCTATTGTTGGGATTGATGTGATTTTATGATATAGAGTTTTATTTTTGTTATTTTGTTCATGTTTGTTTGAGAAAGAACAATTATGGGTGTATTATTGTCCTAGGAATTAGAGCTAACTCATTGCTGAATCAATCACCTTCAGTTGAGAGGATCTGGTGTCAGATAGGGTCAAAAGGGTGTTAAGTACAATTAGTTGTGCATCGAAGGTGATTACCTGGAGAGATACAAGGGTAGATATGCTCTTTTTGGGTTGAAGGTGACAACCCAAACGTACAAAAATGGATTATGACATTACATGAGTCTCATAAAGACAAATAGTGTGAGGGCTCACATGGCAGACATGATAACCTAAAAGGAGGTTCAAGTTAAACCCAAACCCATTAAAGATGTTGAAAAACAAGTCTAATCATAGCATGCATGAGACAAATAGTGTGAGCTCTCACATGGCAGACATGCTAACCTAAAAGGAGGTTGAGGTTAAACCCAAACCCATTAAAGAGGTTGGATATAGAGGTTGAGTATTATAGCCTTAGTTTGGGTCTTGAGGAATGTAGACAAAGGAAGGTTAAGAGACTGGTTATAAACAGTGATTCTCAGCTGATCATAAGGCAAGTACAAGGCACTTGGAGGGTTAATAAAGATGAGATGAGAATTCGGTTTTTCAAGGTGAGAAATCTCCTTAATTTGTTTCAAGCCGTTTAGATTTGGTATGTATCTAAGGAAGACAACATAAGAGCACATGAGTTAGTAGAGCAAGTCTTCATCATGCTATGATAGTCCAAAAACCATTATATCAAGGCGGCAGAGAATATCTCTTTGAGAAAGAGCATGTCCTTATAGGTTTTGCAAGAAAAGGATTGGATTCTTCAAAGAGGAGGGCAATTTTCAAGAGAGCCATAAGGTATGTGTAGATTGGTGACATACTTTATCATAAACGAGTTGATGGTGTTACGAGAAGGGTTTTGTGTCAGAACAAGATTTAACATTTCTTCAAAAGCTTGCCATGAAGAAGGACGTGGAGGTCACTATGAATCTGACATCACAAAAAGAAAAGTATTAACATCAAAACTTATGTGGCCTAGTATGAACAAAGACATCCATCATTGGTGCAAAAGTTATCATCATGAGGTCCAAGCATTTTAGAAAAGGGTGCTAGTTCCTGAGCCCATGCATCACATTATGAGCTATGGAGCCTTTGAAAAATGGGGAATAGATGTTATTGGGCCTCTTCCAATAACTAGAAACAAAAAGTATTGTATTATCACTCCACCTAACTAGGTGGCTAGAAGCTAGAGCAACAACCAGTGCCACAACACAACAAGTTTTTCAAATTTATTTATGTGATTGTTTGTTATCATTTTGGTGTCCCTTTGGAGCTAGTCAATGACCAAGGAAGAGAGTTCATAGGCTAATGTGGTCAAAAGTATTACCAAGAAGTTGGGGATAACACATAGTTTTACCACACCGTATCATCCCCAATGCAATGGACTGGTTGAAAGTTTTAATGTGGTGCTGCAAAAATTGTAGAGGACCACCCCAATGATTGGGACTTGTACTTGGATAGAGTTGTGTGGGCATTAAGAGTGTCTGAGAAGAATGCAACAGGTTTTACCCCATATCATTGGCTTCCTTCACTTGATTTCTATTGTAGCATAATATGACCTACAAGGAACAAGAGATGGTCCAATTTATACTCTCTAATTTATGATCAACAAGATGTCATCAAATGGTATGAAGAGACTGGTAAGAGGAGGTTTGAGGCATTTAATGATAAGTTGGGAAGTAAGGATCTAAAGAAGGGAATGTTGGTTTTTAGAAACAACAATGCTCTTGATACACCATTTCAGACCAAATTCAGGATTAGATGGGAAGATCCTTTCATTATGCATGAAGCTTTTTCCTAATGGAGCATATAAATTGCAAGATCTTGAAGGTCAGATGCATTCTAGCAAGGTCAATGGCTTGAGGTTAAGGCCATACCATATTAGAATCATGTAAGGTAGGAAACATAGAGTGAAACACTTGAAACTGTTTCACTAATGGGTTGGGGCAATATGTGAGAGGAATCCGGAGCCGAGTTCAAACATGATGAATAGATAAAAGAAATATGTATAGGATAATATATAGAAGATGCTTGGTGTCCAAAAAGCGACGTGTGGCAGGCAAGTATCCGGATATGTGCAGGTGCAAAAGAACAAGGGCATGGGAAGTCAAGGGAAGCAGGCGGTGCAACTTTTTGGAAGAAAACAAGGTGGCGACGAGTTGAAGAGGGAATTTTTTGAAGTTTTTGAGAGGAGAGAGAGTAGAGGGACTATGAAGAGGAGGTTACATGTAGCAGATGAGAGGTCTTACAAATCTTGAAGGTTGCAGAATGAAGATCAACCCAGTGGGAGTGGAATTGGTTGAGTTAGAGCTCAGGGAGTGCTGAGGACTAGAGTATCAGCTAGGATGTTGCTCTCGATGTTGCTGCTGTCGAGTATCTCTAAGTGGCAACTCCATTAGAGACTTGGCTTAACCTCATATCTTTTCAGCTATATAAGATGAAAGATGATTTGTATGTGTTTGAGAAAGACATGATGTTTTGTTATATTGAATTCAATGGTCTTCTAAGTCGTGAGTGAAAATGTTGCCTTGATAAGTTGTTGATGGGATCTCCCTAGGGAGGATCCTTTAGGTTTTTGGTTTTTTCTACTCTTACATTTAAGCCCATGTCTTAGGGATGTTGAGACAAGGTCTAGTTTTGTTTTCATGAAGAAGGCTGAGAGTTCAGAGCTTGAATCTATTGTTGAGATTACTATGATTTTATGATATACAATTTTATTTTTGTTATTTTGTTCAGTTGTTGAGATAGAACAACTATGGGTGTATAATTGTCCTAGGAATTAGAGCTAACTCATTGCTGAATCAATCACCTTCAGTTGAGAGGATTTGGTGTTAGATAGGGTCAAAAGGGTGTCAGCTACAGTACTTGGAGAGATCGAAGGGTAGATATGATCTTTTTGGGTTGAAGGGAATTAGTTCTAAGTCAAGTCTGACGGTCAGAGGGCTGCTAGTAGTCAGATAGACTGGTTAATGAACTTAATGGTGATTTAGAGTCAGCTATGAGTTAGTTACAATCAATTGAGAGTCGAGAGTGTTGGATCCATGCGAGGTTTGAGTTTTTTGAGGGTCTTCATTTGTTAGAGGACACATAGGAGAGGATGTATGATTCAGTTAAATCAGTTGAGTCTATTTTAGATAGTTGAGTCAATTTAAGGCAAACTCGGCCCTGACAGGTGTCTCAAGGTTAGCACACAATTAGTTGTGAGTCTTAGGTTTGTTGTGTTGGTTCTTCGTGTTTTCTGAGGTTTTTGATAGTGTAGTGGTGTTAGAGGACACTGAGGTTGATGTATAGTGAGTCAGATTTGAATCATCTAAATTAGCTGGGTCTGCTACTTCAGGTTGGTGATCAGCAAGAAGGCAGCAAGGGAGAGCTAATAAGGTCAGTGAAGTTCTGAAGCAGGGAATTTGAAGTTCGCTAATACTAGAACACTTTTTGGAGCTTGGAGGACACTTAGGGAGCTTAGCGGACATATATCTGATTGGAATCAGTAGAGCAAGCATCTAACTCAGGTTATAGTCAATGACTAATCAACAAATTATCAGCTTTTGAGGTTAGTTGAAGGTCAGTAGGTAAGATTCTAGCCAGGTTATAGGTTTTAGGTTAGCTAATGCTAGAGGACTCATATCGGACTCATAATTAAGGAGTAGAGAGGACTCATATCGGACAGGGGTCAGCGTCAATCTTTTGAATAAATTTACAGTAAGCTATTTGTGAGCTCGTAAAGGATTCTAGTCAACTAAGTGTTAGAGGAGGTGAGTGGAGATCAAAGGTGTTGGAGCCAGATCATACTGGGGAGGACAGTTGGAGGAATTAGTTGAGTCAGATTGGGGAGTGTTGAGGTGTGCAATTCTGTGAGCTGAAGGGCTGAGGATAGGAATAGAGTTGACTGGTGCCCTTGGAGCTGGGATTTTAGTATCCTGTGATTCTCATTCCTTTATGTTTTCTTCTTGTGTGTCTGTTGGTGGTGTTATGGAGGCCATCACCTAGCATCCTCACAACATCATTCCAGTTGGAGATCAAAGGTATTGGAGCCAGATAATACTAGGGAGGACAATTGGAGGAATCAGTTGAGTCGAATTGGGGAGTGTTGAGGTGTGCGATTTTGTGAGCTGAAGGGGTGAGGATAGGAATAGAGTTGATTGGTGCCCTTGGAGCTGGGATTTTAGTATCCCATGATTCTCGTTCCTTTATGTTTTCTTCTTGTGTGTCTATTGGTGGTGTTATGGAGGCCATCACCTAGCATCCTCACAACATCATTCCACCTTCCCTTCTACTAGTGGTGTTATAAGGGCCATCTTGTGTGTCTGCTGGTGGTGTTATAGAGGCTATCACCCAACATCCTTGTAACATCATTTCACCTTCCCTTCTATTTGATCTAGGGGATCATGCAACCTTGGTAGTGCCATCATGCAAATCATAATTTTGGCATCCATTTTCCTTGACATCGTTTGACACTAAGTTACGGTCAACATTTGGCTTTTGCATGTAGCCTCTTCTATATGTTGTTTGTGCATGACCACCCTTTGATTTTGGGGATGAAATCATTGTAGGAGGGGAGGATTTTTACTATGCACGTGCACATGGGTCATGGGCCTGAGCACCTGGAACTTAGGGCATCTTTATGCATATGAGACTAGGGTACATGTGGCCTTGGGACCATAAAAGGAACATGGCCTATGTACTTTGTACTTTTTAATTTCTTTTAATAAGATACACTTTATATTTCTTAGAGACTATGGCCCAAGATTCTATGGTGATTGCTGCTCATATGAGTAGCACATGTGTGTACTTCATGCTAATGAGTACAAGGATGTATTATGTCATGGTAGACTTCCCATGTCTAGGTCCTATTCCATATGATGCAGTGGATCTATGCTGGTACTCCCTTCATGAGTACAATCTCCATCTCTATCCAATATTCCATTCTTACACATATTATTCATAGGCTCTATGCATAGTCTTTATACATAAAGTTTATTTCATAATCTTTGTTAAAGCCTAGAAGACTATATGACTCTATGCATAAGACTATATGCATAGAGTCTATTACACATAGTCTCTCATCCATAAGACTCTATGTATAGAGTCTATTGCATAGTCTTATAGATAAGAGTCTTTTGCATAGTCTTATGTCTTTTGTATAGCATTATGCATAGAGTCTATTACATAGTCTTATACATAGAGTCTATGACGTATAGACTCTTTAGCATAGTATTATGCATAGAGTCTATTACATAGTCTTATACATAGAGTCTTTTATGCATAGAGTCTTTTATGCATAGTCTTATGTATAGGAGTTTTAAGTATTTATGTTTGTGCATGGATAGATGGCAAACAACTTGTAGCGCGATGTTACATGTGAAGGATGAATAGATATCATGGTATTCTTTGTAAGTATATAACCTTGAGTTATACCTTATTATTTACAAAAGAAAGATTTCCCTATCACAATATAAAATCAAATTTTACTTGTTTGTATGTCTGTATCTTGAAGCGGTGGACCACCCTCTATGGAGGATGAATATGGTTTTGCATTACAATGAGGTTTGGAAGCTCTGTTCAAAAGGGTGTAAGAAGAAGGATGGATTATTATTTTGAAGGCCCTACTTGGGAAGTATGGCAAAGTACGTACATTCCTAAACCCATAACCACTTTGTTTTTTCTAAATTGGGTTTCAATTGTATTAGTTTTGTTGTGTTTTAGGATCATGTTACTACAAAGTGTGCCCATGTGCAACTCAAAAGCAAAAAATGTGAGAGTAGAGGTTGAAGCTGTAAGAAGCGACAACAATCAGAATGTGTGAGAGTGTGTTTATTAAAGATGATGATGAGAGAGCCCAACTCCCTATACTTTTTTTGTTATCCTTTTATTTTTCCTTTAGTCCTTTTTGCCTATGATAAGGGGATTACTTTCTGCTGCCCGTAATTCAAGATGTACTTCTTTAGTGATTAAGAAGTGAACACTATATTTAGACTCAATCTTGTGTAAGATTCATTGTCTTTCACCTCTTAATGTTTATACATTACTATGATTATCTTCACGTTCACTTACACATGCACAAGTAAGAAACAGGGGGCTCCCCTTGTATGCATTGTAGAAAACTACAACGAGCATAGGGGGCTCCTATCATGGTTGTAGGCACAGCACTAACTTTTTATAATATATTGTAAATGTGTAATTTTCTCATATAAATGTGTGGTTTTTTTCATATTTTATAGACTTGACTATGTAAATGGGGGGGAGATAATGGGACAGAGAGAAATTAGATCTGATATATGTTGCTCTCTCATGTTCTATCCTCCCCATTTTTTTTTACATAGACTCCATCACCACTAGGCACACAGTTATGATTGTGGCTATATGTGCCACGTTCCCCTAACCTGACCAAAGCTAGATAACATAATTTCAAAACTCCCAAATTCCTTTATTGAGTCGTAGTTGTGGATATGACTAAGCCTTAATTCTCTTGTTAGCTCCTATATCAAGTACAAAGAGGAGGAGGAGATGTTGTTGTAGTAGATATAGGAGAAACAAGCTAACCAAGATCTACTCCCAATTAGCTCATGTATTAATGTAACAACATGGGGCTCATAACTTGAAGTGATGCTATGAATGAGCGAGTAAAAGAGGCCATCCACTTACATGTCCATATTTTCTATCTAAAGATAGATATCAACTCAAAATAATCAACTTCCATACAACCATAACCTTTAATTATGAATAAATATATACCTTTGCAATCAAAATTGATGTAAATCAAAGGCTCTATGCTTTCCTACCCACATGTAGTCCTCCTACTACTAAGCTAACAAATGATCCTACCTCTTGCGTGTGCTGAGACCAATTCGATAATGTTGGCAGTAATTTATGTGGAGACATATCTATTACAATCGATTTATGCATGTATGATAATAATGATACATCACATAAGTGAGGTTTTACACACAATTTTAGACGACTTTGGGGATGTTTAATATTTTCCAAATTCTGCTCAATTTTCTTACAACAGTTTGCAACAACGTCCATTCTTCTTTTCCATTTGAAAATTGGATTTGTAATTTAAAGTGAACCCTACTGTTTTCTTTTGATGTTTACAAATGATCGTCTTGTAAAAAAAGACTGTTTATTATGTATATATTCACAAAAACCTTATTAAAACAATATTTCTACAACATATTTAAGCGTATCTTTACTCCATCAAAAATTTCATATGGACCTATCCACAAAGGACTCCCAAGACATTGAAAACATTTTCTTTATATTTTTAGTAAAACCAGTTGGGTTGAAAAAATAAAAAATATCTAATAAAAAATCCCCAAGGAATTTTGGATTGGAAATTTAAGATAATCAAGAATTGGGAACTACACTAGTACAAAATAAGATGTTAATCTCTCCAAGTGGGGGGGAGATTTTAGTGTGAAATTAAGTGCAGGAAGTTTTACCCTTCAAATATTAGACAACGAAAAAAAGAACTAAACATATTTCAGACAACGAGAAAGAATCTAAATACTCATTAACATATACGACAACGAAAAATAATTTAAATACCCTTCATAAACATATGAGAAGATGAAAAATAATTTAAATACTCATCCGTGTATTTGAAGCCCACTAAACAAGTCGATTACATGGCATAGATACCATGGGCTTTGATAATAGAAGTGAGCTTCTAATTATAATCTAGGTGTTAGAGATTCAACTTGAATTGACACTAGACATCATCTCAATAGAAGCTTATTGTTATGTGCATGCTGCACACTTATTCTTAAAATCTAAACCCTACTCTACATATTTGAGTGGGCTGATGCCTTTTCTGCACACACAAAAAACATGTAATGATCAGTAAACTCGAAACAATGTCAATAGAAACTATTCAATGTTGTATGACGTATCTAATCATTGAGCTTCTTACCTAGTGGTATGGCTATCTTCCTCTTCTGGCTAGCATCAAGTTTATCGTTAAGTTTCTTCTCTTCATAAGGCAAAGTACACACAAATAGAAGGCAACTATCACTACAACAGTCCTTGTCTTTTGAGCATACCCCCCCAAACGGTAAACAAGAAGGAGCAGCTTTGTCTGCACAAATGTTGTCCACATTATATGTAGGTGCACATATAATCATCAAAATAGAAAGCTCAGCAAACTCCCTTAGCTAAGCTCAACCTTGATCATTACGGAGTTTCGTGTTGATATCCACATTATATATAGGTGCACATGTAGATAATAGAAAATTAAACAACTTAGCATACCGCACCTATAGCTTAGCTTAGTCTTTGTTGCAAGTAGGTGCCCACAAAGGCATGTCATGATTCATGTGCTTCCATATTGTACAACAGTAAAGATAGCATGTTATTAAATTCAAAAGCTATCGAAGAAGAAAGTATAAGTGGGCTTGAATTTGCAGCACACAACCGTACAACTACTAATTAGGATGGTTATATTTATATTACCTGGAATTGCTACCTTCTTTGTATCCACTATCATGGGAGCCTTGGGGCCGTACTTCTCCTCATAAGGCAAAGAGCATAGGAACAGAAGGCAACTGTCACTGCAGCAATCTCTATCCTTGGAGCAAACACCACCAATGGGCAGACAAGTAGGGGCTTTCTCTGCATTTCACACATAAGGAAAAGAAGGCGGCTTGGCTTTGAAGGTGCAAAATTATCTCACCACGGGCTTTGAATAAACACTTAACAAGTCCTAATAATACGGATGGACGCTTGTTCCTTGGACGTTATTACAAATGACGTCATCACCATTAGTATTGTTTATTATTATTATTTTTTGATGAAATAATACTTTAACAATACCGAATACATGTGGGAATGATGCGAACTAATATTATGACCCTTCAATACTATAAATGATCATAGTGTTGCTGTAATTCTTGCCCATGCCGATGGCTTTCATCTTTTTTTTCTAGCACTATCATGGTCATGGTGTAAGGACCACCACTATCATGGTCATGGTGTAAGGATTTACCTGCAATGGCTACCTTCTTGTTGTTGTCCATTATAATTGGAACCGCCTCGAGTTTGTAGTCCTCATTATTGTAAGGCAAAGTGCATAGGAATAGAAGGCAGCTGTCACTGCAGCAGTCTTTGTCCTTTGAACAAACTCCTCCGATGGGTAAACAAGAAGTAGGGCCTCCCTCTGATTGGAGTTTTCGTGTGTACATGCACATGACACAACCACACACACACACACAGAGAGCACAACATTGCTTGTAAGCACGCAAACTCTTGTGGAATAATAATATTGGGCTCCTATTAATCTACATCGATAATTCTAGGCACGATATAGACATGGCACAGTAAATGTGTCATGGTACTTGGAGGAAGCTATAGGAGCCTTCTGTGCACGGAGACAACACTGGTGTGTGTAGAAATATATTTCAACTCTACGAACCATAACAAATTTTGAAAACATTCGAAATGGTTTTATATGTCTTAATTTCTCACCTTGGACGAGGGCTAGCTTCGTACTAGCCATTGCCACCAATCCCTCTACTTCCTTTTTCTCGTAAGGCAAAACACACACAAATAGAAGGCAGCTCTCACTGCAACATTCGTTGTCCGATACGCACACAGTAGCGAGGGCTTTGCAAGGTGTTGGTGCCTTCTTCGTCATGTCTGCATGAATCAATAAAGATGTAGAGATTAATGAGCAATATGCACGCATGATCAGTTTGTTTAAGCTGTCAGTAGAATCGCATCACTATCCTGAAGATTGGGTAATTATCCTTGGACTGCTATTTCCTTGCTCATTTGCGCTGCGTTCCCCATGAGGCCCTCCATTTCCTTCTTCTCATATAAGGGCTGGCAGCAGCAAGACGCAGAGAAATAGAAGGCAACTGTCCCTCGCTGCAACACTCTTTGTCCGTTGTGCCAACGCTAGCAAGGGGCTTGCATGAATTAACCACAACTGGCCGGCCCTTGTGTGCATCACAAATTAATTCATGGGAGTAATGAGAAATGTGACTGAGCAAGGTTGGCCCTCTAGAGACGTACACAGTCGCGTGTTGTGTAGCGGCGGCGGACACAACAAGATTCAATGTAGAGACTAAAAATAAATAAAAATTTAGGACATTAAAGCATATGATGTTATTGAATTATGTTAACGGCGGCAAGTAATTACGACATCAAAGCATATGATGTGATTGAATTATGTTACCGGCGGCCAGTAATTACGACATTAAAGCATATGATGTTATTGAATTATGTTAACGGCGGCCAGTAATTACGACATCAAAGCATATGATGTGATTGAATTATGTTAACGGCGGCCAGTAATTACGACATCAAAGCATATGATGTGATTGAATTATGTTAACGGCGGCCAGTAATTACGACATTAAAGCATATGATGTTATTGAATTATGTTAACGGCGGCAAGTAATTACCGATCATGCCGCTGTTGGCGATAGAGTTGATCACGCGAGCGCCATCCGTTAAGACTATGTTAACGTAAGCCGCGAGCAACACATGAGCACGCAACACATGAGCTGGCGGACGAGATATATAAGCTCTCTTCTATACATGTAGACTGCAATGCAGCTGCACTGATCAGATGATCAGAAAGAGTGTATCATGTAGACTGCAATGCATTCAGAGCTCAGCGGCCACTTCCTTATATAGCCACCACCACCAGAACCAGATAATTAACTCCTCATCCTACAGTACTACATTAATAACGAGTCTCCATGTCATCGAGGACCACGCTCCATCCGACTAGTACTAGTCGGATAGATAGGCCGCTGAATCAATCCAATTTTTGCAACAGCCAGCCAATTCAACTTAGTATATTTCTAAATTCTTTTCCCTGCGCAACCTTTTTCAAGGATTGGAATCTGCATACTTGGTTCTTTAATTCCTTGTCAAAAGCTGTAGCTGCCTCCTCTGCCTCATTCATCGTCTCTCTCTCTCTCTCTCTCTCTCTCTCTATTAGACCAAAAGAAGCTTTCGGTCGGTTCGTACTCCTCGGCAGCCGGGCGGTCCTCCACCACGCGCAGCGCAGCGCACCGCGCTTAAAGAGAAGAGCATTACCCACGACGTGGATTCAAGCGCCAAAACGTTTCGTGTCTGACTCTCACCCCGTGACCGCAAAAGCTTTATTTAGACCAGTGTTCACAACAGCAGAAAACATGTCATTACTTGAAAGTACACTTGTGGAGACAAGGGAGAAGTTTCTTGACAAAAATGTGGACGTGCACAAAGTATTTATAAAAAAAACTCCATGTTTTATGGTAAATGATCGATAGAGACTCCCAGGTTAAGTGTGCATGTTGAAGAACATAATTGGGATGGATGACCTAAAACAATATTAAATAACTCCGGAAAAATTAATTTCCATAATGTGCACCTGTTGGGAGAAATTATAGTCTTTTTCCATTAAAAAGCAAAGAGAAATAGGCAAAATAAAGCACATCCTCCTTTACAAAGGTTGTCAGAATGGCTTAGTCATGGCTTTGGGCCAATTTGTACCAACTCCTAAGCTCACATCAGAGGAGGGGAGTTGTACCAACTCCCAAACTCATCAATTGCGTGAGCATCATCTCATGAACCTTAATCGTGTTCATAAGCACAGTAACTTGAAACAAAAATAATGAAACTTTGGGAGTACATAAAACTCTAGTACTCCTCGATAGTACTCATGATCATTCAATAAGCATTTGTACTAAATAAACTACTCTTTGCAAAAATGTTTTAGTTCATTGAACCTTAATCATGTTCAAAAACACAGTAACTTGAAACATAAATAATGAAACTTTAGGAGTACATAATACTCTAGTACTCATCGATAGTCATGATTCAATAAGCATTTGTACTAAATAAACTACTCTTTGCAAAAATGTTTTAGTTGAGATGATTCAAATAGCATTTGTACTAAATAAACTACTCATTGTTAAATCTTTTAGACCTTTGTATCCTAGCTCTCCATCCAAACATATAGATTTCATACGTTTTATCCTACCTATGGGTGCAACATCCCTTAGAAGTCTTATTTGTGACGTATTAAGGTAACTGATTACCAGCACTATGACTTAGCCCAAAGGATGTAATCTTAGAAAAACATATCTGACTTTATACACCATCCATGCATTTATGTGTACATTTCACATCCCTCTTCTACTTTATATATAACTAACCATTGTTGTGTTGGGGGAAATTATGGTCTTTTTCTATTAAAAATCAAGAGAAATAGGCAAAAAAAAAACTACATTCTCATTCACAAAGTATGGAAAATTTGCATTTACAAAGGTTTTGAGAGTAAATATAATCATGACTTTGAGGCAATTATTGCACCAACTCCCAAGCTTACATTTGGGGGGGAGTTGTACAACTCCCAAAGTCAATTCATAGAGCATCATCTCGTGAACCTTAGTGGTGTTCGTAAACACCATAACTTTCACATTCGCTATATTTATTTTTTCGTGCGATTTTTCTTTTTGTGAGATTTTTTATTTCAAAATATCCAAAGCTATACACAAAAACCTATACTTATTTAAGTGAGCTGCCATTATTTTATGAACCTTAGAGTGTTCATAAACACGGTTGGGGCATTCCGACATCATGCACCAAGAGCTCTAGGTGCATGCCGGTAGCTTCCAATGCATGTCGATAACTACTACTGACATGCACTAGGAGGTACCGGCATGCACCCAGAGCACCCACAATGCATGCCGTGTGCTACCTAAGTATGTCAGTAGCTACCGGCATGCATTGGGTGCTCCGGGTGCATGCCGATGGTGGCTTCCAATGCATGTCAACATGCCACACCATTTGGTGACATCAGGTAGAGTGTGGAAGGAGGCAAGACTTCATATGGAAGGCATGGCTGAGACTCATCTTCACCAACTAATTAATGAGGTGCCTTCACCATTGCCACATGAGGAGGAAGAGGACGGTCTTAACCCATTTGTCTTCAAATCCACATCATGGTCTACTTGGCCTACTATATTGCTGAATTAGAAAGCAAAGGCTGCGAGAAGAGAAGGGGCGAAGAAGCACAGACTTCTAAAAAGAGACGGCCCTCAGACACATGAGGAGTTTAATCCAAGATGCTAAGCAAGCGGGGGTCGTACAACCGCTCTCTGGAATGATATCGCACATTTTATGAACCCATTGGATGAGAGTGTGGAGAAAAAAGTCTAATGCAGCTCATAGATAGGGTAGTCAGCACACACATGAGAAGCCCCTCATCCAGACTCCCCAAGTTATATGGGAAAGTCGTGGAATCTCATGACTCTCGCGGACCTGGGTGAGGAGGTAGCAACTCACACACAGAGCAAGACTGCTAGTGCCCCTCAGCAACGAAGTCTCCTGGCAAAATGAGAAACGACAAGACCCATTCTAGAACCAACATGCAGACCACCTTATGGGTGGAAGTGGAGTCAAGGGGGAAGAAGGAGGTCAAGAGAGCGTGAGTAGATAAAGTTTGAGAATGCAACCAACCTCCCAAAGCTAACTGAGCCGCACCTCTTTGCTATGGGGATAAACATTAAGGTAATGGAAAGAGCCAAGAAGAAGTACCCTTACACCAAACCCATTGACGTACAGTTCCGAAGGGTGGATGAAAGGATGTGTATTTGTTGTGAGCAACAATTTTCTTGTAAAAACCTTATAACTGAATCTTGCCAATGGGTAGTACCCGTTGGCAAGATGTACACCAAACCCATTGACGTATAGTTCTGAAGGGCGGATGAAAGGATGTGTATTTGTTGTGAGCAACAATTTTCTTGTAACAACCTTATAACTGAATCTTGCCAACAGGTAGTACCCAAGCAGATGTAAAAGGGAAAAAGAAACATTATCCAGAGAGGAGAGAGAGAGAGAGAGAGAGAGAGAGAGAGAGAGAGAGAGAGAGAGAGAGGAGCAGCAAGTGTCAACTGCAGACTAGTGCATTGTAATTTGGGCTAAATCTTGACCCTGATATACACTGATTATTGTTGTAGTTCTTCATACTCTATAATTCTCTCTGGTTTCTATGTTGTATGAATGCTTTCGGTTTAAACATGTCTTCTAACTGGAATCTGGACATGACTCTTATCTGGAAACAGATCAGGAGCTACATCCAGGATCTCATTAGATGCAGGTACTAACCTATGTGCTATCGCAACTAACTCCCTTAGCATGGGTAGATCGGTGTAGCATCCCTTAGAAGTCTCATTTGCGACGTATTAAGTTAAGGTACTTGATTACCACCACTATGACTTAGTCCAAAGGATGTAATCTTAGACAAACATATATGACTCACCACCCATGCATTTATGTGTGCATTTCACATCCCTCTTCTACTTTATATATAATTAACCATTGTTGTGTTGGGGGAAATTATGGTCTTTTTCTATTAAAAATCAAGAGAAATAGGCAAAAAAAATGACATTCTCATTCACAAAGTATGGAAAATTTACATTTACAAAGGTTTTGAGAGTAAATATAATCATGACTTTGAGGCAATTATTGCACCAACTCCCAAGCTTACATTTGGGGGGGAGCTGTACAACTCCCAAAGTCAATTCATAGAGCATCATCTCGTGAACCTTAGTGGTGTTCATAAACACCATAACTTTCACATTCGCTATATTTATTTTTTTGTGTGATTTTTTTTTTGTGAGATTTTTTATTTCGAAATATCCAAAGCTATACACAAAAACCTATACTTATTTAAGTAAGCTGCCATTATTGCACAAAATAAGGTCGATTCTCACCAAGAAGCCTCTTCCCCCCAAACATCCATGCTCACAATTCTTATTCTCACACAGATGCCGAAGGGAAGGAGAATGCTCCCACCTAGAATGCAACCACCCACAAGTGTTAATGTCTGGAGGTGGGGTATTGGAGACTCAGAAGTGGAAAAGGTACAAGGCTTTCCTGCAAATGATCTAGCAAAGTATGAAGAAGCCGTACAGGTTGAGTGGAGACCGATACCAGTTGTAGAAAAGAAGATTCTAGGGCGAGCCCCACTCAAACTAGTAATAAATTTATTTGATCAAAAGATGTCTCAAACCGACAACAAAGTTATGGGTTGCTCAAAAGAGCAAGTTGAAAAACTAAAAAGAATGCAAAAATGCACCATTTACTCAGATGACATATACATCTTGGACCATACTCCCCCAAAGATGTTCATAAGATTCAAGGAGAAATTTGTCAGGGCAACGGGTTCAGAGGAGCAGAAGCTCAAGCAGCAAGCATGTCAAGTGTTGCGCCTAGAACCTCACTCGTGGGCAGAAGGCACTGACAACCCACTCCCCATGTCATGAGCATCACCTCGGTATCACATTGTGGAGGTGGCAAATTGTAACTACTAGAGAGCAGTTGTTAAGAACAAGAAGACTCAGCATAAAAGGGAAGTTGGTTTCTAGAGATAGTGATGAGGGTTAACACTGTGTTAGGCAGGAGAAGAGATGAATACTTAGTTTGAGAAGGAATGTATGAAGGTAGTAGTAGTGATTGTAAGCTCTCAACAAATAGTTGACAATTGTGTCATGATACTTGTTATAATGATAATACTAAGGGAACGTTAGTCTGTACTAGTCTATAATGCTTCGAGAATATAACTAAGAGCAAGCTTGCCATCTCATTGTTATTCTCGGTTGTTCTCTACATTGTGTGGATTGAGTCCTTATTAGTATCTCTATTCTACTGAATATGTTATCTTTGGTAACACCATCAACTCCTTTATGATAAAGTATGTCACCAATCACATACCTCATGGCTCTCTTGAAAATTTCCCTCCTCTTTGAAGAATCCAATCCTTTTCTTGCAAAACCTATAAGGACATGCTCTTTCTCAAAGAGATATTCTCTGCCGCCTTGATATAATGGTTTTTGGACTATCATAGCATGTACATTTTTGATGATGAAGACCTGCTCTACTAACTCATGTGCTCTTATGTGGTCTTCCCTAGATACATACCAAATCTAAACGGCTTGAAACAAATTAAAAATGGGTTTGGGTTTAACCTGAACCTCCTTTTAGGTTAGCATGTCTGCCATGTGAGCCCTCACACTATTTGTCTTTATGAGACTCATGTAATGTCATAATCCATTTTTGTACGTTTCGGTTGTCACCTTCAACCCAAAAAGAGCATATCTACCCTTGTATCTCTCCAAGTAATCACCTTTGATGCATAACTAACTGTACCTAGCACCCTTTTGACCCTATCTGACACCAGATCCTCTCAACCGAAGGTGATTGATTCAGCAATGAGTTAGCTCTAATTCCTAGGACAATAATACACCCATAATTGTTCTTTCTCAAACAAACATGAACAAAATAACAAAAATAAAACTCTATATCATAAAATCACATCAATCCCAACAATAGATTCAAGATCTGAACTCTTAGCCTTCTTCATGAAAACAAAACCGGACCTTGACTCAACATCCTTGACACATGGGCTCAAACGTAAGAATAGAAAACACCAAAAACCTAAAGGATCCTCCCTAGGTAGATCTTATCAACAACTCATCAAGGCAACAGACTTAGAACACCATTGAATTCACTGTCACAAACATTATGTCTTTCTCAAAGACGTACAAACCAGCTTTCAAATTAAATTGATTTGTATCTATAGAGAAAGCTTTGTGTTCTTCCCTAATGGCACTGAAATAGGCTTAATGCCTATCATACCATACTTGGACAGCATGTCTGCCATATTGGCTTTGCAAGAACAAAATGCCATGAGGTGAGCTCACCACATCTATACCCATGAAATACCACAGCTCACCCAAATCCTTCATCTCAAACTTTTTATTCAAAAGCCTCCTGACATCATGTATGTCAAAATCACTATCACCAATAATAATCAAGTCATCCACGTAAATGACTAATAGCATGATCCCTCTATTTGTCTTTTTCAGATAAAGTGAAAAATCTACATTGGATATTTGAAATCCAATGGTAACAAGATACTCCCTGATCTTGTTTGACCATGCTGTGGGTGCCTGTGTTAAGCCATATAAGTCTTTGTCTAACTTGCACACAAAATTTGATTGTGCATCACTCTCATGACCTATTGGGGCTACATCATGTAAACATCTTCTTGCAAATAACAATGCAAGAAAACATTCTTTACATCCATCTGATGTAAATACCAACCCTTTGCTACAACCATAGCAATGATAGCTCTCACAGTTGCCATTCTTGTAGCCGAGATGAATGTATGTTAATAGTTAATGCCACAAGTCTATGCATAGCCTTTGGCTACCAATCTTTCCTTATACCTACTCATTGAACCATCAGCATTATGCAGGAATTTATACACCCACTTACATCCAATTGCCTTCTTTTCCCTAGGCAAAGGCACTAACTCCCATGTTGCATTTTTATCCAATGCTGCCATCTTCTCGTGCATGGCATCTTCCCATTTCTTATTTCCAAGTGCCTTCTCAAAACAAGTGGGCTCCAATTCTTGTATTGGTTTGACCATGTAAGCATAATGATGGGCTGTATATCCATCATATCTCAACCTATCAACAGGGTACCTAACCCTCGTAGACCTGCATACACCTGGATCACTCTCAAAATAGTCGTCGTTCTCCTTACACGAGGAGTAACCACAAATGAAATGCCAAGCTCCTCATCAAGGATTTGTTTAGAGCTGCTAGAGTCACCATCCACATATGAGTGACCTACTGAGACAGATCCACATATGAGTGACCTAATGACAGATCAGGCACAAAAGGTTGTTCTACCTTTTCCTTCTCTTTACATGTTACATGTGTACCTACATTTGTCCTCAACCTTCCTACCATGGACTAACATTGGATCCACTGCTAGAGGACTCTCTAGGTCCACTAAGCACCTATGATTGTTGCTCTACATGTGGTGCAAAATCAACACTTCTTACATCTCCATATTTTGTTGCCTTCACTCTTGGTGCATACCAGCTACTCATCTCATCAAAAACATCTCTATTTACTCACATCTCACAAGTGGTAGGGTTATAACATCTATAAGCATAACCAATAAAGAAGCATTTCTCTTCCTTTGGATCCAACTTTTTTCTCACTTCATTAGGAACATGCACATATGCAATACACCTAAACACTTTCAAGGGAGACACATCCGGTATTGTGCCTCTAAACTTCTATTCAGGTGTCATACCATGAACAGTCATAGTCGTTGTCTTGTTCATAATATACACAGCAGTTGCAGTGGTTGTTCTCTGCTCATAATGTACATAGCAGTTGCTATGGGTGTTGCCCAAAAATAATGTGGCATATTCTTTTCAGTCATTAAGGTACGTGCAACTTTTGCAATGTACCTTTTTTTCCTTTTTGCAACACCATTATGTTGCAGAGTGTACCTACATGTAAGCTATCTCTAGATTCCCTGCTTCCTCTTACAACAAATCATTGAACTCATTGGAAAAATTTTCTCCCCCACCATCTAATCTTAGGCATTTTATTTGCATGCCTTTTTCCTTCTCGACCAAGGCTTTAAATCTCTGAAAGTGAGCAAACACCTCACTTTTCTCCTTCATGAAGTAAACCCACAGTTTCCTAGTGTGGTCCATCAATGAATTTAACATAATACCTCCAACCTGCAATTGTTAGAGTCTTGCTCGGCCCCCATACATTTGAATGTATGACATGTAATGGCGCTCCATTGACATGCTTTTCATGTGGGAAAGGGTGTTTTTCTTGATTACCAAGTTGGCATGCTTCACATACTTTGTGCATACCATCAACCTTAAACTTTGGCAAACCTGCAACAATATTTTGGGTATGTATATACACTTCACTCAGCACTGTACATTCACATGACCAATGCTTTACTTCAGGCATGTTCACATCCAATGTAAACATCCTACCATTTTTGTTACCCTTTGCAACCAAGCGACATTGATTTTTGAAGTTTTCCACAAAACATCCCTGAGGATTAAATCTCACTTAGCGCAAAGCCTTCTCAACAATGTGCCCAATAGAAACCAAGTTCTTTGTAATATTTGGAACATGAAGTACATCTCGCAAGTACTTCATTTTGCCATTCTCCATAGACAATGGAACTTTACCAACATGCACAATGGTATGCGTAGTATCATTACCTGTTTCTACATAACCTAGTTTTTCCATTTTTGCATGTCTCTAAACCACTCAGCATGACTAGCATTAGGAAAATTCTGGACTCAAAAGAGGGCTGTTTCAACAATAATATAATAATAGACACATAGATTGAGTGACATGTAATCTACGAACGAGATTCACCGGTGGTGGGACCTCTGTACAAACCCACCCAAAACGTGGAGAAACTCTTATCTTCATGAAATATTAAAAAAAACCATCACCTTGTCTTAAAATATTTAAAACCGTTTTTTTGTCAGAAACTAATACAATAAAAGAATGTTTTCCACATTCCTGTGTTAGACGTGGAGCACTAAAAAATTCTTTCCACCACCCCTAGAACTAATGAAGCTTGAATGCTTGGAATAGATAGATACACATTCTCCTGGTTATTCCCTTAACTTGGTTCCACTTTTGAATCTCGAAACATCTTTGGCGCCCAAAAGAACACACCGTCCCTCATTTCTTCTTCCCTCCTTGATCCACAAAAGCGGTTAGCCCAGTCATCCACTTTCTGCTACTTCTTCTTTCTCATACGTCTGTTAATCTATCATGGCACCCGAAAGTGGACTGAAACGATCAAGGAGCAGTATCTCATCTGTTGTGTTGTATAACATAAAAGACAAGAACGAAGAATGGATTCCCCAAGTATACAGGAAGTACTCTTGGGTCACTATGCAGCCTGGAAAACAAGGCCACTACCGAGTGAAGGGAAAGGCATCTGAAGACTTGGCCAAACATTGGAAAGGAAGGATCCTTGACTTTAAGATGGCACCAGGAGGGAAAACTATCAAAGAAGTGTTGATCCAGCATGTATTCATGCGAAAAGAGATCAACGTGGGACCATTGGAAGGACTTCCAAGACACAGACCACATTGTAAGTGCTTGTGTTTTGTATTTCAATGTTGCAAATAAGGTGATTGATATACATTTTTCTGCCTTGCACAGATTTGTACCCATCCAATCTTCAGGAGTGGGAGCCTGCACAATGCTTGATGGGATTCTTGAATGTCGTACATGGTGAGGTGGGGGAACTTCAATATGAAGGTCGTGCACCAAGTGATCTCGCAAGAAGTAGAACATATTTCTATGACTCATTTTATACCTTGCCCACTCAATCGAGTCGGCATGGAAAGTTGGAACGTATTCCGTTGCCCGCACTTGATAGTCCTGAGTGGCCATTGCTTGACACAGAAGTGATGGAGTCATACAGGACCAAAATGTTTAATGATATTAAATGTGCTATGAAGCCTAGCATTGGTTCAAGAAATGTGCACTTAAGTTTGTTTGTTCCAATTGCATGCTTTATTCATTTATTTTCTGATTGTAAACAATTGAGAAAAACTAGAACAACTTTTGTGTGCAAAGATGTAGATGAAGCCTGGCTTGATCATTTGTTTGACAAAGGTTGGAGAGTGAAATCATCAAAGGGAGATGATTTGATCGAATGTCGATTGAACACCTCCGACATTGCATTTCGGTGAGTGTTATAACATTATAATGTATTTTTGTGAAACAGTTACAACGCTTATTTGATTATACTCGAAAAATTATCCTAATGATATTTTGGAATCAGATACTATATTGCCAGGCAACATCTGTGCATGTCATTTACTTATAGAAGGTGGCGATGGATCAACAACAACTGGGAAAGCATGGACCAAGATACAAGAGATGGTAGCCACTCTTGCTTGATCGATATAGTTATGATTCGACAGGGTCACCCATCTTTGACATTGGAAGTGGAAGAGAATTGGACTCTCGAATATGTTAGGAAGGAATTAGAAGTAGCTATTCAGAATCCTCCAGATCAATTTTGCTTCAAGCTCGATGGTCGGAAGCTAAGTAAAAGAAGAGAACATCAGATCATTTGTAAAGATGTTGCAGCCCCACATGAATTGGAGGCACTAGAAGATATATGATGTGACCATGTATACGGTGACAATGTATTTTCCATATGCAATAAACTTATCTATTCAGAACATTGCTTTTGTAATGCTTTATTGTTTAAAACAATGTAATGAAGGCAAGAATTCCCCAATTGAATTTTTATGTACACAAAAAAGGCTTAAAGTAAGAAAGCAAGCAGTGAAGGAACACAGTAGCAAATTTGATCCTCTGATTTTCAAATGAAAAGTGTATTTACAATTGATGTTCTCTCTCCAATACATGTATAGCTGCATATTTACAAACGTACATTTGTTGAAAGAAGGACAAAACTATTTATTACTGGAACCCATAGGTATCGGCTTCAGGATGGAGCCATGGCTCTTCTCCCAAGTATGGAGCCCATGTAAGAGGCTCAGGGGGGCCTATCCCCCCTCGTGGATTCGGCGGGATGAAGTCCACTGGCCCGTCTGGAGGCATAACTTTAGCGACCTCGATCAATTTCGCAATCGTTTCCTCCCTAAACGTTTGGACGTCTAGGTCCACGTAGCGAGACATTGATGGAAACTGCCATCACAATTCATCAAGGCATAAATAAGATCAACATGATAATATATAAGAAGATAAACAAGAGCACGCATGCGTATGGGAGCTGAAAATGCTTACATCCTCTGAAGGGAGCTGAAAAATGCTTCGTAGCAGCAACATTGCATTAAGTGCAACCCTCCACCCACAGCTGTAGCCATCTTCTTGTTTGGGGACACTAACCCTTCGGATGGTCGATCGATCCAGGGTGTCTATGTCCATGCTGAGGCTCTCGTAAGCTGCCATTAGTTTCCTGACACCACTGTAAACAGAGACCAATCATTATCCTGATCAATCCGGACTTCTAACTCAAACAATAATATGTCTCTTAATGATTTTTACTTACAACAAAACATTTCCATGGACACCAGATGTCGAATTTGCAAGGTAAATGACATTTTCTTGCACGTCGACTAGTAGAAGACTCCAATGGGAACTGCACAATAGATTTCTATTAGTTTCAATCCAAAGGAAGCACTATATAACTCGTGTACGGTGATTCCTATAAACATCATGCAAGAGAGAGAGAGAGAGAGAGAGAGAGAGAGAGAGAGAGAGAGAGAGAGAGAGAGAGAGAGAGAGAGAGACAAACTCACTTTTCATGATATGCCAAAAAAAATACTCGGGCATCGTCGAGCTGGACCTCCCGAAACCAGTTCAGCACATCGAGGTACGGAACTGACTCTACTAGCAACAGTGTTGAGACCAGTGAATCAATCTGGAACACTCGTTGCTGTACATCCTCGGGCAATAGCGAAATAACAAAACTTCACAAGGAAACATATCAAGAGTGAGGCATCAACTTTAAGAGCCAAGAATGAAAAATTGTGGGAGGACAGAGAAAAGAGTATACCTTAAAACACATCTGAGCACTTTGTCGTTGACTTCAATTTTGGGATCAAACAAAATGTTGATTTCTTCAGCATGAATCGAGAAATAACATCTATGCCCTCTAATATTAAAGGGTACATAGAACTCCGGCAACAAAAATTGCAAGGCCTCCCGATTCATGGCGTGGAGTGCGCAAACATTTTCCCTTTTTGTTTGCAATGCAAGCATTGCAGCTTGATGTTTCCTTTGAGCGCTTGTCATTAAATTTGCCCGAGTCTGATGGTCATGATCTGGATCTCCCTCGGTCACCTCTTCAATTCTCACTTTTTGTACAGGACGGACATCCAAAATTTGTAACATTCGCTCATCAGTAAACGTAACTGGTCTAAGTAACTTATCGTATCTGAAACGAAGGGCTACTAGGCTGAAAAAATCTTTGTTCATTACTGTCACCCTGTGTGCATGGGCAGCCAAGAACGTAACTATCCAAAAAAAATTCGATCATCCAATCTTCTGTGGCCTCCTGCAAGCAAAACAGGGCCGATGCCTTCCACCTAAACAAAATTCCATTCTGCTCACAAATTCTCCTGGCAAGCCTCTGGAAAGGCAATCTGGGAATAGCAGCTGTCGGGTGCTTCATAAACTTTTTGATTTCTCGCAGGGCTGCCGAATGCTCTGCGAAACGCCTTAGTCTAGGCTGCGTTTTGGACAATCGGGAAGGACTGCTTGATTTCCTGGATCTTGAGGCTTTCAGAACGCCCATCTTCTTCCCAGTAGATGAGGGAGCTGCATTGTCAATGGGTCTAGCTGTATGCCTTACACGAGCCATCTGAAAAAGCAAGAAAAAGCATAAAACTTTGCTATTCAGTAGTACACGATTAACAATTCACCATAAAGCGAGAGAGGGTGGCCAAGAAAGCAATATGCACTTCCTCGCGTTATGGTGAATCCATTCACCATAACGCGAGATGAAGGCCCACAGAAACACAATAATCCTTCTCGCATTATGGTGAATTCATTGACACCAATAAGAGGTGGATTATCGTGCATCCTTTGAGCTTTGATCTTGCGTTATAGTGATTTGATTCACTATAACGCAAGACTAAGAGTCAGTCAAAGCAAAACAATCCTCCTCGCGTTATAGTGAATCGATCTACTACAACGGGAGGAGGGTTCTCCCGAATCTCTTACCATTCCGTCTTGCATTTTGGTGATTTGATTCACCATAATATTTAGAGCAGTATTGAGATTCTAATGACTCGTCGTCTACTTTACGGTGAATCGAATCACCATGACAGAGGGCAAACAATCGAAGAGAAAACAATGGCAGAGGGCAAACAGTCGAAGGAAAAACAAAACAATGAAGTATTATACAAGAAACTCACAAAACAATCAAGTAATACACTTTCATCACATTCTATGAGTGGGAATGGATGGAGACTGTCGTGTAGGAGGTGAATTAATTGACACCAATAAGAGGTGGATTATCGTGAATCCTTTGCCCCTTGGTCTTGCGTTATGGTGAATCTATTCACCATAACGCGAGTCTAAGGGCAAGTCAAAGCAAAACAATCCTCCTCGCGTTATAGTGAATCGATTTTCTACAACGGGAGGAGGATTATCGCGAATCTCTTACGTTTGCCTTCTGCCATGGTGATTCGATTCACCATAAGACATGGAGCTTATTGAGATTCTAATGGCCCGTCGTGTGCTTTAAGGTGAATCGAATCACCACGGCAGAAGGCAAACAGTCGAAGAAAAAACAATGGCACAGGGCAAACAGTCGAAGAAAAAACAAAACAAACAAGCAATATACAAGAAACTTACAAAACAATCAAGTAGTATACAAAAACTTACATTTCTTGCGTGCGAATGGATGGAGACTGTCGTGCAGGAGGTGGAAAATCGGTTCAGTACTGTGGCGGTAGTCGGAAGTCACCTGGAGGCAAGCAGGAGGAAGGACAAGGCAAAATCGATACGAGGACGAAAGGGTGGCGTGATTAACGGCATTGATTAGTCTTTAGAGCGAACACACGTGCTGGCAGGCTGCCAGGGCGACTAGGCAGCGCTTATGTGTCGCATAGCATTAAAAAGGGCTTTGATTAAACTTTATAGCTTGTACACGTGCTAGGTACACGGCGGGCTGCCACGTGGCATTCATGGAATGGCGGGTGAAAACGCGACGCTGACGTGTCGCGTAGCATTAAAAACGGATTTTCTAGGATACTCATCTCATTTATTGCCTCTCTTGGAGTTCGTATTCTCTTTTATCTCCCCACCAACGGCCTTCATCTCCATCAACGACTGACTATCTCCTCCAACCCTCCTTCATCAATCATCCTCCTGTATCCAACGTCAAAGACAAACCTCCAACCTCCTTCATCTCCATCTCCTGCGACGATTGTATACAATTCGTTTTCCTGGTATTTTTATCTCTTTTTTGCTTCCTTCTTCTTTTGTTATTTTGTTGTTTTGGTTTCAGTCGTGGAGAACTTCTTGCTTTGTCTTTTCATCGCGTTAAGGTGAATTGAAAACCTACGACTCCTCGCCTTATGGTGAATTGACTGCGAAGAAGAGTATTTTAATTCGTTTGACACCTCCTCTCTCAGTATGGGTACTGGAGAACTATCTTTATTTGTAATTCACCATAACGTAAGAGGCGTTGCCAAAGGATGATAAAGTTGTCATGTTGCGGTGAATCAATTCACCATAACGCGAGCGAAGGTCCCATAGGAAGCACAATATTCCTCCTCGCATTATGGTGAATCGATTCACCATAACGCGAGAAGAGGTCCTTGACTTAGCTGCAATTTTATTTACGTTAGGGAAAATAGATTCACTACAACGCGAGGAGGAATACCTGGATTCCTCTGGCATCTCCTCTCGCGTTATGTTGAATCCATTCACACCACACAGAGATTTGTTGTTTAAGATGGACTGTTTCTTGATTCATTGCTTGAACTAATATTTTCCTTGTCTTATCTACACCCTTGAATTCAGCCATGGCGCAAGTTCAGGTCGAGTTTGATGTGGACGAAGAGATTAAAGAAACACCTGCAACTCTATTATATGACTTCCTCTACAAATGTCGACATCATGATTTGCACCCTGCAATTTCGTTGATGTTCAATTGCGATTTTTCTCTGGAGGATACATTTTCTAGCCATCATGGATACTTTGAAGAGGCAAAGCAAGAGTTTGACGAGCTCACAAATGAAGAACCAATGATGATTGATGGGAAAAATCACATTCATTTTAATCTCAAGGTGTCGCCGGAGAAGAAGCAGAGGTTAAACAGGGATTGGCACAAGGTGCCATGTGATAAGAAGAGAGCTTTGCTATGCCCTTTTCACAAAAGAAAATGTTGCTTGATGGAATACTCTTATGCCTTCTTATGTTTCTTGCACATGAACGTGTAATTAACAGATGAAGAATGTATAGAGCCGCATGCAACAAATGAAAGTGAAGACACGATTCCTCGTCAGGCTAGTCCCACCGTTGAGGATGTTGCTGAAGAGGAGGACACTCCTCATGTGTTTGAGGAGTTCAATGTTGAAGAAGAGAAGAAGCTCAGTTCGGCGGTTGATATTGAGGCAGTTAGAGAACAAAACAGTGATATAGGTCAGCTTGTGATTGAATCAGATGACTCCTCCCCCATTCCAACGCCATTACTCCCCTCCTACCAAGTAGGAGATTCAGAGTATATATTGCTGACAGACATACAACATGTATTTAACTTAAGGGAGGACCATTGCATAGCTTTCATAGCCCAAAATCTGGAGGTCGATGACAATTTTGTAGATGATGATGGGATAGACAAGTACTTATTAGTGGATAGCCATGTGAAAGACACCGAGCAACACTGAAGATGATCTATGCTGATGCCCTTAGATATGAAGGAAAAGATGCCACAGAGGAAGAGCTACAAGAAGCAAGGGACAGACTAAATATCACCAACATGGGAGGGTTTAGGGATGTGCCAAATAAGTCAGTGGAAACCGTTCCTAGTTCGAGCACTAATTTATGGCAAGACGCCTTGCTTGAAGCAAATGAGAACCAAGAGGTTAGTTTTTTTTTGTTGTGGATTTGGCTTTATCAACTTTGTCCTGAAATGTTTAGTGATGTTGTTTCTGGCTAATGCTCCTTTATTTTTTCAGTTGGAAATATATGAAGACACATTCCTCAAACGTGCTTCAGGCAAGCGTATGGCGGGATTGGGCCACGATTCGACACTAGGAACATATATACATCGCCTAAAATTCCCTCAAATTGTGATATTTCATGCTAGCTTCTCCAAGGACAATGCAAGTTTTCCTCTGATGGCGATAAAGACTCTATCCAGGTATTTAGGTGGCTATCATTTAAGGCTGAATGCAAACAAGGCAATACTTCTGGAGTGGCAAGCAGCTGTTCGAATTTTTGGAGAGGGACCTGGAGTATATTCGTTAAGATGTAAATATTATTTAACATATGCTGCTTATTACGGGTTGGCATGTGGAATCACAGATCCTAATCTGTTGAGTGATTGCGGGAAGAAGCATCTTCTTAGAACAGCAAGGCCAAAGGTCCCTGTTGTGCCATTGATAGAGGATGAAGAAGATGATGCAGAAACGTCATCAAAAAAGGCTCGGCTGGGGGAAGTCTCTGCTCCAGATTAACAAATTTAGATTGTTCCAGTTGCTAAGAAGTTTCGTCATATTTCTCAATACTCTTCTTGTTTACCATTACAAACTATGAAATGTATATATATTGGAAACATTTATATGGGACATAGATGAAAGCTCTTGTTCTTTTAAAATCTTTCACAGTTACATCATTGTTTTACAATGTATATTTCAATGATCAATTTTCTTCCACACTCTGCCCTGTCTTTGTCGTTGTCTTAGCCATTCAACATGATTCTGCTTTCCCTGTGAGGAGACATATATTGAACGTCTCCGTTCAGCCTGAACCTTTCTTATTGCACATGACACAGCTGATTCAGCATGTTTGATCTTCACACGAGCCCTCACTTGAATCCGCCTATACCACCACTGACATAGTTGCTTCATGGGATTACTTTTCTTTATTCCTCCTCCATGTTGAGTGGCCCTTTTGATAGGCACAACGTGCTTGCCAATGAGATCTTTCCATGCCTTGGGTAGACCAAATCCCAAGGCTTCCAAACTCTTCCGCAAAAAAGGTTCCATGTGCATGCAAAATGTGCTACAAATGCTCAACAACAACAAGACATTTAGTATCGTACAATATTTTTTGAACAACAAAAAAAACTCAAAGCTGTAGGTTTTCAAGTAATAACCATGTATTGTGTCAAGTTTGTCGCACCCCATGCCTTTTCATAGCTAGTGTAGAACTCTGTCACAACTGCCTCAAATTTCTCAACATCCCCATCTTCAAACCTTGCTTTTTGCAACAAAGGTGCTAGGCGATCAAGTGCCAACCACGCTTTGGCCTTTGCCACCCTTGCTTGTCCTGAAGAGCCTCGATCAGGTACAGCTGCATGAAGCTTCCTCCACACCTCAAAATCTGTACCCAGATGACCTCTCTGGGTATGATTAGATAAGAACTTTCTGGCTTTTGCACCTCCAAAACATGGTTTGCTAGGAACATCCAGTCTTCCCTGATCTTCTCAAGTCCTTCTCAATCTTCACTTGACCACAATGTAAACCTGCATCTGAAAGCACTTGCTCTATTTTTTTAATAGTTCTTTCACTCTCTACTGCTGGTTTCATATTCCATGAAAATTCGATGTACATGTAGACTAGTTTCTCAATTATTCTAACCAACGCATGCAAAACACAAATATGAACTCTGATCAAAGGGATAGGAAGAATTGGATCCCAATTAGGATCCACTCCTGGAGCATCACGATTTGGGGGTTCATGCCTATTACTGGTTGCATTTAGGCATTTCCATTCTCTCTCTTTTCCTCCTTTGGAGACACCTCGTTCGGTCATACAATACAGGCAAGGATACTTGGCCATTGCTCCTTGGGAAATACCAAACATGCATTTCAAGGTTTTAAGATCTGCAGAGCCAGGTGCCATTCAACCTCATATTCACCATATCCTTCTACATAAAGCTTTTCGCCATTCGACTGCTGCTGGATAGTGGAAGGAAGCTCAGTCTGGTTGAAGTACCACTTTAGAAATTTATGGGTCTCTGTTGGAACCTGTTAACAACAACTGTTAGATTGTCTACAACATCATAACAAGAGGATAGCAACATAATATTCTTTTTTTAAAAATGGATAGCACGTCACCTCAAATGCAGCCAGCCACCAAATCTCATTTTCGGATTGTACACTAAAGTGCTTCTCATCACCATTACTGATACTTGCATCCAAAGCTCTATTCATTAAAGTAATGCTAATCCTTTCCAGCTTCTATCCTTTGATCACCTCACTCTCATCAAGTTTCAAAACAAATTTCAGCCTTCCATTGCACTTATGTACACTGATGTCATAAAATTTCACCATAGCCATTTGTAATTTCCGAACATCCATGATGAAATTGTTGAACTCATTAAGCTCTATAATTTTCTGTTCCCCGCTCTTTTTAGTCACTGTCAATGTGCTAGACACGTGACAAGGCTCTCGAACAAGCTCAACCATTCCCAAGTTGAGAATATTTCGAGCTTTGTTCACATGAAATGGTTTTGGAATGGGAATTAATGTTTTTTTTCCAAGCTTACAATTGAAACCCTCTTTAACTTTATTAAACAACATCCTGTAAGACTTTGTGCTTATACCAGCCATGTCACATATACCTTGTGCATCTGCAGGCGTGAATGCTTCACTCACCTCCTGCAAGGATTGCTTTGCTATGTCTGATCGAAGTCTTGCAAACTTAGGATGCTGTATTGCTGACTCCACGATGTCTTTTGTCAGAACTTTGCCAAATATATCAGAGCCTTGCTCTTTTGGACCCACAACATCTGTGACCATCCTGAAGCAACAACGATAGCTATTTCAGTCCACCATTCATCTAACTATACCACCCCCACACCCAATCCCCCATCTCCAAAAAAGGAACTAAAGATGAAAATGAAAAGTGAGTGCTCAAAGAAATTTAAGCTCATAGAAATTATAGATCCCAATACCTGCAAGCTTTTACACGACGCTTCCATTGGCCACCTCCAACATTGAGTTCTTCCAATGGTTTGATCTGTCTCTTGCGTAATCGAGCACCCAATGGCGTGTCTTTCAAATATTGCAATTTTCTGTTGAACTTTTCAAGTTGTTTTCGAAGGTGTGCATTCTCACTCTCTAATGTGAAATTGTTGATTTCTCGGACTGCCAAAATTTCATTCTTCTCCTTAATAGTGTCCTGCATCTTACAAATAGTCTGCTGCTGCAAATGATCAAACTCTTTTTGTAACCCAGCACAAACTTTTGCTTTGTCCTCGTTTGAAGCTTGCAAAGCTGTTGTGATCGATGCCAAGTAAAAATTCGCACCTTCAAGCATTTTTATCCTGGCATCTCTATCACTCAAATGTCTTTCAAAGATACTTTGACATTGGCCAAACAGTCTTTTGCAATACCCAAGCAATCCATTTTCACCCTCACACACAAACTTGAAGAAACTTGTCAACCCAAAGAATGATGGAGATTGAGAGGAGGTTGGATCTGGTGGGTAAATACTACCATCCAACCATAGGTCCATATTTCTCTTTCCTTCATTTCGAAGCTCAGTAATGCGGGGTTCGCATGCTGGCCTAGACCAATTTCTCTTACAGCAGGGAGCATAATCGAGTTCTACTTGGAAGTGGATGTCCACCTTTTTCCTCTTTTGCTGCACAGGTTCCATTGCATTGTTCTGTGCTTTAACAACACCAAAACGCATCATGAACTCACACTTTAACCAAAAAAAAACCAAAGATATTACACTTATCTCCCGTGAAGAAGATTGCTTCGTTAAAACCAAAAGACAACATCACTAAATAATACCTCCTTATCCATCAAACAAACTTGTTGGTATCCTGGATGAACCAAAATGTACAGAGTACTTGTAAGCACAACCCTCACTTGAAAAAGGTAAGAAATGGGATTGTTATTCATGCACAAGCAGGTATGGCGCATGAAGATCAAATACTTTTCCATCCTTTTTCAAAACTTGCCGCCTTGAGAAGAAGAGAAAATCAAAAACCTCCCGCTCAAAAAAATTCGGATTTGGAGTGGTTGTGGTTGTGCAGTCGGGAAGACAATGAGGGAGACAATGCAAGATGATGGGTTGCAGGGGCGAAGTTCGGTTCAAGTTTGGTTAGCAAAGTTGGCTTTGTTACATTCAAAAGTGTAATGAAGAAAGAGAGTGGTGTCTTTTTTCAATAAAATAAGGCACCATAGTGGGAATAAAAAACTATACTCAAGATGCATTGTTTTGAATTAAAAAACACCCTACATGTCAGTTAATGGAATAAAGAACTCAAAAATGACGCATGTACCCTCCAATATTATATGTGGATTTATTGGCTTGCTTTGTCCACATCACCATCCCAAGGGATCTCTTACAAGGCCCCTTTTTGAGTCCAAATTTTCCCTAATGTCATGTGGTTAGCGGCACCAAAATCCACATACCATGTATCTTGAGATTTTGAAACATCTCTTGTTATGGAACTGAGCATGTTCTGCATCACAAATAGTTTCTTACTTCTGTCCTCACCTCTCTGTTCCCTAGATGATGCATAGTTGCCTTGCTACAACTTTTTACTTTTATGTCATTCTGCTTTTTTTAGAAGTCCTTTTCCATGTTCCCTAGATTGCCATAGTAATAGCACTCTATGCTATTTTCATTCTTATTTCTTTGCCAACCACCTCGGCCTCTTGGGCTCCCCCTGCTTCTAGACTGGCCTCTTCCACCTGTGTATGATTGTTACTATGAATCGTTGGACTGTTGTCAAGAATTCTGATTTCCTTCTCAGTCACCACCTTGGCCTCGACCACAACCTCTACCTCTGCCTCTACCCCAAGTAGAGTAGAAGGTCTGTTCTAATGTGTTCTTGGTTTGTGAAGAGTCCTCACACCTAGTGACTTTTCTTCTATTATCAGCATGGTCACCAAGTGGAGGGGCATTCTCTTTAGACATCTCAAGAGGCTCCTCATTGTCTCCTTCAACATAGTCCCAAAATCCTTTACCCACCATAAGGAAATTATTCATTCTGAACTTCTAGGCATGGAAGTTTTTCTTGTCTAGATTCTCACGGCTGACATTTGATTAATTCCGTCACTAGACATGTTTTCCTACAATAATCAAAAACTGCAACACAATTTCTGTATGCAACTTGTAACATAGCAATATCTTCTGAGACTACTCCACACAATGGTACTTTAGCACAACCTGTAGATCACCTGATCTGACCAAAGTACATGTACATACACCCGATGTTAGTAATACATGTGCAAACACTATCTACACTCCCAAAATGCACTGTTGCACTGTAATAACCAGATTTCGACCGGAGATAATTCATAATTAAAACTTCCTGAAACTGCCAAAAATACCTTGCTGTGACAGAACGAAGATCGAGACACGCTCAGAACGTATTTTTGGCCGTAAAATTGTAGTATAAAGTACTATGTATCACACAAGCAGCTCCAAGCCTGCGAAGATAGCTTCTCAATTAGAGATGTGTAGCTCCAGGAGCTACCAAGGGGTGTTGTACCTAAACCAAGAAGGGAAATAGATGATGATGCTCTTACCCATGTACCGCTTCCTTCCTTGCTTGTTCTTACCCTCTTCTTACCTCTTGCTTGCCTCCTTATCTCTCACACAAACCAAAGATCTGATACCATAAATATAATGTGGGGGAGAGATAGAGAGCTTGAGTTCCTTGCAAGTAAACACACACACACAAAAGAGAGTGCAAGGCACAAGAGAAATGGATGGCTGAATTTTCTTCTATTTTCTTCTCTTCTCGAAAATCATATAACTAAAAGATAAGAGTACATACATAAAGGGAAAGTACTCTCCTACAACATACATAGTGGTCGGTCTATAGTGTGAACCCGAATATATGAGCTGGCTCTATAACTATGCCATAACTCTAGTACTCCAAAGTGGCTATCACACAACCTCTCACCCACTGGCAGCATATCGACCATAATTGCATCAACCATGCCAGTGACATAAGTGCAGAAGCTATCACCCAAGCGGGTCCTCGATATCTCAATAACACCTAGTGTCACCTTACACATGAGCCCCATGCATGTGGAAATCCTTGTCCACATGGGACCAATCTTGATCGGAAATCCCATGCTTATAGACCAAAACCTTGCCCAAACCTTACTTCTATATGGTAGGACTAAAGAGGAGGTGCAAGAAGTAGAAGCCCTAATCCAAGCTGCTAGGGAGAAAGAGGAAGAGACCTTATGTCGAGCCAATAGCGATTTTTAGCGGCCCAAACTGCACCAATTAGGCAAGCCACCTAAGCTTCACCCATTTCCCACGTGACTGATAGCCTAGAGAGTGCGAGGCCACAAGAGTTCATATCTCAGGTGGATCTAGGTAGAAGATTCTTAAACACATTACTACAAAATGAGAGTTGGGAATTCAATGCAACCCAAGAAACCTTGATGGACCTGGCTATAGGCCATATTTATGCCATTATCCTGGGAGGAAGTTAAGCAAGTTATCTCTACTTCCAAAACAAGGAAGAGTGACTGTAGATGGTCTTGGAATGTATTTAGGCTATGTAGACTAAGAGAGGCTGTGAGATCCCTGTTCCCATCGAGCAACAGATTCGGGATACTAGCAGCGGAAGTAGCACTTCTCGCACGGACAGGGGTCCCACATTCGGGGCCTCGTCCACGAATATCCGGACAAGAGACTAATCCGTCGGTTTTTCCAAAACCGAACCTGGAAAAACTTCCTTTACCCGGAAAGCACGGACGATTCCACCAGGTTAACTTTTTACTCTAACGTAGTCAAGACCATTACTGATCAAACTGATCCGACTGCACCTATAAAGGTACTCGATCAGATCAAGGAAGAAACTTGCACTTGGATCATTGGGATCAACGCTTTTTTTCCCATCACGAGGCACAATCGTTGATTCCTATCCATAGAACAATTACTATCCGGGATTTACTTCATCTATCGTATAACCGAAATTGAGTATCGGTTTACGGATCCATCAGTCCAGCCTAACCCCATCCAGTCCCATGGGTTAGCCAACCTCCCAACCACTGTAGTGATGGGATCCAATTAAGAATTTGGTTAGGTTTTGTCCCGGGTACCAAGGAAAAGAGTTCCAAGGCTCCCTAGCCGGAAGTTCATGCAAACATAAAACTAGTCACACCACTTACTCACCCAATATGAAATTACCTTTTCTTAGCATCACCTAGCTTTAAAACAATCCTTTAATGAAACCATTATGTCACTGATGACAATCCTCATAGTCTCTGGTTGAATCCTTATTTCCAGTCATTCATTCATCGGTATACTGATGGCAACCAAAACACTCACCACCTGTTCACTCAGGGGCCTTTTCCATAGTTCCTAGCTCATAGTAACCGGCAATATATTCATATGACAGAATGGAATCTCCATGGAAGATCAGCAAGATCAACCCACAGATCCATATAAAAGAGCCATGGACTCATCCGTTGTTGAGGACCAGCAAGGTCAATCAACCAGACCCATGCCCGGTTTCAGAAAACAACTCTTACTCCTTGTTCCAATATCTTCCTCGACGCACGTGTGGGTATCTTCGGCGACCCAGAGCCCAAGCACCATATGGTCAACACCCTCTAGGATCCTTCGCAGGTGACCTAGCGCTTCACTCATAGGCCGCTTCCTTGGTCCCTAATCCACCGTACCGGAAGCTCACCATTTAAATCGAACCGAGGCTGGTCAAGACCTCGGCCGACCTTGCTACGCGAGACGTCCTCCATTGACTCTCCGTCAGCAGTTGCAACTTTATCAGTTCGGTCTTCATGACCTTAATCCTCAAAACGGTCAAAATGCTTCCCCAGCATTCTTGACAAACAGTCATTTACAAACAGTCACAAAATACAGTTTCTATAACGAACTCTCGTCTTTCCACATTATCCACTCTTGGACCACATTACTTATTCCCTATTCCATTCAATGTGTACTCATTCTCATCCATTCACTCATATAGACTACACATTGTTTCACATACACATTCACATTCATTATTCTACATACATATCCATGTTCGTACGTCCACATCATACATCTAATTTCACATTCATATATACGCATCTACATGCATACATCTATTTTCACATCCTCATTCATACATCCACATTATACATACATCCAATTTCACATTCATACATACGCATCTACATGCATACATCTATTTTCACATCCTCATTCATACATCCACATTCACATACATACATCTACATCCGAATCTACATCCATACATCCACATCCACATCTTCATTCACATTCACATCCATACATCCACATTTACATACATACATCCATTTTCACATCCTCATTCATACATCCATATCCACATACATACATACATCCGTATCTACATCCATACATCCATACTACATCCATTCTCACCCTAACACATCCCATATATATCTTATCCCATCAGATACACTCTCTACCTCGTCCCATACACATCTTAACACATCCTAACTCATCTTAACACATTTTATCACATCTCATACACCTCTTATCATATCCTATCACATCTCATACACATCTTATCACATCTTTTCACATCTCATACACCTCTTATCACATCCTATCAGTTCCCATACGCATCTTATCACATCTTATCATGTCTCATACACCTCTTATCACATCCTATCACTTCCCATACGCATCTTATCACATATTATCACATCTCATTTAAAAATCAATATTTTATGCATCTTCCTATGCATAAATTCATTTTAAATGAAAATGACACTTTTGAATTAAAATTCCATCTCTTATGCATCTTCCTATGCATAAACTCAATTTAGATGAGAATTGACACTTTTGAATTAAAAATCCATCTTTTATGCATCTTCCTATGCATAAATTCAATTTGGATGAGAATAACACTTTTGAATTGAAATTCCATTCTTCTATGCATAAATTCAATTTAGATGAGAATGACACATTGAATTTAAAAATCAATCTTTTATGCATCTTCTTATGCATAAATTCAATTTGGTAGGAATTACACTTTTAGAATAAAAGAATTTCTTTTATGCATCTAAGTTATGCATAAAATCCATTTATAATGAAAATCACACTTTTAGTATAAAAAGAATATCTTTTATGCATACCTCTATACATGAAATCCAATATGATAAAAGTCACACTTTTACAATAAAATAATCAACTTTTATGCATACCTCTATGCATGAAATCCAAATATGATAAAAGTCACACTTTTACAATAAAATAATCAACTTTTATGCATACCTCTATGCATGAAATCCAAATATGATAAAAGTCACACTTTTACAATAAAATAATCAACTTTTATGCATACCTCTATGCATGAAATCCAAATATGATAAAAGTCACACTTTTACAATAAAATAATCAACTTTTATGCATACCTCTATGCATGAAATCCAAATATGATAAAAGTCACACTTTTACAATAAAATAATCAACTTTTATGCATACCTCTATGCATGAAATCCAAATATGATAAAAGTCACACTTTTACAATAAAATAATCAACTTTTATGCATATCTATGATAAAAGTCACACTTTTATAATAAAATAATCAACTTTTATGCATACCTCTATGCGTGAAATCCAAATATGATAAAAGTCACACTTTTATAATAAAATAATCAACTTTTATGCATACCTCTATGCATGAAATCCAAATATGATAAAAGTCACACTTTTATAATAAAATAATCAACTTTTATGCATGCCTCTATGCATGAAATTCAAATATGATAAAAGAACACTTTTATATTAAAATAAAAATTCTTTTATGCATACCTCTATGCATGAAATCCAAATATGATAAAAGAAACACTTTTATATTAAAATAATAATTCTTTTATGCATACCTCTATGCATGAAATCCAAATATGATAAAAGTAACACTTTTACAATAAAATAATCATCAATTATGCATAACATAAAAATCAATTTCTCCATGATTACAATAAAATTATTTCAATTAATCTAGGATGATAATTCCTAGAATATGGTAGGAAGTTCTCTTTTCATGCTTTGAATAAAATTAGTTTATGTGTAATTTTTATAAAAATTTTGCCATAGCTCCGCTACTATGACTGATAAATCTCAATTTATTTTGAAGGATAAAGCTTATCATTAAGAAAATGATTAGAATGATCCTTAATTGGATCATTAACCCAATAATGGGTTGAATCATCAATATTCATTAAATACATAAACTAAAAGCATAGAAAAAAGCCATTAATTTGACCTCAAGCATAGATTAATCTTGGAGTAAGAAAAAGCTTTATGAAAAGCTTCATTTGGATTGATAATGGGTCATGAGTATGACCATTTCTTGAGTGAGAGAGAGAAATTACATAAAAACCATTAGAATTAAGCATAAATGAAAATTTATGTAATTCTTAACTATCATTAATCAATTAACTTCAATAGCATTCATCAAATTATGTAACTCTTCACTACCATTCATCAATTAACTTCAATAGCATTCAAAAACATTCCAATTAAGCTTCTCAAGCTTGAGAGGGGTTGAGAAGAGAGAAACATTGAGAAATTATAGAAAATGATCAAAATTCACTAATTACCTTACAAATTGCTTGATTCTTTGTTCACGGTAGAGGCGGCCCCCAACCAATCAATTGGTTAAGTATGTTGATGGAGCCACTAATGGGGATTGAAGAAAGAGGGAAGCTCCAAAAACTAGTGAATTATTAATAAATTCACAGTTCTTGGCTTAGGTGGAGTAGAGTAACGATGCATAAACACTATATATTTTTCAACAAGGGGGAGGCTTCTATTTATAGGAAAAATTGAGCTCCTAACCAAACAAACTGATTCTAGAATTTTCTAAATTAGTTTGGTCAATTTTTGACCATTTTTAGGTCAGTTAAGCTAACTTTTTGGAACTAGACTTGAATGAGGAGAGAGGAGAGATGAAATATCTCAATTTTTATGAGTTTAAAACTCATTCAAGCATGTGAAATATGCACCTCCTTTAAAGAACTCCCCTTCCTTACATATGTGTCAAAATGGAATCATTATACCCAAAATATCTCATATTTTTAATATTGTTCATAGTTTTTTACTAATAAACCTTGTACAATTTTCAATCTTCATCTTATGTGAAATATGCACCTCCTTTAAAGAACTCCCCTTCCTTACATATGTGTCAAAATGGGATCATTATACTCAAAATATCTCATATTTTTAATATTGCTCATAGTTTTTTACTAATAAACCTTGTACATTTTCAACTCTTCATCTTATGTGAGCATTTACTCATTTTTGGATACCCAAAATATCTCATATTTTTGATATTACTCATAGTTTCTTACTAATAAACCTTGTACATAGTCAACTCTTCATCTTATGTGAGCATTTACTCATTTTTGGGTATCTTCTTTTACAAATTGGATTTATCTCCTCCCTACACATGGATTGATGCTATTGGCCCAAAGGAACCTTAATTGGACCATAATCTAAAATTTCTAAAAATCTAGACCCTTAGACTAAGGTCCTTTATACCCATTTCCAATTAATTCCAATTGCACATTGGAAAATTCTTTCTGAATTTCTGTTTCAGGGGAATTCATTTTAATAAGATGAGATATTTTTCTATCCAAAAATATTCAAAATTTGAATATTCTCTCTCTAAAATATTTTCTCTCTCTATGCCAAAATAGGTAGAGACAAGATCTCTTATATTTCTGAAGAGGGAATTGATTACAGGGGAATATGCTGGATATTTTGAGAGGCTGGGGAGGAATCTTATAGAGGCTTAGACAGGGAGCCACCATGCCCATGTGACTTCCCGTGACGACACAGGTTGGGACAAGTAATGTGTGAGGCCCTACTTGAGTGAGATGGAGATACCATCAATAAGCCCGGTGATTCTTGGCTACACGATGGACCAAGCCACGATTGCTACTTCTACTATTCTTGAAGGCTACATGGAAATCCAACAATCTACTGGCATGGGCTTCACATTCCGAGACCGTAGAGAGGTATCCACTCAAGATGCTGTTAGCACAATTCTAGACTTTGTGGTATTGGGTATTACACCACTTGTAACCAACTACATAGCATTGCCCTTTAGTTCCATGCCCTTGGTCATAACTATGGTAAGCACGGTTATAAGAGTCCCTACAACAAGGCTCGGGGGGTGCACTACTAAGAAACCCTATGTATCATGTGTGCTCAAGGAGTATTTAAGAAACCCCTTACCTATAAATTTTTCATGAATGAAAAAAGCCCTTTTGTAAATGTATTTCTATAAGTTTACCCTCAATTTTTGAATTAAAAAACCCCTTCATTTGAACTCACGTGGTATACTTACATATTTTTAGATGAACCCCCTGATCAATAAGGGCTACAGGCCATATCATCTGCTAGGACCACATAAGGAGGAAAATTCACCCAAAATTCTCGATTCCTCACGTCTTCCTCTACTTTAAGAATGCAACCTAGAGCAAGGGGGACATCTTCCATAAATTACTAGACTAGTGGCACCCTCGACTCATGTGTCATCGGTACCTATGAATTTCTCTACGATCCCACCTATTAGACTCATGTTACTCCCCTTGGATTTATGCCATTATGCTGTTGACCCCTCAATTGGGTGCAAATTTAGGCGCTATTTTTGGGCTTCATGGACAAATTATTTCCCTCATAATCATTATCACAATGTAATTTCATTGTAAAATCCTATCATTTAATATTGTATTTGGCATGGCTAGATCTATAAAGTCATAGTCTCAGTGTGTGTTTCATCTTTTGAGGAGGGCGACAAAGGTCTGAGAGACCTTGATACTTTGTAATATTTGAAAAAATTAATAAAAATCAAGAAAAAGGAGATAGTTGGGGAGTCGTTTTATTTGGGAGGTTGGAGGGTGGTTGTGCCTCTCACTATATCTTTCATGCACGTGATTTTGTATCTCTCTTGGTTGGCAGAAACTCTTTCTCTCCTGCTTCTTGTGCTTTCTTGTTTTCTTGCCACTATGGAGGATGAGAGAGAGAGTGAGGATGGGGATGATGATGATATTTTTTCTGTGCTGCTCGAGTTTTTTCGTGTGTGGGCGCTATTTTCTTGGCAAGAGAGGCATTCTTGTAGGTTTTGGGATTAGGGGCTAAGCCCTATGCAGATATCTTACAGTCTCAACTTGGTTTTGTGTGACTAAAAAGGAACCGTGGTAGGGTATGTCATTTTTCTGCAAGAAGTGCCCTTGGGACCCCATGCTCCCCTACTATACTAGTACTTCCAGCAATAGCCTTTCTAACTAATCTAAAAGCCTTCACACAAGCATTGGGGAGGGCAGTGGCCAAGTTCAATGGAGAGGGAGATCCTAGAAGACACTTTGATCAAGTTTGTGAGGCTTAAGGTGATAGGAATAAGCTCACAAAGACCAATAACTTTAGCCTTACACTATATGGCATGGTTAGTGATTGGTATCGAACCCTAAGAGTTGAAGAACATCTAAAATTTACCAGGCTTTGATAGTTATTCCTGAGCATTTTGTGCATGAGGGAGATTTATGGAGTGTGGCTTCATAGTTTCACAAAGACGAGAGAGATGAAAATGAGTCAGTGAGAGATTTTATAAGTCATCTCAAGCAATTGAACTCCTATTAGTGCTCTACATGAGTGTTTCTCTAACAATCAACTTCTTGATCGATTTATCTATGGGCTTAAACATGAAGATATCCATAATAGCTTGGTCATTAGAGGTATCACCACCGAGGAGGATGTCAGAGCTAATGACATCCATCTTGAGGATAACTTGATGATAAGAAGAATTAGAGCTTTAGATTCTAAGTCTGTTACTTTAGCAGAGCCAAAAGTCATAGCACAACCACTGTGAAACCTATAGCTAAAGAGAACACCTTAGCAAAATGACTTGGACTGACTTCCAAAAGCTCCCCTAAGAGGAAATGAAGACTAGTAAAGCTTCGGGCAATGTGCACATGTACCCAAGGAGAGAGATTCATTATTGTTCCATTTGTTGTCATAGGATGTACCACTAGAAAAATGTCCAATTTTAAGATCTCGTTACAATGGTAATTGTAGCTTTTTGTGGGCACTATGGTCACGAAGATCGAGATTTCGAAACACACCGGCTATTGCCAAAACAAGGACACCATAGCTAGCCTTGCTAGAATTGGCACAAAAACTAGCTCTTGGCCTTGGCTATAGAGCAAATCAAGAAATGGTTGGGCATACAACACAATAACTGCTATTAAAGGACATGTACAATACACCCAATATGCCATTACCTCCACCAGTCTTAGGATTGCAACTACCCCCACCCAGAGTGAAACCTCTTAATCAAGTAAGCTTCGAGGAGCCTACTGAGATTACCAAGACTATAAGACCTCTTTGAGGATGCCATGGAGCTTCATATTGACAATTATGTAGTGGTTGGATGGGAGAGGTGAATTCAAGCCAATTTACCAACTTATTTCTATGGAAAGGGAACGGGACATCAATGCACCAAGAAGGAGAATGCCTCTTGAATGTTACCCATTGTCAAGGTTCCCATATCAAGTTTTCGGATTCCCTATAAGGTTACCTCAACTCAACCAAGATGTGTCCTCAAACATGCAACTAGCTACTTTGTAACCATTGTGACTACCACCCCAACAAGTCTCTGGTGAGACAAGGCCACTAATGGGATCCATCATCACACTGCTAAACATGATTGAGGCAAGTAATTGTTTCTCATTGATTTCCCTCTCAGTGGAATGGCAAGACAACAGTCTGTGGTGACAGAACAATCAAGCAATGCCATGGGATACGTCCACCACAGTTTTGGGGTATGAACACCAACTCTTATATGGTCATGGGGATACACAGAACACCAAAGACAACATATTCAGTAGAATAGAGATACTAATTAGGACTCAATCCACACAATTTAGAGAACAACCAAGAATAACAATGAGATGGCAAGCTTGCTCTTAGTTATATTCTCGAAGCATTACAGACTAGTACAGACTAACATTCCCTTAGTATTATCATTATAACAAGCATCATGACACAACTGTCAACTATTTGTTGAGAGCATACAATCACTACTGCTACCTTCATACATTCCTTCTCAAACTAAGTATTCATCTCTTCTCCTACCTAACATAGTGTTAACCCTGATCACTATCTCTAGAAACCAACTTCCCTTTTATGCTGTCTTCTTGTTCTTAACAACTGCTCTCTAGTAGTTGCAATTTGCCACCTCCACAATGTGATACCGAGGTGATGCTCATGACATGGGGAGTGGGTTGTCGGTGCCTTCTGCCACCAGTGAGGTTCTAGGCGCAACACTTGACATGCTTGCTACTTGAGCTTTTGCTCCTCTGAACCCGTTGCCTCGACAAATTTCTCCTTGAATCTTATGAACATCTTCAGGGGAGTATGGTCCAAGATGTTAATGTCATCTGAGTAAATGGTGCATTTTTGCATTCCTTTCAGTTTTTCTACTTTCTCTTTTGAGCAACCCATAACATTGTTGTCGGTTTGAGACATCTTTTGATCAAATAAATTTATTACTAGTTTGAGTGGGGCTCGCCCTAGAATCTTCTTTTCTACCATTGGTATCGGTCTCCACTCAACCTATACGGCTTCTTCATACTTTGCTAGATCATTTGCAGGAAATCCTTGTACCTTTTCCACTTCTGAGTCTCCAATACCCCACCTCCAGACATTAACACTTGTGGGTGGTTGCATTCTAGGTGGGAGCATTCTAGGTGGGAGAATTCTCCTTCCCTCCGGCGTCTGTGTGAGAATAAGAATTGTGAGCATGGCTGTTTTGGGGGAAGAGGCTTCTTGGTGAGAATCGACCTTATTTTGTTTTCATTCTAGAAATATGGTGGTAGTTCTTTGTTGGCCCTTAGCAGCTCAGAGAACATTACATGTGAATAGGGTGTGTGCAGGAACAAGCCCTTAGCAAGAGGCTGTAAAAGAGAATCTGTAAATGTGAGAGAAGCTGTGAAAGGTGAGAAGTATCTACTGGGAGAGAATAAAGGGTAGCATGAGGAGATTTAGGAGGTGTGGAGATATTTTGGGAAGAGGTGGAGAGAATCAAGCAAAAGAGGTGGAGTGAATCAGGGAGAGATTAGTCGGATTAGATGCTTGGATGTAAACCCTATAAATTGAGGCATTGGCCTAGTGAGAATTTGCTGGTTTTTGATTACCCATGCCTACATTAAGCTATCAGTTAATTGCTCACTAATTATATCTTAATTATCATCTAATCTCTTTGTTAATGATGTTGATTCTAGCATTTGATCCACCATAGCTCATCACATTGCTGCAAATTTATTATTAAAGCATTCTCACTGTCTTCTTGTCTTAGCATTGTGAGTGGGGTTTTAATGATGTTGTGACACTTGTCCTCCATACAGCTGCTTCTGGCATCATCATGGCCTTTTGAGTTTTTGACATAGATTGGGTTGGCACACACCTAGTCACTTGCTTTTTTACTATCTTGGATTTGATTGGTTGCAGAGATCTAAGGATTTGCAGTCTGGCCATCCTTGAAGACTGGACATCCTTCCCCAATTTTTGTGGTTTTTTTATTTTTCCACATCCAGATCATGCCACAACATATGTTGGAGACCGGCTCCTGGTTCTCCGCTTCCGCTTCTTTTCGTGTAATCATCACTACTAGGTGGCCTTTGTATTTCCTCATCCAAAAGCCATTTACTAGGTGTTCGGTTGAGACCCGGCACTTGTGTGGCTCCAAACCACCTAGTCGGCTCTGGAGGAGACGCAACTAATACAGTTGTGCCCACCATGATAAGTTAATGCTAGCACATTTCACCACCGATCTACCCATGCTAAGGGAGTTAGTTGCGATAGCACAAAGGTTAGTACCTGCATCTAATGAGATCCTGGATGTAGCTCCTGATCTATTTCCAGATAGTAGTCATGTCCAAACAGAAATGACCTTAGACCCAGATTCCAGTTAGAAGACATGTTTAAATCGAAAGCATTCATACAACATAGAAAGCAGAGAGAATTGTAGAGTATGAAGAACTACAAAAATAATCAGTGTATATCAGGGTCAAGATTTAGCCCAAAGTACAATGCACTAGTCCGCAATTGACACTTGCTGCTCCTCTCTCTCTCTCTCTCTCTCTCTCTCTCTCTCTCTCTCTTTCCTCTCTGGATAATGTTTCTTTTTTCTTTTTACATCTGCTTGGGTACTACCTGTTGGCAAGATTCAGTTATAAGGTTGTTACAAGAAAATTGTTGCTCACAACAAATACACATCCTTTCATCCGCCCTTCGGAAGTGTACGTCAATGGGTACACATCCTTTCATCCGCCCTTCAGAACTGTACGTCAATGGGTTTGGTGTACATCTTGCCAATGGGTACTACCCATTGGCAAGATTCAGTTATAAGGTTGTTACAAGAAAATTGTTGCTCACAACAAATACACATCCTTTCATCCGCCCTTCGGAACTGTACGTCAATGGGTTTGGTGTAAGGGTACTTCTTCTTGGCTCTTTCCATTACCTTAATGTTTATCCCCATAGCAAAGAGGTGCGGCTCAGTTAGCTTTGGGAGGTTGGTTGCATTCTCAAACTTTGTCTACTCAGGCTCTCTTGACCTCCTTCTTCCCCCTTGACTCCACTTCCACCCATAAGGTCACAGGTGGTCTGCATGTTGGTTCTAGAATGGGTCTTGTCGTTTCTCATTTTGCCAGGAGACTCCGTTGCTGAGGGGCATTAGCAGTCTTGCTCTGTGTGTGAGTTGCTACCTCCTCGCCCAGGTCCACGAGAGTCATGAGATTCCACGACTTCCCCGTACAACCTAGGGTGTCTAGATGAGGGGCTTCTCCTGTGTGTGCTGACTCCCCTACCTATGAGCTGCATTAGACTTTTTTCTCCACACTCTCATCCAACGGGTTCATAAAATGTGCGATATCATTCCAGAGAACGGTTGTACGACCCCCGCTTGTTTAGCATCTTGGATTAAACTCCTCATGTGTTTGAGGGCCGTCTCTTTTTAGAAGTCTGTGCTTCTTTGCCCCTTCTCTTCTCGCAGCCTTTGCTTTCTAATTCAGCAATACAATAGGCCAAGTAGACCATGATGTGGATTGGAAAACAAATGGGTTAAGACCGTCCTCTTCCTTCTTATGTGCCAATGGTGAAGGCACCTCATTAATTAGTTGGTGAAGATGAGTCTCAGCCATGCTTTCCATATGAAGTCTTGCCTCCTTCCGCACTCTATCTGATGTCACCAAATGGTGTGGCATGTTGACTTGCAGTGGAAGCCACCATCGGCATGCACTCGGAGCATCGGTAGCTACTGACATACTTAGGTAGCACGCGGCATGCATTGGGTGCTCTGGGTGCATGCCGGTACCTCCTAGTGCATGTCAATAGTTATCGACATGCATTGGAAGCTACCAACATGCACCTAGAGCTCTCGGTGCATGATGTCGGAATGCCCCAATCGTGTTTATGAACACTCTAAGATTCATGCAATAATGGCAGCTCACTTAAATAAGTATAGGTTTTTGTGTATAGCTTTGGATATTTTGAAATAAAAAATCGCACAAAAATAAAATCGCACAAAAAAATAAATATAGCGAATGTGAAAGTTCACTAAGGTTCACGAGATGATACTCTATGAATTGACTTTGGGAGTTGTACAACTCCACCCCAAATTTAAGCTTGGGAGTTGGTGCAATAATTGCCTCAAAGTCATGATTATATTTACTCTCAAAACCTTTGTAAATGCAAATTTTCCATACTTTGTGAATGAGAATGTAGTTTTTTTGCCTATTTCTCTTGATTTTTAATAGAAAAAGACCATAATTTCCCCCAACACAACAATGGTTAATTATATATAAAGTAGAAGAGGGATGTGAAATGCACACATAAATGCATGGGTGGTGAGTCATATATGTTTGTCTAAGATTACATCCTTTGGGCTAAGTCATAGTGGTGGTAAATCAGTTACCTTAACTTAATACGTCGCAAATAAGACTTCTAAGGGATGCTGTACCCATAGGTAGGATAAAACATTTGAAAGCTATATGTTTGGATGGAGAGCTAGGATACAAAAGTCACTTTTTCAAGCCACATAATGCTAAGGACTACCTAAAGCGACTACAAAATGCCTATGGCACTGTGGTAGCATAGGTTAGTTATAAAATTATCATATTTTTTTTTATTATTAGCATGTTTTAATAGACTAAAAGATTTAACAATGAGTAGTTTATTTAGTACAAATGCTATTTGAATCATCTCAACTAAAACATTTTTGCAAAGAGTAGTTTATTCAGTACAAATGCTTATTGAATGATCATGAGTACTATCGAGTACCAGAGTTTTATGTACTCCCAAAGTTTCATTATATTTGTTTCAAGTTACTGTGCTTTTTATCCTACCTATGGGTGCAGCATCAAGTTACTGTGCTTATGAACACGATTAAGGTTCACGAGATGATGCTCACGCAATTGATGAGTTTGGGAGTTGGTACAACTCCCCTCCTCTAGGTGGGTGGTTGCATTCTAGGTGGGAGCATTCTCCTTCCCTCTGGCGTCTGTGTGAGGAGCATGGGTATTTTGGGGGAAGAGGCTTCTTGGTGAGAATCGACCTTATTTTGCTTTCATTCTAGAAATATCGTGGTAGCTATTTGTTGGCCCTTAGCAGCTCAGAGAACATTACATGTGAATAGGGTGTGTGCGGGAACAAGCCCTTAGCAAGAGGCTGTAAAAGAGAATCTCTAAATGTGAGAAAAGCTGTGAAAGGTGAGAAGTATCCACTGGGAGAGAATAAAGGGTAGCATGAGGAGAATTAGGAGGTGTGGAGATATTTTGGGAAGAGGTGGAGAGAATCAAGCAAAAGAGGTGGAGTGAATCAGGGAGAGATTAGTGGGATTAGATGCTTGGATGTAAACCCTATAAATTGAGGCATTGGCCTAATGAGAATTTGCTGGTTTTTGAATACCCATGCCTCCATTAAGCTATCAGTTAATTGCTCACTAATCATGTCTTAATTATCATCTAATCTCTTTGTTAATGATGTTGATTCTAGCATTTGATCCACCATAGCTCATCACATTGCTGCAAATTTATTATTAAAGCATTCTCACTGTTTTCTTGTCTTACCATTGTGAGTCGGGTTTTAATGATGTTGTGACACTTGTCCTCCATACAGCTGCTTGTGGCATCATCGTGGCCTTTTGAGTTTTTGACATAGATTGGGTTGGCACACACCTAGTCACTTGCTTTTTTACTATCTTGGATTTGATTGGTTGCAGAGATCTAAGGATTTGTAGTCTGGCCATCCTTGAAGACTGCACATCCTTCCCCAGTTTTTGTGGTTTTTTTATTTTTCCACATCCAGATCATGCCACAACATATGTTCGAGACCGGCTCCTGGTTCTCCGCTTCCGCTTCTTTTCGTGTAATCATCACTACTAGGTGGCCTTTGTATTTCCTCATCCAAAAGCCATTTACTAGGTGTTCGGTCGAGACCCGGCACTTGTGTGGCTCCAAACCACCTAGTCGGCTCTGGAGGAGACGCGACTAATACAGCTGTGCCCAACATGATAAGTTAATGCTAGCGCATTTCACCACCGATCTACCCATGCTAAGGGAGTTAGTTGCGATAGCACAAAGGTTAGTACCTGCATCTAATGAGATCCTGGATGTAGCTCCTGATCTGTTTCCAGATAGGAGTCATGTCCAAATAGGAATGACCTTAGACCTAGATTTCAGTTAGAAGACATGTTTAAACCAAAAGCATTCATACAACATAGAAACCAAAGAGAATTGCAGAGTATGAAGAACTACAACAATAATCAGTGTATATCAGGGTCAAGATTTAGCCCAAAGTACAATGCACTAGTCCGCAGTTGACACTTGCTGCTCCTCTCTCTCTCTCTCTCTCTCTCTCTCCTCTCTGGATAATGTTTCTTTTTTCCTTTTACATCTGCTCGGGTACTACCTATCCGTAAGATTCAGTTATAAGGTTGTTACAAGAAAATTGTTGCTCACAACAAATACACATCCTTTCATCCGCCCTTCGGAACTGTACATCAATGGGTACACATCCTTTCATCCGCCCTTCGGAACTGTACATCAATGGGTTTGGTGTACATCTTGCCAACGGGTACTACCCGTTGGCAAGATTCAGTTATAAGCTGTTACAAGAAAATTGTTGCTCACAACAAATACACATCCTTTCATCCACCCTTCGGAACTGTATGTCAATGGGTTTGGTTTAAGGGTACTTTCCTATTGGCTCTTTCCATTACCTTAATGTTTATCCCCATAGCAAAGAGGTGCGGCTCATTTAGCTTTGGGAGGTTGGTTGTTGCATTCTCAAACTTTGTCTACTCAGGCTCTCTTGACCTCCTTCTTCCCCCTTGACTCCACTTCCACCCATAAGGTCACAGGTGGTCTGTATGTTGGTTCTAGAATGGGTCTTGTCGTTTCTCATTTTGCCAGGAGACTCCGTTGCTGAGGGGCATTAGCAGTCTTGCTCTGTGTGTGAGTTGCTACCTCCTCGCCCAGGTCCGCGAGAGTCATGAGATTCCACGACTTCCCCGTACAACCTAGGGTGTTTGGATGAGGGGCTTCTCCTGTGTGTGCTGACTCCTCTACCTATGAGCTGCATTAGACTTTTTTCTCCACACTCTCATCCAACGGGTTCATAAAATGTGCGATATCATTCCAGAGAACGGTTGTACGACCCCCGCTTGTTTAGCATCTTGGATTAAACTCCTCATGTGTCTGAGGGCCGTCTCTTTTTAGAAGTCTGTGCTTCTTTGCCCCTTCTCTTCTCGCAGCCTTTGCTTTCTAATTCACCAATACAATAGGCCAAGTAGACCATGATGTGGATTTGAAGACAAATGGGTTAAGACCATCCTCTTCCTCCCTATGTGGCAATGGTGAACGCACCTCATTAATTAGTTGGTGAAGGTGAGTCTCAGCCTTGCTTTCCATATGAAGTCTTGCCTCCTTCCGCACTCTACCTGATGTCACCAAATGGTGTGGCATGTTGACATGCATTGGAAGCCACCATCGGCATGCATGCGGAGCACCCAATGCATGTCGATAGCTACTGAAATACTTAGGTAGCACGCGGCATGCATTGGGTGCTCTGGGTGCATGCCGATACTTCCTAGTGCATGTCAGTAGTTATCGACATGCATTGGAAGCTACCGGCATGCACCTAGAGCTCTCGGTGCATGATGCTGGAATGCCCCAACCGTGTTTATGAACACTCTAAGGTTCATGCAATAATGGCAGCTCACTTAAATAAGTATAGGTTTTTGTGTATAGCTTTGGATATTTTGAAATAAAAAATCTCACAAAAAGAAAATCGCACGAAAAAAATAAATATAGCGAATGTGAAAGTTATGTTGTTTATGAACACCACTAAGGTTTACGAGATGATACTCTATGAATTGACTTTGGGAGTTGTACAACTCCCCCCCGAATGTAAGGTTGGGAGTTGGTGCAATAATTGCCTCAAAGTCATGATTATATTTACTCTCAAAACCTTTGTAAATGCAAATTTTCCATACTTTGTGAATGAGAATGTAGTTTTTTTTTTACCTATTTCTCTTGATTTTTAATAGAAAAAGACCATAATTTCCCCCAACACAACAATGGTTAGTTATATATAAAGTAGAAGAGGGATGTGAAATGTACACATAAATGCATGGATGGTGTATAAAGTTAGATATGTTTTTCTAAGATTACATCCTTTGGGCTAAGTCATAGTGCTGGTAATCAGTTACCTTAATACGTCACAAATAAGACTTCTAAGGGATGTTGCACCCATAGGTAGGATAAAACGTATGAAATCTATATGTTTGGATGGAGAGCTAGGATACAAAGGTCTAAAAGATTTAACAATGAGTAGTTTATTTAGTACAAATGCTATTTGAATCATCTCAACTAAAACATTTTTGCAAAGAGTAGTTTATTTAGTACAAATGCTTATTGAATCATGACTATCGATGAGTACTAGAGTATTATGTACTCCTAAAGTTTCATTATTTATGTTTCAAGTTACTGTGTTTTTGAACATGATTAAGGTTCAATGAACTAAAACATTTTTGCAAAGAGTAGTTTATTTAGTACAAATGCTTATTGAATGATCATGAGTACTATCGAGGAGTACTAGAGTTTTATGTACTCCCAAAGTTTCATTATTTTTGTTTCAAGTTACTGTGCTTATGAACACGATTAAGGTTCATGAGATGATGCTCACGCAATTGATGACTTTGGGAGTTGGTACAACTCCCCTCCTCTGATGTGAGCTTAGGAGTTGGTACAAATTGGCCCAAAGCCATGACTAAGCCATTCTGACAACCTTTGTAAAGGAGGATGTGCTTTATTTTGCCTATTTCTCTTTGCTTTTTAATGGAAAAAGACTATAATTTCTCCCAACAGGTGCACATTATGGAAATTAATTTTTTCGGAGTTATTTAATATTGTTTTAGGTCATCCATCCCAATTATGTTCTTCAACATGCACACTTAACCTGGGAGTCTCTATCGATCATTTACCATAAAACATGGAGTTTTTTTTATAAATACTTTGTGCACGTCCACATTTTTGTCAAGAAACTTCTCCCTTGTCTCCACAAGTGTACTTTCAAGTAATGAAATGTTTTCTGCTTTTGTGAACACTGGTCTAAATAAAGCTTTTGGGGTCACGGGGTGAGAGTCAGACACGAAACGTTTTGGCGTTTGAATCCACGTCGTGGGTAATGCTCTTCTCTTTAAGCGCGGTGCGCTGGACCGCCCGGCTGCTTCTTTTGGTCTAATATATATATATATATATATATATAGAGAGAGAGAGAGAGAGAGAGAGAGAGACGATGAATGCAGCTACAGCTTTTGACAAGGAATTAAAGAACCAAGTATGCAGATTCCAATCCTTGAAAAAGGTTGCGCAGGGAAAAGAATTAAGTTGAATTGGCACATGCTGCTCCTCTCTCTCTCTCTCTCTCTCTCTCTCTCTCTCTCTCTCTCTCTCTCTCTCTCCTCTCTGGATAATGTTTCTTTTTCCCTTTTACATCTGCTCGGGTACTACCCATTGGCAAGATTCAGTTATAAGGTTGTTACAAGAAAATTGTTGCTCACAACAAATACACATCCTTTCATCCGCCCTTCGGAACTGTACGTCAATGGGTTTGGTGTAAGGGTACTTCTTCTTGGCTCTTTCCATTACCTTAATGTTTATCCCCATAGCAAAGACGTGCAGCTCAGTTAGCTTTGGGAGGTTGGTTGCATTCTCAAACTTTATCTACTAAGGCTCTCTTGACCTCCTTCTTTTCCCTTGACTCCACTTCCACCCATAAGGTGGTCTGCATGTTGGTTCTAGAATGGGTCTTGTCGTTTCTCATTTTGCCAGGAGACTCCGCAGTCTTGCTCTGTGTGTGAGTTGCTACCTCCTCACTCAGGTCCGTGAGAGTCATGAGATTCCACGACTTCCCCATACAACCTCGGGAGTCTGGATGAGGGGCTTCTCCTGTGTGTGCTGACTCCCCTACCTATGAGCTGCATTAGACTTTTTTCTCCACACTCTCATCCAATGGGTTCATAAAATGTGCGATGTCATTCTAGAGAACGGTTGTACGACCCCTGCTTGTTTAGCATCTTGGATTAAACTCCTCATGTGTCTGAGGGCTGTCTCTTTTTAGAAGTCTGTGCTTCTTCGCCCCTTCTCTTCTCGCAGCCTTTGCTTTCTAATTCACCAATACAATAGGCCAAGTAGACCATGATGTGGATTTGAAGACAAATGGGTTAAGACCATCCTCTTCCTCCTCATGTGGCAATGGTGAAGGCACCTCATTAATTAGTTGGTGAAGATGAGTCTCAGCCATGCTTTCCATATGAAGTCTTGCCTCCTTCCGCACTCTACCTGATGTCACCAAACGGTGTGGCATGTTGACATGCATTGGAAGCCACCATCAGCATGCACCCGGAGCACCCAATGCATGCCGGTAGCTACTGACATACTTAGGTAGCACACGGCAAGCATTGGGTGCTCTGGGTGCATGCCGGTACCTCCTAGTGCATGTCAGTACGACATGCATTGGAAGCTACCGGCATGCACCTAGAGCTCTCGGTGCATGATGCCGGAATGCCCCAACCGTGTTTATGAACACTCTAAGGTTCATGCAATAATGGCAGCTCACTTAAATAAGTATAGGTTTTTGTGTATAGCTTTGGATATTTTGAAATAAAAAATCTCACAAAAAAAATCGCACGAAAAAAATAAATATAGCGAATGTGAACGTTATGGTGTTTACAAACACCACTAAGGTTCACGAGATGATGCTCTATGAATTGACTTTGGGAGTTGTACAACTCCACCCCAAATGTAAGCTTGGGAGTTGGTGCAATAATTGCCTCAAAGTCATGATTATATTTACTCTCAAAACCTTTGTAAATGCAAATTTTCCATACTTTGTGAATGAGAATGTAGTTTTTTTGCCTATTTCTCTTGATTTTTAATAGAAAAAGACCATAATTTCCCCCAACACAACAATGGTTAATTATATATAAAGTAGAAGAGGGATGTGAAATACACACATAAATGCATGGGTGGTGAGTCATATATGTTTGTCTAAGATTACATCCTTTGGGCTAAGTCATAGTGGTGGTAATCAGTTACCTTAACTTAATACGTCGCAAATAAGATTACATCCTTTGGGATGCTGCACCCATAGGTAGGATAAAACGTTTGAAAGCTATATGTTTGGATGGAGAGCTAGGATACAAAGGTCACTTTTTCAAGCCACATAATGCTAAGGACTACCTAAAACGACTACAAAATGCCTAGGTTCAAGTAAGGGCACTGTGGCAGCATACGTTCAAGTAATGAAATGTTTTCTGCTGTTGTGAACACTGGTCTAAATAAAGCTTTTGGGGTCACGGGGTGAGAGTCAGACACGAAACGTTTTTGCGCTTGAATCCACGTCGTGGGTAATGCTCTTCTCTTTAAGCGCGGTGCGCTGCGCTGCGCGTGGTGGAGGACCGCCCGGCTGCCAAGGAGTACGAACCGACCGAGAGAGAGAGAGAGAGACACGATGAATGAGGCAGAGGAGGCAGCTACAGCTTTTGACAAGGAATTAAAGAACCAAGTATGCAGATTCCAATCCTTGAAAAAGGTTGCGCAGGGAAAAGAATAAAGTTGAATTGGCTGGCTGTTGCAAAAATTGGATTGATTCAGCGGCCTATCTATCCTGAGGTAGTGTACTAGTAGTAGTAGTCGGATGGAGCGTGGTGGTGTGGCCGTATGTCATAAGTCGATTTGCTCGTTATTAATGTAGTACTGTAGGATGAGGAGTTAATTATATGGCAGTTTAATGAATCAGGGTTATTAATCTGGTTCTGGTGGTGGTGGCTATATAAGGAAGTGGCCGCTGAGCTCTGAATGCATTGCAGTCTACATGATACACTCTTTCTTCTAGCTTTCTGATCCCTGCTCATCTGATCAGTGCAGCTGCTGCAGTATAGTATAGAAGAGAGCTTATATATCTCGTCCGCCAGCCCCACGATGCGTGCTCATGTGTTGCTCGCGGCTTTTGTTACTACTCTAGTAGTGTCATCTTACGTTAACATGGTCTTAACGGATGGCGCTCGCGTGATCAACTCTATCGCCAACAGCGGCATGATCGGTAATTACTTGCCGCCGTTAACATAATTCAATAACATCATATGCTTTAATGTCGTAATTACTGGCCGCCGTTAACATAATTCAATCACATCATATGCTTTGATGTCGTAATCACTTGCCGCCGTTAACATAATTCAATAACATCATATGCTTTAATGTCCTAAATTTTTATTTATTTTTAGTCTCTATATTGAATCTTGCTGTGTCCGTCGCCGCTACACAACACGCGACTGTGTACGTCTCTAGAGGGCCAGCCTTGCTCAGTCACATTTCTCATTACTCCCATGAATTAATTTGTGATGCACACAAGGGCCGGCCAGTTGTTGTTAATTCATGCAAGCCCCTCGCTAGCGTTGGCACAACGGACAAAGAGTGTTGCAGCGAGGGACAGCTGCCAGCCCTTATATGAGAAGAAGGAAATGGAGGGCCTCATGGGGAACGCAGCGCAAATGAGCAAGGAAATAGCAGTACAAGGATAATTACCCAATCTTCAGGATAGTGATGCGATTCTACTGACAGCTTAAACAAACTGATCATGTGTGCATATTGCTCATTAATCTCTACATCTTTATTGATTCATGCAGACATGACGAAGAAGGCACCAACACCTTGCAAAGCCCTCGCTACTGTGTGCGTATCGGACAACGAATGTTGCAGTGAGAGCTGCCTTCTATTTGTGTGTGTTTTGCCTTACGAGAAAAAGGAAGTAGAGGGCCTGGTGGCAATGGCTAGTACGAAGCTAGCCCTCGTCCAAGGTGAGAAATTAAGACATATAAAACCATTTCGAATGTTTTCAAAATTTGTTATGGTTCGTAGAGTTGAAATATATTTCTACACACACCAGTGTTGTCTCCGTGCACAGAAGGTTCCTATAGCTTCCTCCAAGTACCATGACACATTTACTGTGCCATGTCTATATCGTGCCTAGAATTACCAATGTAGATTAATAGGAGCCCAATATTATTATTCCACAAGAGTTTGCGTGCTTACAAGCAATGCTTTGCTCTCTGTGTGTGTGGTTGTGTCATGTGCATGTACACACGAAAACTCCAATCAGAGGAAGGCCCTACTTCTTGTTTACCCATCGGTGGAGTTTGCTCAAAGGACAAAGACTGCTGCAGTGACAGCTGCCTTCTATTCCTATGCACTTTGCCTTACAATAATGAGGACTACAAACTCGAGGCGGATCCAATTATAATGGACAACAACAAGAAGGTAGCCATTGCAGGTAAATCCTTACATCATGACCATGATAGTGGTGGTCCTTACACCATGACCATGATAGTGCTGGCAAAATAAGATGAAAGCCATTGGCATGGGCAAGAATTACAGCAACACTATGATCATTTATAGTATTGAAGGGTCATAATATTAATTCGCATCCTTCCCACATGTATTCGGTATTGTTAAAGTATTATTTCATCAAAAAATAATAATAATAAACAATACTTATAGTGATGACGTCGTTTGTAATAACATCCAAGGAACAAGCGCCTGTCCGTATTATTAGGACTTGTTAAGTGTTTATTCAAAGCCCGTGGTGAGATAATTTTGCACCTTCAAAGCCAAGCCGCCTTCTTTGCCTTATGTGTGAAATGCAGAGAAAGCCCCTACTTGTCTGCCCATTGGTGGTGTTTGCTCCAAGGATAGAGATTGCTGCAGTGACAGTTGCCTTCTGTTCCTATGCTCTTTGCCTTATGAGGAGAAGTACGGCCCCAAGGCTCCCATGATAGTGGATACAAGGAAGGTAGCAATTCCAGGTAATATAAATATAGCCATCCTAATTAGTAGTTGTACGGTTGTGTGCTGCAAATTCAAGCCCACATATACTTTCTTCTTCGACAGCTTTTGAATTTAATAACATGCTATCTTTACTGTACAATATGGAAGCACATGAATCATGCCATGCCTTGTGGGCACCTACTTGAAAAGACTAAGCTAAGCTATAGGTGCGGTATGCTAAGTTGTTTAATTTTCTATTATTTACATGTGCACCTATATATAATGTGGATATCAACACCAAACTCCGTAATGATCAAGGTTGAGCTTAGCTAAGGGAGTTTGCTGAGCTTTCTATTTTGATGATTATATGTGCACCTACATATAATGTGGACAACATTTGTGCAGACAAAGCTGCTCCTTCTTGTTTACCCTTTGGGGGGATATGCTCAAAAGACAAGGACTGCTGTAGTGATAGTTGCCTTCTATTTGTGTGTACTTTGCCTTATGAAGAGAAGAAACTTGACGATAAACTTGTTGCTAGCCAGAAGAAGAAGATAGCCATACCACTAGGTAAGAAGCTCAATGATATACTTTGCATCAACATTGAATAGTTTCTATTGACATTGTTTCGAGTTTACTGATCATTACATGTTTTTTGTGTGTGTAGAAAAAGCATCAGCCCACTCAAATATGTAGAGTAGGGTTTAGATTTTAAGAATAAGTGTGCAGCATGCACATAACAATAAGCTTCTGTTGAGATGATGTCCAGTGTCAATTCAAGTTGAATCTCTAACACCTAGATTATAATTAGAAGCTCACTTCTATTATCAAAGCCCATGGTATCTATGCCATGTAATCGACTTGTTTAGTGGGCTTCAAATACACACACGGATGAGTATTTAAATTATTTTTCGTCTTCTCATATGTTTATGAAGGGTATTTAAATTATTTTTCATTGTCGTATATGTTAATGAGTATTTAAATTCTTTCTCGTTGTCTGAAATATGTTTAGTTCTTTTTTTCGTTGTCTAATATTTGAAGGGTAAAACTTTCTGCAATTAATTTCACACTAAAATTTCCCCCCCACTTGGAGAGATTAACATCTTATTTTGTACTAGTGTAGTTCCCAATTCTTGATTATCTTAAATTTCCAATCCAAAATTCCTTGGGGATTTTTTATTAGATATTTTTTATTTCTTCAACCCAACTGGTTTTACTAAAAATATAAAGAAAATGTTTTCAATGTTTTGGGAGTCCTTTGTGGATAGGTCCATGTGAAATTTTTGATGGAGTAAAGATACGCTTAAATATGTTGTAGAAATATTGTTTTAATAAGGTTTTTGTGAATATATACATAATAAACAGTCTTTTTTTACAAGACGATCATTTGTAAACATCAAAAGAAAACAGTAGGGTTCACTTTAAATTTCAAATCCAATTTTCAAATGTAAAAGAAGAATGGACGTTGTTGCAAACTGTTGTAAGAAAATTGAGCAAAATTTGGAAAATATTAAACATCCCCAAAGTTGTCTAAAATTGTGTGTAAAACCTCACTTACGTGATGTATCATTATTATCATACATGCATAAATCGATTGTAATAGATATGTCTCCACATAAATTACTGCCAACATTATTGAATTGGTCTCAGCACACGCAAGAGGTAGGCTCATTTGTTAGCTCAGTAGTAGGAGGACTACACGTGGGTAGGAAAGCATAGAGCCTTTGATTTACATCAATTTTGATTGCAAAGGTATATATTTATTCATAATTAAAGGTTATGGTTGTATGGAAGTTGATTATTTTGAGTTGATATCTATCTTTAGATTCTTCAACACACCCTAAAGGCTAAGTAGAAAATATGGACATGTAAGTGGATGGCCTCTTTTACTCGCTCATTCATAGCATCACTTAAAGTTATGAGCCCCATGTTGTTACATTAATACATGAGCTGATTGGGAGTAGATCTTGGTTAGCTTGTGTCTCCTATATCTACTACAACAGCATCTCCTCCTCCTCTTTGTACTTGATACAGGAGCTAACAAGAGAATTAAGGCTTAGTCATATCCACAACTACGACTCAATAAAGGAATTTGGGAGTTTTGAAATTATGTTATCTAGCTTTGGTCGAGTTATGGGAATGTGGCACATATAGCCACAATCATAACTGTGTGCCTAGTGGTGATGCAGTCCATGTAAAAAAAATGGGGAGGATAGAACATGAGAGAGCAACATATATCAGATCTAATGTCTCTCTGTCCCATTATCTCCCCCCCATTTACATAGTCGTCTATAAAATATGAAAAATACACATTTATATGAAAAAATCACACATTTATATGAGAAAATTACACATTTATAATATATTATAAAAAGTTAGTGCTGTGCCTACAACCATTATAGGAGCCCCGTATGCTCGTTGTAGTTTACTACAATGCATGCAAGGGGAGCCCCCTGTTTCTTACGTGTGCATGTGTAAGTGAACGTGAAGATAATCATAGTAATGTATAAACATGAAGAGGTGAAAGACAATGAATCTTACACAAGATTGAGGCTAAATATAGTGTTCACTTCTTAATCACTAAAGAAGTACATCTTGAATTATGGCAACAGAAAGTAATCTCGCAAAAAGGACTATAGGAAAAATAAAAGGATAACAAAAAAAGTATAGGGAGTTGGGCTTACGTTGAGGTCCTCTCATCATCATCTTTAATAAACACACTCTCACACATTCTGATTGTTGTCGCTTCTTACAGCTTCAACCTCTACTCTCACATTTTTTGCTTTTGAGTTGCGCATGGGCACACTTTGTAGTAACATGATCCTAAAACACAACAAAACTAATACAATTGAAACCCAGTTTAGAAAAAACAAAGTGGTTATGGGTTTAGGAATGTACGTACTTTGCCATACTTCCCAAGTAGGGCCTTCAAAATAATAATCCATCCTTCTTCTTACACCCTTTTGAAGAGAGCTTCCAAACCTCATTGTAATGCAAAACCATATTCATCCTCCATAGAGGGTGGTCCACCGCTTCAAGATACAAACATATAAACAAGTAAAATTTGTTTTAATATTGTGATAGGGAAATCTTTCTTTTGTAAATAATAAGATATAATTCAAGGTAATATACTTACAAAGAATACCATGATATCTATTCCTCTTTCACATGTAACATCGCGCTACAAGTTGTTTGCCATCTACCCATGCACAAACATAAATACTTAAAACTCCTATACATAAGACTATGCGTAATAGACTCTATGTATAAGACTATGTAATAGACTCTATGCATAATACTATGCTAAAGAGTCTATACGTCATAGACTCTATGTATAAGACTATGTAATAGACTCTATGCATAATGCTATACAAAAGACATAAGACTATGCAAAAGACTCTTATCTATAAGACTATGCAATAGACTCTATACATAGAGTCTTATGGATGAGAGACTATGTGTAATAGACTCTATGCATATAGTCTTATGCATAGAGTCATATAATCTTCTAGGCTTTAACAAAGATTATGAAATAAACTTTATGTATAAAGACTATGCATAGAGCCTATGAATAATATGTGTAAGAATGGAATATTGGATAGAGATGGAGATTGTACTCATGAAGGGAGTACCAGCATAGATCCACTACATCATATGTTCTTACAGACATCAGAGTTATAGCTAAAAAGATATCAGGTTAAGCCAAGTCTCTAACGGAGTTGCCACTAGCAGAGATACTTGACAGCAGCAACATCCTAGCTGATACTCTAGTCCTCAGCACTCCCTGAGCTCTAACTCAACCAATTCCACTCCCATTGGGTTGATCTTCATTCTGCAACCTTCAAGATCTGTAAGACCTCTCATTTGCTACATGTAACCTCGAACGATGTGCCCAATAGAAACCAAGTTCTTTGTAATATTTGGAACATGAAGTACATCTCGCAAGTACTTCATTTTGCCATCCTCCATAGACAATGGAACTTTACCAACATGCACAATGGGATGCGTAGTATCATTACCTGTTTCTACATAACCTAGTTTTTCCATTTCTGCATGTCTCTAAACCACTCAGCATGACTGGTCATGTGGTTAGCGGCACCAAAATCCACATACCATGTATCTTGAGATCTTGAAACATCTCTTGTTATGGAACTGAGCATGTTCTGCATCACAAATAGTTTCTTACTTCTGTCCTCACCTCTCTATTCCCTAGATGATGCATAGTTGCCTTGCTACAACTTTTTACTTTTATGTCATTCTGCTTTTTTTAGAAGTCCTTTACCATGTTCCCTAGATTGCCATAATAATAGCACTCTATGCTATTTTCATTCTGATATCTTTGCCAACCACCTCGGCCTCTTTGGCTCCCTCTGCTTCTAGACTGGCCACTTCCACCTGTGTATGATTGCTACTGTGAATCGTTGGACTGTTGTCGAGAATTTTGATTTCCTTCTCAGTCACCACCTTGGCCTACGTCTACCTCTGCCTCTACCCCAAGTAGAGTAGAAGGTCTGTTCTAATGTGTTCTTGGTTTGTGAAGAGTCCTTACACCTAGTGACTTTTCTTCTATTATCAGCATGGTCATCAAGTCCCAAAAGTTAGGAATATTATCCCTGATTGCAATGGAGGTTGAATGGCTTGTACTCTTTGCCAAGCCCATTCAAACGGACACTTACTAAATCATCATCTTCCACCGATACATTAATGGACCCAAGGGATTCAACAATTCTTTTGATCTGTAAAGCATACTCATTGATAGACATGCTTTTATTTCCCACAGTATGTAGCTCTTGCTTTAGCTACAATTTCTTTGCCTTTGTGTTGGTATGGAACATCTACACCAAATTTTGCCATGCAATTGCTGGAGTGTTGGCATCCTGTATGTGTCATATCATTGTGTCTATGACACTAAATGGAAAGCCGATACATGACTTTCCTTGCAACCTGGTTCCAATCCTTGAATGACTTTATGTCTGTTGGAGGGGCATACTCTTCAGAGACAACTCAAGAGGCTCCTCATTATCTCCTTCAACATAGTCCCAAAATCCTTTACCCACCATAAGGAAATTATTCATTCTTTACTTCTAGGCATGGAAGTTTTTCTTGTCTAGATTCTCATGGGGCTGACATTTGATTAATTCCGTCACTAGACATGTTTTCCTACAATAATCAAAAATTGCAACACAATTTCTGTATGCAACTTGTAACATAGCAATATCTTCTGAGACTACTCCACACAATGGTACTTTAGCACAACCTGTAGATCACCAAATCTGACCAAAGTACATGTACATACACCCGATGTTAGTAATACATGTGCAAACACTATCTACACTCCCAAAATGCACTACTGCACTCCAATAACTAGATTTTGACCGGAGATAATTCATAATTAAAACTTCCTGAAACTGTCGAAAATACCTTGCCGTGACAGAACGGAGATCGAGACACGCTCGGAATGTATTCTTGGCCGTAAAATTGTAGTATAAAGTACTATGTATCACACAAGCAGCTCCAAGCCTGCGAAGATAGCTTCTCAATTAGAGATGTGTAGCTCCAGGAGCTACCAAGGGGTGTTGTACCTAAACCAAGAAGGGAAATAGATGATGATGCTCTTACCCATGTACCGCTTCCTTCCTTGCTTGTTCTTACCCTCTTATTACCTCTTGATTGCCTCCTTATCTCTCACACAAACCAAAGATCTGATACCATAAAGATAATGTGGGGGAGAGAGAGAGAGCTTGAGTTCCTTGCAAGTAAACACACACACACAAAAGAGAGTGCAAGGCACAAGAGAAATGGATGGCTGAATTTTCTTCTCTTCTCAAAAATCATCTAACTAAAAGATAAGAGTACATACATAAAGGAAAAGTACTCTCCTACAACATACATAGTGGTCGGTCTATAGTGTGAATCCGACTATATGAGCTGGCTCTATAACTATGCCATAACTCTAGTACTCCAAAGTGGCTATCACACAACCTGTCATCCACTGGCAGCATATCGACCATAATCGCATCAACCATGCCAGTGACATAAGTGCAGAAGCTATCACCCAAGCGGGTCCTCGATATCTCAATAACACCTAGTGTCACCTTACACACGAGCCCCATGCATGTGGAAATCCTTGTCCACATGGGACCAATCTTGATCAGAAATCCCATGCTTATAGACAAAAACCTTGCCCAAACCTTACTTCTATATGGTAGGACTAAAGAGGAGGTGCAAGAAGTAGAAGCCCTAATCCAAGCTGCTAGTAGGGAGAAAGAGGAAGAGACCTTATCTCGAGCCAATAGCGATTTTTAGCAGCCCAAACTGCACCAATTAGGCAAGCCACCTAAGCTTCACCCATTTCCCACGTGACTGATAGCCTAGAGAGTGCGAGGCCACAAGAATTCATATCTCAGGTGGATCTAGGTAGAAGATTCTTAAACACATTACTACAAAACGAGAGTTGGGAATTCAATGCAACCCAAGAAACCTTGATGGACCTGGCTATAGGCCATATTTATGCTATTATCCTGGGAGGAAGTTAAGCAAGTTATCTCTACTTCCAAAACAAGGAAGAGTGACTTTAGATGGTCTTGGAATGTATTTAGGCTATGTAGACGAAGAGAGGCTTAGACAGGGAGCCACCATGCCCATGTGACTTACCGTGACGACACAGGTTCGGACAAGCAATGTGTGAGGCCCTACCTTGAGTGAGATGGAGATACCATCAATAAGCTCAGTGATTCTTGGCTACACGATGGACCAAGCCACGATTGCTACTTCTACTGTTCTTGAAGGCTACATGGGAATCCAACAATCTACTGGCATGGGCTTCACATTCCGAGACCGTAGAGAGGTATCCACTCAAGATGCTGTTAGCACAATTCTAGACTTTGTGGTATTGGGTATTACACCACTTGTAACCAACTACATAGCATTTCCCTTTAGTTCCATGCCCTTGGTATGCCCTTGGTCATAACTATGGTAAGCACGGTTATAAGAGTCCCTACAACAAGGCTCGGGGGGTGCACTACTAAGAAACCCTATGTATCACATGTGCTCAAGGAGTATTTAAGAAACCCCTTACCTATAAATTTTTCATGAATAAAAAAACCCGTTTTGTAAATGTATTTCTATAAGTTTACCCTCAATTTTTGAATTAAAAAACCCCTTCATTTGAACTCACGTGGTATACTTACATATTTTTAGATGAACCCCCTGATCAATAAGGGCTCCAGGCCTAGTTACCACATCCATATCATCTGCTAGGACCACATAAGGAGGAAAATTCACCCAAAATTCTCGATTCCTCACGTCTTCCTCTATACTTTAACAATGCAGCCTAGAGCAAGGGGGACATCCTCCATAAATTACTAGACTAGTGGCACCCTCGGCTCATGTGTCATCGGTACCTATGAATTTCTCTATGACCCCACCTATTAGACTCATGTTACTCCCCTTGGATTTATGCCATTATGCTGTTGACCCCTCAATTGGGTGCAAATTTAGGCGCTATTTTTGGGCTTCATGGACAAATTATTTTCCTCATAATCATTATCACAATGTAATTTCATTGTAAAATCCTATCATTTAATATTGTATTTGGCATGGCTAGATCTATTAAGTCATAGTCTCAGTGTGTGTTTCATCTTTTGAGGAGGGTAACAAAGGTCTGAGAGACCTTGATACTTTGTAATATTTGAAAAAATTAATAAAAATCAAGAAAAAGGAGATAGTTGGGGAGTCGTTTGATTTGGGAGGTTGGAGGGTGGTTGTGCCTCTCACTATATCTTTCATGCACGTGATTTTGTATCTCTCTTGGTTGGCACAAACTCTTTCTCTCCTGCTTCTTGTGCTTTCTTGTTTTCTTGCCACTATGGAGGATGAGGGAGAGAGTGAGGATGGGGATGATAATGATATTTTTTCTATGCTGCTCGAGTTTTTTTGTGTGTGGGCGCTATTCTCTTGGCAAGAGAGGCATTCTTGTAGGTTTTGGTATTAGGGGCTAAGCCCTATGCAGATATCTTGCAGCCTCAACTTGGTTTTGTGTGACTAAAAAGAAACCGTGGTAGGGTATGTCATTTTTCCACAAGAAGTGCCCTTCGGACCCCATGCTCCCCTACTATACTAGTACTTCCAGCAATAGCCTTTCTAACTAATCTAATAGCCTTCGCACAAGCATTGGGGAGGGCAGTGGCCAAGTTCAATGGAGAGGGAGATCCTAGAAGACACTTTAGGTGAGAGGAATAAGCTCACAAAGACCAATAAATTTAGCCTTACACTATATGGCATGGTTAGTGATTGGTATCAAACCCTAAGAGTTGAAGAACATCTAAAATTTACCAGGCTTTGATAGTTATTCCTGAGCATTTTGTGCATGAGGGAGATTTATGGAGTGTGGCTTCATAGTTTCACAAAGACGAGAGAGAAGAAGATGAGTCAATGAGAGATTTTATAAGTCATCTCAAGCAATTGAACTCCTTTTAGTGCTCTACATGAGTGTTTCTCTAACAATCAACTTCTTGATCGATTTATCTATGGGCTTAAACATGAAGATATCCATAAAAGCTTGGTCATTAGAGGTATCACCACTGAGGAGGATGTCAGAGTTAATGACATCCATCTTGAGGATAACTTGATGATAAGAAGAATTAGAGCTTTAGATTCTAAGTCTGTTACTTTAGTAGAGCCAAAAGTCATAGCACAACCACTGTGAAACCTATAGCTAAATTGAATACCTTAGCAAAAATGACTTGGACTGACTTCCAAAAGCTCCCGTAAGAGGAAATGAAGACTAGTAAAGCTTCGGGCAATGTGCACATGTACCCAAGGAGAGAGATTCATTATTGTTTCATTTGTTGTCATAGGATGTACCACTAGAAAAATGTCCAATTTTAAGATCTCGTTACAATGGTAATTGTAGCTTTTTGTGGGCACTATGGTCACGAAGCTCGAGATTTTGAAACACACTGGCTATTGCCAAAACAAGGACACCATAGCTAGCCTTGCTAGAATTGGCACAAAAACTAGCCCTTGGCCTTGGCTATAGAGCAAATCAAGAAATGGTTGGGCATCCAACACAATAACTGCTATTAAAGGACATGTACAATACACCCAATATGCCATTACCTCCACCAGTCTTAGGATTGCAACTACCCCCACCCAGAGTGAAACCTCTTAATCAAGTAAGCTTCAAGGAGCCTATTGAGATTACCAAGACTATAAGGTGGATGTCAAACCCATTCTAGACCTCTTTGAGGATGCCATGGAGCTTCATATTGACAATTATGTAGTGGTTGGATGGGAGAGGTGAATTCAAGCCAGTTTACCAACTTGTTTCTATGGAAAGGGAACGGGACATCAATGCACCAAGAAGGATAACGCCTCTTGAATGTTACCCATTGTGAAGGTTCCCATCGAGTTTTCGGATTCCCTATAAGGTTTCCTCAACTCAACCAAGATGTGTCCTCAAACATGCCACTAGCTACTTTGTAACCATTGTGGCATAGATCATTGGATTAAGGACTACCACCCCAACAAGTCTCTGGTGAGACAAGGCCACTAATGGGATCCATCATCACACTGCTAAACATGATTGAGGCAAGTAATTGTTTCTCGCTGATTTCCCTCTCAGTGGAATGGCAAGACAACAATCTGTGTGACAGAACAATCAAGCAATGCCATGGGATACGTCCACCACAGTTTTGGGGTATGAACACCAACTCTTATATGGTCATGGGGATACACAGAACACCAAAGACAACATATTCAGTAGCATAGAGATACTAAGGGCTCAATCCACACAATGTAGAGAACAACCGAGAATAACAATGAGATGGCAAGCTTGCTCTTAGTTATATTCTCGAAGCATTACAGTCTTGTACAGACTAACATTCCCTTAGTATTATCATTATAACAAGCATCATGACATAACTGTCAACTATTTGTTGAGAGCATACAATCACTACTACCTTCATACATTCCTTCTCCAACTAAGTATTCATCTCTTCTCCTGCCCAACACAGTGTTAACCCTCATCACTATCTCTAGAAACCAACTTCCCTTTTATGCTGAGTCTTCTTGTTCTTAACAACTGCTCTCTAGTAGTTACAATTTGCCACCTCCACAATGTGATACCGAGGTGATGCTCATAACATGGGGAGTGGGTTGTCGGTGCCTTCTACCACTAGTGAGGGTCTAGGCGCAACACTTGACATGCTTGCTGCTTGAGCTTCTGCTCCTCTGAACCCGTTGCCCTGTCAAATTTCTCCTTGAATCTTATGAACATCTTCGGGGGAGTATGGTCCAAGATGTATATGTCATCTAAGTAAATGGTGCATTTTTGCATTCTTTTTAGTTTTTCTACTTGCTCTTTTGAGCAACCCATAACTTTGTTGTCGGTTTGAGACATCTTTTGATCAAATAAATTTATTACTAGTTTGAGTTGGGCTCGCCCTAGAATCTTCTTTTCTACAATTGGTATCGGTCTCCACTCAACCTGTATGGCTTCTTCATACTTTGCTAGATCATTTGCAGGAAAGCCTTGTACCTTTTTCACTTTTGATTCTCCAATACCCCACCTCCAGACATTAACACTTGTAGGTGGTTGCATTCTAGGTGGGAGCATTCTCCCTCCCTCCGGCGTCTGTGTGAGAATAAGAATTGTGAGCATGGGTGTTTTGGGGGAAGAGGCTTCTTGGTGAGAATCAACCTTATTTTGTTTTCATTCTAGAAATATGGTGGTAGTTCTTTGTTGGCCCTTATCAGCTCAGAGAACATTACATATGAATAAGGTGTGTGTGGGAACAAGCCCTTAGCAGGAGGCTATAAAAGAGAATCTGTAAATGTGAGAGAAGCTGTGAAAGGTGAGAAGTATCTACTGGGAGAGAATAAAGGGTAGCATGAGGAGATTTAGGAGATGTGGAGATATTTTGGGAAGAGGTGGAGAGAATCAAGCAAAAGAGGTGGAGTGAATCAGGGAGAGATTAGTGGGATTAGATGCTTGGATGTAAACCCTAAAAATTGAGGCATTGGCCTAATGAGAATTTGCTGGTTTTTGATTACCCATGCCTACATTAAGCTATCACTTAATTGCTTACTAATCATGTCTTAATGATTATCTAATCTCTTTGTTAATGATGTTGATTCTAGCATTTGATCCACCATAGCTCATCACATTGTTGTAAATTTATTATTAAAGCATTCTCACTATCTTCTTGTCTTACCATTATGAGTGGGGTTTTAATGATGTTGTGACACTTGTCCTCCATACAACTGCTTGTGGCGTCATCGTGGCCTTTTGAGTTTTTGACATAGATTGGGGTGGCACACACCTAGTCACTTGCTTTTTTACTATCTTGGATTTGATTGGTTGCAGAGATCTAAGGATTTGTACATCCTTCCCCAATTTTTGTGGTTTTTTTATTTTTCCACATCCACCTCCACTAGTGAGATCATGCCACAACATATGTTCGAGACTGGCTCTTGGTTCTCCGCTTCCTCTTCTTTTCGTGTAATCATCACTACTAGATGGCCTTTGTATTTCCTCATCCAGAAGCCATTTACTAGGTGTTCGGTCGAGACTCGGCACTTGTGTGGCTCCAGACCACCTAGTCGGCTCTGGAGGAGACACGACTAATACAGTTGTGTCCAACATGATAAGTTAATGCTAGCGCATTTCACCACCAATCTACCCATGCTAAGGGAGTTAGTTGCAATAGCACAAAGGTTAGTACCTGCATCTAACGAGATCCTGGATGTAGCTCCTGATCTGTTTCCAGATAGGAGTCATGTCCAAACAGGAATGACCTTACACCAAGATTCCAATTAAAAGACATGTTTAAACCGAAAGCATTGATACAACATAGAAATCAGAGAGAATTGCAGAGTATGAAGAACTACAACAATAATCAGTGTATATCAGGGTCAAGATTTAGCCCAAAGTACAATGCACTAGTCCGCAGTTGACACTTGCTGCTCCTCTCTCTCTCTCTCTCTCTCTCTCTCTCTCTCTCTTTCTCTCTCCTCTATGGATAATGTTTCTTTTTCCCTTTTACATCTGCTCGGGTACTACCCGTTGGCAAGATTCAGTTATAAGGTTCTTACAAGAAAATTGTTGCTCACAACAAATACACATCCTTTCATCTACCCTTTGGAACTGTACATCAATGGGTTTGGTGTAAGGGTACTTCTTCTTGGCTCTTTCCATTACCTTAATGTTTATCCCCATAGCAAAGACGTGCGGCTCAGTTAGCTTTGGGAGGTTGGTTGCATTCTCAAACTTTATCTACTCAGGCTCTCTTGACCTCCTTCTTCCCCCTTGACTCCACTTCCACCCATAAGGTGATCTGCATGTTGGTTCTAGAATGGGTCTTGTCATTTCTCATTTTGCCAGGAGACTCCGTTGCTGAGGTGCACTAGCAGTCTTGCTCTGTGTGTGAGTTGCTACCTCCTCACCCAGGTACGCGAGAGTCATGAGATTCCATGACTTCCCCATACAACCCGGGGAGTCTGGATGAGGGGCTTCTCTTGTGTGTGCTGACTCTCCTACCTATGAGCTGCATTAGACTTTTTTCTCCACACTCTCATCCAACGGGTTCATAAAATGTGCGATATCATTCCATAGAATGGTTGTACGACCCCCGCTTTTTTAGCATCTTGGATTAAACTCCTCATGTGTCTGAGGGCCGTCTCTTTTTAGAAGTTTGTGCTTCTTTGCCCCTTCTCTTCTCGCAGCCTTTGCTTTCTAATTTCACCACCGATCTACCCGTGCTAAGGGAGTTAGTTGCGATAGCACAAAGGTTAGCACCTGCATCTAATCAGATCCTGGATGTAGCTGCTGATCTGTTTCCAGATAGGAGTCATGTCCAAACAGGAATGACCTTAGACCCAGATTCCAGTGAGAAGACATGTTTAAACCGAAAGCATTCATACAACATAGAAACCAGAGAGAATTGCAGAGTATGAAGAACTACAACAATAATAAGTGTATATCAGGGTCAAGATTTAGCCCAAAGTACAATGCACTAGTCTGCAGTTGACACTTGCTGCTCCTCTCTCTCTCTCTCTCTCTCTCTCTCTCTCTCTCTCTCCTCTCTGGATAATGTTTCTTTTTCCTGTTTTATATCTGCTCGGGTACTCCCCGTTGGCAAGATTCAGTTATAAGGTTGTTACAAGAAAATTGTTGCTCACAACAAATACACATCCTTTCATCCGCCCTTCGGAACTGTACGTCAATGGGTTCGGTGTAAGGGTACTTCTTCTTGGCTCTTTCCATTACCTTAATGTTTATCCCCATAGCAAAGAGGTGCGGCTTAGTTAGCTTTGGGAGGTTGGTTGCATTCTCAAACTTTGTCTACTCAAGCTCTCTTGACCTCCTTCTTCCCCCTTGACTCCACTTCCATCCATAAGGTCACAGGTGGTTTGCATGTTGGTTCTAGAATGGGTCTTGTCGGCTCTCATTTTGCCAGGAGACTCCGTTGCTGAGGGGCACTAGCAGTCTTGCTCTGTGTATGAGTTGCTACCTCCTCGCCCAGGTCTGCGAGAGTCATGAGATTCCACGACTTCCCCGTACAACCTAGGGTGTTTGGTTGAGGGGCTTCTCCTGTGTGTGCTGACTCCCCTACCTATGAGCTCCATTGACTTTTTTCTCCACACTCTCATCCAACAGGTTTATAAAATGTGCAATATCATTCCAAAGAACGGTTGTACGACCCCCGCTTGTTTAGCATCTTGGATTAAACTCCTCATGTGTCTGAGGGCCGTCTCTTTTTGGAAGTCTGTGCTTCTTTGCCCCTTCTCTTCTCGCAGCCTTTGCTTTCTAATTCACCAATACAATAGGCCAAGTAGACCATGTTGTGGATTTGAAGACAAATGGGTTAAGACCGTCCTCTTCCTCCTCATGTGGCAATGGTGAAGGCACCTCATTAATTAGTTGGTGAAGATGAGTCTCAGCCATGCTTTCCATATGAAGTCTTGCCTCCTTCCGCACTCTACCTGATGTCACCAAATGGTGTGGCATGTTGACATGCATTGGAAGCCACCATCGGCATGCACTCGGAGCACCCAATGCATGCCGGTAGCTACTGACATACTTAGGTAGCACGCGGCATGCATTGGGTGCTCTGGGTGCACATCGGTACATCCTAGTGCATGTCAGTAGTTATCGACATGCATTGGAAGCTACCGGCATGCACCTAGAGCTCTCGGTGCATGATGCTGGAATGCCCCAACCGTGTTTGTGAACATTTTAAGGTTCATGCAATAATGGCAGCTCACTTAAATAAGTATAGGTTTTTGTGTATAGCTTTGGATATTTTGAAATAAAAAATCTCACAGAAAAAAATCGCACAAAAAAAAATATAGCGAATGTGAAAGTTATGGTGTTTACGAACATCACTAAGGTTCACGAGATGATGCTCTATGAATTGACTTTGGGAGTTGTACAACTCCCCCCCAAAGTTGGGAGTTGGTGCAATAATTGCCTCAAAGTCATGATTATATTTACTCTCAAAACCTTTGTAAATGCAAATTTTCCATACTTTGTGAATGAGAATGTAGTTTTTTTTGCCTATTTCTCTTGATTTTTAATAGAAAAAGACCATAATTTTTCCTAACACAACAATGGTTAATTATATATAAAGTAGAAGAGGGATGTGAAATGCACACATAAATGCATGGGTGGTGAGTCATATATGTTTATCTAAGATTACATCCTTTGGGCTAAGTCATAGTGGTGGTAATTTGTTACCTTAACTTAATACGTCGCAAATAAGACTTCTAAGGGATGCTGCACCCATAGGTAGGATAAAACGTTTGAAAGCTATATGTTTGGATGGAGAGCTAGGATACAAAGGTCACTTTTTCAAGCCACATAATGCTAAGGACTACCTAAAGCGACTACAAAATGCCTATGGCACTGTGGCAGCATAGGTTAGTTATAAAATTATCATAGATTTTTTTAATTATTATTAGCATGTTTTAATAGACTAAAAGATTTAACAATGAGTAGTTTATTTAGTACAAATGCTATTTGAATCATCTCAACTAAAATATTTTTGCAAAGAGTAGTTTATTTAGTACAAATGCTTATTGAATCATGACTATCGACGACGACGAGTACTAGAGTATTATGTACTCCTAAAGTTTCATTATTTATGTTTCAAGTTACTATGTTTTTGAACATGATTAAGGTTCATTGAATCATCTCAACTAAAACATTTTTGCAAAGAGTAGTTTATTTAGTACAAATGCTTATTGAATGATCATGAGTACTATCGAGGAGTACTAGAGTTTTATGTACTCCCAAAGTTTCATTATTTTTGTTTCAAGTTACTGTGCTTATGAACACGATTAAGGTTCACGAGATGATGCTCACGCAATTGATGAGTTTGGGAGTTGGTACAACTCCCCTCCTCTGATGTGAGCTTAGGAGTTGGTACAAATTGGCCCAAAGCCATGACTAAGCCATTGTGACAACCTTTGTAAAGGAGGATGTGCTTTATTTTGCCTATTTCTCTTTGCTTTTTAATGGAAAAAGACTATAATTTCTCCCAACAGGTGCACATTATGGAAATTAATTTTTTCGGAGTTATTTAATATTGTTTTAGGTCATCCATCCCAATTATGTTCTTCAACATGCACACTTAACCTGGGAGTCTCTATCGATCATTTACCATAAAACATGGAGTTTTTTTTATAAATACTTTGTGCACGTCCACATTTTTGTCAAGAAACTTCTCCCTTGTCTCCACAAGTGTACTTTCAAGTAATGAAATGTTTTCTGCTGTTGTGAACACTGGTCTAAATAAAGCTTTTGGGGTCACGGGGTGAGAGTCAGACACGAAACGTTTTGGCGATTGAAGCCACGTCGTGGGTAATGCTCTTCTCTTTAAGCGCGGTGCGCTGCGCTGCGCGTGGTGGAGGACCGCCCGGCTGCCGAGGAGTACGAACCGACCGAAAGCTTCTTTTGGTCTAATAGAGAGAGAGACAGAGAGAGAGAGAGAGAGAGACACGATGAATGAGGCAGAGGAGGCAGCTACAGCTTTTGACAAGGAATTAAAGAACCAAGTATGCAGATTCCAATCCTTGAAAAAGGTTGCGCAGGGAAAAGAATTAAGTTGAATTGGCTGGCTGTTGCAAAAATTGGATTGATTCAGCGGCCTATCTATCCTGAGGTAGTGTACTAGTAGTAGTAGTCGGATGGAGCGTGGTGGTGTGGCCGTATGTCATAAGTCGATTTGCTCGTGTTGGCCGCAGCTGGGTCCTCGATGACTCGTTATTAATGTAGTACTGTAGGATGAGGAGTTAATTATATGGCAGTTTAATGAATCAGGGTTATTAATCTGGTTCTGGTGGTGGTGGCCGCTGAGCTCTGAATGCATTGCAGTCTACCTGATCTAGTATAGTATAGAAGCTTTCTGATCCCTGCTCATCTGATCAGTGCAGCTGCTGCAGTATAGTATAGAAGAGAGCTTATATATCTCGTCCGCCAGCCCCTCGACTCCACGATGCGTGCTCATGTGTTGCTCGCGGCTTTTGTTACTACTCTAGTAGTGTCATCTTACGTTAACATAGTCTTAACGGATGGCGCTCGCGTGATCAACTCTATCGCCAACAGCGGCATGATCGGTAATTACTTGCCGCAGTTAACATAATTCAATAACATTATATGCTTTAATGTCCTATTTTTTATAAAAAAATTTTGAGTCTGTATATTGAATTTCGTTGTGTCCGCCGATGCCCTAAATTCCTCATCGTATCTTCTAGACTTCTAGAGAGTATCTTTAGAGCTTCTACCCACTTCTCCTTACCCTTTTGTCTCTCTTTGCTTACCTGAGCTATGATTTTTAACGACTTCAAAATATTTGGTGTTTTAGGGCGTGAAGAACTCCTACTAATCGTACCATGAATAACTATGTCACAGTCCTATGCTTATCCATTAATGCTTTTGCTTTGTGCTATATTTAGTTGTTGAGGATGAGGACGAGACCCATCATAGAATCTTCATTTGATGTTAGAGAATTTAGACTCTACCAAGAGAAACCTTAGAGCTATTCAGGGTTGTTGCAAGATTAGGGTGTCCAGTTTTATCCAGTTTATGCTAGACTGGGACAATGCTTGGAGAGCAAATTTTGGGAGGCAAGGTACTTAAAATGAGATCAAGCAAATAATAGAAAATACGCTTGTCCTTAAATTAACCCAATATAACTTAAATTAATATAAATTAGTCTAATTAATCAAAATTAATCAAAAATATGATGAAATGATAAACAAATGATCTTTCCATACTTAGAGTGATCCAATTTATTTTTCCATAGATGCACCATTACAAGTACACTAGTCCCTATAGGTTTTAGATGATTCACATCAAACATGTAATTTTACTAATTAGATTATTAATATGTGCAGGCCTTCTGATAGTCTGGAAGAATTTTGAAAAAGAGATCATTAAAAATCCAACCATTGGATTTGCAATTTTTACTAACCACCACATTCTACTAATGTCTCAGTATCTACCCACTCTTTTGATCTACAAGATTGAGGATTTAAGTGGTAGCTATTGTGGGTACAAAAAGTGGCGTATATTATAACACTTTAAAGACCTTGAAATATTTAAAGAAAATAGACAAATATCTTAAAATTTTCTCAAAAAATCAAGTTAAGCTCCATATTATGTGAAGATCTAAGGTACAAAGTGGAAATCTCATATGAGTTTATATGTAAAAGATATTAGCATTTTATGGAATCAGTTCAAATTTGGGACAGGGTGTAGACATTGACTTTGTACCTAAGAAAATGAGGACTTTTATCTATCTAATGCTTAATCAAATTATGCAACTATATTTTCAACTTTGAATATGATGTCCCAACAAAAGAACTTGAAATGAAATTCCTTCATTTACTAGGAGAGATTAGCCACTAAAGGTAAACAAATGCCTATTTTTTTATTGTTTACAAGGTGCCTGATTGGAGAAAACTGGGCACCCTGATCTTGCAACAACCCTTTAACAACTTGCAACATCGTTGCATGAAGAAGGTCAATATTGAACCCTTTGAGCAACCTTAGAACTATTCAACGTGCAAGACCATTGTACAAAGGGTGTCAATGTAAGTTTTACAAATTTCTGGGCTTGCACGGCCGGTCAATTTTTACGAATTTTAGTTATGAAACCGGAACAATCATGAATGTTTCGCAATAAAACCGAGGTTTTTCCAACCTTTTCTTTTTTTCCACTGGCTGGGAAAAATGTTTTTTTTTGGGGGGGGGGAAGCATCGGGACTCTAGACTGAGTCTAAAGCAGTCAGTGTTCACGAAAAACGGAGGTTTAATGTGAGGTGAATGGCAAATCTTAAAAATTAACCTTAAATTCAAAAATAGACCTGCAAGTTTGAAGGCATTTTGGTTATATTTTTGCAATTGAAACCTTTAAAAATTTCAAGCTCAAAACCAAGGTTTTGGTATCTCTTAATGTTTTCTGCTGTTGTGAACACTGGTCTAAATAAAGCTTTCGGGGTCACGGGGTGAGAGTCAGACACGAAACGTTTTGGCGCTTGAATCCACGTCGTGGGTAATGCTCTTCTCTTTAAGCGCGGTGCGCTGCGCTGCGCGTGGTGGAGGACCGCCCGGCTGCCGAGGAGTACGAACCGACCGAAAGCTTCTTTTGGTCTAATAGAGAGAGAGAGAGAGAGAGAGAGAGAGAGAGAGAGAGAGAGAGACGATGAATGAGGCAGAGGAGGCAGCTACAGCTTTTGACAAGGAATTAAAGGACCAAGTACGCAGATTCCAATCCTTGAAAAAGGTTGCGCAGGGAAGAGAATTTAGAAATATACTAAGTTGAATTGGCTGGCTGTTGCAAAAATTGGATTGATTCAGCGGCCTATCTATCTTGAGGTAGTGTACTAGTAGTAGTAGTGGTGTGGCCGTATGTCGTAAGTAGTATGCAGATTCCAATCCCTGAAAAAGGTTGCGCAGGGAAAAGAATTTATAAATAAAGTAAGTTGAATTGGCTGGCTGTTGCAAAAATTGGATTGATTCAGCGGCCTATCGATCCTGAGGTAGTGTACTAGTAGTAGTAGTCGGATGGAGCGTGGTGGTGTGGCCGTATGTCATAAGTCGATTTGCTCGTGTTGGCCACAACAGGGTCCTCGATGACTCGTTATTAATGTAGTACTGTAGGATGAGGAGTTAATTATATGACAGTTTAATGAATCAGGGTTATTAATCTGGTTCTGGTGGTGGTGGCTATATAAGGAAGTGGCCGCTGAGCTCTGAATGCATTGCAGTCTACATGATACACTCTTTCTTCTAGCTTTCTGATCCCTGCTCATCTGATCAGTGCAGCTGCTGCAGTATAGTATAGAAGAGAGCTTATATATCTCGTCCGCCAGCCCCACGATGCGTGCTCATGTGTTGCTCGCGGCTTTTGTTACTACTCTAGTAGTGTCATCTTACGTTAACATAGTCTTAACGGATGGCGCTCGCGTGATCAACTCTATCGCCAACAGCGGCATGATCGGTAATTACTTGCCGCCGTTAACATAATTCAATAACATCATATGCTTTGATGTCGTAATTACTGGCCGCCGTTAACATAATTCAATCACATCATATGCTTTGATGTCGTAATTACTTGCCGCCGTTAATATAATTCAATAACATCATATGCTTTAATGTCCTAAATTTTTATTTATTTTTAGTCTCTATATTGAATCTTGTTGTATCCGCCGCCGTTACACAACACGCGACTGTGTACGTCTCTAGAGGGCCAGCCTTGCTCAGTCACATTTCTCATTACTCCCATGAATTAATTTGTGATGCACACAAGGGCCGGCCAGTTGTTGTTAATTCATGCAAGCCCCTCGCTAGCGTTGGCACAACGGACAAAGAGTGTTGCAGCGAGGGACAGTTGCCTTCTATTTCTGTGCGTCTTGCTGCTGCGAGCCCTTATATGAGAAGAAGGAAATGGAGGGCCTCATGGGGAACGCAGCGCAAATGAGCAAGGAAATAGCAGTCCAAGGATAATTACCCAATCTTCAGGATAGTGATGCGATTCTACTGACAGCTTAAACAAACTGATCATGCGTGCATATTACTCATTAATCTCTACATCTTTATTGATTCATGCAGACATGACGAAGAAGGCACCAACACCTTGCAAAGCCCTCGCTACTGTGTGCGTATCGGACAACGAATGTTGCAGTGAGAGCTGCCTTCTATTTGTATGTGTTTTGCCTTACGAGAAAAAGGAAGTAGAGGGCCTGGTGGCAATGGCTAGTACGAAGCTAGCCCTCGTCCAAGGTGAGAAATTAAGACATATAAAACTATTTGGAATGTTTTCAAAATTTGTTATGGTTCGTAGAGTTGAAATATATTTCTACACACACCAGTGTTGTCTCCGTGCACAGAAGGCTCCTATAGCTTCCTCCAAGTACCATGACACATTTACTGTGCCATGTCTATATCGTGCCTAGAATTACCAATGTAGATTAATAGGAGCCCAATATTATTATTCCACAAGAGTTTGCGTGCTTACAAGCAATGCTTTGCTCTCTATGTGTGTGGTTGTGTCATGTGCATGTACACACGAAAACTCCAATCAGAGGAAGGCCCTACTTCTTGTTTACCCATCGGTGGAGTTTGCTCAAAGGACAAAGACTGCTGCAGTGATAGCTGCCTTCTATTCCTATATTGCACTTTGCCTTACAATAATGAGGACTACAAACTCGAGGCGGATCCAATTATAATGGACAACAACAAGAAGGTAGCCATTGCAGGTAAATCCTTACACTATGACCATGATAGTGGTGGTCCTTACACCATGACCATGATAGTGTTGGAAAAATAAGATGAAAGCCATTGGCATGGGCAAGAATTACAGCAACACTATGATCATTTATAGTATTGAAGGGTCAAAATATTAATTCGCATCCTTCCCACATGTATTCGGTATTGTTAAAGTATTATTTCATCAAAAAATAATAATAATAAACAATACTAATGGTGATGACGTCGTTTGTAATAACGTCCAAGGAACAAGTGCCCGTCCGTATTATTAGGACTTGTTAAGTGTTTATTCAAAGCCCGTGGTGAGATAATTTTGCACCTTCAAAGCTAAGCCGCCTTCTTTGCCTTATGTGTGAAATGCAGAGAAAGCCCCTACTTGTCTGCCCATTGGTGGTGTTTGCTCCAAGGATAGAGATTGCTGCAGTGAACAGTTGCCTTCTGTTCCTATGCTCTTTGCCTTATGAGAAGAAGTACGGCCCCAAGGCTCCCATGATAGTGGATACAAAGAAGGTAGCAATTCCAGGTAATATAAATATAGCCATCCTAATTAGTAGTTGTACGGTTGTGTGCTGCAAACTCAAGCCCACTTATACTTTCTTCTTCGATAGCTTTTGAATTTAATAACATGCTATCTTTACTGTACAATATGGAAGCACATGAATCATGCCATGCCTTGTGGGCACCTACTTGCAAAGACTAAGCTAAGCTATAGGTGCGGTATGCTAAGTTGTTTAATTTTCTATTATTTACATGTGCACCTATATATAATGTGGATATCAACACCAAACTTCGTAATGATCAAGGTTGAGCTAAGCTAAGGGAGTTTGCTGCGCTTTCTATTTTTATGATTATATGTGCACCTACATATAATGTGGACAACATTTGTGTAGACAAAGCTGCTCCTTCTTGTTTACCCTTTGGGGGGATATGCTCAAAAGACAAGGACTGCTGTAGTGATAGTTGCCTTCTATTTGTGTGTACTTTGCCTTATGAAGAGAAGAAACTTGATGATAAACTTGATGCTAGCCAGAAGAAGAAGATAGCCATACCACTAGGTAAGAAGCTCAATGATATACTTTGTATCAACATTGAATAGTTTCTATTGACATTGTTTCGAGTTTACTGATCATTACATGTTTTTGGTGTGTGTAGAAAAGGCATCAGCCCACTCAAATATGTAGAGTAGGGTTTAGATTTTAAAAATAAGTGTGCAGCATGCACATTACGATAAGCTTCTGTTGAGATGATGTCCAGTCACTACAAGAATGCTGCCATACACGCGTTTCATACACGCGATAAATTACGAACGCGTGTATGGTCGCGCTTGTATTTGAATAGAATCGGGCGCGTGTATTTTAGCATTTAAGTTCGCGTGTATGTTTGCATTTATCAACGCGTGTATAAACGCGTTTATATACACGCAGTAATACACGCATCTATACACGATAATATTCACGGGGTAATACTCGCTATTATACACGGATAAATACACGCTACTATACACGGATTAATACATGCATGGCAGAGAAAAACTGAATTCCTTTACAAAATTAAAAACTATTTTCCTTAAACCATCTCATAGTACATTACAGTATACATCATTACACAATCCCACTACATGCATTTACAACAATGAAATATATTCAAAAATAAATCATGCATATGAGATGATAGAAATGTCATCAATTTAGAACATACAGTGACGGATTGGTTAGGGTTCGATCTCATCTTCAATAAGATCCATCCTTGCCAAACGATCAACATCAATATCCATTTGATCAATTGGTAAGGCTACGATTAAATTTATTCCACTATCGATATTCTGTACTCCATTGATAATGGTATCGATGTCCTGATCATCAGCATCAACATCACCATCATCCTCAATGGTAGGGTCATTCTCATGATCATGAGAAATGGCATGCTCATCCTCATTATCATGATCATCTCTTATTTCTTGATCATCGATCACAACATCTTCAATGGCATGTTCGACATCATCTTCATTGCGGCTTGTTACATCCTCCATATGCTCCATATCAGTGAATGTATTATACATCACTTTGGAACGTGGTGCAATAGGGATGACGTACCACCATTTGATGTCATGCACCATTGGTAGATAGATAACCTACTCAAATACACACAGTACAGTAATTAATTAGCATATCAAAAGTCAAGGGGTACGCGAGCTTAGATATATATGTACATGAAACACATTAGTAAAAAAATGCATACCTGCTCACATTGTTGTGGCAATACGAGCCTATCTTTCTTTGTTTGCCAGAACTTTGTAGAGTCAATAGTTACATATCCACTTGCATGGCGTTTTATCGTTGCATCAGGCCCTTTTTCCACCACGTTCATTTGCCATTTGACATCCAAAACATACACAAGGAAGCGACGAAAGTCAAGCCTAAATATGTCTTGGATTATGCCACAATAATCATCCATTTTTCCATTAGCTCCCTCAAAGCTACTAATGACACTGCAATCTTGTGTATTTCTCTTTTCATCAATTCTTTGTGTTCGAAAATGCTTGCCTTCACACCATATAGCATTGAACATAGTGCACTGGACCAAAATAGAAGCAATATTTGTGTAAGCAATGTGAATAAATATTAAAAGCAAATCACTTACAACTAATGCAAAACATTAGTTCTATGTACCTTTGACATGCATCCTCGTGCATACTCCCATTCTTTCGCCGTGATATGCAGCCCCTCGTCGCTCTCTGCTCTCTCCATTTCCTCATGCAACCAATCAACATGGATATCATTCAGAAGTGTTGCTAGATGCTTAGGGTACGCCTTCCGAGAGCCATGTTGCCTCCGAAAGACAGATCTTTCTGCTTGCCTTTTTGTCTTTGCATCCTCATATCTTGTAACCCATCTGCTCATCACATCACTATTAAGGATACAAGTGAAATTGAGATCATCAATCAATGTTCTGTCAATTACTTTACTCTGTCCTTTTCCTTGAGGCACAATAGAGGTCATCCTCAAGTCCTCTTCATTGCTCCATAGTCGTGGCAAAGAGCTGTCCACCTGACCAAGAAATTCTGAAATATATACAAGAGACTCTTGTATCAACCAACCCTCGGCCATGCTTCCTTCAGGCCTTGCACTTTGCCTCACAAAGTCTTTTAAGGTCTTCATGAAGCGCTCTAGGAAGAACATCCAGCGTGCATGCACAGTACTGTTGGTACTATATATAGCGTGCCAACCCTAACCCTAGGTCCTAGCCTATATAAGCCTGTCTCGGTGTGCACTTCTACACACTTTTGGGGATCTTCATCGTGTGCATCTCTTGTCTCATGTCTTGCCTCGTCTCGGTGTCGTCTCTCATCTCGTCTCTTCCAACATGGTATCAGAGCGGTATCAAGGAGGTAGTCCTTTGTGGCATCTTGGAGAACTTTGGCACGTTTTCTAAAGCTTCACCATCATCTTCTAATTGAAAAGATAAGTATTTGGTTTTCATTGATCTCTGTCTATTTTAACTAGTAAAGATAAGTATTTGGTTTTCATTGATCTCTGTCTATTTTAACTAGTTTCAAAGAATCTATATCTACGAGTTTGTAGATTTTGATAATTATTTGGGGCAGTAAGACAAGCGCCCTCTTGTTATGCAAGAAAAGATGAAATTTTTACAAGCGCCCTCTTTGTGATGCAAGAAAAGATGATTATGAGGAATAACAAATTTTTACAGTCATTAATAATTAGCAAAGAATTTAAGTCGATATGTGTTTATCTTGATATTATAATTAGCATAAAATAATTAGATTTAGCTTTCCTTCGAATAAATAAAAATATAAATATGTTTTAATTGTTTAGTTTAAGACCTTGTTTATCTTAATTAATTGATAATTACTAGTATCTATCAAAATAATTAAAAGAAGCTTTTCTTGATTATTTTCCATCAGCGCAGTATATGGAAAAAGTAATTTTGCGTATACAAATTAAGACCATCAATATTGTATCCATATCCTGCTTTTATGGGTGCTACTGCGCAACAAAGCTGCAATTATTGCGGGCTACTCTCTCTCTCTCAAGCTAATGGATGCTAGCCTGTTTCGCCATATATAGCAGACAACTTTGATCCATAATAAAAGCAAAGATGTGTCTCTCCGGCTTATCTTGGCCGCTTTAGTTATTGGGGAGGAGAATTTAATCGAAAAATCTCTCCTCATGCTATTTTTGGCGTCCCTTATTGGTATGGACTCTGCAGTCAATTTCTTTCAATTGTGTAAGCGGAATTTCAACCTGTAGTAGCTGGTATCTACTTGTGCCGCAAGTAAGAGGTCCCGATAATTAAAGAGTGCTGTGATTTTTTTTTTGGCAAATAAGAAAGCATAAGAGATATAAGCTTTGTCTAGATTTTTCCAATTGGCGCCTCTTCTCTGGTTTTAGAAAAGCAGGGGCTGATGGTGCCGGATTTTGCAGAGGCGGATGTGCTGCTTTCTAGCGCAAGCCTTCTGATCTAACTATCAAAGTTGCAGCGCTACAAAATTCACCTTGCTTTGCAGCGCTCTTTACTAATTAACCTTGCTTTGCAGCGCTCTTTACTAATTAACCTTGCTTTGCAGCGCTACAAAATTCACACCTAACTAGCAAGGTATAATTAGCAAGGTATAATAATTTTCATAATTAGCAAGGTATAATCTATCACTCAGACACCTGCTATTCTGTAAACTTCAAGAAATTATCAACAACAGGATTAATGGCAGAGATTTTACTTGTGAAATTCAAAAAAAAAAAAAAGCAGAGCATTATAAAATTCTCTCCCATGGGCATGCGGATATTAGTATTTATTCTGCTATAGCTATATAGAAGAGGTTGCAACAGGCGAGAAGGTTCTGGATTTGTGCTATAGCTATATAGAAGAGGTTGCAACAGGCGAGAAGGTAACAGCGTGCTTTCCTTAGATGAGCCTGCGCCAAAAATTTAGGTCATTATTAAAAGTTTCTTGGCCTTATAATTCGAATTAGTGGTTCGCCTTTTAATTAAAATTAGTCGTTAGCCATTTCATGCTACCAAGTGGCGAGTACACACTGCCCGTGAGGGCGGTTTTGTGGCGTGTTACAGAAGTTTGATTTTAATTGCAGGTATGCATTATGACTATGGTGGTTAATTGGCCGCATTTTTAGAATGTTTTTCCAGCTCATCCCTAAAAGTTTATCCAAATATAGGGTGTTTGCAAGATATCTAGAAATCATTTTGACAAAATATTGGGAGCTCCTGTATCATCTCAACTCAGCGAGTGTGTGTGTTAAGCTTGAAATTTTGGCCATCTCTGTGATACAAGTATACCAAAGACGCGATACAAGTATACCAAAGGCCGCATTATTCATCTCGTCAAAGTGGCACTATTCGTCAAAGGCCACATTTTTCATCATATTTCGTCTCGTCTCGTCAAAAGCCAGCTTGTGGCATCATATTTCGTCTCGTCAAAAGCCACATTGTGGCATCATTATTTATCATATTTCATCTCGTCTCGTCATAAGCGCTTTTTGGGGGCCCCTTGTTCATGCCGGCTTTATGTTTACATGTGCACATGTGTTATCTTTTGCATTTTATGTTCTATGTATGTCCATCATACTGTTTGTGTATATGTTGTCTTGTGAGCGGCGTCGCGAACCGTCTCAACGGACATTGTTCTATGTAAATTTTATATTTCTCTAACAGTCTTACTATGGGTTTATGTTGTGTAGACTTCTATTGTGTTACAGGACTCATGGATCTAGAGACAAGATCTTTTTCAACCAACGAAGATGGATGACTGAAGATTATATTTCAATTTTTATTTTGCATATTCATAGAACTGAGGGCCTTTAGTGCCATTGTATTGTAACCATTGGAGTGTTATTAGCACTTCCAAAACATTGTAACTTGTAATATTTTAATGAAGCGATAGACATATATAGGGAGATGTGGGTTTTTCCCTTGACCCCCCAAGGGTTTTTTCATCCACATCTAGGGACCTTTGTTTGAGTGGGGGTGTTGGTACTATATATAGCGTGCCAACCCTAACCCTAGGTCCTAGCCTATATAAGCCTATCTCGGTGTGCACTTCTACACACTTTTGGGGATCTTCATCGTGTGCATCTCTTGTCTCATGTCTTGCCTCGTCGGTGTCGTCTCTCATCTCGTCTCTTCCAACAAGTACCACATAAAGCAATTTCGTCCACTAAATGCACAATGAGATGTAGTTAACTTGTGAGAATGGTTCGCAGAAAAGTCTCCTCTACCAAACAAACCACCTCCACTGCCATAACACGCGCATCATCCAACGTGGCTGCATCAATTGCTTTGGAACTAACATATCTGAAAAATAAATAAATAGTACGTTATACCTCATGCACGTTCATTTTGCAAGGTATAATGAAGGGTGATCTGAGCATGGGTTTTACATACCTCACAAGCTCGCCCATCTTATAAATACATATTTTCAAACTCTTATTTGCACAATGGTCGATGCTAGTAGGTAGTATGAACTGCGCACATAAGAGCACATTTATGGTTTATGGCATTACAAAATTTAATTTCAACGTACGTACAAGACTTGGAAAACACTTACTTGAAGCATCTTGTGCCAATCGTGGGACTTCAACCCATATAGTTGCTCAACGCCTCTTTTCTTAGTGGTTGTAAAGGCTCCCTTCAATGATCTCATGCATCCAGTGGGAGTACGCAAATTGGTGATGGCCTGCTTTACCTGCTTCTCCTCTTTCTTTGATATAATCCATGGTGCAGGCGGAAGACGAACGTGCCCACCCACCTCTCGTGGCCAAGCTTGACGCATACGTCCTGCGACCCGCAAGTCCTCACGTACGCTAACATTGTCTCGTTTACCAGTAATATGTTCCCAAATACTAGATCCCACATTCTTGAAGATGTGCATGGGATCAAGAAGATGGTTGATCTTAAGATGGGTCCAATATGGCAGCCGGAAAAAAATGGAGTACCTGCACAAGGGATTGCTCTATGTGACCTTTAATCCAATTAGAGACTACACAAAACAAGATTGAAAAAACATCACTATACCTGTTCATGCCATCTGGAGGAAGAATAGTTGTAGACTCCCAAATACGCTTCCAATCTTTTGCACGAAGTGTTTGTGGAGGAATGTTACTCTTACTAGCAACATATTTAGGATGATCTGAGGGGAGAAATCGATGATGATTATCGAATATAGTCTTACACAAACCATCAACATACTCATGTACTAACGAAGGGCCACAAACAGGACATGCATGTTTACCCGATGTTTTCAAACCTGTTAAAATATAAATAAAAGTTAGAATAATAAAGTCAAACCGTCTTATTAATATATATAGCCAATAGTAATAGAGTAGGGAGGTAATTAGAATTCTTACCAGAACAATCGCTGTATCCTGGAAAGTCATGCATTGTCCACATCAACACTGCTTTTAAGTCGAAGTGTCGAGAGGAGGGAGGCCTACTAATGTCCACCACCGCAATACCTCTCCATAGTTCCTCCAACTCATCAATCAGTGGTTCAAGATAAACATCCATATGCTTGACTTTATGTTTCCCTGGAATTAGAAGGGATAACATAAGATGTCCCTTCTTGATCGCCATTGATGGTGGAAGGTTGTAATTCACCAACACAACTGGCCACACGCTGTATGCGGTGCTTTTGAAACCAAATGGATTCACTCCATCCATACCCAGGCCAAGTCTCAAGTTTCTGGGCTCTGTTTTAAAGCTGGGCCACTCATCTTCAATATGCTTCCAAGCAGGAGTGTCTGCGGGAATTCTCCACATGCCATCATCCGATCGATGTGAGGAATGCCATGACATGAGCTCTGCTATAGATTTGCACTTGAACATGTGTTTGATGCGAGAAATTATAGGAAAGTGTCGCAAGACTTTACGAGGTACATCAAAACTCTTCATATCTGTTCTGTACCTTGTGGGACAATGTAGAGCCTCCTTATGCGTCCCACGAAAGAGAATGCAATCATTGACGCATGCATGTATTTTATCATAATCCAGTCCTCCAAGAGATGTCACATAGCGCCTCGCTATGTCTCTTGAGGTGGGTAGTCTATTTTCCTTTGGAAGCATGTTTGATAATAGCCTGCATCCAATATCATCAATTATAATTAGTCTTAAATCCTAAACCTTAAACCACTAATTCAAATTTGTAAGTTAGAATGCTTACTTCAACAATGCATCAAGACTTGCATTGCTCCATCCATAAACTGTTTGTATATTAAGTAGTTCAAGTGAAGCACGTAAAACAGAGAATGTGCACCCTTCAAACACCGGTGTCGATGAAGCCTTATAAAGATGCTCTTGTTCCATATCATCGTCGTCCATACCTTTGGGATCATCCTTAAAAAGATTCCGCACCATATCATCAAGCACCTCCTCTTCCACAACTTCGTGGGGTGCAGGGCTATTGTCATCCCTTTCCCACTCATCTCTGACAATAGATCCCGAAGCTCCAGCATCATCTCGTCGACGCTTTACGTGCTCTCGTCGCGCGTAGGGTACCATGTTAGGGTGTGGTACTGCATCCTGCTTCAATTTATCATTATATGTTACAACTCTATTAATTTAATTTGGATACCATGAGTCATTTGAATACCATCAATTTACATCTACTCACCTCTAAACCTGTTTGATTCCATTCTCCATACATGGAGATGTGATTCAAGGTAATTTGACGTGCTCGTACAATGTATCCTTGACATCAATTACACATACATTTGATCCGTTGTCCCAACCACACATCGCGATTACGATGACACATTGTCTCATCTTCCCCAGAACTGCTTGAAGAGGTTGATGACATCCTGTGTACAAATCAGAAAACACAAAATCATTATATGTTTTTAATGAAAGCACAAAAATCGCGTGTATTGACGCGGCTATTTCCTAAAAATTGCGTGTATTAACACTGCTACTTCCTAAAAATCGCGTGTATTAACGCGGGTAATTTCTGCAAACGCGTGTATAAATGCAGCTAAAATATCATACACGCGCATATACACGCGTTTATAAACGCGAATATAAACGCGACGGTATGTTTAAACTAAAAATAGCCCGCCTTCCCCAAATATAGATTTTGAACTAAGAAATCAACTCTGCTTGCGTTTTCGCCTGTTTTCGCCTCTTGCAACAGCAAGGAGGGAGCAGAGAAAGGAGCACACACACGGGAGAAGGAGGGAGCAGAGAAGGAGTAGAGAAGACTCACTTTTTCAGAGGTGAGTCACTTTGTCCTGGGCCTTGTCTCTTTCGTCAGATTTGTTTATTTTGCTCTTTGCTCTTTGGGTTTGTCCTTTTGCACACGATTGGGTTACTGCATCCTGACAGGGGCGACAATGGTTGGTCCTTTTATAAGGACACTCTGTCTTTGTCGGGGGTCGGTCTTTTCGAAAAAAAATTTTCGCAGGTCGCGTGTAGAAACGCGTGTAAAAGCGCGTGTAACCTATCTGCAGAGTCTGTTCACGCGGATATACACGCGTTTCTGGACGGGTGTATACACGCGTTTTTTGACGGGTGTATACACGCGTTTCTGCACGAGACTGCGGCGTTTCAGATTTCATGATTTGCAGGCAACACAACTGACTTGAATGATGATATTTGTGTGAGTCAAGAGACAGCCCATGATGTACATGAAGATGTTTGTTGCAGGTTCTTTATGGATATTCCAGGTTCTTCATCCGATCCATTTGCGTACAGCAATTGGCTGATGGAGATGCTGAATCATTTTGGGCGCCAACCTGGTCCGGTTGAGCTTACAGAGTATATGTATGCCCATCCCCCTCCTTCCCTGCCTGGTGTCTATACCCCTACCACGAGTATCCAGGGCACTCCAGTGCCGTCTATTCCTCCGAGTCCGACGAGACGGCATGCAGCTTCTCCTCTTCCACGTCCACCGAGGAGACATACCTCGTCCCAGACACACTCACGTACACCCTCACAGCCACCATCACGTGCTCCCTCAGAGCCACCGTCACGTCAGGGCTCACAGCCACCGTCACGTAGACAATCCCCCAGTCGTGACTCCACCCGCAGCAGTAGGAAGAGTGGGAGTGGAGGATGCGGCGGGTGCTTTGGTGGGGGAGGTGGGGGAGGTAGTAGGGCACGCGGTGAGAGAGGAGATAGAGAGAGAAGAGTTAGAGGAGACAGTTCGAAAGAGGAGGAGATGAGAGAGATAGAGAGAGTGGTCTGCTATGATGTGACGGATAGGGGCGGGATAGTGATGGATGCGAGGGGGAGGGAGGTAATGGAGTACATGCGTGGGGTAGTATCAAACTCATATATAAATTGTTTTATTAAATTTAAAGATCAAAATAGCCGATTAGTTGGGGAGGTGATAGAGGCTGTACATAGTCGGTACCCCAATCCCCCACATGCTACATTCTCGGATGTATGGGGAAGGACGCGAATAAGGGAGATCTTAAGTAATAAAAGATCTCACCTTAAAAAACTCGCGTACGATGACCGGCTTAATGTAGCTACGGGTGGCTATCCTGCCGAGAAACCTGCCACTGCACACAAACGCGAGTGGAAGGAGGCAAAGAAACGAGCAGAGGGTGGCGTGAAGAGCAGGCAGCATGTGGAGGCACGACGGATCCAGATGGAGACCATTGGATCTTCGCATTTCGGATCTGGCGGGCGTCGAGTCATGGGAGGCAGAGTTCGTAAGTATCCTGCCACTTTATTTGATTGTTTACTTAATTCATTGATTCTATGATTGTTTTAATCTTACAAATTGTGTTGATTATGATACAGCGACGGGTTACGGCGAGGAAGCCCACAACCCACGATACTGCGTATGCTCGCCGGCATAGCAGACGTGACACGTGGGCCATCTTCAGAGCCGAGGGACGTATTACGGACGCGCAGTTTGAGATGGCCATGAGACCATACGGTCGACAGGTACTTGAAAATTCTAAACGAATGGTTTTGGTTTATTGAATTGCATATATATATACTTATATACTATATATTACTTGAACAGGCACAAGCTGCTGATGATCCACCGGCCGCCGCTGCAGAGGGTGGACGTGAGCACTACTCCTCGGACATTCCGACCGATGTGAGCTCATCTGAGCATGGAGGGAGCACCGAGTCATCATCTCGGTCTGAGTAGTACTCAGACTTATAGTATCACATTCCATATTGAGGATGTGATTGTATATATTTTTTTGTAAACTCAAGCCATGGGCTACTTCGAGATATGGACTCCCTTGTATACATGTATGAAATTTTGATAGTAATATTGAATTGATTGATCGATAGTATTACATTCATGTCTGTCTTGAATCGTGTATTGACAATGTATGCATTCATGTCGTTCTTGTCTTAATCTCCTCGTGCATATGTTCTTCGTGGATGGTCTAATGCACAAAAAAAAAAACCAGAGAGTGCTATTGGGTGCTGGAATGCTGGAACAGTATTCAGGCACCAAATAGCACTTTCTGGATTTTTTTTTTTGCTCTCTGTTCGCGTGTATAAACGCGTCAGAACTGCTAAAACTCGTGTGTATCTACGCGGATACCCTGGAAAATACGCGTGTATTAATGCATCAAAACTGGTAATTACGCGTGTATAAGCGTATCTAAATTAAAGAAACGCGTGTATAGACGCAGGTATAAACGCGTCTGAGACATTTGAACTGAACAGGACGCGGCTATACACCCGTGTATAAGCGCGTCTAAAATAAGAAAAAGCGTGTATAGCCGCATGTATCAACGCGTCTGTGAAAAGAACGCGGCTACACACCCGTGTATACGCACGTCTGAGAGGTGCTATACACGCGCTTTTACACGCATGTCTCTGGCCGTGATGATACACGCACTGATTCACGGGCCCACTACTTTTTTTCACAAGTCATTTTTAGCGGCTAGGAGCGCGGTGGGTATGAGCCCGATCCCTTGTAGTGAGTGTCAATTCAAGTTGAATCTCTAACACCTAGATTATAATTAGAAGCTCAGTTCTATTATCAAAGCCCATGGTATCTATGCCATGTAATCGACTTGTTTAGTGGGCTTCAAATACTCGGATGAGTATTTAAATTATTTTTCGTCTTCTCATATGTTTATGAAGGGTATTTAAATTATTTTTTGTTGTCGTATATGTTAATGAGTATTTAAATTCTTTCTCATTGTCTGAAATATATTCAGTTCCTTTTTTTGTTGTCTAATATTTGAAGGGTAAAACTTCCTGCACTTAATTTCACACTAAAATTTCCCCCCCACTTGGAGAGATTATCTTATTTTGTACTAGTGTAGTTCCCAATTCTTGATTATCTTAAATTTCCAATCCGAAATTCCTTGGGGATTTTTTATTAGATATTTTTTATTTCTTCAACCCAACTGGTTTTACTAAAAATATAAAGAAAATGTTTTCAATGTTTTGGGAGTCCTTTGTGGATAGGTCCATGTGAAATTTTTGATGGAGTAAAGATACGCTTAAATATGTTGTAGAAATATTGTTTTAATAAGGTTTTTGTGAGTATATACATAATAAACAGTATTTTTTTACAAGACGATCATTTGTAAACATCAAAAGAAAACAGTAGGGTTCACTTTCAATTACAAATCCAATTTTCAAATGTAAAAGAAGAATGGACGTTGTTGCAAACTGTTGTAAGAAAATTGAGCAAAATTTGGAAAATATTAAACATCCCCAAAGTTGTCTAGAATTGTGTGTAAAACCTCACTTACGTGATGTATCATTATTATCATACATGCAGAAATCGATTGTAATAGATATGTCTCCACATAAATTACTGCCAACATTATCGAATTGGTCTCAGCACACGCAAGAGGTAGGAAAGCATAGAGCCTTTGATTTACATCAATTTTGATTGCAAAGGTATATATTTATTCATAATTAAAGGTTATGGTTGTATGGAAGTTGATTATTTTGAGTTGATATCTATCCTTAGATTCTTCAACACACCCTAAAGGCTAAGTAGAAAATATGGACATGTAAGTGGATGGCCTCTTTTACTCGCTCATTCATAGCATCACTTCAAGTTATGAGCCCCATGTTGTTACATTAATACATGAGCTAATTGGGAGTAGATCTTGGTTAGCTTGTTTCTCCTATATCTACTACAATAGCATCTCCTCCTCCTCTTTGTACTTGATATAGGAGCTAATAAGAGAATTAAGGCTTAGTCATATCCACAACTACGACTCAATAAAGGAATTTGGGAGTTTTGAAATTATGTTATCTAGCTTTGGTCGGGTTAGGGGAACGTGGCACATATAGCCACAATCATAACTGTGTGCCTAGTGGTGATGCAGTCCATGTAAAAAAAATGGGGAGGATAGAACATGAGATAGCAACATATATCAGATCTAAATTCTCTCTGTCCCATTATCTCCCCCCCATTTACATATTCAAGTCTATAAAATATGAAAAATACACATTTATATGAAAAAACCACACATTTATATGAGAAAATTACACATTTACAATATATTATAAAAAGTTAGTGCTGTGCCTACAACCATGATAGGAGCCCCCTATGCTCGTTGTAGTTTTCTACAATGCATGCAAGGGGAGCCCCCTGTTTCTTACTTGTGCATGTGTAAGTGAACGTGAAGATAATCATAGTAATGTATAAACATTAAGAGGTGAAAGACAATGAATCTTACACAAGATTGAGGCTAAATATAGTGTTCACTTCTTAATCACTAAAGAAGTACATCTTGAATTATGGCAACAGAAAGTAATCCCCTTAACAAAAAAAGTATAGGGAGTTGGGCTTACGTTGAGGTCCTCTCATCATCATCTTTAATAAACACACTCTCACACATTCTGATTGTTGTCGCTTCTTACAGCTTCAACCTCTACTCTCACATTTTTTGCTTTTGAGTTGCACATGGTGGGCACACTTTGTAGTAACATGATCCTAAAACACAACAAAACTAATACAATTGAAACCCAGTTTAGAAAAAACAAAGTGCTTATGGGTTTAGGAATGTACGTACTTTGCCATACTTCCCAAGTAGAGCCTTCAAAATAATAATCCATCCTTCTTCTTACACCCTTTTGAAGAGAGCTTCCAAACCTCATTGTAATGCAAAACCATATTCATCCTCCGTAGAGGGTGGTCCACCGCTTCAAGATACAGACATACAAAAAGTAAAATTTGATTTTATATTGTGATAGGGAAATCTTTCTTTTGTAAATAATAAGATATAATTCAAGGTAATATACTTACAAAGAATACCGTGATATCTATTCCTCCTTCACATGTAACATCGCGCTACAAGTTGTTTGCCATCTACCCATGCACAAACATAAATACTTAAAACTCCTATACATAACACTATGCGTAATAGACTCTATGTATAAGACTATGTAATAGACTCTATGCATAATACTATGCTAAAGAGTCTATACGTCAAAGACTATATGTATAAGACTATGTAATAGACTCTATGCATAATGCTATACAAAAGACATATGACTATGCAAAAGACTCTTATCTATAAGACTATGCAATAGACTCTATACATAGAGTCTTATGGATGAGAGACTATGTGTAATAGACTCTATGCATATAGTCTTATGCATAGAGTCATATAGTCTTCTAGGCTTTAACAAAGATTATGAAATAAACTTTATGTATAAAGACTATGCATAGAGCCTATGAATAATATGTGTAAGAATGGAATATTGGATAGAGATGGAGATTTTACTCATGAAGGGAGTACCAGCATAGATCCACTGCATCATATGTTCTTACAGACACCAGAGTTATGGCTAAAAGGATATCAGGTTAAGCCAAGTCTCTAACAGAGTTGCCACTAGTAGAGATACTCGACAGCAGCAACATCCTAGTTGATACTCTAGTCCTCAGCACTCCCTGAGCTCTAACTCAACCAATTCCACTCCCACTGGGTTGATCTTCATTCTGCAACCTTCAAGATTTGTAAGACCTCTCATCTGCTACATGTAACCTCCTCTTCATAGTCCCTCTACTCTCTCTCCTCTCAAAAACTTCAAAAAATTCCCTCTCCACCTTGTTTTCTTCCAAAAAGTTGCACCGCCTGCTTCCCTTGACTTCCCATGCCCTTGTTCTTTTGCACCTGCACATATCCGGATACTTGCCTGCCACACGTCACTTTTTGGACACCAAGCATCTTCTATATATTATCATATACATATTTCTTTTATCTATTCATCATGTTTGAACTTGGCTCCGGATTCCTCTCACATATTGCCCCAACCCATTAGTGAAACAGTTTCAAGTGTTTCACTCTATGTTTCCTACCTTACATGATTCTAATATGGTATGGCCTTAACCTCAAGCCATTGACCTTGCTAGAATGCATCTGACCTTCAAGATCTTGCAATTTATATGCTCCATTAGGAAAAAGCTTCATGCATAATGAAAGGATCTTCCCATCTAATCCTGAATTTGGTCTGAAATGGTGTATCAAGAGCATTGTTGTATCTAAAAACCAACATTCCCTTCTTTAGATCCTTACTTCCCAACTTATCATTAAATGCCTCAAACCTCCTCTTACCAGTCTCTTCATACCATTTGATGACATCTTCTTGATCATAAATTAGAGAGTATAAATTGGACCATCTCTTGTTCCTCATAGGTCATATTATGCTACAATAGAAATCAAGTGAAGGAAGCCAATGATATGGGGTAAAACCTATTGCATTCTTCTCAGACACTCTTAATGCCCACACAGCTCTATCCAAGTACAAGTCCCAATCATTGGGGTGGTCCTCTACAATTTTTGTAGCACCACATTAAAACTTTCAACCAGTCCATTGCATTGGGGATGATAAGGTGTGGTAAAACTATGTGTTATCCCCAACTTCTTGGTAATACTTTTGACCACAGTATCTTGTGAACTAGCTCTCTTCCTTGGTCATTGACTAGCTCCAAAGGGACACCAAAATGATAACAAACAATCACATAAATAAATTTGAAAAACTTGTTGTGTTGTGGCAGTGCTTGTTGCTCTAGCTTCTAGCCACCTAGTTAGGTAGAGTGATAATACAATACTTTTTGTTTCTAGTTATTGGAAGAGGCCCAATAACATCTATTCCCCAATTTTCAAAGGCTCCATAGCTCATAATGTGATGCATGGGCTCAGGAACTAGCACCCTTTTCTAAAATGCTTGGACCTCATGATGATAGCTTTTGCACCAATGATGGATGTCTTTGTTCATACTAGGCCACATAAGTTTTTATGTTTATACCTTTTTTTCTGTGATGTTAGATTCATAGTGACCTCCACGTCCTTCTTCATGGCAAGCTTTTGAAAATCTCGTTCTGACACAAAACCCTTATGTCCTCACCACAGACTGTTGTCTTGCCATTCCACTAAGAGGGAAATCAGCGAGAAACAATTACTTGCCTCAATCATGTTAGCAGTGTGATGATGGATCCCATTAGTGGCCTTGTCTCACCAGAGACTTGTTGGGGTGGTAGTCCTTAATCCAATGATCTATGCCACAATGGCTACAAAGTAGCTAGTGGCATGTTTGAGGACACATCTTGGTTGAGTTGAGGAAACCTTATAGGGAATCTGAAAACTCGATATGGGAACCTTGACAATGGGTAACATTCAAGAGGCGTTCTCCTTCTTGGTGCATTGATGTCCCGTTCCCTTTCCATAGAAACAAGTTGGTAAACTGGCTTGAATTCACCTCTCCCATCCAACCACTACATAATTGTCAATATGAAGCTCCATGGCATCCTCAAAGAGGTCTAGAATGGGTTTGACATCCACCTTAAAGTCTTGGTAATCTCAATAGGCTCCTCGAAGCTTACTTGATTAAGAGGTTTCACTCTGGATGGGGGTAGTTGCAATCCTAAGACTGGTGGAGGTAATGGCATATTGGGTGTATTGTACATGTCCTTTAATAGCAGTTATTGTGTTGGATGCCCAACCATTTCTTGATTCGCTCTATAGCCAAGGCCAAGGCCAAGGGCTAGTTTTTGTGCCAATTCTAGCGAGGCTAGCTATGGTGTCCTTGTTTTGGCAATAGCCAGTGTGTTTTGAAATCTCAAGCTTCACCATAGTGCCCACAAAAAGCTACAATTACCATTGTAACGAGATCTTAAAATTGGACATTTTTCTAGTGGTACATCCTATGACAACAAATGGAACAATAATGAATCTCTCTCCTTGGGTACATGTGCACATTGCCCGAAGCTTTACTAGTCTTCATTTCCTCTTAGGGGAGCTTGGTAAATTTTAGATGCTCAGGAATAACTATCAAAGCCTAGTAAATTTTAGATGTTCTTCAACTCTTAGGGTCCGATACCAATCACTAACCATGCCATATAGTGTAAGGCTAAAGCTATTGGTCTTTGTGAGCTTATTCCTCTCACCTAAAGCCTCACAAACTTGATCAAAGTGTCTTCTAGGATCTCCCTCTCCATTGAACTTGGCCACTACCCTCCCCAATGCTTGTGCAAAGGCTATTAGATTAGTTAGAAAGGCTATTGCTGGAAGTACTAGTATAGTAGCGGAGCATGGGGTCCGAAGGGCACTTCTTGCGGAAAAATGACATACCCTACCACGGTTCCATTTTAGTCACACAAAACCAAGTTGAGGCTGCAAGATATCTGCATAGGGCTTAGCCCCTAATCCCAAAACCTACAAGAATGCCTCTCTTGCCCCAAGAAAATAGTGCCCACACACAAAAACTCGAGCAGCATAGAAAAAATATCATCATCATCCCCATCCTCACTCTCTCCCTCATCCTCCACAGTGGCAAGAAAACGAGAAAGCACAAGAAGCAGGAGAGAAAGAGTTTGTGCCAACCAAGATAGATATAAAATCACGTGCATGAAAGATATAGTGAGAGGCACAACCACCCTCCAACCTCCCAAATCAAATGACTCCCCAACTATCTCCTTTTTCTTGATTTTTATTAATTTTTTCAAATATTACAAAGTATCAAGGTCTCTCAAACCTTTGTCGCCCTCCTGAAAAGATGAAACACACACTGAGACTATGACTTTATAGATCTAGCCATGCCAAATACAATATTAAATGATAGGATTTTACAATGAAATTACATTGTGATAATGATTATGAGGGAAATAATTTGTCCATGAAGCCCAAAAATAGCGCCTAAATTTGCACCCAATTGAGGGGTCAACAGCATAATGGCATAAATCCAAGGGGAGTAACATGAGTCTAATAGGTGGGGTCGTAGAGAAATTCATAGGTACCGATGACACATGAGCCGAGGGTGCCACTAGTCTAGTAATTTATGGAGGATGTCCCCCTTGCTCTAGGCTGCATTGTTAAAGTAGAGGAAGACGTGAGGAATCGAGAATTTTGGGTGAATTTTCCTCCTTATGTGGTCCTAGCAGATGATATGGATGTGGTAACTAGGCCTGGAGCCCTTATTGATCAGGGGGTTCATCTAAAAATATGTAAGTATACCATGTGAGTTCAAATGAAGGGGTTTTTTAATTCAAAAATTGAGAGTAAACTTATAGAAATACATTTACAAAAGGGGTTTTTTCATTCATGAAAAATTTATAGATAAGGGGTTTCTTAAATACTCCTTGAGCGCACGTGATACATAGGGTTTCTTAGTAGTGCACCCCCCGAGCCTTGTTGTAGGGACTCTTATAACCGTGCTTACCATAGTTATGACCAAGGGCATGGAACTAAAGGGCAATGCTATGTAGTTGGTTACAAGTGGTGTAATACCCAATACCACAAAGTCTAGAATTGTGCTAACAGCATCTTGAGTGGATACCTCTCTACGGTCTCGGAATGTGAAGCCCATGCCAGTAGATTGTTGGATTCCCATGTAGCCTTCAAGAACAGTAGAAGTAGCAATCGTGGCTTGGTCCATCGTGTAGCCAAGAATCACCACATATGTGGGATAAATAGGGCTTATTGATGGTATCTCCATCTCACTCAAGGTAGGGCCTCACACATTGCTTGTCCCAACCTGTGTCATCACGGGAAGTCACATGGGCATGGTGGCTCCTTGTCTAAGCCTCTCTTAGTCTACATAGCCTAAATACATTCCAAGACCATCTAAAGTCACTCTTCCTTGTTTTTGAAGTAGAGATAACTTTCTTAACTTCCTCCCAGGATAATAGCATAAATATGGCATATAGCCAGGTCCATCAAGGTTTCTTGGGTTGCATTGAATTCCCAACTCTCGTTTTGTAGTAATGTGTTTAAGAATCTTCTACCTAGATCCACCTGAGATATGAATTCTTGTGGCCTCGCACTCTCTAGGCTATCAGTCATGTGGAAAATGGGTGAAGCTTAGGTGGCTTGCCTAATTGGTGCAGTTTGGGCCGCTAAAAATCGCTATTGGCTCGACATAAGGTCTCTTCCTCTTTCTCCCTAGCAGCTTGGATTAGGGCTTCTACTTCTTGCACCTCCTCTTTAGTCCTACCATATAGAAGTAAGGTTTTGGTCTATAAGCATGGGATTTCCGATCAAGATTGGTCCCATGTGGACAAGGATTTCCACATGCATGGGGCTCGTGTGTAAGGTGACACTAGGTGTTATTGAGATATCGAGGACCTGCTTGGCTGATAGCTTCTGCAATTATGTCACTGGCATGGTTGATGCGATTATGGTCGATATGCTGCCAGTGGATGACAGGTTGTGTGATAGCCACTTTGGAGTACTAGAGTTATGGCATAGTTATAGAGCCAGCTCATATAGTCGGGTTCACACTATAGACCGACCACTATGTATGTTGTAGGAGAGTACTTTCCCTTTATGTATGTACTCTTATCTTTTAGTTATATGATTTTGGAGAAGAGAAGAAAATAGAAGAAAATTCAGCCATCCATTTCTCTTGTGCCTTGCACTCTCTTTTGTGTGTGTGTGTCTACTTGCAAGGAACTCAAGCTCTCTCTCTCTCCCCCACATTATCTTTATGGTATCAGATCTTTGGTTTGTGTGAGAGATAAGGAGGCCAACAAGAGGTAAGAACAGGGTAAGAACAAGCAAGGAAGGAAGCAGTACATGGGTAAGAGCATCATCATCTATTTCCCTTCTTGGTTTAGGTACAACACCCCTTGGTAGCTCCTGGAGCTACACATCTCTAATTGAGAAGCTATCTTCGCAGGCTTGGAGGTGCTTGTGTGATACATAGTACTTTACACTACAATTTTACGGCCAAAAATACGTTTCGAGCGTGTCTCGATCTCCGTTCTGTCACGACAAGGTATTTTCGACAGTTTCAGGAAGTTTTAATTATGAATTATCTCCGGTCAAAATCTGGTTATTGTAGTGCAGCAGTGCATTTTGGGAGTATAGATAGTGTTTGCACATGTATTACTAACATAGGGTGTATGTACATGTACTTTGGTGAGATCTGGTGATCTACAGGTTGTGCTAAAGTACCATTGTGTGGAGTAGTCTCAGAAGATATTGCTATGTTACAAGTTGCATACAGAAATTGTGTTGCAGTTTTTGATTATTGTAGGAAAACATGTCTAGTGACGGAATTAATCAAATGTCAGCTGTTAGAATCTAGACAAGAAAAACTTCCATGCCTAGAAGTTCAGAATGAAGAATTTCCTTATGGTGGGTGAAGGATTTTGGGTCTATGTTGAAGGAGACAATGAGGAGCCTCTTGAGTTGTCTGAAGAGAATGCCCCTCCAACAGACATAAAGTCATTCAGAGATTGGAACCAGGTTGCAAGGAAAGTCATATATCGACTTTCCATTTAGTGTCATAGACACGATGATACGACACATACAGGATGCTAACACTCCAGCAATTGCGTGGAAAAATTTGGTATAGACGTCCAGACCAACACAAAGGCAAGGAAAATGTAGCTAAAGCAAGAGCTACATACTGTGGGAAAGAAAAGCATGTCTATCAATGAGTATGCTTTAAAGATCAAAAGAATTGTTGAATCCCTTGGGTCCATTAATGTATCGGTGAAAGATGATGATTTAGTAAGTGTCCATTTGAATGGGCTTGGCAAAGAGTACAAGCCAATCAACCTCCATTGCAATCAGGGATAATATTCCTAACTTTCGAGACTTGGTGACCATGGTGATAATAGAAGAAAAGTCACTAGGTGTGAGGACTTGCCGCTAACCACATGACCAGTCATGCTGAGTGGTTTAGAGACATGCAAAAATGGAAAAACTAGGTTATGTAGAAACAGGTAATGATACTACGCATCCCATTGTGCATGTTGGTAAAGTTCCATTGTCTATGGAGGATGGCAAAATGAAGTACTTGCGAGATGTACTTCATGTTTCAAATATTACAAAGAACTTGGTTTCTATTGGGCACATCGTTGAGAAGGCTTTGCGCTAAGTGCGATTTAATCCTCGGGGATGTTTTGTGGAAAACTTCAAAAATCAATGTCGCTTGGTTGCAAAGGGTAACAAAAATGGTAGGATGTTTACATTGGATGTGAACATGCTTGAAGTAAAGCATTGGTCATGTGAATGTACAGTGATGAGTGAAGTCTATATACATACCCAAAATATTGTTGTAGGTTTGCCAAAGTTTAAAGTTGATGGTATGCACAAAGTATGTGAAGCATGCCAACTTGGTAATCAAGAAAAACATGCTTTTCCACATGAAAAGCATGTCAATGGAGCACCATTAGATGTCATACATTCAAATGTATGGGGGTCGAGCAAGACTAACAATTGCAGGTTGGAGGTATTATATGTTACATTCATTGATGGACCACACTAGGAAACTGTGGGTTTACTTCATGAAGGAGAAAAGTGAGGTGTTTGCTCACTTTCAGAGATTTAAAGCCTTGGTTGAGAAGGAAAAAGGCATGCAAATAAAATGCCTAAGATGAGATGGTGGGGGATCATATTTCTCGAATGAGTTCAATGATTTGTTGTGAGAGGAAGCAGGGAATCTAGAGATAGTTTACATGTAGTACACTCTGCAACATAATGGTGTTGCAAAAAGAAAAAAAAGTGTACATTGCAAAAGTCGCACGTGACTTAATGACTGAAAAGAATATGCCACATTATTTTTGGGCAACACCAGTAGCAACTGCTATGTACATTATGAGCAGAGGACAACCACTGCAACTGCTGTGTATATTATGAACAAGACAATGACTATAACTGCTCATGGTATAACACCTGAATAGAAGTTTAGAGGCACAATACCGGATGTGTCTCCCTTGAAAGTGTTTAGGTGTATTGCATATGTGCATGCTCCTAATGAAGTGAGAAAAAAGTTGGATCCAAAGGCATGAGATGTGAGTAAATAGAGATGTTTTTTACGAGATGAGTAGCTGGTATGCACCAAGAGTGAAGGCAACAAAATATGGAGATGTAAGAAGTGTTGATTTTGCACCACATGTAGAGCAACAATCATAGGTGCTTAGTGGACCTAGAGAGTCCTCTAGCAGTGGATCCAATGTTAGTCCATGGTAGGAAGGTTGAGGACAAATGTAGGTACACATGTAACATATAAAGAGAAGGAAAAGGTAGAACAACCTTTTGTGCCTGATCTGTCAGTAGGTCACTCATATGTGGATCTGTCTCAATAGGTCACTTGTATGTGGATGGTGACTCTAGCAGCTCTAAACAAATCCTTGATGAGGAGCTTGGCATTTCATTTGTGGTTACTCCTCGTGTAAGGAGAACGACGACTATTTTGAGAGTGATCCAGGTGTATGCAGGTCTACGAGGGTTAGGTACCCTGTTGACAGGTTGAGATATGATGGATATACAGCCCATCATTATGCTTACATGGTCAAACCAATACAAGAATTGAAGCCCACTTGTTTTGAGAAGGCACTTGGAAATAAGAAATGGGAAGATGCCATGCACGAGAAGATGGCAGCATTGGATAAAAATGCAACATGGTAGTTAGTGCCTTTGCCTAAGGAAAAGAAGGCAATTGGATGTAAGTGGGTGTATAAATTCCTGCATAATGCTGATGGTTCAATGAGTAGGTATAAGGAAAGATTGGTAGCCAAAGGCTATGCATAGACTTGTGGCATTAACTATTAACATACATTCATCTCGACTACAAGAATAGCAACTGTGAGAGGTATCATTGCTATGGTTGTAGCAAAGGGTTGGTATTTACATCAGATGGATGTAGAGAATGTTTTCTTGCATTGTTATTTGCAAGAAGATGTTTACATGATGTAACCCCAATAGGTCATGAGAGTGATGCACAATCAAATTTTGTGTGCAAGCTAGACAAAGACTTATATATTTCTTAACACTGGCACCCACAGCATGGTCAAACAAGATCAGGGAGTATCTTGTTACCATTGGATTTCAAATATCCAATGTAGATTTTTCACTTTATCTGAAAAAGACAAATAGAGGGATCATGCTATTAGTCATTTATGTGGATGACTTGATTATTATTGGTGATAGTGATTTTGACATACATGATGTCAGGAGGCTTTTGAATAAAAAGTTTGAGATGAAGGATTTGGGTGAGCTGTGGTATTTCATGGGTATAGATGTGGTGAGCTTACCTCATGGCATTTTATTCTTGCAAAGCCAATATGGCAGACATGCTGTCCAAGTATGGTATGATAGGCATTAAGCCTATTTCAGTGCCATTAGAGCAGAACACAAAGCTTTCTTTGTAGATACAAATCAATTTAAGATGAAAGCTGATTTGTACATCTTTGAGAAAGACATAATGTTTGTGACAGTGAATTCAATGGTTTTCTAAGTCGTGAGTGAAGATGTTGCCTTGATGAGTTGTTGATAAGATCTACCTAGGGAGGATCCTTTAGGTTTTTGGTGTTTTCTATTCTTACGTTTGAGCCCGTGTGTCAAGGATGTTGAGTCAAGGTCTGGTTTTGTTTTCATGAAGAAGGCTAAGAGTTCAGAGCTTGAATCTATTGTTGGGATTGATGTGATTTTATGATATAGAGTTTTATTTTTGTTATTTTGTTCATGTTTGTTTGAGAAAGAACAATTATGGGTGTATTATTGTCCTAGGAATTAGAGCTAACTCATTGCTGAATCAATCACCTTTAGTTGAGAGGATCTGGTGTCAAATAGGGTCAAAAGGGTGCTAGGTACAGTTAGTTGTGCATCAAAGGTGATTACCTGGAGAGATACAAGGGTAGATATGCTCTTTTTGGGTTGAAGGTGACAACCGAAACATACAAAAATGGATTATGACATTACATGAGTCTCATAAAGACAAATAGTGTGAGGGCTCACATGGCAGACATGCTAACCTAAAAGGAGGTTCAGGTTAAACCCAAACCCATTAAAGATGTTGAAAAACAAGTCTAATCATAGCATGCATGAGACAAATAGTGTGAGCTCTCACATGATGTTAACCTAAAAGGAGGTTGGGGTTAAACCCAAACCCATTAAAGATGTTGACAAACAAGTCTAATCATAGCATGCATGAGAAATTGTTGGATATAGAGGTTGAGTATTATAGCCTTAGTTTGGGTCTTGAGGAATGTAGACAAAGGAAGGTTAAGAGACTGGTTATAAACAGTGATTCTCAGCTAATTATAAGGTAGGTACAAGGCACTTGGAGGGTTAATAAAGATGAGATGAAAATTTGGTTTTTCAAGGTGAGAAATCTGCTTAATTTGCTTCAAGCCATTTAGATTTGGTATGTATCTAGGGAAGACAACATAAGAGCACATGAGTTAGTAGAGCAGGTCTTCATCATCAAAAATGTACATGCTATGATAGTCCAAAAACCATTATATCAAGGCGGCAGAGAATATCTCTTTGAGAAAGAGCATGTCCTTATAGGTTTTGCAAGAAAAGGATTGGATTCTTCAAAGAGAAGGGCAATTTTCAAGAGAGCCATGAGGTATGTGATTGGTGACATACTTTATCTCATAAAGGAGTTGATGGTGTTACCAAAGACAACATATTCAGTAGAATAGAGATACTAATAAGGACTCAATCCACACAATGTAGAGAACAACCGAGAATAACAATGAGATGGCAAGCTTGCTCTTAGTTATATTCTCGAAGCATTATAGACTAGTACAGACTAACATTCCTTTAGTATTATCATTATAACAAGTATCATGACACAACTGTCACTTTTTGTTGAGAGCATACAATCACTACTACTACCTTCATACATTCCTTCTCAAACTAAGTATTCATCTCTTCTCCTCCCAAACACAGTGTTAACCCTCATCACTATCTCTAGAAACCAACTTCCCTTTTATGCTGAGTCTTCTTGTTCTTAACAACTGCTCTCTAGTAGTTACAATTTGCCACCTCCACAATGTGATACCGAGGTGATTCTCATGACATGGGGAGTGGGTTGTCGGTGCCTTCTGCCACTAGTGAGGTTTTAGGCACAACACTTGACATGCTTGCTGCTTGATCTTTTGCTCCTCTGAACCCGTTGCCCTGACAAATTTCCCCTTGAATCTTATGAACATCTTCGGGGGAGTATGGTCCAAGATGTATATGTCATCTGAGTAAATGGTGCATTTTTGCATTCTTTTTAGTTTTTCTACTTGCTCTTTTGAGCAACCCATAACTTTGTTGTCGGTTTGAGACATCTTTTGATCAAATAAATTTATTACTAGTTTGAGTGGGGCTCGCCCTAGAATCTTCTTTTCTACAATTGGTATCGGTCTCCACTCAACCTGTACGGCTTCTTCATACTTTGCTAGATCATTTGCAGGAAATCCTTGTACCTTTTCCACTTCTGAGTCTCCAATACCCCACCTCCAGACATTAACACTTGTGGGTGGTTGCATTCTAGGTGGGAGCATTCTAGGTGGGAGAATTCTCCTTCCCTCCGGCGTCTGTGTGAGAATAAGAATTGTGAGCATGGGTGTTTTGGGGGAAGAGGCTTCTTGGTGAGAATCGACCTTATTTTGTTTTTATTCTAGAAATATGGTGGTAGTTCTTTGTTGGCCCTTAGCAACTCAGAGAACATTACATGTGAATAGGGTGTGTGCGGGAACAAGCCCTTAGCAAGAGGCTGTAAAAGAGAATCTGTAAATGTGAGAGAAGCTGTGAAAGGTGAGAAGTATCTACTGGGAGAGAATAAAGGGTAGCATGAGGAGATTTAGGAGGTGTGGAGATATTTTGGGAAGAGGTGGAGAGAATCAAGCAAAAGAGGTGGAGTGAATCAGGGAGAGATTAGTGGGATTAGATGCTTGGATGTAAACCCTATAAATTGAGGCATTGGCCTAATGAGAATTTGCTGGTTTTTGATTACCCATGCCTACATTAAGCTATCAGTTAATTGCTCACTAATTATGTCTTAATTATCATCTAATCTCTTTGTTAATGATGTTGATTCTAGCATTTGATCCACCATAGCTCATCACATTGCTGCAAATTTATTATTAAAGCATTCTCACTGTCTTCTTGTCTTACCATTGTGAGTGGGGTTTTAATGATGTTGTGACACTTGTCCTCCATACAGCTGCTTGTGGCGTCATCGTGGCCTTTTGAGTTTTTGACATAGATTGGGTTGGCACACACCTAGTCACTTGCTTTTTTACTATCTTCGATTTGATTGGTTGCAGAGATCTAAGGATTTGCAGTCTGGCCACCCTTGAAGACTGGACATCCTTCCCCACTTTTTGTGGTTTTTTTATTTTTCCACATCCACCTCCACTAGTAAGTTCATGCCACAACATATGTTCGATACAACCGGCTCTTGGTTCTCTGCTTCCGCTTCTTTTTGTGTAATCATCACTACTAGGTGGCCTTTGTATTTCCTCATCCTCTTCTTGTAGACCATTGGCATGAGTGTGTTACAAAATGTGTATTTGCCATACACATGGGATTACATAAGGCCTATTAGTTCTTTACTTCATAAGTTTATTCCCTTTCAACATGGCAAAAAAATCTATTGAGCTCTGTATTCCTAAGGCTCCTTTCCAGAGGTTAGTAAGGTCAGTTTGTGAGCCATGGTTTCTCAGCCCAAAGTACAATGCACTAGTCTGCAGTTGACACTTGGTGCTCCTCTCTCTCTCTCTCTCTCTAGGCTATCAGTTTCTCTTGTGGCCTTGCACTCTCTTTTGTGTGTGTGTGTTTACTTGCAAAGGATATGAATTCTTGTGGCCTCGCACTCTCTAGGCTATCAGTCACGTGGGAAATGGGTGAAGCTTAGGTGGCTTGCCTAATTGGTGCAGTTTGGGCCGCTAAAAACCGCTATTGGGCTTGGCATAAGGTCTCTTCCTCTTTCTCCCTAGCAGCTTGGATTAGGGCTTCTACTTCTTTCACCTCCTCTTTAGTCCTACCATATAGAAGTAAGGTTTGGGCAAGGTTTTGGTCTATAAGCATGGGATTTTCGATCAAGATTGGTCCCATGTGGACAAGGATTTCCACATGCATGGGGCTCATGTGTAAGGTGACACTAGGTGTTATTGAGATATCGAGGACCCGCTTGGGTGATAGCTTCTATACTTATGTCACTGGCATGGTTGATGCGATTATGGTCGATATGCTGCTAGTGGTGGATGAGAGGTTGTGTGATAGCCACTTTGGAGTACTAGAGTTATGGCATAGTTATAGAGCCAGCTCATATAGTCGGGTTCACACTATAGACCGACCACTATGTATGTTGTAGGAGAGTAATTTCCCTTTATGTATGTACTCTTATCTTTTAGTTATATGATTTTCGAGAAGAGAAGAAAATAGAAGAAAATTCAGCCATCCATTTCTCTTGTGCCTTGCACTCTCTTTTGTGTGTGTGTGCAAGGAACTCAAGGTCTCTCTCTCTCCCCCACATTATCTATAAAATGCCTAAGATGAGATGGTGGGGGAGAATATTTCTCCAATGAGTTCAATGATTTGTTGTGAGAGGAAGTAGGGAATCTAGAGATAGTTTACATGTAGGTACACTCTGCAACATAATGGTGTTGCAAAAAGAAAAAAAAATGTACATTGCAAAAGTCGAATGTACCTTAATGGCTGAAAAGAATATGCCACATTATTTTTGGGCAACACCAGTAGCAACTGCTATGTACATTATGAGCAGAGGACAACCACTGCAACTGCTGTGTATATTATGAACAAGACAACGACTATAACTGTTCATGGTATGACACCTGAATAGAAGTTTAGAGGCACAATACCGGATGTGTCTCCCTTGAAAGTGTTTAGGTGTATTACATATGTGCATGTTCCTAATGAAGTGAGAAAAAAGTTGGATCCAAAGGCAGAGAAATGCTTCTTTATTGGTTATGCTTATAGATATTATAACCCTACCACTTGTGAGATGTGAGTAAATAGAGATGTTTTTGACGAGATGAGTAGCTGGTATGCACCAAGAGTGAAGGCAACAAAATATGGAGATGTAAGAAGTGTTGATATTGCACCACATGTAGAGCAACAATCATAGGTGCTTAGTGGACCTAGAGAGTCCTCTAGCAGTGGATCCAATGTTAGTCCCAACAAGTAGGAAGGTTGAGGACAAATGTAGGTACACATGTAACATGTAAAGAGAAGGAAAAGGTAGCATAACCTTTTGTGCCTGATCTGTCAGTAGGTCACTCATATGTGGATCTGTCTCAGTAGGTCACTCATATGTGGATGGTGACTCTAGCAGCTCTAAACAAATCCTTGATGAGGAGCTTGGCATTTCATTTGTGGTTACTCCTCGTGTAAGGAGAACGATGACTATTTTGAGAGTGATGTAGGTGTATGCCGGTCTACGAGGGTTAGGTACCCTATTGACAGGTTGAGATATGATGGATATACAGCCGATCATTATGCTTACATGGTCAAACCAATACAGGAATTGGAGCCCACTTGTTTTGAGAAGGCGCTTGGAAATAAGAAATGGGAAGATGCCATGCACGAGAAGATGGCAGCATTGGATAAAAATGCAACATGGGAGTTAGTGCCTTTGCCTAAGGAAAAGAAGGCAATTGGATGTAAGTGGGTGTATAAATTCCTGCATAATGCTGATGGTTCAATGAGTAGGTATAAGGAAAGATTGGTAGCCAAAGGCTATGCATAGACTTGTGGCATTAACTATTAACATACATTCATCTCGGCTACAAGAATGGCAACTGTGAGAGCTATCATTGCTATGGTTGTAGCAAAGGGTTGGTATTTACATCACATGGATGTAAAGAATGTTTTCTTGCATTGTTATTTGCAAGAAGATGTTTACATGATGTAGCCCAAATAGGTCATGAGAGTGATGCACAATCAAATTTTGTGTGCAAGTTACACAAAGACTTATATGGCTTAACACAGGCACCCACAGCATGGTCAAACAAGACCAGGGAGTATCTTGTTACCATTGGATTTCAAATATCCAATGTAAATTTTTCACTTTATCTGAAAAAGACAAATAGAGGGATCATGCTATGTCATTTATGTGGATGACTTGATTATTATTGGAAATAGTGATTTTGACATACATGATGTCAGGAGGCTTTTGAATAAAAAGTTTGAGATGAAGGATTTGGGTGAGCTGTGGTATTTCATGGGTATAGATGTGGTGAGCTCACCTCATGGCATTTTGTTCTTGCAAAGCCAATATGGCAGACATGCTGTCCAAGTATGGTATGATAGGCATTAAGCCTATTTCAGTGCCATTACAGTAGAACACAAAGCTTTCTCTGTAGATACAAATCAATTTAAGATGAAAGCTGATTTGTACGTCTTTGAGAAAGACATAATGTTTGTGACAGTGAATTCAATGGTTTTCTAAGTCGTGAGTGAAGATGTTGCCTTGATGAGTTGTTGATAAGATCTACCTAGGGAGGATCCTTTAGGTTTTTGGTGTTTTCTATTCTTACGTTTGAGCCCATGTCTCAAGGATGTTGAGTCAAGGTCTGGTTTTGTTTTCATGAAGAAGGCTAAGAGTTCAGAGCTTGAATCTATTGTTGGGATTGATGTGATTTTATGATATAGAGTTTTATTTTTGTTATTTTGTTCATGTTTGTTTGAGAAAGAACAATTATGGGTGTATTATTATCCTAGGAATTAGAGCTAACTCATTGCTAAATCAATCACCTTCAGTTGAGAGGATCTGGTGTCAGATAGGGTCAAAAGGGTGCTAGGTACAGTTAGTTGTGCATCAAAGGTGATTACCTGGAGAGATATAAGGGTAGATATGCTCTTTTTGGGTTGAAGGTGACAACCAAAATGTACAAAAATGGATTATGACATTACATGAGTCTCATGAAGACAAATAGTGTGAGGGCTCACATGGCAGACATGCTAACCTAAAAGGAGGTTCAGGTTAAACCCAAACCCATTAAAGATGTTGAAAAACAAGTCTAATCATAGCATGCATGAGACAAATAGTGTGAGCTCTCACATGATGTTAACCTAAAAGGAGGTTGGGGTTAAACCCAAACCCATTAAAGATGTTGACAAACAAGTCTAATCATAGCATGCATGAGAAATTGTTGGATATAGAGGTTGAGTATTATAGCCTTAGTTTGGGTCTTGAGGAATGTAGACAAAGGAAGGTTAAGAGACTGGTTATAAACAGTGATTCTCAGCTGATTATAAGGCAGGTACAAGGCACTTAGAGGGTTAATAAAGATGAGATGAAAATTTGGTTTTTCAAGGTGAGAAATCTCCTTAATTTGTTTCCAGCCGTTTAGATTTGGTATGTATCTAGGGAAGACAACATAAGAGCACATGAGTTAGTAGAGCAGGTCTTCATCATCAAAAATGTACATGCTATGATAGTCCAAAAACCATTATATCAAGGCGGCAGAGAATATCTCTTTGAGAAAGAGCATGTCCTTATAGGTTTTGCAAGAAAAGGATTGGATTCTTCAAAGAGGAGGGAAATTTTCAAGAGAGCCATGAGGTATGTGATTGGGGGTGGTTGCAAGATCAGGGTGCCCAGTTTTGTCCACTTAGGCACCCTGTAAACAGTAAAAAAACAGGCATTTGTTTACCTTTAGTGGCTAATCTCTCCTAGTAAATGAAGGAATTTCGTTTCAAGTTCTTTTGTTGGAACATCATATTCAAAGTTGGAAATATAGTTGCATAATTTGATTAAGCATTAGATAGTCAAAAGTCCTTATTTTCTTAGGTACAAAGTCAATGTATACACCCTGTCCCAAATTTGAACTGATTCCATAAAATGCTAATATCTTTTACATATAAACTCATATGAGATTCCCACTCTGTACCTTAGATCTTCACATAATATGGAACTTAACTTGATTTTTTGAGAAAATTTTAAGATATTTGTCTATTTTTTAAAAATATTTCAAGGTCTTTAAAGTGTTATAATATACGCCACTTAATTTTGTACCCGCAATAGCTACCACTTAAAATCCTCAATCTTGTAGATCAAAAGAGTGGGTAGATACTGAGACATTAGTAGAATGTGGTGGTTAGTAAAAATTGCAAATCCAATGGTTGGATTTTTAATGATCTCTTTTTCAAAATTCTTCCAGACTATCAGAAGGCCTGCAAATATTAATAATCTAATTAGTAAAATTACGTTTTTGATGTGAATTATCTAAAACCTATAGGGATTAGTGTACTTGTAATGGTGCATCTATGGAAAAATAATTTGGATCACTCTAAGTATGGAAAGATCATTTGTTTGTCACTTCATCATATTTTTGATTAATTTTGATTAATTAGACTAATTTATATCAATTTAAGTTATATTGGGTTAATTTAAGGGCAAGCGTATTTTCTATTATTTGCTTGATCTCATTTTAAGTACCTTGCCTCCCAAAAATTTGCTCTCCAAGCATTGTCCCAGTCCAGCATAAACTGGATAAAACTGGACACCCTGATCTTGCAACAACCCTTGGTGACATACTTTATCATAAAGGAGTTGATGGTGTTACCAAAGACAACATATTTAGTAGAATAGAGATACTAATAAGGACTCAATCCACACAATGTAGAGAACAACCGAGAATAACAATGAGATGGCAAGCTTGCTCTCAGTTATATTCTCGAACCATTATAGACTAGTACACACTAACATTCCCTTAGTTTTATCATTATAACAAGTATCATGACACAACTGTGACTTTTTGTTGAGAGCATACAATCACTACTACTACCTTCATACATTCCTTCTCAAACTAAGTATTCATCTCTTCTCCTCCCTAACACAGTGTTAACCCTCATCACTATCTCTAGAAACCAACTTCCCTTTTATGCTGAGTCTTCTTGTTCTTAACAACTGCTCTCTACTAGTAGTTACAATTTGCCACCTCCACAATGTGATACCGAGGTGATGCTCATGACATGGGGAGTGGGTTGTCGGTGCCTTGTGCCACCAGTGAGGTTTTAGGCGCAACACTTGACATGCTTGCTGCTTGACCTTCTGCTCCTCTGAACCCGTTGCCCTGACAAATTTCTCCTTGAATCTTATGAACATCTTCGGGGGAGTATGGTCCAAGATGTATATGTCATCTGAGTAAATGGTGCATTTTTGCATTCTTTTTAGTTTTTCTACTTGCTCTTTTGAGCAACCCATAACTTTGTTGTCGGTTTGAGACATCTTTTGATCAAATAAATTTATTACTAGTTTGAGTGGGGCTCGCCCTAGAATCTTCTTTTCTACAATTGGTATCGGTCTCCACTCAACCTATACTCTTGTCTTACCATTGTGAGTGGGGTTTTAATGATGTTGTGACACTTGGCCTCCATATAGCTGCTTGTGGCGTCATCGTGGCCTTTTGAGTTTTTGACATAGATTGGGTTGGCACACACCTAGTCACTTGCTTTTTTACTATCTTGGATTTGATTGGTTGTAGAGATCTAAGGATTTGCAGTCTGGCCACCCTTGAAGACTGGACATCCTTCCCCAGTTTTTGTGGTTTTTTTATTTTTCCACATCCACCTCCACTAGTAAGTTCATGCCACAACATATGTTCGAGACCGGCTCCTGGTTCTCTGCTTTCGCTTCTTTTTGTGTAATCATCACTACTAGGTGGCCTTTGTATTTCCTCATCCTCTTCTTGTAGACCATTGGCATGAGTGTGTTACAAAATGTGTATTTGCCATAAACATGGGATTGCATGAGGCCTATTAGTTCTTTACTTCATAAGTTTATTCCCTTTCAACATGGCAAAAAAATCTATTGAGCTCTGTATTCCTAAGGCTCCTTTCAAGAGGTTAGTAAGGTCAGTTTGTGAGCAATGGTCTCTTAGCCCAAAGTACAATGCACTAGTCTGGAGAAGTTGACACTTGCTGCTTCTCTCTCTCTCTCTCTCTCTCTCTCTCTAGGCTATCAGTTTCTCTTGTGGCCTTGCACTCTCTTTTGTGTGTGTGTGTTTACTTGCAAGGATATGAATTCTTGTGGCCTCGCACTCTCTAGGCTATCAGTCACATGGGAAATGGGTGAAGCTTAGGTGGCTTGCCTAATTGGTGCAGTTTGGGCCGCTAAAAATCGCTATTGGGCTCGACATAAGGTCTCTTCCTCTTTCTCCCTAGCAGCTTGGATTAGGGCTTATACTTCTTGCACCTCCTCTTTAGTCCTACCATATAGAAGTAAGGTTTGGGCAAGGTTTTGGTCTACAAGCATGGGATTTTCGATCAAGATTGGTCCCATGTGGACAAGGATTTCCACATGCATGGGGCTCATGTGTAAGGTGACACTAGGTGTTATTGAGATATCAAGGACCCGCTTGGGTGATAGCTTCTGCACTTATGTCACTGGCATGGTTGATGCGATTATGGTCGATATGCTGCCAGTGGATGAGAGGTTGTGTGATAGCCACTTTGGAGTACTAGAGTTATGGCATAGTTATAGAGCCAGCTCATATAGTCGGGTTCACACTATAGACCGACCACTATGTATGTTGTAGGAGAGTACTTTCCCTTTATGTATGTACTCTTATCTTTTAGTTATATGATTTTCGAGAAGAGAAGAAAATAGAAAAAAATTCAGCCATCCATTTCTCTTGGGCCTTGCACTCTCTTTTGTGTGTGTGTGTTTACTTGCAAGGAACTCAAGCTCTCTCTCTCTCCCCCACATTATCTTTATGGTATCAGATCTTTGGTTTGTGTGAGAGATAAGGAGGCAAGCAAGAGGTAATAAGAGGGTAAGAACAAGCAAGGAAGGAAGCGGTACACGATTAAGAGCATCATCATCTATTTCCCTTCTTGGTTTAGGTACAACACCCCTTGGTAGCTCCTGGAGCTACACATCTCTAATTGAGAAGCTATCTTCGCAGGCTTGGAGCTGCTTGTGTGATACATAGTACATTATACTACAATTTTACGGCCAAAAATACGTTCCGAGCGTGTCTCGATTTCCGTTCTCTCATGGCAAGGTATTTTCGACAATTTCATGAAGTTTTAATTATGAATTATCTCCGGACAAAATTTGGTTATTGCAGTGCAGTAGTGCATTTTGGGAGTGTAGATAGTGTTTGCACATGTATTACTAACATAGGGTGTATGTACATGTGCTTTGGTCAGATCTGGTGATCTACGGGTTGTGCTAGAGTACCATTGTGTGGAGTAGTCTCAGAAGATATTGCTATGTTACAAGTTGCATACAGAAATTGTGTTGCAGTTTTTGATTATTGTAGGAAAACATGTCTAGTGACGGAATTAATCAAATGTCAGCCGTGAGAATCTAGACAAGAAAAACTTCCATGCCTAGAAGTTTAGAATGAATAATTTCCTTATGGTGGGTAAAGGATTTTGGGTCTATGTTGAAGGAGACAATGAGGAGCCTCTTGAGTTGTCTGAAGAGAATGCCCCTCCAACAGACATAAAGTCATTCAAGGATTGGAACCAGGTTGCGAGGAAAGTCATGTATCGGCTTTCCATTTAGTGTCATAGACACGATGATACGACACATACATAATGCCAACACTCCAGCAATTGCGTGGCAAAATTTGGTGTAGATGTTCCATACCAACACAAAGGCAAGGAAATTGTAGCTACAGCAAGAGCTACATACTGTGGGAAAGAAAAGCATGTCTATCAATGAGTATGCTTTAAAGATCAAAAGAATTGTTGAATCCCTTGGGTCGATTAATGTATCGGTGGAAGATGATGATTTAGTAAGTGTCCGTTTGAATGGGCTTGGCAAAGAGTACAAGCCATTCAACCTCCATTGCAATCAAGGATAATATTCCTAACTTTCAGGACTTGGTGACCATGCTGATAATAGAAGAAAAGTCACTAGGTGTGAGGACTCTTCACAAACCAAGAACACATTAGAACAGACCTTCTACTCTACTTGGGGTAGAGGCAGAGGTAGAGGTTGTGGTCGAGGCCAAGGTGGTCACTGAGAAGGAAATCAGAATTCTTGACAACAGTCCAACGATTCATAGTAACAATCATACACAGGTGGAAGAGGCCAATCTAGAAGCAGGGGGAGACAAAGAGGCCGAGGTGGTTGGCAAAGAAATAAGAATGAAAATAGCATAGAGTGCTATTACTATGGCAATCTAGGGAACATGGTAAAGGACTTCTAAAAAAAGCAGAATGACATAAAAGTAAAAAGTTGTAGCAAGGCAACTATGCATCATCTAGGGAACAGAGAGGTGAGGACAGAAGTAAGAAACTATTTGTGATGCAGAACATGCTCAGTTCCATAACAAGAGATGTTTCAAGATCTCAAGATACATGGTATGTGGATTTTGGTACTGCTAACCACATGACCAGTCATGCTGAGTGGTTTAGAGACATGCAAAAATGGAAAAACTAGGTTATGTAGAAACAGGTAATGATACTACGCATCCCATTGTGCATTTTGTAAAGTTCCATTGTCTATGGAGGATGGCAAAATGAAGTACTTGCGAGATGTACTTCATGTTCCAAATACTACAAAGAACTTGGTTTCTATTGGGCACATCGTTGAGAAGGCTTTGCGCTAAGTGAGATTTAATCCTCAGGGATGTTTTGTGGAAAACTTCAAAAATCAATGTCGCTTGGTTGCAAAGGGTAACAAAAATGGTAGGATGTTTACATTGGATGTGAACATGCCTGAAGTAAAGCATTGGTCATGTGAATGTACAGTGATGAGTGAAGTCTATATACATACCCAAAATATTGTTGCAGGTTTACCAAAGTTTAAGGTTGATGGTATGCACAAAGTATGTGAAGCATGCCAACTTGGTAATCAAGAAAAACACGCTTTTCCACATGAAAAGCATGTCAATGGCATACATTCAAATGTATGGGGGCCGAGCAAGACTCTAACAATTTGCAGGTTGGAGGTATTATATGTTACATTCATTCATGGACCACACTAGGAAGCTGTGGGTTTACTTCATGAAGGAGAAAAGGCTCACCTTCAGAGATTTAAAGCCTTGGTCGAGAAGGAAAAAGGCATGCAAATAAAATGCCTAAGATGAGATGGTGGGGGAGGATACTTCTCCAATGAGTTCAATGATTTGTTGTGAGAGGAAGCAGGGAATCTAGAGATAGTTTACATGTAGGTACACTCTGCAACATAATGGTGTTGCAAAAAGAAAAAAAAATGTACATTGCAAAAGTCGCACGTACCTTAATGACTGAAAAGAATATGCCACATTATTTTTGGGCAACACCAGTAGCAACTGCTATGTACATTATGAGCAGAGGACAACCACTGCAACTGCTGTGTATATTATGAACAAGACAACGACTATAACTGTTCGTGGTATGACACCTGAATAGAAGTTTAGAGGCACAATACCGGATGTGTCTCCCTTGAAAGTGTTTAGGTGTATTGCATATGTGTATGTTCCTAATGAAGTGAGAAAAAAGTTGGATCCAAAGGCAGAGATATGCTTCTTTATTGGTTATGCTTATAGATATTATAACCCTACCACTTGTGAGATGTGAGTAAATAGAGATGTTTTTGACGAGATGAGTAGCTGGTATGCACCAAGAGTGAAGGCAACAAAATATGGAGATGTAAGAAGTGTTGATTTTGCACCACATGTAGAGCAACAATCATAGGTGCTTAGTGGACCTAGAGAGTCCTCTAGCAGTGGATCCAGCAGTGGATCCAATGTTAGTCCCAACAAGTAGGAAGGTTGAGGACAAATGTAGGTACACATGTAACATGTAAAGAGAAGGAAAAGGTAGAATAACCTTTTGTGCCTGATCTGTCAGTAGGTCACTCATATGTGGATCTGTCTCAGTAGGTCACTCATATGTGGATGGTGACTCTAGCAGCTCTAAACAAATCCTTGATGAGGAGCTTGGCATTTCATTTGTGGTTACTCTTCGTGTAAGGAGAACAATGACTATTTTGAGAGTGATCCAGGTGTATGCCGGTCTACGAGGGTGAGGTACCCTGTTGACAAGCTGAGATATGATGGATATACAGCCGATCATTATGCTTACATGGTCAAACCAATACAGGAATTGGAGCCCACTTGTTTTGAGAAGGCGCTTGGAAATAAGAAATGGGAAGATGCCATGCACGAGAAGATGGCAGCATTGGATAAAAATGCAACATGGGAGTTAGTTCCTTTTCTTAAGGAAAAGAAGGCAATTGGATGTAAGTGGGTGTATAAATTCTTGCATAATGCTGATGGTTCAATGAGTAGGTATAAGGAAAGATTGGTAGCCAAAGGCTATGCATAGACTTGTGGCATTAACTATTAACATACATTCATCTCGGCTACAAGAATGGCAACTGTGAGAGATATCATTGCTATGGTTGTAGCAAAGGGTTGGTATTTACATCAGATGGATGTAAAGAATGTTTTCTTGCATTGTTATTTGCAAGAAGATGTTTACATGATGTAGCCCCAATAGGTCATGAGAGTGATGCACAATCAAATTTTGTGTGCAAGTTAGACAAAGACTTATATGGCTTAACACAGGCACCCACAGCATGGTCAAACAAGATCAGGGAGTATCTTGTTACCATTGGATTTCAAATATCCAATGTAGACTTTTCACTTTATCTGAAAAAGAAAAATAGAGGGATCATGCTATGTCATTTATGTGGATGACTTGATTATTATTGGTGATAGTGATTTTGACATACATGATGTCAGGAGGCTTTTGAATAAAAAGTTTGAGATGAAGGATTTGGGTGAGCTGTGGTATTTCATGGGTATAGATGTGGTGAGCTCACCTCATGGCATTTTGTTCTTGCAAAGCCAAATGGCAGACATGCTGTCCAAGTATGGTATGATAGGCATTAAGCCTATTTCAGTGCCATTAGAGCAGAACACAAAGCTTTCTCTGTAGATACAAATCAATTTAAGATGAAAGTTGATTTGTAAGTCTTTGAGAAAGACATAATGTTTGTGACAGTGAATTCAATGGTTTTCTAAGTCATGAGTGAAGATGTTGCCTTGATGAGTTGTTGATAAGATCTACCTAGGGAGGATCCTTTAGGTTTTTGGTATTTTCTATTCTTACGTTTGAGCCCATGTCTCAAGGATGTTGAGTCAAGGTCTGGTTTTGTTTTCATGAAGAAGGCTAAGAGTTCAGAGCTTGAATCTATTGTTGGGATTGATGTGATTTTATGATATAGAGTTTTATTTTTTGTTATTTTGTTCATGTTTGTTTGAGAAAGAACAATTATGGGTGTATTATTGTCCTAGGAATTAGAGTTAACTCATTGCTAAATCAATCACCTTCAGTTGAGAGGATCTGGTGTCAGATAGGGTCAAAAGGGTGCGAGGTACAAATAGTTGTGCATCAAAGGTGATTACCTGGAGAGATACAAGGGTAGATATGCTCTTTTTGGGTTGAAGGTGACAACCCAAACGTACAAAAATGGATTATGACATTACATGAGTCTCATAAAGACAAATAGTGTGAGGGCTCACATGGCAGACATGCTAACCTAAAAGGAGGTTCAGGTTAAACCAAAACCCATTAAAGATGTTGAAAAACAAGTCTAATCATAGCATGCATGAGACAAATAGTGTGAGCTCTCACATGGCAGACATGCTAACCTAAAAGGAGGTTGAGGTTAAACCCAAACCCATTAAAGCTGTTGAAAAATAAGTCTAATCATAGCATGCATGAGAAATTGTTGGATATAGAGGTTGAGTATTATAGCCTTAGTTTGGGTCTTGAGGAATGTAGACAAAGGAAGGTTAAGAGACTGGTTATAAACAGTGATTCTCAGCTGATTATGAGGTAGGTACAAGGCACTTGGACGGTTAATAAAGATGAGATGAAAATTTGGTTTTTCAAGGTGAGAAATCTCCTTAATTTGTTTCAAGCCGTTTAGATTTGGTATGTATCTAGGGAAGACAACATAAGAGCACATGGGTTTAGAGCAGGTCTTCATCATCAAAAATGTACATGCTATGATAGTCCAAAAACCATTATATCAAGGCGGCAGAGAATATCTCTTTGAGAAAGAGCATGTCCTTATAGGTTTTGCAAGAAAAGGATTGGATTCTTCAAAGAGGCCCGGGCAATTTTCAAGAGAGCCATGAGGTATGTGATTGGTGGCATACTTTCATAAAGGAGTTGATGGTGTTATGAGAAGGGTTTTGTGTCAGAACGAGATTTAACATTTCTTCAAAAGCTTGCCATGAAGAAGGACGTGGAGGTCACTATGAATCTGACATCACAAAAGGAAAAGTATTAACATCAAAACTTATGTGGCCTAGTATGAACAAAGACATCCATCATTGGTGCAAAAGTTATCATCATGAGGTCCAAGCATTTTAGAAAAGGGTGCTAGTTCCTGAGCCCATGCATCACATTATGAGCTATGGAGGACTTGTACTTGGATAGAGCTGTGTGGGCATTAAGAGTGTCTGAGAAGAATGCAACAGGTTTTACCCCATATTGTTGGCTTCCTTCACTTGATTTCTATTGTAGCATAATATGACCTACGAGGAACAAGAGATGGTCCAATTTATACTCTCTAATTTTGGATCAAGAAGATGTCATCAAATGGTATGAAGAGACTAGTAAGAGGAGGTTTGAGGCATTTAATGATAAGTTGGGAAGTAAGGATCTAAAGAAGGGAATGTTGGTTTTTAGATACAACAATGCTCTTGATACACCATTTCAGACCAAATTCAGGATTAGATGGGAAGATCCTTTCATTCTGCATGAAGCTTTTTCCTAATGGAGCATATAAATTGCAAGATCTTGAAGGTCAGATGCATTCTAGTAAAGTCAATGGCTTGAGGTTAAGGCCATACCATATTAGAATCATGTAAGGTAGGAAACATAGAGTGAAACACTTGAAACCGTTTCACTAATGGGTTGGGGCAATATGTGAGAGGAATTCGGAGCCGAGTTCAAATATGATGAATAGATAAAAGAAATATATATATGATAATATATAGAAGATGCTTGGTGTCCAAAAAGCAACATGTGGCAAGCAAGTATCCAGATATGTGCAGGTGCAAAAGAACAAGGGCATGGGAGGTCAAGGGAAGCGGGCAGTACAACTTTTTTGAAGAAAACAAGGTGGCGACGAGTTGAAGAGGGAATTTTTTGAAGTTTTTGAGAGGAGAGAGAGTAGAGGGACTATGAAGAGGAGGTTACATGTAGCAAATGAGAGGTCTTACAGATCTTGAAGGTTGCAGAATGAAGATCAACCCAGTGGGAGTGGAATTGGTTGAGTTAGACCTCAGGGAGTGCTGAGGACTAGAGTATCAGCTAGGATGTTGCTGCTGTCGAGTATCTCTACTAGTGGAAACTCCGTTAGAGATTGGGCTTAACCTGATATCTTTTTAGCTATAACTCTAATGTCTGTAAGAACGTATGATGCTGTGGATCTCTGCTGGTACTCCCTTCATGAGTACAATCTCCATCTCTATCTATTACACATATTATTCATAGGCTCTATGCATAGTCTTTATACATAAAGTTTATTTCATAATCTTTGTTAAAGCCTAGAAGACTATATGACTCTATGCATAAGACTATATGCATAGAGTCTATTACACATAGTCTCTCTTTGTGAGATTTTTTATTTCAAAATATCCAAAGCTATACACAAAAACCTATACTTATTTAAGTGAGCTGCCATTATTGCATGAACCTTAGAGTGTTCATAAAGACAGTTGGGGCATTCCGACATCATGCACCGAGAGCTCTAGGTGCATGCCGGTAGCTTCGAATGCATGTCGATAACTATTGACATGCACTAGGAGGTACCGACATGCACCCAGAGCACCCAATGCATGCCGCGTGCTACCTAAGTATGTCAATTAGCTACCGGCATGCATTGGGTGCTCCGGGTGCATGATGCCGATGGTGGCTTCCAATGCATGTCAACATGCCACACCATTTGGTGACATCGGAAGGAGGCAAGACTTCATATGGAAAGCATGGCTGAGACTCATCTTCACCAACTAATTAATGAGCTGCCTTCACCATTACCACATGAGGAGGAAGAGGACGGTCTTAACCCATTTGTCTTCAAATCCACAACATGGTCTACTTGGCCTATTGTATTGGTGAATTAGAAAGCAAAGGCTGCGAAGAGAAGAGAAGGGGCAAAGAAGCACAGACTTCTAAAAAGAGACAGCCCTCAGATACATGAGGAGTTTAATCCAAGATGCTAAACAAACGGGGGTCGTACAACTATTCTCTAGAATGATATCGCACATTTTATGAACCCGTTGGATGAGAGTGTGGAGAAAAAAGTCTAATGCAGCTCATAGGTAGGGGAGTCAGCACACACAGGAGAAGCCCCTCATCCAGACACCCTAGGTTGTACGGGGAAGTCGTGGAATCTCATGACTCTCGCAGACCTAGGTGAGGAGGTAGCAACTCACACATAGAGCAAGACTGCTAGTGCCCCTCAGCAACGGAGTCTCCTGGCAAAATGAGAAACGACAAGACCCATTCTAGAACCAACATGTAGGCCACCTGTGACCTTATGGGTGGAAGTGGAGTCAAGGGGGAAGAAGGATCAAGAGAGCCTGAGTAGACAAAGTTTGAGAATGCAACCAACCTCCCAAAGCTAACTGAGCCGCACCTCTTTGCTATGGGGATAAACATTAAGGTAATGGAAAGAGCCAAGAAGAAGTACCCTTACACCAAACCCATTGACGTACAATTCCGAAGGGCGGATGAAAGGATGTGTATTTGTTGTTGTGAGCAACAATTTTCTTGTAACAACCTTATAACTGAATCTTGCCAACGGGTAGTACCCGTTGGCAAGATGTACACCAAACCCATTGACATACAGTTCCGAAGGGTGGATGAAAGAATGTGTACCCATTGACGTACAGTTTCGAAGGGTGGATGAAAGGATGTGTATTTGTTGTGAGCAACAATTTTCTTGTAACAACCTTATAACTGAATCTTGCCAACGGGTAGTACACGAGCAGATGTAAAAGGGAAAAAGAAACATTATCCAGAGAGGAGAGAGAGAGAGAGAGAGAGAGAGAGAGAGAGAGAGAGAGAGAGAGGAGCAGCAAGTGTCAACTGCGGACTAGTGCATTGTACTTTGGGCTAAATCTTGACCCTGATATACATTGATTATTGTTGTAGTTCTTCATACTCTACAATTCTCTCTGGTTTCTATGTTATATGAATGCTTTCGGTTTAAACATGTCTTCTAACTGGAATCTGGGTCTAAGGTCATTCCTGTTTGGACATGACTCCTATCTGGAAACAAATCAGGAGCTACATCTAGGATCTCATTAGATGCAGGTACTAACCTATGTGCTATCGCAACTAACTTCCTTAGCATGGGTAGATCGGTGGTGAAATGCGCTAGCATTAACATATCATGCTGGGCACAACTGTTTTAGTCACGTCTCCTCCAGAGCCAACTAGGTGGTTTGGAGCCACACAAGTGCCAGGTCTCGATCGAATGCCTAGTAAATGGCTTCTAGATGAGGAAATACAAAGGCCACCTAGTAGTGATGATTACACGAAAAGAAGCGGAAGGGGAGAACCAGGAGCCGGTCTCGAACATATGTTGTGGCATGATCTCACTAGTGGAGGTGGATGTGGAAAAATAAAAAAACCACAAAAACTGGGGAAGGATGTCCAGTCTTCAAGGGTGGCCAGACAGCAAATCCTTAGATCTCTTCAACCAATCAAATCCAAGATAGTAAAAAAGCAAGTGACTAGGTGTGTGCCAACCCAATCTATGTCAAAAACTCAAAAGGCCATGATGATGCCACAAGCAGCTGTATGGAATACGTGTCACAACATCATTAAAACCCCACTCACAATGGTAAGACAAGAAAACAGTGAGAATGCTTTAATAATAAATTTGCAGCAATGTGATGAGCTATGGTGGATCAAATGCTAGAATCAACATCATTAACAAAGAGATTAGATAAAAATTAAGACATGATTAGTGAGCAATTAATTGACAGCTTAATGTAGGCATGGGTAATCAAAAACCAGCAAATTCTCGTTAGGCCAATGCCTCAATTTATAGGGTTTACATCCAAGCATCTAATCCCACTAATCTCTCCCTGATTCACTCCACCTCTTTTGCTTGATTCTCTCTGCTTGATTCTCTCCACCTCTTCCCAAAATATCTCCACACCTCCTCAATCTCCTCATGCTACCCTTTATTCTCTCCCAGTAGATACTTCTCACCTTTCACAGCTTCTCTCACATTTACAGATTCTCTTTTACAGCCTCTTGCTAAGGGCTTGTTCCCGCACACACTCTATTCACATGTAATGTTCTCTGAGCTGCTAAGGGCCAACAAAGAACTACCACCATATTTCTAGAATGAAAACAAAATAAGGTCGATTCTCACCAAGAAGCCTCTTCCCCCAAAACACCCATGCTCGCAATTCTTATTCTCACACAGACGCAGGAGGGAAGGAGAATGCTCCCACCTAGAATGCAACCACCCACAAGTGTTAATGTCTGGAGGTGGGGTATTGGAGACTCAGAAGTGGAAAAGGTACAAGGCTTTCTTGCAAATGATCTAGCAAAGTATGAAGAAGCCGTACAGGTTGAGTGGAGACCGATACCAGTTGTAGAAAAGAAGATTCTAGGGCCAGCCCCACTCAAACTAGTAATAAATTTATTTGATCAAAATATGTCTCAATCGACAACAAAGTTATGGGTTGCTCAAAAGAGCAAGTAGAAAAACTAAAAAGAATGCAAAAATGCACCATTTACTCAGATGACATATACATCTTGGACCATACTCCCCCTAAGATGTTCATAAGATTCAAGGAGAAATTTGTTAGGGCAACGGGTTCAGAGGAGCAGAAGCTCAAGCAGCAAGCATGTCAAGTGCTGCACCTAGAACCTCACTGGTGGCAGAAGGCACCGACAACCCACTCCCCATGTCATGAGCATCACCTCGGTATCACATTGTGGAGGTGGCAAATTGTAACTACTAGAGAGCAGTTGTTAAGAACAAGAAGACTCAGCGCAAAAGGGAAGTTGGTTTCTAGAGATAGTGATGAGGGTTAAAACTGTGTTAGGCAGGAGAAGAGATGAATACTTAGTTTGAGAAGGAATGTATGAAGGTAGTAGTAATAACTGTATGCTCTCAACAAATAGTTGACAATTATGTCATGATTCTTGTTATAATGATAATACTAAGGGAATGTTAGTCTGTACTAGTCTGTAATGCTTCGAGAATATAACTAAGAGCAAGCTTGCCATCTCATTGTTATTCTCGGTTGTTCTCTACATTGTGTGGATTGAGTCCTTATTAGTATCTCTATTCTACTGAATATGTTGTCTTTGGTGTTCAGTGTATCCCCATGACCATATAAGAGTTGGTGTTCATACCCCAAAACTCTGGTGGACGTATCCCATGGCATTGCTTGATTGTTCTGTCACCACAGACTGTTGTCTTGCCATTCCACTGAGAGGGAAATCAGTGAGAAACAATTACTTGCCTCAATCATGTTTAGCAGTGTGATGATGGATCCCATTAGTGGCCTTGTCTCACGAGAGACTTGTTGGGGTGGTAGTCCTTAATCCAATGATCTATGCCACAATGGTTACAAAGTAGCTATTGGCATGTTTGAGGACACATCTTGGTTGAGTTGAGAGGAATCCGAAAACTCGATATGGGAACCTTGACAATGGGTAACATTCAAGAGGCCTTCTCCTTCTTGGTGCATTGATGTCCCGTTCCCTTTCCATAGAAACAAGTTGGTAAACTGGCTTGAATTCACCTCTCCCATCCAACCACTACATAATTGTCAATATGAAGCTCCATGGCATCCTCAAAGAGGTCTAGAATGGGTTTGACATCCACCTTATAGTCTTGGTAATCTCAGTAGGCTCCTCGAAGCTTACTTGATTAAGAGGTTTCACTCTGGGTGGGGGTAGTTGCAATCCTAAGACTGGTGGAGGTAATGGCATATTGGGTGTATTGTACATGTCCTTTAATAGCAGTTATTGTGTTGGATGCCCAACCATTTCTTGATTTGCTCTATAGCCAAGGCCAAGGGCTGGTTTTTGTGCCAATTCTAGCAAGGCTAGCTATGGTGTCCTTGTTTTGGCAATAGCCGGTGTGTTTCGAAATCTCGAGCTTCGTGACCATAGTGCCCACAAAAAGCTACAATTACCATTGTAACGAGATCTTAAAATTGGACATTTTTCTAGTGGTACATCCTATGACAACAAATGGAACAATAATAAATCTCTCTCCTTGGGTAAATGTGCACATTGCCCGAAGCTTTACTAGTCTTCATTTCCTCTTAGGGGAGCTTTTGGAAGTCAGTCCAAGTCATTTTTGCTAAGGTATTCTCTTTAGCTATAGGTTTCACAGTGGTTGTGCTATGACTTTTGACTCTGCTAAAGTAACAGACTTAGAATCTAAAGCTCTAATTCTTCTTATTATCAAGTTATCCTCAAGATGGATGTCATTAGCTCTGACATCCTCCTCGATGGTGATACCTCTAATGACCAAGCTATTATGGATATCTTCATGTTTAAGCCCATAGATAAATCAATCAAGAAGTTGATTGTTAGAGAAACACTCATGTAGAGCACTAATAGGAGTTCAATTGCTTGAGAGACTTATTAAATCTCTCACTGACTCTTCTTCTTCTCTCTCGTCTTTGTGAAACTATGAAGCCACACTCCATAAATCTCCCTCATGCACAAAATGCTCAGGAATAACTATCAAAGCCTCGTAAATTTTAGATGTTCTTCAACTCTTAGGGTCCGATATCAATCATTAACCATGCCATATAGTGTAAGGCTAAAGTTATTGGTCTTTGTGAGCTTATTCCTCTCACATAAAGCCTCACAAACTTGATCACAGTGTCTTCTAGGATCTCCCTCTCCATTGAACTTGGCCACCGCCCTCCCCAATGCTTGTGTGAAGGCTATTAGATTAGTTAGAAAGGCTATTGCTGGAAGTACTAGTATAGTAGGGGAGCTTGGGGTCTGAAGGGCTTTTCTTGCGAAAAAATGACATACCCTGCCACGGTTCCTTTTTAGTCACACAAAACCAAGTTGAGGCTGCAAGATATCTGCATAGGGCTTAGCCCCTAATCCCAAAACCTACAAGAATGCCTCTCTTGCCAAGAAAATAGCGCCCGCACACAAAAAAACTCGAGCAACACAGAAAAAATATCATCATCATCCCCATCCTCACTCTCCCTCATCCTCCATAGTGGCAAGAAAACAAGAAAGCACAAGAGTAATGGTGGAGGCACCTCATTAATTAGTTGGTGAAGATGAGTCTCAGCCATGCTTTCCATATGAAGTCTTGCCTCCTTCCACACTCTACCTGATGTCATGAAATTGTGTGGCATGTTGACATGCATTTGAAGCCATCGGCATGCACCCGGAGCACCCAATGCATGCCGGTAGCTACCGACATACTTAGGTAGCACCCCCAGCATGCATTGGGTGCTCTGGGTGCATGTCGGTACCTCCCGATGCATGTCTGTAGTTATCAACATGCATTGGAAGCTACCCACATGCACCTAGAGCTCTCGGTGCATGCTGGAATGCCCCAACCATGTTTATGAACACTGCTAAGGTTCATGAAATAATGGCAGCTCACTTAAATAAGTATAGGTTTTTGTGTATGGCTTTGGATATTTTAAAATAAATATTCTCACAAAAAAAAATATTCGCACAAAAAAATAAATATAGCGAATGTGAAAGTTATGGTGTTTTACGAACACCACTAAGGTTCATGAGATGATGCTCACTGATGGGTTGTACAACTCCCGCCCCCAAATGTGAGCTTGGGAGTTGGTGCAATAATTGCCTCAAAGTCATGATTATATTTACTATCAAAACCTTTGTAAATGCAAATTTTCCATACTTTTGTGAGTGAGAATATAGTTTATTTTGCCTGTTTCTCTTGATTTTTAATAGAAAAAAACCATAATTTCCTTCAACACAGCATGAGAGAAAGAGTTTGTGCCAACCAAGAGAGATACAAAATCACGTGCATGAAAGATATAGTGAAAGGCACAACCACCCTCCAACCTCCCAAATCAAACGACTCCCCAACTATCTCCTTTTTCTTGATTTTTATTAATTTTTTCAAATAGTACAAAGTATCAAGGTCTCTCAGACCTTTGTCGCCCTCCTCAAAAGATGAAACACACACTGAGACTATGACTTTACAGATCTAGCCATGCCAAATACAATATTAAATGATAGGATTTTACAACAATGAAATTACATTGTGATAATGATTATGAGGGAAATAATGATAATGATTATGAGGGAAATAATTTGTCCATGAAGCCCAAAAATAGCGCCTAAATTTGCACCCAATTGAGGGGTCAACAGCATAATGGCATAAATCCAAGGGGAGTAACATGAGTCTAATAGGTGGGGTCGTAGAGAAATTCATAGGTACCAATGACACGAGCCACTAGTCTAGTACTTTATGGAGGATGTCCCCCTTGCTCTAGGCTGCATTGTTAAAGTAGAGGAAGACGTGAGGAATCGAGACGTTTGGGTGAATTTTCCTCCTTATGTGGTCCTAGCAGATGATATGGATGTGGTAACTAGGCCTGGAGCCCTTATTGATCACGGGGTTCATCTAAAAATATGTAAGTATACCACGTGAGTTCAAATGAAGGGGTTTTTTAATTCAAAATTTGAGGGTAAACTTATAGAAATACATTTACAACAGGGGTTTTTTTAATCCATTTTGAAAAAAAACTCGTAAGTGCATAGAGAAAAAAGGGTCATTTCATTCATGAAAAAATTATAGGTAAGAGGTTTCTTAAATACTCCTTGAGCGCACGTGATACATAGGGTTTCTTAGTAGTGCACCCCCCGAGCCTTGTTGTAGGGACTCTTATAACCGTGCTTACCATAGTTATGACCAAGGGCATGGAACTAAAGGGCAATGCTATGTAGTTGGTTACAAGTGGTGTAATACCCAATACCACAAAGTCTAGAATTGTGCTAACAGCATCTTGAGTGGATACCTCTCTACAGTCTAGGAATGTGAAGCCCATGCCAGTAGATTGTTGGATTCCCATGTAGCCTTCAAGAATAGTAGAAGCAGCAATCGTGGCTTGGTCCATCGTGTAGCCAAGAATCACCACATATGTGGGATAAATAGGGCTTATTGATGGTATCTCCATCTCACTCAAGGTAGGGCCTCACACATTGCTTGTCCCAACCTATGTCATCACGGGAAGTCACATGGGCATGGTGGCTCCCTGTCTAAGCCTCTCTTAGTCAGCATGTTTAGGTGGGCACCAAGAGACTTAAAAAATGGCCTCTTAAGCACCAAGAGACTTAAAAAATTCACACTGGGCACTAATTACCAATTCAAACATGCTGCGATTATGACCAAACTTTACAAACATGTGGGGGTGGGCCCCTCCCACATGTTTCCAAAGTTTGGTTCCCATCGGATCCTGTTTGGGTATGATGGTATGGGAAAGGCTCGGATTTTCCATGGCCTCTTAAGCAATAAGAGACTTGAAAAATCCACACTGGGCGCTAATTACCAATTCAAACATGCTCCGATTATGACCAAACTTTGCAAGCATGTGGGGGTGGGTCCCCCCCACGTGGTTGCAAAGTTTGGTCCCCATCGGAGCATGTTTGGGTATGATGGTATGGGGAAGGCCTGGATTTTCCATGGCCTCTTAAGCACCAAGAGACTTGAAAAATCCACACTGGGCGCTAATTACCAATTCAAACATGCTCTGATTGTGACCAAACTTTGCAAGCATGTGGGGGTGGGTCCCCCCCACATGCTTGCAAAGTTTGGTCCCCATCGGAGCATGTTTGGGTTCACACTATATAGTATAGACCGACCACTATAGTGGGGTTCACACTATAGACCGACCACTATGTATGTTGTAGGAGAGTACTTTCCCTTTATGGCATAGTTATAGACCCAGCTCATATAGTCGGGTTCACACTATAGACCGACCACTATGTATGTTGTAGGAGAGTACTTTCCCTTTATGTATGTACTCTTATCTTTTAGTTATATGATTTTCAAGAAGAGAAGAAAATAGAAGAAAATTCATCCATCCATTTCTCTTGTGCCTTGCACTCTCTTTTGTGTGTGTGTATTTACTTGCAAGGAACTCAAGGTCTCTCTCTCTCCTCCAAATTATCTTTATGGTATTAGATCTTTGGTTTGTGTGAGAGATAAGGAGGCAAGCAAGAGGTAAGACAATAAGTGACCTACGAGGAACAAGAGATGGTCCAATTTATACTCTCTAATTTTGGATCAAGAAGATGTCATCAAATGGTATGAAGAGATTAGTAAGAGGAGGTTTAAGGCATTTATGATAAGTTGGGAAGTAAGGATCTAAAGAAGGGAATGTTGGTTTTTAGATACAACAATGCTCTTGATACACCATTTCAGACCAAATTCAGGATTAGATGGGAAGATCCTTTCATTCTGCATGAAGCTTTTTCCTAATGGAGCATATAAATTGCAAGATCTTGAAGGTCAGATGCATTCTAGCAAGGTCAATGGCTTGAGGCTAAGGCCATACCATATTAGAATCATGTAAGGTAGGAAACATAGAGTGAAACACTTGAAACCGTTTCACTAATGGGTTGGGGCAATATGTGAGAGGAATTCGGAGCCGAGTTCAAACATGATGAATAGATAAAAGAAATATATATATGATAATATATAGAAGATCCTTGGTGTCCAAAAAGCGACGTGTGGCAGGCAAGTATCCGGAATTGTGCAGGTGCAAAAGAACAAGGGCATGGGAAGTCAAGGGAAGCGGGCGGTGCAACTTTTTGGAAGAAAACAAGGTGGCGACGAGTTGAAGAGGGAAATTTTTGAAGTTTTTGAGAGGAGAGAGAGTAGAGGGACTATGAAGAGGAGGTTACATGTAGCAGATGAGAGGTCTTACAGATCTTGAAGGTCGCAGAATGAAGATCAACCCAGTGGGAGTGGAATTGGTTGAGTTAGACCTCAGGGAGTGCTGAGGACTAGAGTATCAGCTAGGATGTTGCTGCTGTCGAGTATCTCTACTAGTGGCAACTCCGTTAGAGACTTGGCTTAACCTGATATCTTTTTAGCTATAACTCTGATGTCTGTAAGAACATATGATGCAGTGGATCTATGCTGGTACTCCCTTCATGAGTACAATCTCCATCTCTATCCATTACACATATTATTCATAGGCTCTATGCATAGTCTTTATACATAAAGTTTATTTCATAATCTTTGTTAAACCACCCTGTCTTCGACATCAAGAAGTGACGATGTCCGCCACCTCGCCTTTGACGTGCCGGGACTCGGCTTCAACCCATTCCATTCTATATACGATAATTTCTCTGAATCGATGCGAAGACCCCGAGAAGGGGCGTAGGGGCACTCGGGGCCCGAGATCGAAATCCCAGGCATGAAGTAGTGGGCAACGAGCTCTATGCATAAGTAGTGGCCTAGAAGACTATATGACTCTATGCATAAGACTATATGCATAGAGTCTATTACACATAGTCTCTGATCCATAAGACTCTATGTGTAGAGTCTGTTGCATAGTCTTATAGATAAGAGTCTTTTGCATAGTCTTATGTCTTTTGTATAGCATTATGCATAGAGTTATACATAGAGTCTATGACGTATAGACTCTTTAGCATAGATTATGCATAGAGTCTATTACATAGTCTTATACATAGAGTCTATTACGCATAGTCTTATGTATAGGAGTTTTAAGTATTTATGTTTGTGCATGGGTAGATGGCAAACAACTTGTAGCGCGATGTTACATGTGAAGGAGGAATAGATATCATGGTATTCTTTGTAAGTATATTACCTTGAATTATATCTTATTATTTACAAAAGAAAGATTTCCCTATCACAATATAAAATCAAATTTTACTTGTTTGTATGTCTGTATCTTGAAGCGGTGGACCACCCTCTATGGAGGATGAATATGGTTTTGCATTACAATGAGGTTTGGAAGCTCTCTTCAAAAGGGTGTAAGAACAAGGATGGATTATTATCTTGAAGGCCCTACTTGGGAAGTATGGCAAAGTACGTACATTCCTAAACCCATAACCACTTTGTTTTTTCTAAACTGGGTTTCAATTGTATTAGTTTTGTTGTGTTTTAGGATCATGTTACTACAAAGTGTGCCCATGTGCAACTCAAAAGCAAAAAATGTGAGAGTAGAGGTTGAAGCTGTAAGAAGCGACAACAATCAGAATGTGTGAGAGTGTGTTTAATAAAGATGATGATGAGAGGACCTCAACGTAAGCCCAACAACTCCCTATACTTTTTTTGTTATCCTTTTATTTTTCCTTTAGTCCTTTTTGCCTATGATAAGGGGATTACTTTCTGTTGCCATATTTAAGATGTACTTCTTTAGTGATTAAGAAGTGAACACTATATTTAGCCTCAATCTTGTGTAAGATTCATTGTCTTTCACCTCTTAATGTTTATACATTACTATGATTATATTCACGTTCACTTACACATGCACAAGTAAGAAATAGGGGGCTCCCCTTGCATGCATTGTAGAAAACTAAAACGAGCATAGGGGGCTCCTATCATGGTTGTAAGCACAGCACTAACTTTTTATAATATATTGTAAATGTGTAATTTTCTCATATACATGTGTGGTTTTTTCATATAAATGTGTATTTTTCATATTTTATAGACTATGTAAATGGGGGGGAGATAATGGGATAGAGAGAAATTAGATCTAATATATGTTGCTCTCTCATGTTCTATCCTCCCCATTTTTTTTTACATGGACTGCATCACCACTAGGCACACAGTTATGATTGTGGCTATATGTGCCACGTTCCCCTAGCCCGACCAAAGCTAGATAACATAATTTCAAAACTCCCAAATTCCTTTATTGAGTCGTAGTTGTGGATATGACTAAGACTTAATTCTCTTGTTAGCTCCTATATCAAGTAGAAAGAGGAGGAGGAGATGCTGTTGTAGTAGATATAGGAGAAACAAGCTAACCAAGATCTACTCTCAATTATCTCATGTATTAATGTAACAACATGGGGCTCATAACTTGAAGTGATGCTTTGAATGAGCGAGTAAAAGAGGCCATCCACTTACATGTCCATATTTTCTACTTAGCCTTTAGGGTGTGTTGAAGAATCTAAAGATAGATATCAACTCAAAATAATCAACTTCCATACAACCATAACCTTTAATTATGAATAATTATATACCTTTGAAATCAAAATTGATGTAAATCAAAGGCTCTATGCTTTCCTACCCACGTGTAGTCCTCCTACTACTGAGCTAACAAATGAGCCTACCTCTTGCGTGTGCTGAGACCAATTCGATAATGTTGGCAGTAATTTATGTGGAGACATATCTATTACAATCGATTTATGCATGTATGATAATAATGATACATCACGTAAATGAGGTTTTACACACAATTTTAGACAACTTTGGGGATGTTTAATATTTTCCAAATTTTGCTCAATTTTCTTACAACAGTTTGCAACAACGTCCATTCTTCTTTTACATTTGAAAATTGGATTTGTAATTTAAAGTGAACCCTACTGTTTTCTTTTGATGTTTAGAAATGATCGGCTTGTAAAAAAAAGATTGTTTATTATGTATATATTCACAAAACCTTATTAAAACAATATTTCTACAACATATTTAAGCGTATCTTTACTCCATCAAATTTTTCATATGGACCTATCCACAAAGGACTCCCAAGACATTGAAAACATTTTCTTTATATTTTTAGTAAAACCAGTTGGGTTGAAGAAATAAAAATAATCTAATAAAAAATCCCCAAGGAATTTCGGATTGGAAATTTAAGATAATCAAGAATTGGGAGCTACACTAGTACAAAATAAGATGTTAATCTCTCCAAGTGGGGGGGAAATTTTAGTGTGAAATTAAGTGCAGGAAGATTTACCCTTCAAATATTAGACAACGAAAAAAAGAATTGAACATATTTCAGACAACGAGAAAGAATTTAAATACTCATTAACATATACGACAACGAGAAATAATTTAAATACCCTTCATAAACATATGAGAAGACGAAAAATGATTTAAATACTCATCCGTGTATTTGAAGCCCACTAAACAAGTCGATTACATGGCATAGATACCATGGGCTTTGATAATAGAAGTGAGCTTCTAATTATAATCTAGGTGTTAGAGATTCAACTTGAATTGACACTGGACATCATCTCAACAGAAGCTTATTGTTATGTGCATGCTGCACACTTATTCTTAAAATCTAAACCCTACTCTACATATTTGAGTGGGCTGATGCCTTTTCTGCACACACAAAAAACATGTAATGATCAATAAACTCGAAACAATGTCAATAGAAACTATTCAATGTTGATACAAAGTATATCATTGAGCTTCTTACCTAGTGGTATGGCTATCTTTTTCTTCTGGCTAGCATCAAGTTTATCGTCAAGTTTCTTCTCTTCATAAGGCAAAGTACACACAAATAGAAGGCAACTATCACTACAGCAGTCCTTGTCTTTTGAGCATATCCCCCCAAAGGGTAAACAAGGAGCAGCTTTGTCTGCACAAATGTTGTCCACATTATATGTAAGTGCACATATAATCATCAAAATAGAAAGCTCAGCAAACTCCCTTAGCTAAGCTCAACCTTGATCATTATAGAGTTTGGTGTTGATATCCACATTATATATAGGTGCACATGTAAATAATAGAAAATTAAACAACTTAGCATACCGCATCTATAGCTTAGCTTAGTCTTTGCAAGTAGGTGCCCACAAGGCATGGCATGATTCATGTGCTTCCATATTGTACAGTAAAGATAGCATATTATTAAATTCAAAAGCTATCGAAGAAGAAAGTATAAGTGGGCTTGAATTTGCAGCACACAACCGTACAACTACTAATTAGGATGGCTATATTTATATTACCTGGAATTGCTACCTTCTTTGTATCCACTATCATGGCAGCCTTCGGGCCATACTTCTCCTCATAAGGCAAAGAGCATAGGAACAGAAGGCAATTGTCACTGCAGCAATCTCTATCCTTGGAGCAAACACCACCAATGGGCAGACAAGTAGGGGCTTTCTCTGCATTTCACACATAAGGCAAAGAAGGCGGCTTGGCTTTGAAGGTGCAAAATTATCTCACCACGGGCTTTGAATAAACACTTAGGAAGTCCAAATAATACGGACGGGCGCTTGTTCCTTGGACGTTATTACAAACGACGTCATCACCATTAGTATTATTTTTTGATGAAATAATACTTTAACAATACCGAATACATGTGGGAAGGATGCGAATTAATATTATGACCCTTCAATACTATAAATGATCATAGTGTTGCTGTAATTCTTGCCCATGCCGATGGCTTTCATCTTATTTTTCCAGCACTATCATGGTCATGGTGTAAGGACCACCACTATCATGGTCATGGTGTAAGGATTTACCTGCAATGGCTACCTTCTTGTTGTTGTCCATTATAATTGGAGCCGCCTCGAGTTTGTAGTCCTCATTATTGTAAGGCAAAGTGCATAGGAATAGAAGGCAGCTGTCACTGCAGCAGTCTTTGTCCTTTGAGCAAACTCCACCGATAGGTAAACAAGAAGTAGGGCCTCCCTCTGATTGGAGTTTTCGTGTGTACATGCACATGACACACACACAGAGCACAGCATTGCTTGTAAGCACGCAAACTCTTGTGGAATAATAATATTGGGCTCCTATTAATCTACATTGGTAATTCTAGGCACGATATAGACATGGCACAGTAAATGTGTCATGGTACTTGGAGGAAGCTATAGAAGCCTTCTGTGCGCGGAGACAACACTTGTGTGTGTAGAAATATATTTCAACTCTACAAACCATAACAAATTTTGAAAACATTCGAAATGGTTTTATATGTCTTAATTTCTCACCTTGGACGAGGGCTAGCTTCGTACTAGCCATTGCCACCAGGCCCTCTACTTCCTTTTTCTCGTAAGGCAAAACACACACAAATAGAAGGCAGCTCTCACTGCAACATTCGTTGTCCGATACGCACACAGTAGCGAGGGCTTTGCAAGGTGTTGGTGCCTTCTTCGTCATGTCTGCATGAATCAATAAAGATGTAGAGATTAATGAGCAATATGCACGCATGATCAGTTTGTTTAAGCTGTCAGTAGAATCACATCACTATCCTGAAGATTGGGTAATTATCCTTGGACTGCTATTTCCTTGCTCATATGCGCTGCGTTCCCCATGAGGCCCTCCATTTTCTTCTTCTCATATAAGGGCTGGCAGCAGCAAGACGTACAGAAATAGAAGGCAGCTGTCCCTCGCTGCAACACTCTTTGTCCGTTGTGCCAACGCTAGCGACGGGCTTGCATGAATTAACAACAACTGGCCGGCCCTTGTGTGCATCACAAATTAATTCATGGGAGTAATGAGAAATGTGACTGAGCAAGGCTGGCCCTCTAGAGACGTACACAGTCGCGTGTTGTGTAGCGGCGGCGGACACAACAAGATTCAATATAGAGACTAAAAATAAATAAAAATTTAGGACATTAAAGCATATGATGTTATTGAATTATGTTAACGGCGGCAAGTAATTACGACATCAAAGCATATGATGTGATTGAATTATGTTAACGGCGGCCAGTAATTACGACATTAAAGCATATGATGTTATTGAATTATGTTAACGGCGGCAAGTAATTACGACATCAAAGCATATGATGTGATTGAATTATGTTAACGGCGGCCAGTAATTACGACATTAAAGCATATGATGTTATTGAATTATGTTAACGGCGGCAAGTAATTACCGATCATGCCGCTGTTGGCGATAGAGTTGATCACGCGAGCGCCATCCGTTAAGACCATGTTAACGTAAGATGACACTACTAGAGTAGTAACAAAAGCCGCGAGCAACACATGAGCACGCATCGTGGGGCTGGCGGACGAGATATATAAGCTCTCTTCTATACTATACTGCAGCAGCTGCACTGATCAGATGAGCAGGGATCAGAAAGCTAGAAGAAAGAGTGTATCATGTAGACTGCAATGCATTCAGAGCTCAGCGGCCACTTCCTTATATAGCCACCACCACCAGAACCAGATTAATAACCCTGATTCATTAAACTGCCATATAATTAACTCCTCATCCTACAGTACTACATTAATAACGAGTCATCGAGGACCCTGTTGCGGCCAACACGAGCAAATCGAGTTATGACATACGGCCACACCACCACGCTCCATCCGACTACTACTACTAGTACACTACCTCAGGATAGATAGGCCGCTGAATCAATCCAATTTTTGCAACAGCCAGCCAATTCAACTTAATTCTTTTCCCTGCGCAACCTTTTTCAAGGATTGGAATCTGCATACTTGGTTCTTTAATTCCTTGTCAAAAGCTGTAGCTGCCTCCTCTGCCTCATTCATCGTGTCTCTCTCTCTCTCTCTCTCTATTAGACCAAAAGAAGCTTTCGGTCGGTTCGTACTCCTCGGCAGCCGGGCGGTCCTCCACCACGCGCAGCGCAGCGCACCGCGCTTAAAGAGAAGAGCATTACCCACGACGTGGATTCAAGCGCCAAAACGTTTCGTGTCTGACTCTCACCCCGTGACCCCAAAAGCTTTATTTAGACCAGTGTTCACAACAGCAGAAAACATTTCATTACTTGAACCTATGCTGCCACAGTGCCCTTACTTGAACCTAGGCATTTTGTAGTCGTTTTAGGTAGTCCTTAGCATTATGTGGCTTGAAAAAGTGACCTTTGTATCCTAGCTCTCCATCCAAACATATAGCTTTCAAACGTTTTATCCTACCTATGGGTGCAGCATCCCAAAGGATGTAATCTTAGACAAACATATATGACTCACCACCCATGCATTTATGTGTGTATTTCACATCCCTCTTCTACTTTATATATAATTAACCATTGTTGTGTTGGGGGAAATTATGGTCTTTTTCTATTAAAAATCAAGAGAAATAGGCAAAAAAAACTACATTCTCATTCACAAAGTATGGAAAATTTGCATTTACAAAGGTTTTGAGAGTAAATATAATCATGACTTTGAGGCAATTATTGCACCAACTCCCAAGCTTACATTTGGGGTGGAGTTGTACAACTCCCAAAGTCAATTCATAAATCATCTCCTCGTGAACCTTAGTGGTGTTTGTAAACACCATAACTTTCACATTCGCTATATTTATTCTTTTCGTGCGATTTTTTTTTTGAGATTTTTTATTTCAAAATATCCAAAGCTATACACAAAAACCTATACTTATTTAAGTGAGCTGCCATTATTGCATGAACCTTAGAGTGTTCATAAACACGGTTGGGGCATTCCGGCATCATGCACCGAGAGCTCTAGGTGCATGCCGGTAGCTTCCAATGCATGTCGTACTGACATGCACTAGGAGGTACCGGCATGCACCCAGAGCACCCAATGCTTGCCGTGTGCTACCTAAGTATGTCAGTAGCTACCGGCATGCATTGGGTGCTCCGGGTGCATGCTGATGGTGGCTTCCAATGCATGTCAACATGCCACACTGTTTGGTGACATCAGGTAGAGTGCGGAAGGAGGCAAGACTTCATATGGAAAGCATGGCTGAGACTCATCTTCACCAACTAATTAATGAGGTGCCTTCACCATTGCCACATGAGGAGGAAGAGGATGGTCTTAACCCATTTGTCTTCAAATCCACATCATGGTCTACTTGGCCTATTGTATTGGTGAATAAGAAAGCAAAGGCTGCGAGAAGAGAAGGGGCGAAGAAGCACAGACTTCTAAAAAGAGACGGCCCTCAGACACATGAGGAGTTTAATCCAAGATGCTAAACAAGCAGGGGTCGTACAACCGTTCTCTAGAATGACATCGCACATTTTATGAACCCATTGGATGAGAGTGTGGAGAAAAAAGTCTAATGCAGCTCATAGGTAGGGGAGTCAGCACACACAGGAGAAGCCCCTCATCCAGACTCCCCAGGTTGTATGGGGAAGTCGTGGAATCTCATGACTCTCACGGACCTGAGTGAGGAGGTAGCAACTCACACACAGAGCAAGACTGCGGAGTCTCCTGGCAAAATGAGAAACGACAAGACCCATTCTAGAACCAACATGCAGACCACCTTATGGGTGGAAGTGGAGTTAAGGGAAAAGAAGGAGGTCAAGAGAGCCTGAGTAGATAAAGTTTGAGAATGCAACCAACCTCCCAAAGCTAACTGAGTTGCACGTCTTTGCTATGGGGATAAACATTAAGGTAATGGAAAGAGCCAAGAAGAAGTACCCTTACACCAAACCCATTGACGTACAGTTCCGAAGGGCAGATGAAAGGATGTGTATTTGTTGTGAGCAACAATTTTCTAGTAACAACCTTATAACTGAATCTTGCCAATGGGCAGTACCCGAGCAGATGTAAAAGGGAAAAAGAAACATTATCCAGAGAGGAGAGAGAGAGAGAGAGAGAGAGAGAGAGAGAGAGAGAGGAGCAGCATGTGTCAATTGCGGACTAGTGCATTGTACTTTGGGCTAAATCTTGACCCTGATATACACTGATTATTGTTGTAGTTCTTCATACTCTGCAATTCTCTCTGATTTCTATGTTGTATCAATGCTTTCGGTTTAAACATGTCTTCTAACTGGAATCTGGGTCTAAGGTCATTCCTGTTTTGACATGACTCCTATCTGGAAACAAATCAGGAGCTACATCTAGGATCTCATTAGATGCAGGTACTAACCTATGTGCTATCGCAACTAACTCCCTTAGCATGGGTAGATCGGTGGTGAAATGCGCTAGCATTAACTTATCATGTTGGGCACAACTGTATTAGTCGCATCTCCTCCAGAGCCGACTAGGTGGTTTGGAGCCACACAAGTGCCGGGTCTCGACCGAACACCTAGTAAATGCCTTCTGGATGAGGAAATACAAAGGCCATCTAGTAGTGATGATTACACGAAAAGAAGCGGAAGCGGAGAATCAAGAGCCAGTCTCGAACATATGTTGTGGCATGATCTCACTAGTGGAGGTGGATGTGGAAAAATAAAAAAACCACAAAAACTGGGGAAGGATGTTCAGTCTTCAAGGGTGGCCAGACTGCAAATCCTTAGATCTCTTCAACCAATCAAATCCAAGATAGTAAAAAAGCAAGTGACTAGGTGTGTGCCAACCCAATCTATGTCAAAAACTCAAAAGGCCACGATGACGCCACAAGCAGTTGTATGGAGGACAAGTGTCACAACATCATTAAAACCCCACTCATAATGGTAAGACAAGAAGACAGTGAGAATGCTTTAATGATAAATTTGCAGCAATGTGATGAGCTATGGTGGATCAAATGCTAGAATCAACATCATTAACAAAGAGATTAGATGATAATTAAGACATGATTAGTTGAGCAATTAAGTGATAGCTTAATGTAGGCATCGGTAATCAAAAACTAGCAAATTCTCATTAGGTCAATGCTTCAATTTATAGGGTTTACATCCAAGCATCTAATCCCACTAATCTCTCCCTGATTCACTCCACCTCTTTTGCTTGATTCTCTCCACCTCTTCCCAAAATGTCTCCACACCTCTTAAATCTCCTCATGCTACCCTTTATTCTCTCCCAGTAGATACTTCTCACCTTTCACAGTTTCTCTCACATTTACAGATTCTCTTTTACAGCCTCTTGCTAAGGGCTTGTTCCCACACACACCCTATTCACATGTAATGTTCTCTGAGCTGCTAAGGGCCAACAAAGAACTACCACCATATTTCTAGAATGAAAACAAAATAAGGTTGATTCTCACCAAGAAGCCTCTTCCCCCAAAACACCCATGCTCACAATTCTTATTCTCACATAGATGTCGGAGGGAAGGAGAATTCTCCCACCTAGAATGCAACCACCCACAAGTGTTAATGTCTAGAGGTGGGGTATTGGAGACTCAGAAGTGGAAAAGGTACAAGGCTTTCCTGCAAATGATCTAGCAAAGTATGAAGAAGCCATACAGGTTGAGTGGAGACCGATACCAATTGTAGAAAAGAAGATTCTAGGGCGAGCCCCACTCAAACTAGTAATAAATTTATTTGATCAAAAGATGTCTCAAACCGACAACAAAGTTATGGGTTGCTCAAAAGAGCAAGTAGAAAAACTAAAAAGAATGCAAAAATGCACCATTTACTCAGATGACATATACATCTTGGACCATACTCCCCCGAAGATGTTCATAAGATTCAAGGAGAAATATGTCAGGGCAACGGGTTCAGAGGAGTAGAAGCTCAAGTAGCAAGCATGTCAAATGTTGCACCTAGAACCTCACTGGTGGTAGAAGGCACTAAAAACCCACTCCCCATGTCATGAGCATCACCTCAATATCACATTGTGGAGGTGGCAAATTGTAACTACTAGAGAGCAGTTGTTAAGAACAAGAAGACTCAGCATAAAAGGGAAGTTGGTTTCTAGAGATAGTGATGAGGGTTAACAGTGCGTTAGGCAGGAGAGGAGATGAATACTTAGTTTGAGAAGGAATGTATGAAGGTAGTAGTAGTGATTGTATGCTCTCAACAAATATTGACAGTTGTGTCATGATGCTTGTTATAATGATAATACTAAAGGAATGTTAGTCTGTACTAGTCTCTAATGCTTCGAGAATATAACTAAGAGCAAGCTTGCCATCTCATTGTTATTCTTGGTTGTTCTCTACATTGTGTGGATTGAGTCCTTATTAGTACTCTATTCTACTGAATATGTTGTCTTTGGTGTTCTGTGTATCCCCATGACCATATAAGAGTTGGTGTTCATACCCCAAAACTCTGGTGGACGTATCCCATGGCATTGCTTGATTGTTCTGTCACCACAGACTGCTGTTTTGCCATTCCACTGAGAGGGAAATAAGCGAGAAACAATTACTTGCCTCAATCATGTTTAGCAGTGTGATGATGGATCCCATTAGTGGCCTTGTCTCACCAGAGACTTGTTGGGGTGGTAGTCCTTAATCCAATGATCTATGCCACAATGGTTACAAAGTAGCTATTGGCATGTTTGAGGACACATCTTGGTTGAGTTGAGGTAACCTTATAGGGAATCTGAAAACTCGATATGGTAACCTTGACAATGGGTAACATTCAAGAGGCGTTCTCCTTCTCGGTGCATTGATGTCCCATTCCCTTTCCATAGAAACAAGTTGGTAAGCTGGCTTGAATTCACCTCTCCCGTCCAACCACTACATAATTGTCAATATGAAGCTCCATGGCATCCTGAAAGAGGTCTAGAATGGGTTTGACATCCACCTTATAGTCTTGGTAATCTCAGTAGGCTCCTCGAAGCGTACTTGATTAAGAGGTTTCACTCTGGGTGGGGGTAGTTGCAATCCTAAGACTGGTGGAGGTAATGGCATATTGGGTTTATTGTACATGTCCTTTAATAGCAGTTATTGTGTTGGATGCCCAACCATTTCTTGATTTGCTCTATAGCCAAGGCCAAGGGCTAGTTTTTGTGCCAATTCTAGCAAGGCTAGCTATGGTGTTCTTGTTTTGGCAATAGCCGGTGTGTTTCAAAATCTCGAGCTTCGTGACCATAGTGCCCACAAAAAGCTACAATAGCCGGTGTGTTTCAAAATCTCGAGCTTCGTGACCATAGTGCCCACAAAAAGCTACAATTACCATTGTAATGAGATCTTAAAATTGGACATTTTTCTAGTGGTACAGCCTATGACAACAAATGGAACAATAATGAATCTCTCTCCTTGGGTACATGTGCACATTGCCCGAAGCTTTACTAGTCTTCATTTCCTCTTAGGGGAGCTTTTGGAAGTCAGTCCAAGTCATTTTTGCTAAGGTATTCTCTTTAGCTATAGGTTTCACAGTGGTTGTGCTATGACTTTTGGCTCTGCTAAAGTAACAGACTTAGAATCTAAACATGAGTCTAATAGGTGGGGTCGTAGAGAAATTCATAGGTACCGATGACACATGAGCCGAGGGTGCCACTAGTCTAGAAATTTGTGGAGGATGTCCCCCTTGCTCTCGGCTGCATTGTTAAAGTAGAGGAAGACGTGTGAGGAATCGAGAATTTCAGGTGAATTTTCCTCCTTATGTGGTCCTAGCAGATGATATGGATGTGGTAACTAGGCCTGGAGCCCTTAATGATCAGGGGGTTCATCTAAAAATATGTAAGTATACCACGTGAGTTTAAATGAAGGGGTTTTTAATTCAAAAATTGAGGGTAAACTTATAGAAATACATTTACAAAAGGGGTTTTTTCATTCATGAAAAATTTATAGGTAAGGGGTTTCTTAAATACTCCTTGAGCGCATGTGATACATAGGGTTTCCCCGAGCCTTGTTGTAGGGATTCTTATAACCGTGCTTACCATAGTTATGACCAAGGGCATGGAACTAAAGGGAAATGCTATGTAGTTGGTTACAAGTGGTGTAATACCCAATACCACAAAGTCTAGAATTGTGCTAACAGCATCTTGAGTGGATACCTCTCTACGGTCTCGGAATGTGAAGCCCATGCCAGTAGATTGTTGGATTCCCATGTAGCCTTCAAGAACAGTAGAAGTAGCAATCGTGGCTTGGTCCATCGTGTAGCCAAGAATCACCACATATGTGGGATAAATAGGGCTTATTGATGGTATCTCCATCTCACTCAAGGTAGGGCCTCACACATTGCTTGTCCCAACCTGTTTCGTCTCACGGGAAGTCACATGGGCATGGTGGCTCCCTGTCTAAGCCTCTCTTAGTCTACATAGCCTAAATACATTCCAAGACCATCTAAAGTCACTCTTTCTTGATTTGGAAGTAGAGATAACTTGCTTAACTTCCTCCCAGGATAATAGCATAAATATGGCCTATAGTCAGGTGCATCAAGGTTTCTTGGGTTGCATTGAATTCCCAACTCTCGTTTTGTAGTAATGTGTTTAAGAATCTTCTACCTAGATCCAATAGCCAGGTCCATCAAGGTTTCTTGGGTTGCATTGAATTCCCAACTCTCATTTTGTAGTAATGTGTTTAAGAATCTTCTACCTAGATCCACCTGAGATATGAATTCTTGTGGCCTCGCACTCTCTAGGCTATCAGTCACGTGGAAAATGGGTGAAGCTTAGGTGGCTTGCCTAAATAATGCAGTTTTGGCCGCTAAAAATTGCTATTGGCTCGACATAAGGTCCCTTCCTCTTTCTCCCTAGCAGCTTGGATTAGGGCTTCTACTTCTTGTGACCATGTAAGCATAATGATGGGCTGTATATCCATCATATCTCAACCTGTCAACAGGGTACCTAACCCTCGTAGACCTACATACACGTGGATCACTCTCAAAATAGTCGTCGTTCTCCTTACACGAGGAGTAACCACAAATGAAATGCCAAGCTCCTCATCAAGGATTTGTTTAGAGCTGCTAGAGTCACCATCCACATACGAGTGACCTACTGAGACAGATCCACATATGAGTGACCTACTGACAGATCAGGCACAAAAGGTTGTTCTACCTTTTCCTTCTCTTTATATGTTACATGTGTACCTACATTTGTCCTCAACCTTCCTACCATGGACTAACATTGGATCCACTGCTAGAGGACTCTCTAGGTCCACTAAGCACCTATGATTGTTGCTCTACATGTGGTGCAAAATCAACACTTCTTACATCTCCATATTTTGTTGCCTTCACTCTTGGTGCATACCAGCTACTCATCTCGTCAAAAACATCTCTATTTACTCACATCTCACAAGTGGTAGGGTTATAACATCTATAAGCATAAACAATAAAGAAGCATTTCTCTGCCTTTCTTTGGATCCAACTTTTTTCTCACTTCATTAGGAACATGCACATATGCAATACACCTAAACACTTTCAAGGGAGACACATCCGGTATTGTGCCTCCAAACTTCTATTCAGGTGTCATACCATGAACAGTTACAGTCGTTGTCTTGTTCATAATATACACAGCAGTTGCAGTGGTTGTCCTCTGCTCATAATCTGCTCATAATGTACATAGCAGTTGCTACTGGTGTTGCCCAAAAATAATGTGGCATATTCTTTTCAGCCATTAAGACACGTGTGCGACTTTTGCAATGTACCTTTTTTTTTCTTTTTGCAACACCATTATGTTGCAGAGTGTACCTACATGTAAACTATCTCTAGATTCCCTGCTTCCTCTCACAACAAATCATTGAACTCATTGGAGAAATATTCTCCCCCACCATCTGATCTTAGGCATTTTATTTGCATGCCTTTTTCCTTCTCGACCAAGGCTTTAAATCTCTGAAAGTGAGCAAACACCTCACTTTTCTCCTTCATGAAGTAAACCCACAGTTTCATAGTGTGGTCCATCAATAAATCTAACATAATACCTCCAACCTGCAATTGTTAGAGTCTTACTCGGCCCCCATACATTTGAATGTATGACATCTAATGGCGCTCCATTGACATGCTTTTCATGTGGGAAAGCGTGTTTTTTTTAATTACCAAGTTGGCATGCTTCACATACTTTGTGCATACCATCAACCTTAAACTTTGGCAAACCTGTAACAATATTTTGGGTATGTATATAGACTTCACTCATCACTGTACATTCACATGACCAATGCTTTACTTCAGGCATGTTCACATCCAATGTAAACATCCTACCATTTTTGTTACCCTTTGCAACCAAGCGACATTGATTTTTGAAGTTTTCCACAAAACATCCCTGAGGATTAAATCTCACTTAGCGCAAAGCCTTCTCAAGGATGTGCCCAATAGAAACCAAGTTCTTTGTAATATTTGGAACATGAAGTACATCTCGCAAGTACTTCATTTTGCCATCCTCCATAGACAACGGAACTTTACCAACATGCACAATGGGATGCGTAGTATGATTACCTGTTTCTACATAACCTAGTTTTTCCATTTTTGCATGTCTCTAAACCACTCAGCATGACTGGTCATGTGGTTAGCGGCACCAAAATCCACATACCATGTATCTTGAGATCTTGAAACATCTCTTGTTATTTATGGAACTGAGCATGTTCTGCATCACAAACAGTTTCTTACTTCTGTCCTCACCTCTCTGTTCCCTAGATGATGCATAGTTGCCTTGCTACAACTTTTTCCTTTTATGTCATTCTGCTTTTTATAGAAGTCCTTTACCATGTTCCCTATATTGCCATAATAATAGCACTCTATGCTATTTTCATTCTCATTTCTTTGCTGCCAATCACCTCGGCCTCTTTGGCTCCCCCTGCTTCTAGACTGGCCTCTTCCACCTGTGTATGATTGTTACTGTGAATCGTTGGACTATTGTCGAGAATTCTGATTTCCTTCTCAGTCACCACCTTGGCCTCGCCTCTACCTCTGCCTCTATCCCAAGTAGAGTAGAAGGTCTGTTCTAATGTGTTCTTGGTTTCTGAAGAGTCCTCACACCTAGTGACTTTTCTTCTATTATCAACATGGTCACCAAGTCCCGAAAGTTAGGAATATTATCCCTGATTGCAATGGAGGTTGAATGGCTTGTACTCTTTGCCAAGCCCATTCAAACGGACACTTACTAATCATCATCTTCCACTGATACATTAATGGACCCAAGGGATTCAAAAATTCTTTTGATCTTTATAGCATACTCATTGATAGGCATGCTTTTCTTTCCCACAATATGTAGCTCTTGCTTTAGTTACAATTTCCTTGCCTTTGTGTTGGTCTGGAACATCTACACCAAATTTTGCCACGCAATTGCTAGAGTGTTGGCATCCTGTATGTGTCGTATCATCGTGTCTATGACACTAAATGGAAAGCTGATACATGACTTTCCTTGTAACCTGGTTCCAATCCTTGAATGACTTTATGTCTGTTGGAGGGGCATTCTCTTCAGACAACTCAAGAGGCTCCTCATTGTCTCCTTCAACATAGTCCCAAAATCCTTTACCCACCATAAGGAAATTATTCATTCTGAACTTCTAGGCATGGAAGTTTTTCTTGTCTAGATTCTCACGGGGCTGACATTTGATTAATTCCGTCACTAGACATGTTTTCCTACAATAATCAAAAACTGCAATAGAATTTTTATATGCAACTTGTAACATAGCAATATCTTCTGAGACTACTTCACACAATGGTACTTTAGCACAACCTGTACATCACCAGATCTGACCAAAGTACATGTACATACACCCTATGTTAGTAATACATGTGCAAACACTATCTACACTCCCAAAATGCACTGCTGCACTGCAATAACCAAATTTTGACCGAAGATAATTCATAATTAAAACTTCCTAAAACTGTCGAACATACCTTGCCGTGACAAAACGAAGATCGAGACACGCTCGTAACGTATTTTTGGCCGTAAAATTGTAGTATAAAGTACTATGTATCACACAAGCACCTCCAAGCCTGCGAAGATAGCTTCTCAATTAGAGATGTGTAGCTCCAGGAGCTACCAAGTGGTGTTGTACCTAAACCAAGAAGGGAAATAGATGATGATGCTCTTACCCGTGTACCGCTTCCTTCCTTGCTTGTTCTTACCCTCTTCTTACCTCTTGCTTGCCTCCTTATCTCTCACACAAACCAAAGATCTGATACCATAAAGATAATGTGGGGGAGAGAGAGAGAGCTTGAGTTCCTTGCAAGTAAAAACACACACGCAAAAGAGAGTGCAAGGCACAAGAGAAATGGATGGCTGAATTTTCTTCTATTTTCTTCTCTTCTCAAAAATCATATAACTAAAAGATAAGAGTACATACATAAAGGGAAAGTACTCTCCTACTACAACAATATACATAGTGGTCGGTCTATAGTGTGAACCCGACTATATGAGCTGGCTCTATAACTATGCCATAGCTCTAGTACTCCAAAGTGGCTATCACACAACTTGTCATCCACTGGCAGCATATCGACCATAATCGCATCAACCATGCCAGTGACATAAGTGCAGAAGCTATCACCCAAGCGGGTCCTCGATATCTCAATAACACCTAGTGTCACCTTACACACGAGCCCCATGCATGTGGAAATCCTTGTCCACATGGGACCAATCTTGATCCGAAATCCCATGCTTATAGACCAAAACCTTGCCGAAACCTTACTTCTATATGGTAGGACTAAAGAGGAGGTGCAAGAAGTAGAAGCCCTAATCCAAGATGCTAGGGAGAAAGAGGAAGAGACCTTATGTCGAGCCAATAGCGATTTTTAGCGGCCCAAACTGCACCAAATAGGCAAGCCACCTAAGCTTCACCCATTTCCCACGTGACTGATAGCCTAGAGAGTGCGAGGCCACAAGAATTCATATCTCAGGTGGATCTAGGTAGAAGATTCTTAAACACATTACTACAAAATGAGAGTTGGGAATTCAATGCAACCCAAGAAACCTTGATGGACCTGGCTATAGGCCATATTTATGCTATTATCCTGGGAGGAAGTTAAGAAAGTTATCTCTACTTCCAAAACAAGGAAGAGTGACTTTAGATGGTCTTGGAATGTATTTAGGCTATGTAGACTAAGAGAGGCTTAGACAGGGAGCCACCATGCCCATGTGACTTCCCGTGAACGACACAGGTTGGGACAAGCAATGTGTGAGGCCCTACCTTGAGTGAGATGGAGATACCATCAATAAGCCCTATTTATCCCACATATGTGGTGATTCTTGGCTACACGATGGACCAAGCCACGATTGCTACTTCTACTGTTCTTGAAGGCTACATGGGAATCCAACAATCTACTGGCATGGGCTTCACATTCCGAGACCGTAGAGAGGTATCCACTCAAGATGCTGTTAGCACAATTCTAGACTTTGTGGTATTGGGTATTACACCACTTGTAACCAACTACATAGCATTGCCCTTTAGTTCCATGCCCTTGGTCATAACTATAGTAAGCACGGTTATAAGAGTCCCTACAACAAGGCTCGGGGGGTGCACTACTAAGAAACCCTTTTTTATACACCCACTTACATCCAATTGCCTTCTTTTCCTTAGGCAAAGGCACTAACTCCCATGTTGCATTTTTATCCAATGTTGCCATCTTCTCATGCATGGCATCTTCCCATCTCTTTTTTCCAAGTGTCTTCTCAAAACAAGTGGGCTCCAATTCCTGTATTGGTTTGACCATGTAAGCATAACGATGGGCTGTATATCCATCATATCTCAACCTGTCAACAGGGTACCTAACCCTCGTAGACCTGCATACACATGGATCACTCTCAAAATAGTCGTCGTTCTCCTTACACGAGGAGTAACCACAAATGAAATGCCAAGTTCCTCATCAAGGATTTGTTTAGAGCTGCTAGAGTCACCATCCACATACGAGTGACCTACTGAGACAGATCCACATATATGAGTGATCTACTGACAGATCAGGCACAAAAGGTTGTTCTACCTTTTCCTTCTCTTTACATGTTACATGTGTACCTACATTTGTCCTTAACCTTCCTACCATGGACTAACATTGGATCCACTGCTAGAAGACTCTCTAGGTCCACTAAGCACCTATGATTGTTGCTCTACATGTGGTGCAAAATCAACACTTCTTACATCTCCATATTTTGTTGCCTTCAGTCTTGGTGTATACCAGCTACTCATCTCGTCAAAAACATCTCTATTTACTCACATCTCACAAGTGGTAGGGTTATAACATCTATAAGCATAACCAATAAAGAAGCACTTCTCTACCTTTGGATCCAACTTTTTTCTCACTTTATTAGGAACATGCACATATGCAATACACCTAAACACTTTCAAGGGAGACACATCTAGTATTGTGCCTCGAAACTTCTATTCAGGTGTCGTACCATGAATAGTTACAGTCGTTGTCTTGTTCATAATATACACAGCAGTTGCAGTGGTTGTCCTGTGCTCATAATCTGCTCATAATGTACATAGCAGTTGCTACTGGTGTTGCCCAAAAATAATGTGGCATATTCTTTTCAGCCATTAAGGCACGTGCGACTTTTGCAATGTACCTTTTTTTTTCTTTTTGCAATTCCATTATGTTGCAAAGTGTACCTACATGTAAACTATCTCTAGATTCCCTGCTTCCTCTCACAACAAATCATTGAACTCATTGGAGAAATATCCTCCCCCACCATCTAATCTTAGGCATTTTATTTGCATGCCTTTTTTCTTCTCGACCAAGGCTTTAAATCTCTGAAAGTGAGCAAACACCTCACTTTTCTCCTTCATGAAGTAAACCCATAGTTTCCTAGTGTGGTCCGTCAATGAATGTAACATAATACCTCCAACCTGCAATTGTTAGAGTCTTGCTCGGCCCCCATACATTTGAATGTATGACATCTAATGACGCTCCATTGACATGCTTTTCATGTAGGAAAGCGTGTTTTTTTTATTACCAAGTTGGCATGCTTCAGATACTTTGTGCATACCATCAACCTTAAACTTTGGCAAACTTGCAACAATACTTTGGGTATGTATATAGACTTCACTCATCACTGTACATTCACATGACCAATGCTTTACTTCAGGCATGTTCACATCCAATGTAAACATCCTACCATTTTTGTTACCCTTTTCAACCAAGCGACATTGATTTTTGAAGTTTTCCACAAAACATCCCTGAGGATTAAATCTCACTTACCAAAGCCTTCTCAACGATGTGCCCAATAGAAACCAAGTTCTTTGTAATATTTGGAACATGAAGTACATCTCGCAAGTACTTCATTTTGCCATCCTCCATAGACAACCGAACTTTACCAACATGCACAATGGGATGCGTAGTATCATTACCTGTTTCCACATAACCTAGTTTTTCCATTTTTGCATGTCTCTAAATCACTCAGCATGACTGGTCATGTGGTTAGCGGCACCAAAATCCACATACCATGTATCTTGAGATCTTGAAACATCTCTTGTTATGGAACTGAGCATGTTCTGCATCACAAACAGTTTCTTACTTCTGTCCTCACCTCTCTGTTCCCTAGATGATGTATAGTTGCCTTGCTACAACTTTTTCCTTTTATGTCATTCTGCTTTTTATAGAAGTCCTTTACCATGTTCCCTAGATTGCCATAATAATAGCACTCTATGCTATTTTCATTCTGATTTCTTTGCCAACCACCTCGGCCTCTTTGGCTCCCCCTACTTCTAGACTGGCCTCTTCCACTTGTGTATGATTGTTATTGTGAATCATTGGACTGTTGTCGAGAATTCTGATTTCCTTCTCAGTCACCACCTTGGCCTCGACCACAACCTCTACCTCTGTCTCTACCCCAAGTAGAGTAGAAGGTCTGTTCTAATGTGTTCTTGGTTTGTGAAGAGTCCCCACACACCTAGTGACTTTTCTTCTATTATCAGCATGGTCACCAAGTCCCGAAAGTTAGGAATATTATCCCTGATTGCAATGGAGGTTGAATGGCTTGTACTCTTTGCCAAGCCCATTCAAACAGACACTTACTAAATCATCATCTTCCACCGATACATTAATGGACCCAAGGGATTCAACATTTCTTTTGATCTTTAAAGCATACTCATTGATAGACATGCTTTTCTTTCCCACACTATGTAGCTCTTGCTTTAGCTACAATTTCCTTGCCTTTGTGTTGGTCAGGAACATCTACACCAAATTTTGCCATGCAATTGCTGGAGTGTTGGCATCCTGTATGTGTCGTATCATCGTGTCTATGACACTAAATGGAAAGCCGATACATGACTTTCCTTGCAACCTCGTTCCAATCCTTGAATGACTTTATGCCTGTTGGAGGGGAATTCTCTTCTGACAACTCAAGAGGCTCCTCATTGTCTCCTTCAACATAGTCCCAAAATCCTTTACCCGCCATAAGGAAATTATTCATTTTGAACTTCTAGGCATGGAAGTTTTTCTTCTCTAGATTCTCATGGGGCTCACATTTGATTAATTCCGTCACTAGACATGTTTTCCTACAATAATCAAAAACTGCAACACAATTTTTGTATGCAACTTGTAACATAGCAATATCTTCTGACACTACTCCACACAATGGTACTTTAGCATAACCTGTAGATCACCAAATCTGACCAAAGTACATGTACATACACCCTAATGTAGTAATACATGTGCAAACACTATCTACACTCCCAAAATGCACTCCTGCACTGCAATAACCAGATTTCGACTGGAGATAATTCATAATTAAAACTTCATGAAACTGTCGAACATACCTTGCCGTGACAAAACGAAGATCGAGACACGCTCGTAACGTATTTTTGGCCGTAAAATTGTAGTATAAAGTACTATGTATCACACAAGCACCTCCAAGCCTACGAAGATAGCTTCTCAATTAGAGATGTGTAGCTCCAGGAGCTACCAAGGGGTGTTGTACCTAAACCAAGAAGGGAAATAGATGATGATGCTCTTACCCGTGTACCGCTTCCTTCCTTGCTTGTTCTTACCCTCTTCTTACCTCTTGCTTGCCTCCTTATCTCTCACACAAACCAAAGATCTGATACCATAAAGATAATGTGGGGGAGAGAGAGAGAGCTTGAGTTCCTTGCAAGTAAACACACACACACAAAAGAGAGTGCAAGGCACAAGAGAAATGGATGGCTGAATTTTCTTCTATTTTCTTCTCTTCTCAAAAATCATATAACTAAAAGATAAGAGTACATACATAAAGGGAAAGTACTCTCCTACAACATACATAGTGGTCGGTCTATAGTGTGAACCCGACTATATGAGCTGGCTCTATAACTATGCCATAACTCTAGTACTCCAAAGTGGCTATCACACAACCTGTCATCCACTGGCAGCATATCGACCATAATCACATCAACCATGCCAGTGACATAAGTGCAGAAGCTATCGCCCAAGCGGGTCCTCGATATCTCAATAATGCCTAGTGTCACCTTACACATGAGCCCCATGCATGTGGAAATCCTTGTCCACATGGGACCAATCTTGATCAAAAATCCCATGCTTATAGACCAAAACCTTGCCCAAACCTTACTTCTATATGGTAGAACTAAAGAGGAGGTGCAAGAAGTAGAAGCCCTAATCCAAGCTGCTAGGGAGAAAGAGGAAGAGACCTTATGTCGAGCCCAATAGCGATTTTTAGCAGCCCAAACTGCACCAATTAGGCAAGCCACCTAAGCTTCACCCCTTTCCCACGTGACTGATAGCCTAGAGAGTGCAAGGCCACAAGAATTCATATCTCAGGTGGATCTAGGTAGAAGATTCTTAAACACATTACTACAAAACGAGAGTTGGGAATTCAATGCAACCCAAGAAACCTTGATGGACCTGGCTATAGGCCATATTTATGCTATTATCCTGGGAGGAAGTTAAGAAAGTTATCTCTACTTCCAAAACAAGGAAGAGTGACTTTAGATGGTCTTGGAATGTATTTAGGCTATGTAGACTAAGAGAGGCTTAGACAGGGAGCCACCATGCCCATGTGACTTCCCGTGAGTGACGACACAGGTTGGGACAAGCAATGTGTGAGGCCCTACCTTGAGTGAGATGGAGATACCATCAATAAGCCCTACTTATCCCACATATATGGTGACTCTTGGCTACACGATGGACCAAGCCACGATTGCTACTTCTATTGTTCTTGAAGGCTACAAGGGAATCCAACAATCTAGTGGCATGGGCTTCACATTCCGAGACCATAGAGAGGTATCCACTCAAGATGCTGTTAGCACAATTCTGACTTTGTGGTATTGGGTATTACACCCCTTGTAACCAACTACATAGCATTGCCCTTTAGTTCCATGCCCTTGGTCATAACTATGGTAAGCACGGTTATAAGAGTCCCTACAACAAGGCTCGGGGGGTGCACTACTAGGAAACCCTATGTATCACGTGCGCTCAAGGAGTATTTAAGAAACCCCTTACCTATAAATTTTTCATGAATGAAAAAACCCCTTTTGTAAATGTATTTCTATAAGTTTACCCTCAATTTTTGAATTAAAAAACCCCTTCATTTGAACTCACGTGGTATACTTACATATTTTTAGATGAACCCCCTGATCAATAAGGGCTCCAGGCCTAGTTACTGTTACCATATTATAGTAGTGATGTGTGTGAACACACTTAGGACCGCCGGGGCACTTTTTCCCTCACTAGGAGGTTTTTTCCCCCGTGCATTGTATATACGCCCATTATCTTCTAGGGCTAGTTATCTTTCATTTTTGGCACTCATAATACACTACTGTGTTGTGCTCAAGCTTCCTCATCTTCTTGAAGTTGTGTGTGCATTCCTGCAACCCTAATTCCAACAATTGGTATCAGAGCAGGCTTCCTCCTCCCGGGCAGCATCACCGGCACCTGCCGCTTCATCTCCTCCGATTGCGACGAGGTTTCACGAGCGTCTGCAGGTTAGTATATGCCGTGGGAAAGCCTGTAGGGCTTGGTCGTTTCAGAATTTTGATCTGAAGTCATTTCGCCCTCCGTTTTTGCATTCCAAGTACTGCGCAGGCAAAATCGTCCTACTGTGCAGATTTTCTGTCAAGATTAAAATCTGCAGGACAGGTGCCCATTCGTCTGTTTTGGGCTGTGCTACATAGCACAGGTCGATTTTATACAGGTTTACCTCTTACAGACAGCATTTACATCTAGTAGTACAGTCATTGGCCATGGCTGACAACAATGATGTATTCCGCATGTTGGCTGCTGAGGATAAGTTGGATGGCACCAACTATCCATTGTGGGCATATATGATGCGACATGTATTGGTAGCAAAGGGGTTATGGAACATTGTGCAGGGTATTGATGCACGTCCTATTGTGGCTGGGAATGCTGCAAACACATCAGAAACAGGTACTGTTGATGATGGTGCAGGCACAAGTGCTGTAGCAGCTGTTCGAGAACCACCACTTTCAGCAGAGCAGATTCGTTGGGATGGTAGAGATGCGCAGGCTCATGCCTTGATTGCGCTGTCTGTCAAACGTACCATTATCCCACATATTCGCTCCTGCAGGACTTCTAAGGATGCTTGGGATGTACTTGCCACATTGTATCAGGCAAGAAATGAGGCTCGTGTTGCTTATCTCCGAAAACAGTTGGAGAGTGAGCATATGAACGAAGGTGATTCTATGGATAGCTTTTTGACAAAGATCAAGGATTTCAAAGAGCAGCTCATTTCTGCAGATGAAATCCTGTCAGACAGTTCACTTGTGCAGACTGTTTTGAATGGTCTACCAGATTCTTATCAGGGTTTTGCTTCCACTCTTCGCTTGATGATGAAAGGCAATCCCAATGCCTTATCATTTGAGGAGTTAGTTTCTGTTTTGCTGCAAGAAGACCAGTCAAGGCAAAACAGGAATATTATGCGTGTCGCAGATCAAGCTTTCGTTGCTAGTCAGAGAAGCGGGAAAGGTAAAGCTGGCTTTTCTTCTAGTAAGCAGAAATCTGCAAATGCTGCGCAACCAAAGAAGGAAGACAAAGATGAGAAGAAGGGTGACAAACAGAAGACATTTTGCAAGTACTGTAAGGGAAATGATCATGTCATCAAAGCGTGTCCTAAGCTGGCTGCGAAAGAGGCTAAGAAGAAAGAGGCTGGTATGGCTGTTGCAGATGCCTCTCCTTCTAACAATGAATCTGCTAATGTTGTTCAAGATACAGAATGGGCATTCAATGCGCAGTGCAGTTATGACCCATCTTTGCATGACACATGTATGTCTGCAGTAGATTCAGATGTATGGTACTTTGACAGTGGTGCCACTAAGCATATCACCTCGCAGCGCAGTTTATTCACTTTCCTTGAGTCTGCTCCCACAGGGAATACTGTCACTTGTGCCAATAACTCCTCTTATCCCGTTAAAGGAGTTGGACAGATTGTGCTGAATGTTGCAAATTGCAACACCTTTACACTTTTTGATGCATTGTATGTGCTAGGGATCAAAAAGAATCTGCTGTCAGTCTCCGCATTTGCCAAAACAGGTTTGGTTGTAAAATTTGTGGATGACAGATGTACTGTTCATGATCTCTCTTGTGGTGACATCATTGTAGCATCTGGTTCACTATGTCGAGGGCTGTATAAGCTCAATATGGATGGCAAATGTGTAGAGGATTCAGCATGTGCTATTATGGATACGCAGGCTATTTCAAATGCAAAACTGTGGCATGCACGTTTTGGTCATCTGAATTTTGCAAGTTTGCTGCGCCTGCAGAAATCTGAAATGGTGTCTTCTTTGCCTAAGCTTGAGGCACCTGTCAAGCATGTTTGTGAGGGCTGCATATTGGGTAAAATGCAGCGTGCTTCCTTTCCCAAAGATGGATCAGTGAGAGCTGAACGCAGATTGCAGCTTGTTCACAGTGATGTTTGTGGTCCCATGCAAACTCCATCATTTGGAAACTACCTTTACTTCGTGACTTTCATTGATGATTTTACCAGGCATGCATGGGTATATCCTTTGAAGGCAAAGTCCGAAGTGTTTTTGTGCTTCAAACAGTTTTTGGTTATGGCTGAAAATGTGTCAGAAAGTAAGATGGGCACCCTCCGTTCAGATCGAGGGGGGGAGTATATGTCTTCAGAATTTAATGCATTTCTGGCTGAGCGTGGGATAAAACACCAATGTACAGTGCCGTATACACCACAGCAAAATGGTGTGGCTGAGAGAAAAAACAGGTCTCTCATGGAAATGGCAAGATGTATGGTTAAGAGTCAAAGTCTACCACATGGTTTTTGGCTTGAGGCTGTCATGTGTGCCACTTATGTACTAAACAGGTGTCCCACCAAAGCATTACAGGTTGTCACTCCATATGAGGCTTGGCATAGCCGCAAGCCATCTGTTGGCCATTTACGTGTTTTTGGTTGCCTGGCATATGCATTAGTGCCTGTGCAACATCGCAGAAAATTGGATGACAAAGCTGTCAAATGTATTTTTGTTGGATATAGTGCTGAGAGCAAAGGCTATCGTTTGTATCATCCACAGACAAAGCGCATTTTGGTTAGCCGTGATGTTGTATTTGTGGAAGATGCAGTTCAGCCCTTGGTTTCATGTACTAAGGAGACAGATATCAGCTCACGTGATGTCTATGATACATTGTTGCCTCTTTTCAGTGGTGCACAGTCAAGTGCAATACCTCATGAGGCAGTTTTTCAGCCTATGCAGGTTTTAAATGATGGCACAGATCAGCCTATATCTGATGCAGATGTGCATGATGCACTTGAGGATGAGAGACAAGAGATTGAGGGCTCTAGGAACATGCCTAGATGGCTGGTGCAGACTTTGCGTGACAGCAAGTTGGATGCCCCTTTGTCTAGTCGCACTCGTTCTGGCTCTCATGGTGCCTCTTATGCGTCAGATTGTTATGCATTGGCTGTTTCTAGTATGTGCGATGAAAGTGAGCCTGTTTCATTTGATGAGGCACAAAGTTCAAAAAATTGGATGGCTGCTATGCAAGCAGAATACGATGCTATTATGAAGAATGGTACATGGTCTTTATGTGACTTGCCCCCTGGCAAGAAGGCCATTGGCACTAAGTGGGTATACAAATTGAAGCGTAAGCCTGATGGCACAGTGGATCGCCATAAGGCTAGGCTTGTTGCAAAAGGTTATGCTCAAGAGAAGGGCATTGATTTTGATGAGACTTTTGCTCCCACATGTCGTATGACCACTGTTCGTAGCATCTGTGCATTAGCAGCTCATAATGGTTGGAATGTACATCAGCTGGACATAAAGACTGCGTTCTTAAATGGAGATTTGCATGAGGAGGTGTATGTATCGCAGCCTCGTGGTTTTGTTCAAAGAGGGCAGGAAAACAAAGTGTGCAGGTTAAAAAAGGCTTTATATGGTTTAAAGCAAGCTCCACGAGCTTGGTATGAAAAAATACATGCATATTTGACTGCACATGGGTTTCAGAATAGTCCAACAGAAAGCACTTTGTATGTTAAACGTGTGGATGGTGTACATCTAATCATTGCTCTCTATGTCGATGACATGCTGCTCACAGGACCAAATGAGAGTCATATTGCTGATTTTAAGGCTGATTTGAATGCCTCTTTTGAGATGTCAGATTTGGGGCATTTGCATCATTATTTGGGGATACAATTTAAGCAGTGTGATGGAGGTATTGCTTTGTGTCAGACAAAGTATATTGAAACATTGTTGCGGAGATTTGGCCTTGAAGACTGCAAGCCTATTGCTACTCCAATGGAGACAGGTTTGAAGTTGAGTCTTCATGATGCTGGAGATCACTTTGATGTCACACTCTATCAGACAGCTGTTGGTTGCCTCATTTATGTATGCATTACGAGGCCAGACATTCAGTTTGCAGTCTCACAGGTGAGCAGATTTATGCATAGCCCAGGCATTAAGCATTGGCAGGCAGTGAAGCGTATCTTTCGCTATTTGAGTGGTACTCGGCATCTTGGGTTGTTTTATCCCAAGGGGGGATCAGTGCCGCCAGATTTACATGCTTTTTCAGATTCTGACTGGGCTGGTTGTTATGACACACGCGTGTCCACGAGTGGTTTTTGCTTCATGCTTGGAAGCTCATGCATATCATGGTTGAGCAAGAAGCAGCCTACTGTGGCCACTTCTAGTTGTGAAGCTGAGTACAGGGCAGCTTTCACAGCTACGGTTGAGTGTGTGTGGCTCAGACGCCTTATGGCTGATTTGGGTGTTGGGCAGCCATCTGCCACCACCATCTTCACTGACAGTCAGAGCGCATTGGCAGTTGCGCGGAACCCAGTGTTCCATGCTCGTACGAAGCACATTGAGGTGCACTACCATTATGTCAGGGAGAGACTCTCTGCAGGAGAGATCAGTTTGGCTTATGTGCCAACACAGGATAACCTTGCAGACCTTTTCACAAAGGCTCTGCCTCGTGAGAAGTTCGAAGCTTTTCGCAAAGCTTTGGGCTTACTCCCTTTTGTGGATTCGTCCACATAGCTAGACACTTCCCTATACATGAGTGCTAGCTCTTGTTCACCGCATCACTCCAGGGGGGATTTGTTACCATATTATAGTAGTGATGTGTGTGAACACACTTAGGACCGCCGGGGCACTTTTTCCCTCACTAGGAGGTTTTTTCCCCCGTGCATTGTATATACGCCCATTATCTTCTAGGGCTAGTTATCTTTCATTTTTGGCACTCATAATACACTACTGTGTTGTGCTCAAGCTTCCTCATCTTCTTGAAGTTGTGTGTGCATTCCTGCAACCCTAATTCCAACAGTTACCACATCCATATCATCTGCTAGGACCACATAAGGAGGAAAATTCACCCAAAATTCTCGATTCCTCATGTCTTCCTCTACTTTAACAATGTAGCCTAGAGCAAGGGGGACATCCTCCATAAATTACTAGACTAGTGGCACCCTCGGCTCATGTGTCATCGATACCTATGAATTTCTCTACGACCCCACCTATTAGACTCATGTTACTCCGCTTGGATTTATGCCATTATGATGTTGACCCCTCAATTGGGTGCAAATTTAGGCGCTATTTTTGTGCTTCATGGACAAATTATTCCCCTCATAATCATTATCACAATGTAATTTCATTGTAAAATCCTATCATTTAATATTGTATTTGGCATGGCTAGATCTATAAAGTCATAGTCTCAGTGTGTGTTTCATCTTTTGAGGAGGGAGACAAAGGTTTGAGAGACCTTGATACTTTGTAATATTTGAAAAAATTAATAAAAATCAAGAAAAAGGAGATAGTTGGGGAGTTGTTTGATTTGGGAGGTTGGAGGGTGGTTGTGCCTCTCACTATATCTTTCATGCACGTGATTTTGTATCTCTCTTGGTTGGCAGAAACTCTTTCTCTCTTGCTTTTTGTGCTTTCTTGTTTTCTTGCCACTATGGAGGATGAGGGAGAGAGTGAGGATGGGGATGATGATGATATTTTTTCTGTGCTACTCGAGTTTTTTTGTGTGTGGGTGCTATTTTCTTGGCAAGAGAGGCATTCTTGTAGGTTTTGGGATTAGGGGCTAAGCCGCCCTATTCAGATATCTTGCAGCCTCAACTTGGTTTTGTGTGACTAAAAAGGAACCGTGGTAGGGTATGTCATTTTTTCGCAAGAAGTGCCCTTCGGACCCCATGCTCCCCTACTATACTAGGACTTCCAGCAGTAGCCTTTCTAACTAATCTAATAGCCTTCGCACAAGCATTGGGGAGGGCAGTGGCCAAGTTCAATGGAGAGGGAGATCCTAGAAGACACTTTGATCAAGTTTGTGAGGCTTTAGGTGAGAGGAATAAGCTCACAAAGACCAATAACTTTAGCTTTACAGTATATGGCATGGTTAGTGATTGGTATCGGACCCTAAGAGTTGAAGAACATTTAAAATTTACCAGGCTTTGATAGTTATTCCTGAGCATTTTGTGCATGAGGGAGATTTATGGAGTGTGGCTTCATAGTTTCACAAAGACGAGAGAGAAGAAGATGAGTCAGTGAGAGATTTTATAAGTCATCTCAAGCAATTGAACTCCTATTAGTGCTCTACATGAGTGTTTCTCTAACAATCAACTTCTTGATCGATTTATCTATGGGCTTAAACATGAAGATGTCCATAATAGCTTGGTCATTAGAGGTATCACCACCGAGGAGGATGTCAGAGCTAATGACATCCATCCTGAGGATAATTTGATGATAAGAAGAATTAGAGCTTTAGATTCTAAGTCTGTTACTTTAGCAGAGCCAAAAGTCATAGCACAACCACTGTGAAACCTATAGCTAAAGAGAATACCTTAGCAAAAATGACTTGGACTGACTTCCAAAAGCTCCCTTAAGAGGAAATGAAGACTAGTAAAGCTTCGAGCAATGTGCACATGTACCCAAGGAGAGAGATTCATTATTGTTCCATTTGTTGTCATAGGATGTACCACTAGAAAAATGTCCAATTCTAAGATCTTGTTACAATGGTAATTGTAGCTTTTTGTGGGCACTATGGTCACGAAGCTCGAGATTTCGAAACACACCGGCTATTGCCAAAACAAGGACACCATAGCTAGCCTTGCTAGAATTGGCACAAAAACTAGCCCTTGGCCTTGGCTATAGAGCAAATCAAGAAATTGTTGGGCATCCAACACAATAACTGCTATTAAAGGACATGTACAATACACCCAATATGCCATTACCTCCACCAGTCTTAGGATTGCAACTACCCCCACCCAGAGTGAAACCTCTTAATCAAGTAAGCTTCGAGGAGCCTACTGAGATTACCAAGACTATAAGGTGGATGTCAAACCCATTCTAGACCTCTTTGAGGATGCCATGGAGCTTCATATTGACAATTATGTAGTGGTTGGATGGGAGAGGTGAATTCAAGCCAGTTTACCAACTTGTTTCTATGGAAAGGGAACGGGACATCAATGCACCAAGAAGGAGAACACCTCTTGAATGTTACCCATTGTCAAGGTTCCCATATCGAGTTTTCGGATTCCCTATAAGGTTACCTCAACTCAACCAAGATGTGTCCTCAAACATGCCACTAGCTACTTTGTAAACATTGTGGCATAGATCATTGGATTAAGGACTACCACCCCAACAAGTCTCTGGTGAGACAAGGCCACTAATGGGATCCATCATCACACTGCTAAACATGATTGAGGCAAGTAATTGTTTCTCGCTAATTTCCCTCTCAGTGGAATGGCAAGACAACAGTCTGTGGTGACAGAACAATCAAGCAATGCCATGGGATACGTCCACCAGAGTTTTGGGGTATGAACACCAACTCTTATATGGTCATGGTTATACACAAAACACCAAACACAACATATTTAGTAGAATAGAGATACTAATAAGGACTCAATCCACACAATGTAGAGAACAACCAAGAATAACAATGAGATGGCAAGCTTTCTCTTAGTTATATTCTCGAAGCATTACATACTAGTACAGACTAACATTCCCTTAGTATTATCATTATAACAAGCATCATGACACAACTGTCAACTATTTGTTGAGAGCATACAATCACTACTACTACCTTCATACATTCCTTCTCAAACTAAGTATTCATCTCTTATCCTGCCTAACACAGTGTTAACCCTCATCACTATCTCTAGAAACCAACTTCCCTTTTATGCTGAGTCTTCTTGTTCTTAACAACTGCTCTCTAGTAGTTACAATTTGCCACCTCCACAATGTGATACCGAGGTGATGCTCATGACATGGGGAGTGGGTTGTCGGTGCCATCTGCCACCAGTGAGGTTCTAGGTGCAACACTTGACATGCTTGCTACTTGAGCTTCTGCTCCTCTGAACCCGTTGCCCTGACAAATTTCTCCTTGAATCTTATGAACATCTTCGGGGGAGTATGGTCCAAGATGTATATGTCATCTGAGTAAATGGTGCATTTTTGCATTCGTTTTAGTTTTTCTACTTGCTCTTTTGAGCAACCCATAACTTTGTTGTCGGTTTGAGACATCTTTTGATCAAATAAATTTATTACTAGTTTTTTTTTTCCGGAAAAGCGATCCTTCTATTAGTTAATGAGAAAACGCCATAAGGCTACAAAGCTCACCTCACAAGGAGGGATAATAAACAGAGTGAACATCGGAGCTCCACCCCCGTGGTGGCTGGCCGCTCTCTGGGGGGGGCTACCTAGTAATACAAGCGGGAGGTGAGAAGAGCCAAATTGGAGGCCTGTAGTGCCAAGTGACATCCTCGCCCCTCGCGACGATGAGGAAAGGGCCAGGCTGCCAAGTGCGGAGGAACGCCTTGCGGCGACCTCTCATGCGATCCGAGTCGCCTTGAAGTTTCTCCCAGTGTCCTCTCAAGGTGTGAATGATGTCCACCCAGAGGGCCTGTATGACCTCTGCCGGTGGAGTTGCCTGGCGGTCTATGGCCTTCCTGCACATCGGGCTCTCCATATGTGCCAAGCCATCATGCTGCTGATCATCTCCCATCTGTGCCCGTCCCCCTCCTGGGAGACTGCCGAAGAGAAGTCTGGCATCGGAACCACCGCCATCGCCCTGTCAGAGACCTGGATGGTCACACTGCCAGGGACGTCCTCGTATCCAAGGGCGTGGCCCAAGCCACCGCACCCCACGTCACCATCATCTCACCTAGCGAGCCTACAAAAACCATCCTGAGAGCGCGCTGCCAGACCTGCTGTGCCTGTGGGCAATCCCATAAGCAGTGCCGTTGCGACTCCTGTGCATGGCCGCACCGCGAGGGTAGGACGCTGGGTGTCTGCCAAAAGCTAGCCAAGCCCCCATAGCCAGTCCTCTATGCGCTGTAAGCCAGAGAAAAAGCATCACCTTCCGGGACCGGAAGCTGGCCCAAAGGCGCTGCCAGAAGTCCCTAAGGAAGGCAAGGGAGAGCCCCTGTCGCCGCCAATGCTTGGCCGCCGCCGCCAGGGTGCTCGCTATCCTGTGCCTTTGGATCCGTCGCCCCAGCCTCGCTGTGTACTGAAAAAAGGGGGTGCCTGGGCTAGTAGGGGCCGAGTAGGGATCTCGCCAAAGCCACTCGCCTGGAATCTTCTTTTCTACAATTGGTATCGGTCTCCACTCAAAATACCCCACCTCCAGACATTAACATTGAATCATGACTATCGACGAGTACTAGAGTATTATGAACTCCTAAAATTTCATTATTTATGTTTCAAGTTACTGTGTTTTTGAACATGATTAAGGTTCATTGAATCATCTCAGCTAAAACATTTTTGCAAAGAGTAGTTTATTTAGTACAAATGCTTATTGAATGATCATGAGTACTATCGAGTACTAGAGTTTTATGTACTCCCAAAGTTTCATTATTTTTGTTTCAAGTTACTGTGCTTTGTATCCTACCTATGGGTGCAGCATCAAGTTACTGTGCTTATGAACACGATTAAGGTTAACGAGATGATGCTCATGCAATTGATGAGTTGGAGTTGGTACAACTCCCCTCCTCTGATGTGAGCTTAGGAGTTGGTACAAATTGGCCCAAAGCCATGACTAAGCCATTGTGACAACCTTTGTAAAGGAGGATGTGCTTTATTTTGCCTATTTCTCTTTGCTTTTTAATGGAAAAAGACTATAATTTCTCCCAACAGGTGCACATTATGGAAATTAATTTTTCCGGAGTTATTTAATATTGTTTTAGGTCATCCATCCCAATTATGTTCTTCAACATGCACACTTAACCTGGGAGTCTCTATCGATCATTTACCATAAAACATGGAGTTTTTTTAATAAATACTTTGTGCACGTCCACATTTTTGTCAAGAAACTTCTCCCTTGTCTCCACAAGTGTACTTTCAAGTAATGAAATGTTTTCTGCTGTTGTGAACACTGGTCTAAATAAAGCTTTTGGGGTCACGGGGTGAGAGTCAGACACGAAACGTTTTGGCGCTTGAATCCACGTCGTGGGTAATGCTCTTCTCTTTAAGCGCGGTGCGCTGCGCGTGGTGGAGGACCGCCCGGCTGCCGAGGAGTACGAACCGACCGAAAGCTTCTTTTGGTCTAATAGAGAGAGAGAGAGAGAGAGAGAGAGAGAGAGACGATGAATGAGGCAGAGGAGGCAGCTACAGCTTTTGACAAGGAATTAAAGAACCAAGTATGCAGATTCCAATCCTTGAAAAAGGTTGCACAGGGAAAAGAATTTGGAGATATACTAAGTTGAATTGGCCGGCTGTTGCAAAAATTGGATTGATTCAGCGGCCTATCTATCCTGAGGTAGTGCACTAGTAGTAGTAGTCGGATGGAGCGTGGTGGTGTGGCCGTATGTCATAAGTCGATTTGCTCGTGTTGGCCGCAACAGGGTCCTCGATGACTCGTTATTAATGTAGTACTGTAGGATGAGGAGTTAATTATATGGCAGTTTAATGAATCAGGGTTATTAATCTGGTTCTGGTCGTGGTGGCTATATAAGGAAGTGGCCGCTGAGCTCTGAATGCATTGCAGTCTACATGATACACTCTTTCTGATCATCTGATCAGTGCAGCTGCTGCAGTATAGTATAGAAGAGAGCTTATATATCTCGTCCGCCAGCCCCTCGACTCCACGATGCGTGCTCATGTGTTGCTCGCGGCTTTTGTTACTACTCTAGTAGTGTCTTTTTACGTTAACATAGTCTTAACGGATGGCGCTCGCGTGATCAACTCTATCGCCAACAGCGGCATGATCGGTAATTACTTGCCGCCGTTAACATAATTCAATAACATCATATGCTTTAATGTCGTAATTACTGGCCGCCGTTAACATAATTCAATCACATCATATGCTTTGATGTCGTAATTACTTGCCGCCGTTAACATAATTCAATAACATCATATGCTTTAATGTCCTAATCCTTACACCATGACCATGATAGTGGTGGTCCTTACACCATGACCATGACCATGATAGTGCTGGAAAAATAAGATGAAAGCCATTGGCATGGGCAAGAATTACAACAACACTATGATCATTTATAGTATTGAAGGGTCATAATATTAATTCGCATCCTTCCCACATGTATTCGGTATTGTTAAAGTATTATTTCATCAAAAAATAATACTAATGGTGATGACGTCGTTTGTAATAACGTCCAAGGAACAAGCGCCCGTCCGTATTATTTGGACTTCCTAAGTGTTTATTCAAAGCCCGTGGTGAGATAATTTTGCACCTTCAAAGCCAAGCCGCCTTCTTTGCCTTATGTGTGAAATGCAGAGAAAGCCCCTACTTGTCTGCCCATTGGTGGTGTTTGCTCCAAGGATAGAGATTGCTGCAGTGACAGTTGCCTTCTGTTCCTATGCTCTTTGCCTTATGAGGAGAAGTACGGCCCCAAGGCTCCCATGATAGTGGATACAAAGAAGGTAGCAATTCCAGGTAATATAAATATAGCCATCCTAATTAGTAGTTGTATGGTTGTGTGCTGCAAATTCAAGCCCACTTATACTTTCTTCTTCGATAGCTTTTGAATTTAATAACATGCTATCTTTACTGTACAATATGGAAGCACATGAATCATGCCATGCCTTGTGGGCACCTACTTGCAAAGACTAAGCTAAGCTATAGGTGCGGTATGCTAAGTTGTTTAATTTTCTATTATTTACATGTGCACCTATATATAATGTGGATATCAACACCAAACTCCGTAATGATCAAGGTTGAGCTTAGCTAAGGGAGTTTGCTGAGCTTTCTATTTTGATGATTATATGTGCACCTACATATAATGTGGACAACATTTGTGCAGACAAAGCTGCTCCTTCTTGTTTACCCTTTGGGGGGATATGCTCAAAAGACAAGGACTGCTGTAGTGATAGCTGACTTCTATTTGTGTGTACTTTGCCTTATGAAGAGAAGAAACTTGATGATAAACTTGATGCTAGCCAGAAGAAGAAGATAGCCATACCACTAGGTAAGAAGCTCAATGATATACTTTGTATCAACATTGAATAGTTTCTATTGACATTGTTTCGAGTTTACTGATCATTACATGTTTTTTGTGTGTGCAGAAAAGGCATCAGCCCACTCAAATATGTAGAGTAGGGTTTAGATTTTAAGAATAAGTGTGCAGCATGCACATAACAAAAAGCTTCTGTTGAGATGATGTCCAGTGTCAATTCAAGTTGAATCTTTAACACCTAGATTATAATTAGAACCTCACTTCTATTATCAAAGCCCATGGTATCTATGCCATGTAATCGACTTGTTTAGTGGGCTTCAAATACACGGATGAGTATTTAAATTATTTTTCGTCTTCTCATAAGTTTATGAAGGGTATTTAAATTATTTTTCGTTGTCGTATATGTTAATGAGTATTTAAATTCTTTCTCGTTGTCTGAAATATGTTCAGTTCTTTTTTTCGTTGTCTAATATTTGAAGGGTAAAACTTCCTGCACTTAATTTCACACTAAAATTTTCCCCCCCACTTGGAGAGATTAACATCTTATTTTGTACTAGTGTAGTTCCCAATTCTTGATTATCTTAAATTTCCAATCCGAAATTCCTTGGGGATTTTTTATTAGATATTTTTTATTTCTTCAACCCAACTGGTTTTACTAAAAATATAAAGAAAATGTTTTCAATGTCTTGGGAGTCCTTTGTGGATAGGTCCATATGAAATTTTTGATGGAGAAAAGATATGCTTAAATATGTTGTCGAAATATTGTTTTAATAAGGTTTTTGTGAATATATACATAATAAACAGTCTTTTTTTACAAGACGATCATTTGTAAACATCAAAAGAAAACAGTAGGGTTCACTTTAAATTACAAATCCAATTTTCAAATGTAAAAGAAGAACGAACGTTGTTGCAAACTGTTGTAAGAATATTGAGCAAAATTTGGAAAATATTAAACATCCCCAAAGTTGTCTAAAATTGTGTGTAAAACCTCACTTACGTGATGTATCATTTTTATCATACATGCATAAATCGATTGTAATAGATATGTCTCCACATAAATTACTGCCAACAATATTGAATTGGTCTCAGCACACGCAAGAGGTAGGCTCATTTGTTAGCTCAGTAGTAGGAGGGCTACACGTGGGTAGGAAAGCATAGAGCCTTTGATTTACATCAATTTTGATTGCAAAGGTATATATTTATTCATAATTAAAGGTTATGGTTGTATGGAAGTTGATTATTTTGAGTTGATATCTATCTTTAGATTCTTCAACACACCCTAAAGGCTAAGTAGAAAATATGGACATGTAAGTGGATGGCCTCTTTTACTCGCTCATTCATAGCATCACTTCAAGTTATGAGCCCCATGTTGTTACATTAATACATGAGCTAATTGGGAGTAGATCTTGGTTAGCTTGTTTCTCCTATATCTACTACAACAGCATCTCCTCCTCCTCTTTGTACTTGATATAGGAGCTAACAAGAGAATTAAGGCTTAATCATATCCACAACTACGACTCAATAAAGGAATTTGGGAGTTTTGAAATTATGTTATCTAGCTTTGGTCAGGTTAGGGGAACGTGGCACATATAGCCACAATCATAACTGTGTGCCTAGTGGTGATGCAGTCCATGTAAAAAAAATGGGGAGGATAGAACATGAGAGAGCAACATATATCAGATCTAATTTTTCTCTGTCCCATTATCTCCCCCCCATTTACATAGTCAAGTCTATAAAATATGAAAAATACACATTTATATGAAAAAACCACACATTTATATGAGAAAATTACACATTTACAATATATTATAAAAAGTTAGTGCTGTGCCTACAACCATGATAGGAGCCCCCTATGCTCGTTGTAGTTTTCTACAATGCATGCAAGGGGAGCCCCCTGTTTCTTACTTGTGCATGTGTAAGTGAACGTGAAGATAATCATAGTAATGTATAAACATTAAGAGGTGAAAGACAATGAATCTTACACAAGATTGAGGCTAAATATAGTGTTCACTTCTTAATCACTAAAGAAGTACATCTTGAATTATGGCAAGAGAAAGTAATCCCCTTATCATAGGCAAAAAGGACTAAAGGAAAAATAAAAGGATAACAAAAAAAGTATAGGGAGTTGGGCTTACGTTGAGGTCCTCTCATCATCATCTTTAATAAACACTCTCACACATTCTGATTGTTGTCGCTTCTTACAGCTTCAACCTCTACCCTCACATTTTTTGCTTTTGAGTTGCACATGGGCACACTTTGTAGTAACATGATCCTAAAACACAACAAAACTAATACAATTGAAACCCGGTTTAGAAAAAACAAAGTGGTTATGGGTTTAGGAATGTACGTACTTTGCCATACTTCCCAAGTAGGGCCTTCAAAATAATAATCCATCCTTCTTCTTACACCCTTTTGAAGAGAGCTTCCAAGCCTCATTGTAATGCAAAACCATATTCATCCTCCATAGAGGGTGGTCCACTGCTTCAAGATACATTCATACAAACAAGTAAAATTTGATTTTATATTGTGATAGGGAAATCTTTCTTTTGTAAATAATAAGATATAATTCAAGGTAATATACTTACAAAGAATACCATGATATCTATTCCTCCTTCACATGTAACATCGCGCTACAGGTTGTTTGCCATCTACCCATGCACAAACATAAATACTTAAAACTCCTATACATAAGACTATGCGTAATAGACTCTATGTATAAGACTATGTAATAGACTCTATGCATAATACTATGCTAAAGAGTCTATACATCATAGACTCTATGTATAAGACTATGTAATAGACTCTATGCATAATGCTATACAAAAGACATAAGACTATGCAAAAGGCTCTTATCTATAAGACTATGCAATAGACTCTATACATAGAGTCTTATGGATGAGAGACTATGTGTAATAGACTCTATGCATATAGTCTTATGCATAGAGTCATATAGTCTTCTAGGCTTTAACAAAGATTATGAAATAAACTTTATGTATAAAGACTATGCATAGAGCCTATGAATAGTATGTGTAAGAATGGAATATTGGATAGAGATGGAGATTGTACTCATGAAGGGAGTACCAGCATAGATCCACTGCATCATATGTTCTTACAGACATCAGAGTTATAGCTAAAAAGATATCAGGTTAAGCCAAGTCTCTAACGGAGTTGCCACTAGTAGAGATACTCGACAGCAGCAACATCCTAGCTGATACTTTAGTCCTTAGCACTCCCTGAGCTCTAACTCAACCAATTCCACTCCCACTGGGTTGATCTTCATTCTGCAACCTTCAAGATCTGTAAGACCTCTCATCTGCTACATGTAACCTCCTCTTCATACTCCCTCTACTCTCTCTTCTCTCAAAAACTTCAAAAAATTCCCTCTTCAACTCATCGCCACCTTGTTTTCTTCCAAAAAGTTGCACCGCCCGCTTCCCTTGACTTCCCATGCCCTTGTTCTTTTGCACACCTGCACATATCCGGATACTTGCCTGCCACACGTCGCTTTTTGGACACCAAGCATCTTCTATATATTATCATATATATATTTCTTTTATCTATTCATCATGTTTAAACTCGGCTCCAGATTCCTCTCACATATTGCCCCAACCCATTAGTGAAACGGTTTCAAGTGTTTCACTCTATGTTTCCTACCTTACATGATTCTAATATGGTATGGCCTTAACCTCAAGCCATTGACCTTGCTAGAATGCATCTGACCTTCAAGATCTTGCAATTTGTATGCTCCATTAGGAAAAAGCTTCATGCAGAATGAAAGGATCTTCCCATCTAATCCTGAATTTGGTCTGAAATGGTGTATAAAGAGCATTGTTGTATCTAAAAACCAACATTCCCTTCTTTAGATCCTTACTTCCCAACTTATCATTAAATGCCTCAAACCTCCTCTTACTAGTCTCTTCATACCATTTGATGACATCTTCTTCCAAAATTAGAGAGTATAAATTGGACCATCTCTGGTTCCTCGAAGGTCATATTATGCTACAATAGAAATCAAGTGAAGGAAGCCAATGATATGGGGTAAAACCTCTTGCATTCTTCTCAGACACTCTTAATGCTTGCCCACACAGCTCTATCCAAGTACAAGTCCCAATCATTGGGGTGGTCCTCTACAATTTTTGCAGCACCACATTAAAACTTTCAACCAGTCCATTGCATTAGGGATGATAAGGTGTGGTAAAACTATGTGTTATCCCCAACTTCTTGGTAATACTTTTGACCATAGTAGCCTGCGAACTCTCTTCCTTGTTGCTCTAGCTTCTAGCCACCTAGTTAGGTAGAGTGATAATACAATACTTTTTGTTTCTAGTTATTGGAAGAGGCCCAATAGCTGTAAGAAGCGACAACAATCAGAATGTGTGAGAGTGTGTTTATTAAAGATGATGATGAGAGGACCTCAACATAAGCCCAACTCCCTATACTTTTTTTGTTATCCTTTTATTTTTCCTTTAGTCCTTTTTGCCTATGATAAGGGGATTACTTTCTGTTGCCATAATTCAAGATGTACTTCTTTAGTGATTAAGAAGTGAACACTATATTTAGCCTCAATCTTGTGTAAGATTCATTGCCTTTCACCTCTTAATGTTTATACATTACTATGATTATCTTCACGTTCACTTACACATGCACAAGTAAGAAACAGGGGGCTCCCCTTGCATGCATTGTAGAAAACTACAACGAGCATAGGGGGCTCCTATCATGGTTGTAGGCACAGCACTAACTTTTTATAATATATTGTAAATGTGTAATTTTCTCATATAAATGTGTGGTTTTTTCATATGAATGTGTATATTTTTTATATTTTATAGACTTGACTATGTAAATGGGGGGGAGATAATGGGAGAGAGAGAAATTAGATCTGATATATGTTGCTCTCTCATGTTCTATCCTCTAGGCATCACCACTAGGCACACAGTTATGATTGTGGCTATATGTGCCATGTTCCCCTAACCCGACCAAAGCTAGATAACATAATTTCAAAACTCCCAAATTCCCTTATTGAGTCGTAGTTGTGGATATGACTAAGCCTTAATTCTCTTGTTAGCTCCTATATCAAGTACAAAGAGGAGGAGGAGATGCTATTGTAGTAGATATAGGAGAAACAAGCTAACCAAGATCTACTCCCAATTAGCTCATGTATCAATGTAACAACATGGGGCTCATGACTTGAAGTGATGGTATGAATGAGCGAGTAAAAGAGGCCATCCACTTACATGTCCATATTTTCTACTTAGCCTTTAGGGTGTGTTGAAGAATCTAAAGATAGATATCAACTCAAAATAATCAACTTCCATACAACCATAACCTTTAATTATGAATAAATATATACCTTTGCAATCAAAATTGATGTAAATCAAAGGCTCTATGCTTTCCTACCCATGTGTAGTCCTCATACTATTGAGTAACAAATGAGCCTACCACTCGCGTGTGCTGAGACCAATTCAATAATGTTGGCAGTAATTTATGTGGAGACATATCTATTACAATCGATTTATGCATGTATGAAAATAATGATACATCACGTAAGTGAGGTTTTACACACAATTTTAGACAACTTTGGGGATGTTTAATATTTTCCAAATTTTGTTCAATTTTCTTACAACAGTTTGCAACAACGTCTATTCTTCTTTTACATTTGAAAATTGGATTTGTAATTTAAAGTGAACCCTACTGTTTTCTTTTGATGTTTACAAATGATCGTCTTGTAAAAAAAGACTGCTTATTATGTTTACGTGCACATGGGGCATGGGCGTGAGCACCTGGAACTTAGGGCATCTTTATGCATATGAGACTAGGGTACATGTGGCCTTGGGACCATAAAAGGAACGGCCTATGTACTTTGTACTTTTTAATTTCTTTTAATAATATACACTTTATATTTCTTAGAGACTATGGCCCAAGCTTCTATGGTGACTGCTGCTCATATGAGTAGCACATGTGTGTACTTCATGCTAATGAGTACAAGGATGTATTATGTCATGGTAGACTTCCCATGTCTAGGTCCTCTCCATATGATGCAGTGGATCTATGTTGGTACTCCCTTCATGAGTACAATCTCCATCTCTATCCAATATTCCATTCTTACACATATTATTCATAGGCTCTATGCATAGTCTTTATACATAAAGTTTATTTCATAATCTTTGTTAAAGCCTAGAAGACTATATGACTCTATGCATAAGACTATATGCACAGAGTATGCATAGAGTCTATTACACATAGTCTCTCATCCATAAGACTCTATGTATAGAGTCTATTGCATAGTCTTATAGATAAGAGTCTTTTGCATAGTCTTATGTCTTTTGTATAGCATCATCATGCATAGAGTCTATTACATAGTCTTATACAAAGAGTCTTTGATGTATAGACTCTTTAGCATAGTATTATGCATAGAGTCTATTACATCGTCTTATACATATAGTCTATTACGCATAGTCTTATGTATAGGAGTTTTAAGTATTTATGTTTGTGCATGGGTAGATGGAAAACAACTTGTAGCGCGATGTTACATGTCAAGGAGAAGTAGATATCATGGTATTCTTTGTAAGTATATTACCTTGAATTATATCTTATTATTTACAAAAGAAAGATTTCCCATAATAGAAGTGAGCTTCTAATTATAATCTAGGTGTTAGAGATTCAACTTGAATTGACACTGGACATCATCTCAATAGAAGGTTATTGTTATGTGCATGCTGCACACTTATTCTTCAAATCTAAACCCTACTCTACATATTTGAGTGGGCTGATGCCTTTTCTGCACACACAAAAAACATGTAATGATCAGTAAACTCGAAACAATGTCAATAGAAACTATTCAAGGTTGATACAAAGTATATCATTGAGCTTCTTACGTAGTGGTATGGCTATCTTCTTCTTCTGGCTAGCATCAAGTTTATCGTCAAGTTTCTTCTCTTCATAAGGCAAAGTACACACAAATAGAAGGCAACTATCACTACAGCAGTCCTTGTCTTTTGAGCATATCCCCCCAAAGGGTAAACAAGAAGGAGCAGCTTTGTCTGCACAAATGTTGTCCACATTATATGTAGGTGCACATATAATCATCAAAATAGAAAGCTCAGCAAACTCCCTTAGCTAAGCTCAACCTTGATCATTACGGAGTTTGGTGTTGATATCCACATTATATATAGGTGCACATGTAAATAATAGAAAATTAAACAACTTAGCATACCGCACCTATAGCTTAGCTTAGTCTTTGCAAGTAGGTGCCCACAAGGCATGGCATGATTCATGTGCTTCCATATTGTACAGTAAAGATAGCATGTTATTAAATTCAAAAGCTATCGAAGAAGAAAGTATAAGTGGGCTTGAATTTGCAGCACACAACCGTACAACTACTAATTAGGATGGCTATATTTATATTACCTGGAATTGCTACCTTCTTTGTATCCACTATCATGGGAGCCTTGGGGCCGTACTTCTCCTCATAAAGCAAAGAGCATAGGAACAGAAGGCAACTGTCACTGCAGCAATCTCTATCCTTGGAGCAAACACCACCAATGGGCAGACAAGTAGGGGCTTTCTCTGCATTTCACACATAAGGCAAAGAAGGCGGCTTGGCTTTGAAGGTGCAAAATTATCTCACCACGGGCTTTGAATAAACACTTAGGAAGTCCAAATAATACGGACGGGCGCTTGTTCCTTGGACGTTTTTACAAACGACATCATCACCATTAGTATTGTTTATTATTATTATTTTTTGATGAAATAATACTTTAACAATACCGAATACATGTGGGAAGGATGCGAATTAATATTATGACCCTTCAATACTATAAATGATCATAGTGTTGCTGTAATTCTTGCCCCTGCCAATGGCTTTCATCTTATTTTTCGAGCACTATCATGGTCATGGTGTAAGGACCACCACTATCATGGTCATGGTGTAAGGATTTACCTGCAATGGCTACCTTCTTGTTGTTGTCCATTATAATTGGAGCCGCCTCGAGTTTGTAGTCCTCATTATTGTAAGGCAAAGTGCATAGGAATAGAAGGCAGCTGTCTCACTGCAGCAGTCTTTGTCCTTTGAGCAGGGTAAACAAGAAGTAAGGCCTCCCTCTGATTGGAGTTTTCGTGTGTACATGCACATGACACACACACACACACACACACACACACACACAGAGCACAACTTTGCTTGTAAGCACGCAAACTCTTGTGGAATAATAATATTGGGCTCCTATTAATCTACATTGGTAATTCTAGGCACGATATAGACATGGCACAGTAAATGTGTCATGGTACTTGGAGGAAGCTATAGGAGCCTTCTGTGCACGGAGACAACACTGGTGTGTGTAGAAATATATTTCAACTCTACGAACCATAACAAATTTTGAAAACATTCGAAATGGTTTTATATGTCTTAATTTCTCACCTTGGACGAGGGCTAGCTTCGTACTAGCCATTGCCACCAAGCCCTCTACTTCCTTTTTCTCGTAAGGCAAAACACACACAAATAGAAGGCAGCTCTCACTGCAACATTCGTTGTCCGATACGCACACAATAGCGAGGGCTTTGCAAGGTGTTGGTGCCTTCTTCGTCATGTCTGTATGAATCAATAAAGATGTAGAGATTAATGAGCAATATGCACGCATGATCAGTTTGTTTAAGCTGTCAGTAGAATCGCATCACTATCTTGAAGATTGGGTAATTATCCTTGGACTGCTATTTCCTTGCTCATATGCGTTGTGTTCCCCATGAGGCCCTCCATTTCCTTCTTCTCATATAAGGGCTAGCAGCAGCAAGACGCAGAGAAATAGAAGGCAACTGTCCCTCGCTGCAACACTCTTTGTCCGTTGTGCCAACGCTAGCGAGGGGCTTGCATGAATTAACGACAACTGACCGGCCCTTGTGTGCATCACAAATTAATTCATGGGAGTAATGAGAAATGTGACTGAGCAAGGCTGGCCCTCTAGAGACGTACACAGTCGCGTGTTGTGTAGCGGAGGCGGACACAACAAGATTCAATATAGAGACTAAAAATAAATAAAAATTTAGGACATTAAAGCATATGATGTTATTGAATTATGTTAACGGCGGCAAGTAATTACGACATCAAAGCATATGATGTGATTGAATTATGTTAACGGCGGCCAGTAATTACGACATTAAAGCATATGATGTTATTGAATTATGTTAACGGCGGCAAGTAATTACCGATCATGCCGCTGTTGGCGATAGAGTTGATCACGCGAGCGCCATCCGTTAAGACTATGTAGTAACAAAAGCCGCGAGCAACACATGAGCACGCATCGTGGGGCTGGCGGACGAGATATATAAGCTCTCTTCTATACTATACTGCAGCAGCTCAGAAAGAGTGTATCATGTAGACTGCAATGCATTCAGAGCTCAGCGGCCACTTCCTTATATAGCCACCACGACCAGAACCAGATTAATAACCCTGATTCATTAAACTGCCATATAATTAACTCCTCATCCTACAGTACTACATTAATAACGAGTCATCGAGGACCCTGTTGCGGCCAACACGAGCAAATCGACTTATGACATACGGCCACACCACCACGCTCCATCCGACTACTACTACTACCTCAGGATAGATAGGCCGCTGAATCAATCCAATTTTTGCAACAGCCAGCCAATTCAACTTTATTCTTTTCCCTGCGCAACCTTTTTCAAGGATTGGAATCTGCATACTTGGTTCTTTAATTCCTTGTCAAAAGCTGTAGCTGCCTCCTCTGCCTCATTCATCGTGTCTCTCTCTCTCTCTCTCTCTCTCTCTCTCTCTCTCTCTCTATTAGACCAAAAGAAGCTTTCGGTCAGTTCGTACTCCTCGGCAGCCGGGCACGCGCAGCGCAGCGCACCGCGCTTAAAGAGAAGAGCATTACCCACGAGCGCCAAAACGTTTCGTGTCTGACTCTCACCCCGTGACCCCAAAAGCTTTATTTAGACCAGTGTTCACAACAGCAGAAAACATTAAGAGATACCAAAACCTTGGTTTTGAGCTTGAAATTTTTAAAGGTTTCTATTGCAAAAATATAACCAAAATGCCTTCAAACTTGCAGGTCTATTTTCGAATTTCAAGGTTAATTTTTAAGATTTGCCATTCACCTCACATTAAACCTCCGTTTTTCGTGAACACTGACTGCTTTAGACTCAGTCTAGAGTCCCGATGCTTCCCCCCCAAAAAAAAACATTTTTCCCAGCCAGTGGAAAAAAAGAAAAGGTTGGAAAAACCTCGGTTTTATTGCGAAACATTCATGATTGTTCCGGTAGGTTGCTCAAAGGGTTCAGTATTGACCTTCTTCATGCAACGATGTTGCAAGCTGTTGAATAGCTCTAAGGTTTCTCTTGGTAGAGTCTAAATTCTCTAATTAATCATCCAGTTGTAACTTAATACTTTAACATCAAATGAAGACTCTATGATGGGTCTCGTCCTCATCCTCAACAACTAAATATAGCAAAAAGCAAAAGCATTAATGGATAAGCATAGGACTGTGACATAGTTATTCATGGTACGATTAGTAGGAGTTCTTCACTCCCTAAAACACCAAATATTTTGAAGTCGTTAAAAATCATAGCTCAGGTAAGCAAAGAGAGACAAAAGGGTAAGGAGAAGTGGGGAGAATCTCTAAAGATACTCTCTAGAAGTCTAGAAGATACGATGAGGAAACAAATTAAGATACCACTTGAACGTACACTTGTGGAGACAAGGGAGAAGTTTTTTGACAAAAATGTGGACGTCAAAGTCTTGCACAAAGTATTTACAGAAAAAACTCCATGTTTTAAGGTAAATGATCGATAGAGAGTCCGAGGTTAAGTGTGCATGTTCAAGAACATAATAGGCATGGATGACCTGAAAGAATATTAAATAACTCCGAAAAATTCAATTTCCAAAATGGACCTGTTGGGAGAAATTATAGTCTTTTTAAATTAAAAAACAAAGAGAAATAAGCAAAATAAAGCACATCCTCATCTACAAAGGTTTTCACAATAAATCTAATCATGACTTTGGGCCAATTTGTACCAACTCCCAAGCTCACATTAGAGGGGGAGTTGTACCAACTCCCAAACTCATCAATTGTATGAGCATCATCTCGTGAACCTTAATCGTGTTCATAAACACAGTAACTTGAAACAAAAATAATTCAACTTTGGGAGTACATAAAAACATGTACTCATGATGATTCAATAAGCATTTGTATGAAATAAACTACTCTTTTTGCAAAAATGTTTTAATTGAGATGATTCAAATAGCATTTGTACTAAATAAACTACTCATTGTAAAATCTTTTAGTCTAAAAAACATGCTAATAATAAAAAAAATTTATAATTTTATAAGTGACCTATGCTGCCACATAGCCATAGGCATTTTGTAGTCACTTTAGGTAGTCCTTAGCAATATGTGGCTTGAAAAAGTGATCTTTGTATCCTAGCTCTCCATCCAAACATATAGCTTTCATACGTTTTATCCTACCTATGGGTGCAACATCCCTTAGAAGTCTTATTTGTGTGACGTATTAAGTTAATAAGGTAATTGATTACCACCACTATGACTTAGCCCAAAGGAAGTAATCTTAGACAAACATATATGACTCACCAACTATGCATTTATGTGTGCATTTCACATCCCTCTTCTACTTTATATATAATTAACCATTGTTGTGTTGGGAAAAATTATGGTATTTTTCTATTAAAAATCAAGAGAAATAGGTAAAATAAACTACATTCTCATTCACAAAGTATGGAAAATTTGCATTTACAAAGGTGAGTAAATATAATCATGACTTTGAGGCAATTATTGCACCAACTCCCAAGCTTACATTTGGGGGGGGGTTGTACAACTCCCAAAGTCAATTCATAGAGCATCATCTCATGAACCTTAGTGGTGTTCGTAAAAACACCATAACTTTCACATTCGCTATATTTATTTTTTTGTGCGATTTTTTTTGTGAGATTTTTTATTTCAAAATATCCAAAGCTATACACAAAAACCTATACTTATTTAAGTGAGCTGCCATTATTGCATGAACCTTAGCGGTGTTCATAAACATGGTTGGGGCATTCCGACATCATGCACCGAGAGCTCTAGGTGCATTCCGGCACATGCACCGAGAGCTCTAGGTGCATGCCGGTAGCTTCCAATGCATGTCAATAACTACTAACATGCACTGGGAGGTACCGACATGCACCCAGAGCACCCAATGCAGGCGGCGTGCTACCTAAGTATGTCAGTAGCTACCGGCATGCATTGGGTGCTCCGAGTGCATGCCGATGGTGGCTTCCAATGCATGTCAACATGCCACACCATTTGGTGACATCAGGTAGAGTGTGGAAGGAGGCAAGACTTTATATGGAAATCATGGCTGAGACTCATCTTCACCAACTAATTAATGAGGTGCCTCCACCATTGCCACATGAGGAGGAAGAGGACGGTCTTAACCCATTTGTCTTCAAATCCACATCATGGTCTACTTGGCCTATTGTATTGGTGAATTAGAAAGCAAAGGCTCCGAGAAGAGAAGGGGCAAAGAAGCACGGACTTCTAAAAAGAGACGGCCCTCAGACACATGAGGAGTTTAATCCAAGATGCTAAACAAGCGGGGGTCGTACAACCGTTCTCTGGAATGATATCGCACATTTTATGAACCTGTTGGATGAGAGTGTGGAGAAAAAAGTCTAATGCAGCTCATAGGTAGGGGAGTCAGCACACAGGAGAAGCTCCTCATCCAGACCCCACGTTGTACGGGGAAGTCGTGGAATCTCATGACTCTCCCAGACCTGGGCGAGGAGGCAGCAACTCACACACAGAGCAAGACTGCTAGTGCCCCTCAGCAAACGAAGTCTCCTAGAAAAATGAGAAAGGACAAGACCCATTCTAGAACCAACATGCAGACCACCTTATGGGTGGAAGTGGAGTCAAGGGGGAAGAAGGAGGTCAAGAGAGCCTGAGTAGACAAAGTTTGAGAATGCAACCAACCTCCCAAAGCTAACTGAGCCGCACATCTTTGCTATGGGGATAAACATTAAGGTAATGGAAAAAGGCAAGAAGAAGTACCCTTACACCAAACCCATTGACGTACAGTTCCGAAGGGTGGATGAAAGGATGTGTATTTGTTGTGAGCAACAATTTTCTTGTAACAACTTTATAACTAAATCTTGCCAACGGGTAGTACCCGAGCAGATGTAAAAGGGAAAAAGAAACACTATCCATAGAGGAGAGAGAGAGAGAGAGAGAGAGAGAGAGAGAGAGAGAGAGAGAGAGAGAGAGAGAGAGAGAGGAGCAGCAAGTGTCAACAACTGCGGACTAGTGCATTGTACTTTGGGCTAAGTCTTGACCCTGATATACACTGATTATTGTTGTAGTTCTTCATACTCTGCAATTCTCTCTGGTTTCTATGTTGTATCAATGCTTTCGGTTTAAACATGTCATTCCTTTTTGGACATGACTCCTATCTGGAAACAGATCAGGAGCTACATCTAGGATCTCGTTAGATGTAGGTACTAACCTTTGTGCTATCGCAACTAACTCCCTTAGCATGGGTAGATCGGTGGTGAAATGTGCTAGCATTAACTTATCATGTTGGGCACAACTCTATAAGTCACGTCTCCTCCAGAGCCGACTAGGTGGTTTGGAGCCACACAAGTGCCGGGTCTCGACCGAACACCTAGTAAATGGTTTCAGGATGAGGAAATACAAAGGCCACCTAGTAGTGATTACATGAAAAGAAGCGGAAGCGGAAGACCAGGAGCCGGTCTCCAACATATGTTGTGGCATGATCTCACTAGTGGAGGTGGATGTGGAAAAATTAAAAAACCACAAAAACTGGGGAAGGATGTCCAGTCTTCAAGGGTGGCCAGACTGCAAATCCTTAGATCTCTGCAACCAATCAAATCCAAGATAGTAAAAAAGCAAGTGACTAGGTGTGTGCCAACCCAATCTATGTCAAAAACTCAAAAGGCCACGATGACGCCACAAGCAACTGTATGGAGGACAAGTGTCACAACATCATTAAAACCCCACTCACAATGGTAAGGCAAGAAGACAGTGAGAATGCTTTAATAATAAATTTGCAGCAACGTGATGAGCTATGGTGGATCAAATGCTAGAATCAACATCATTAACAAAGAGATTAGATGATAATTAAGATGTGATTAGTGAGCAATTAACTGATAGCTTAATGTAGGCATGGGTAATCAAAAACTAGCAAATTCTCATTAGGCCAATGCCTCAATTTATAGGGTTTACATCCAAGCATCTAATCCCACTAATCTCTCCCTGATTCACTCCACCTCTTTTGCTTGATTCTCTCCACCTCTTCCCAGAATATCTCCTCACCTCCTAAATCTCCTCATGCTACCCTTTATTCTCTCCTAGTAGATACTTTTCACCTTTCACAGCTTCTCTCACATTTACAGATTCTCTTTTATAGCCTCTTGCTACTGAGGGCTTGTTCCTGTACACACCCTATTCACTTGTATATTTTAACACCTCCCCTCAAGTTAATACTCCTAGCACACTTGGACCCTATACCAAGTTTCCAGCTTACTTGATAGTCCGGGACCAATGCCTCAAGTCCCTAAACTCACACCCATGCTCACAATTCTTATTCTCACAGACGCGCGAGGGAAGGAGAATGCTCCCACCTGGAATGCAACCACCCACAAGTGTTAATGTATGGAGGTGGGGTATTGGAGACGCAGAAGTGGAAAAGGTACAAGGCTTTCCTGCAAATGATCTAGCAAAGTATGAATAAGCCGTACAGGTTGAGTGGAGGCCGATACCAGTTGTAGAAAAGAAGATTCTAGGGCGAACCCCACTCAAACTAGTAATAAATTTATTTGATCAAAAGATGTCTCAAATCGACAACAAAGTTATGGGTTGCTCAAAAGAGCAAGTAGAAAAACTAAAAAGAATGCAAAAATGCACCATTTACTCAGATGACATATACATCTCGGACCATACTCCCCCGAAGATGTTCATAAGATTCAAGGACAAATTTGTCAGGGCAACAGGTTCAGGAGCAGAAGCTCAAGCAGCAAGCATGTCAGGTGTTGCGCCTAGAACCTCAGTGGTGGCAGAAGGCACGGACAACCCACTCCCCATGTCATGAGCATCACCTCGGTGTATCACATTGTGGAGGTGGCAAACTGTAACTACTAGAGAGCAGTTGTTAAGAACAAGAAGACTGTGCATAAAAGGGAAGTTGGTTTCTAGAGATAGTGATGAGGGTTAACACTATGTTAGGCAGGAGAAGAGATGAATACTTAGTTTTAGAAGGAATGTATGAAGGTAGTAGTGATTGTATGCTCTCAACAAATAGTTGACAGTTGTGTCATGATGCTTGTTATAATGATAATACTAAGGGAATGTTAGTCTGTACTAGTCTGTAATGCTTCAAGAATATAACTAAGCGCAAGCTTGCCATCTCATTGTTATTCTCGATTGTTCTCTACATTGTATGAATTGAGTCCTTAGGTATCTCTATTCTACTGAATATGTTGTCTTTGGTGTTCTGTGTGTCCCCATGACCATAGAAGAGTTGGTGTTCATACCCCAAAACTCTGGTGGATGTATTCCCCCATGGCATTGCTTGATTGTTCTGTCACCACACAGACTATTGTCTTGCCATTCCAGTGAGAGGGAAATCAACGAGAAACAATTACTTGCCTCAATCATGTTTAGCAATGTGATGATGGATCCCATTAGTGGTCTTGTCTCACCAGAGACTTGTTGGGGTGGTAGTGCTTAATCCAATGATCGATGCCACAATGGTTACAAAGTAGCTAGTGGCATGTTTGAGGACACATCTTGGTTGAGTTGAGGAAACCTTATAGGGAATCCAAAAACTCGATGGGAACCTTGACAATGGGTAACATTCAAGAGGCGTTCTCCTTCCGGGTGCATTGATGTCCCATTCCCTTTCCATAGAAACAAGTTGGTAAACTGGCTTGAATTCACCTCTCCCATCCAACCACTACATAATTGTCAAGATGAAGCTCCATGGCATCCTCAAAGAGGTCTAGAATGGGTTTGACATCCACCTTATAGTCTTGATAATCTTAGTAGGCTCGTCGAAGCTTACTTGATTAAGAGGTTTCACTCTGGGTGGGGGTAGTTGTAATCCTAAGACCGGTGGAGGTAATGGCATATTGGGTGTATTGTACATGACCTTTAATAGCAGTTATTGGGTGTATTGTACATGTCCTTTAATAGCAGTTATTGTGTTGGATGCCCAACCATTTCTTGATTTTCTATACCCAAGGCCAAGGGCTAGTTTTTGTGCCAATTCTAGCAAGGCTAGCTATGGTGTCCTTGCTTTGGCAATAGCCGGTGTGTTTGGAAAGCTCGAGCTTCGTGACCATAGTGCCCACAAAAAGCTACACTTACCATTGTAACGAGATCTTAAAATTGGACATTTTTCTAGTGGTACATCCTTTGACATCAAGTGGAACAGTAATGAATCTCTCTCCTTGGGTACATGTGCACATTGCCCGAAGCTTTACTAGTCTTCATTTCCTCTAAGGGAGCTTTTGGAAGTCAGTTCAAGTCATTTTTGCGAAGGTATTCTCTTTAGGTATAGGTTTCACAGTGGTTGTGCTATGACTTTTGGCTCTGCTAAAGTAACAGACTTAGAATCTAAAGCTCAAATTCTTCTTATCATCAAGTTATCCTCAAGATGGATGTCATTAGCTCCGACATCCTCCTCGGTGTGGTGATACCTCTAATGACCAAGCTATTATGGATATCTTCATGTTTAAGCCCATACATAAATCGATCAAGAAGTTGATTGTTAGAGGAACACTCATGTAGAGCACTAATAGGAGTTCAATTGCTTGAGATGACTTATAAAATCTCTCACTAACTCATCTTCTTCTCTCTCGTCTTTGTGAAACTATGAAGCCACACTCCATAAATCTCCCTCATGCACAAAATGCTTCAGGAATAACTATCAAAGCCTGGTAAATTTTAGATGTTCTTCAACTCTTAGGGTCCGATACCATTCACTAACCATGCAATATAGTGTAAGGCTAAAGTTATTGGTCTTTGTGAGCTTATTCCTCTCACCTGAAGCCTCACAAACTTGATCAAAGTGTCTTCTAGGATCTCCCTCTCCATTGAACTTGGCCACTACCCTCCCCAATGCTTGTGCGAAGGCTATTAGATTAGTTAGAAAGGCTATTTCTGGAAGTACTAGTATAGTAGGGGCGCATGGGGACCGAAGGGCACTTCTTGCAGAAAAATGACATACCCTACCATGGTTCCTTTTTAGTCACACAAAACCAAGTTGAGGCTGTAAGATATCTGCATAGGGCTTAGCCCCTAATATCAAAACCTGCAAGAATGCCTCTCTTGCCAAGAAAATAGTGCCCACACACAAAAAAACTCGAGCACAGAGAGAATATCATCATCATCCCCATCGTCACTCTCTCCCTCATCCTCCATAGTGGTGGCAAGAAAACAAGAAAGCACAAGAAGCACGAGAGAAAGAGTTTGTGCCAACCAAGAGAGATAGAAAATCACGTGCATGAAAGATATAGAGAGAGGCACAACCACCCTCCAACCTCCCAAATCAAACGACTCCCCAACTATCTCCTTTCTCTTGATTTTTATTAATTTTTCCAAATATTACAAAGTATCAAGGTCTCTCAGACCTTTGTCGCCTTCCTCAAAAGATGAAACACACACTGAGACTATGACTTTATAGATCTAGCCATGCCAAATACAATATTAAATGATAGGATTTTACAATGAAATTACATTGTGATAATGATTATGAGGGGAATAATTTATCCATGAAGCCCAAAAATAGCGCCTAAATTTGCACCAAATTGAGGGGTCAACAGCATAATGGCATAAATCCAGGGGGAGTAACATGAGTCTAATAGGTGGGGTCGTAGAGAAATTCATAGGTACCGATGACACATGAGCCGAGGGTGCCACTAGTCTAGTAATTTATGGAGGATGTCCCCCTTGCTCTAGGTTGCATTGTTAAAGTAGAGGAAGACGTAAGGAATCGAGAATTTTGAGTGAATTTTCCTCCTTATGTGGTCCTAGCAGATGATATGGATTTAGTAACTAGGCTTGGAGCTTTTATTGATCACGGGGTTCATCTAAAAATATGTAAGTATACCACGTGAGTTCAATTGAAGGGGTTTTTTAATTCAAAAATTGAGGGTAAATTTATAGAAATACATTTACAAAAGGGGTTTTTTTAATCCATTTCGAAAAAAGACCCGTAAGACATAAAGAAAAAGGGGGCATTTCATTCATGAAAAATTTTAAGGTAAGGGGTTTTTTAAATACTCCTTGAGCGCACGTGATACATAGGGTTTCTTAGTAGTGCACCCCTCGAGCCTTGTTGTAGGGACTCTTATAACCGTGCTTACCATAGTTATGACCAAGGGCATAGAACGAAAGGGCAATGCTATGTAGTTGGTTACAAGTGGTGTAATACCCAATACCAAAAAGTCTAGAATTGTGCTAGTAGCATCTTGAGTGGATACCTCTCTACGGTCTCGGAATGTGAAGCCCATGCCAGTAGATTGTTGGATTCCCATGTAGCCTTCAAGAACAATAGAAGCAGCAATCGTGGCTTGGTCCATCGTGTAGCCAAGAATCACCGCATATGTGGGATAAATAGGGCTTATTGATGGTATCTCCATGTCACTCAATGTAGGGCCTCACACGTTGCTTGTCCCAACCTGTGTCATGGGAAGTCACATGGGCATGGTGGCTCCCTGTCTAAGCCTCTTTAGTCTACATAACCTAAATACATTCCAAGACCATCTAAAGTCACTCTTCCTTGTTTTGGAAGTAGAGATAACTTGCTTAACTGCCTCCCAGGATAATAGCATTAATATGGCCTATAGCCAGGTCCATCAAGGTTTCTTGGGTTGCATTGAATTCCCAGCTCTCGTTTTGTAGTAATGTGTTTAAGAATCTTCTACCTAGATCCACCTGAGATATGAATTCTTGTGGCCTCGCACTCTCTAGGCTATCAGTCACGTGGGAAATGGGTGAAGCTTAGGTGGCTTGCCTAATTATTGTAGTTTGAGCCACTAAAAATCGCGATTGGGCTCGACATAAGGTCTCTTCCTCTTTCTCCCTACTAGCAGCTTGGATTAGGGCTTCTACTTCTTGAACCTCCTCTTTAGTCCTACCATCTAGCAGTAAGGTTTGGGCAAGGTTTTGGTCTATAAGCATGGGATTTCCGGTCAAGATTGGTCCCATGTGGACAAGGATTTCCACATGCATGGGGCTCGTATGTAAGGTGACACTAGGTGTTATTGAGATATCGAGCTCAACTAGTGCTACAACCAAACATTGATGACCCGCTTGGGTGATAGCTTCTGCACTTATGTCACTAGCATGGTTGATGCGATTATGGTCGATATGCTGCCAGTGGATGACAGATTGTGTGATAGCCACTTTGGAGTACTAGAGTTATGGCATAGTTATAGAGCCAGCTCATATAGTCAGGTTCACACTATAGACCGACCACTATGTATGTTGTAGGAGAGTACTTTCCCTTTATGTATGTACTCTTATCTTTTAGTTATATGGTTTTCGAGAAGAGAAGAAAATAGAAGAAAATTCAGCCATCCATCTCTCTTGTGTCTTGCACTTTCTTTTGTGTGTATGTGTGTTTACTTGCAAGGAACTCAAGCTCTCTCTCTCTCCCCCACATTATCTTTATGGTATCAGATCTTTGGTTTGTGTGAGAGATAAGGAGGCAAGCAAGAGGTAAGAAGAGGGTAAGAACAAGCAAGGAAGGAAGTGGTACACGGGTAAGAGCATCATCATCCATTTCCCTTCTTGGTTTAGGTACAACACCCCTTGGTAGCTGTTGGAGCTACACATCTGTAATTGAGAACCTATCTTCGTAGGCTTAGAGGTGCTTGTGTGATACATAGTACTTTATACTACAATTTTACGGCCAAAAATACGTTCCAAGCATGTCTCGATCTCCGTTCTGTCACGGCAAGGTATTTTTGATAGTTTCAGGAAGTTTTAATTATGTATTATCTCCGATCGAAATGTGGTTATTGCAGTGCAGCAGTGCATTTTGGGAGTGTAGATAGTGTTTGCACATGTATTACTAACATAGGGTGTATGTACATGTACTTTGGTCAGATTTGGTGATCTACAGGTTGTGCTAAAGTACCATTGTGTGTAGTCTCATAAGATATTGCTATGTTACAAGTTGCATACAGAAATTATGTGTTGTAGTTTTTGATTATTTTAGGAAAACATGTCTAGTGACGGAATTAATCAAATGTCATCCGTGACAATCTAGACAAGAAAAACTTCCATGCCTAGAAGTTCAGAATGAATAATTTCCTTATGGTGGGTAAAGGATTTTGGGACTATGTTGAAGGAGACAATGAGGAGCCTCTTGAGTTGTCTAAAGAGAATGCCCCTCCAACATACATAAAGTCATTCAAGGATTGGAACCACGTTGCAAGGAAAGTCATGTATCGGCTTTTCATTAGTGTCATAGACACGATGATACGACACATACAGGATGCCAACACTCTAGCAGTCGCGTGGCAGAATTTGGTGTAGATGTTCTAGACCAACATAAAGGCAAGGAAGTTATAGCTAAAGCAAGATCGACATACTATGGGAAAGAAAAGCATGTCTATCAATGAGTATGCTTTAAAGATCAAAGGAATTGTTGAATCCTTTGGGTCCATTAATGTATCGGTGGAAGATGATGATTTAGTAAGTGTCCGTTTGAATGGGCTTGGCAAAGAGTACAAGCCATTCAACCTCCATTGCAGTCAGGGATAATATTCCCAACTTTCGGGACTTGGTGACCATGCTGATAATAGAAGAAAAGTCACTAGGTGAGGACTCCTCTTCACAAACCAAGAACACATTAGAACAAACCTTCTACTCTACTTGGGGTAGAGGCAGAGGTAGAGGTTGTGGTCGAGGCCAAGGTGGTGGCTGAGAAGGAAATCAGAATTCTGGATAACAGTCCAACGATTCACAGTAACAATCATACACAGGTGGAAGAGGCCAGTCTAGAAGTAGGGGGAGCCAAAGAGGCCGAGGTGGTTTGGCAAAGAAATCAGAATGAAAATAGCATAGAGTGCTATTATTATGGCAATCTAGGGAACATGGTAAAGGACTTCTATAAAAAGAAGAATGACATAAAAAGTAAAAAGTTGTAGCAAGGCAACTATGCATCATCTAGGGAACAGAGAGGTGCGGACAGAAGTAAGAAACTGTTTGTGATGCAGAACATGCTCAATTCCATAACAAGAGATGTTTCAAGATCTCAAGATACATGGTATGTGGATTTTGGTGCCGCTAACCACATGACCAGCCATGCTGAGTGGTTTAGAGACATGCAAAAAATGAAAAAACTAGGTTATGTAGAAACAGGTAATGATACTACGCATCCCATTGTGCATGTTGGTAAAGTTCCATTGTCTATGGAGGATGGAAAAATGAAGTACTTGCGAGATGTACTTCATGTTCCAAATATTACAAAGAACTTGGTTTCTATTGGGCACATCTTGAGAAGGCTCTGCGCTGCTAAGTGAGATTTAATCCTCAAGGATGTTTTGTGGAAAACTTCAAAAATCAATGTCGCTTGGTTGCAAAGGGTTACAAAAATGGTAGGACGTTTACATTGGATGTGAACATGCCTAAAGTAAAGCATTGTTCATGTGAATGTACAGTAATGACTGAAGTCTATATACAGACCCAAAATATTGTTGCAGGTTTGCCAAAGTTTAAGGTTGATGGTATGCACAGCTTGGTAATCAAGATAAACACGCTTTCCCACATGAAAAGCATGTCAATGGAGCGCCATTAGATGTCATACATTCAAATGTATGGGGGCCGACCAAGACTCTAACAATTGCAGGTTAGAGGTATTATGTTACATTCATTGATGACCACACTAGGAAACTGTGGGTTTACTTCATGAAGGAGAACAGTGAGGTGTTTGCTCACTTTCAGAGATTTAAAGCCTTGGTAGAGAAGGAAAAAGGCATGCAAATAAAATGCCTAAGATCAGATAGTGGGGGAGAATATTTCTCCAGTGAGTTCAATGATTTGTGGAGGAAGCAGGGAATCTAGAGATAGTTTACATCTAGGTACACTCCGCAACATAATGGTGTTGCAAAAAGAAAGAAAAAGGTACATTGCAAAAGTCGCACGTGCCTTAATGGCTGAAAAGAATATGCCATATTATTTTTGGGCAACACCTGCTATGTACATTATGAGCACAACAACCACTGCAATTGCTGTGTATATTATGAACAAGATAACGATTGTAACTGTTTATGGTATGACACCTGAATAGAAGTTTAGAGGCACAATACTATATGTGTCTCCCTTGAAAGTGTTTAGGTGTATTGCATATGTGTCTTCCTTGAAAGTGTTTAGGTGTATTGCATATGTGCATGTTCCTAATGAAGTGAGAAAAAAGTTGGATCCAAAGGTAGAGAAATACTTCTTTATTGGTTATGCTTATACCACTTGTGAGATGTGAGTAAAGAGAGATGTTTTTGATGAGATGAGTAGCTGGTATGCACCAAGAGTGAAGGCAAAAAAATATGGAGATGTAAGAAGTGTTGATTTTGCACCACATGTAGAGCAACAATCACAGGTGCTTAGTGGGTCTAGAGAGTCCTCTAGCAGTGGATCCAATGTTAGTCCATGGTAGGAAGGTTGAGGACAAATGTAGGTACACATGTAGCATGTAAAGAGAAGGAAAAGGTAGAACAACCTTTTGTGCCTGATCTGTCAGTAGGTCACTCGTATGTGGATCTGTCAGTACGTCACTCATATGTGGATGGTGACTCTAGCAGCTCTAAACAAATCCTTGATGAGGAGCTTGGCATTTCATTCATGGTTACTCCTCGTGTAAGGAGAACGAGGACTATTTTGATGACACTTGGTAGTGATCCAGGTGTACGCAGGTCTACGAGGGTTAGGTACCCTATTCATAGGTTGAGATATGATGGATCTACAGCCCATCATTATGCTTACATGGTCAAACCAATACAGGAATCGGAGCCTACTTGTTTTGAGAAGGCACTTGGAAATAAGAAATGGGAAGATGCCATGCATGAGAAGATGGCAGCATTGGATAAAAATGCAACATGGGAGTTAGTGCCTTTGCCTAAGGAAAAGAAGACAATTGGATGTAAGTGGGTGTATAAATTCCTGCATAATGCTGATGGTTCAATGAGCAGGTATTAGGAAAGATTGGTAGCCAAAGGCTATGCGTAGACTTGTGGCATTAACTATTAACATACATTCATCTCGGCTACAAGAATGGCAACTGTGAGAGCTATCATTGCTATGGTTGTAGCAAAGGGTTGGTATTTACATCAAATGGATGTAAAGAATGTTTTCTTGCATTGTTTTTTGCAAGAAGATGTTTACATGATGTAGCCCCAATAGGTTATGAGAGTGATGCACAATCAAATTTTGTGTGCAAGTTAGACAAAGACTTATATGGCTTAACATAGGCACCCAGAGCATGGTCAAAAAAGATCAGGGAGTATCTTGTTACCATTGGATTTCAAATAACCAATGTAGATTTTTCATTTTATGTGAAAAAGATAAATAGAGGGATCATGCTATTAGTCATTCATGTGGATGACTTGATTATTATTGGTGATAGTGATTTTGACATACTTGATGTGAGGAGGCTTTTGAATAAAAAGTTTGAGATGAAGGATTTGGGTGAGCTGTGGTATTTCATGGGTATAGATTTGGTGAGCTCACCTCATGGCATTTTGTTCTTACAAAGGGAATATGGCAGACATGCTGTCCAAGTATGGTATGATAGGCATTAAGCCTATTTCAGTGCCATTAGAGCAGAACACAAAGCTTTCTCTGTAGATACAAATCAATTTAAGATGAAAGCTGATTTGTACGTCTTTGAGAAAGACATGATGTTTGTGACAGTGAATTCAATGGTTTTCTAAGTCGTGAGTGAAGATGTTGCCTTGATGAGTTGTTGATAAGATCTACCTAGGGAGGATCCCTTGAGGTTTTTGGTGTTTTCTATTCTTACGTTTGAGCCCATGTCTCAAGGATGTTGAGTCAAGGTCTCGTTTGGTTTTCATGAAGAAGACGAAGAGTTCAGAGCTTGAATCTATTGTTGGGATTGATGTGATTTTATGATATAGAGTTTTATTTTTGTTATTTTGTTCATGTTTGTTTGAGAGAGAACAATTATGGGTGTATTATTGTCCTAGGAATTAGAGCTAACTCATTGCTGAATCAATCACCTTCAGTTGAGAGGATCTGGTGTCAGATAGGGTCAAAAGGGTGTCAGAAGAGGTACAATTAGTTGTGCATCAAAGGTGATTACCTGGAGAGATACAAGGGTAGATATGCTCTTTTTGGGTTGAAGGTGACAACCCAAACATACAAAAATGGATTATGACATTACATGAGTCTCATAAAGACAAATAGTGTGAGGGCTCACATGGCAGACATGCTAACCTAAAAGGAGGTTCAAGTTCAGGTTCAACCCAAAATCCAAACCCATTAAAGATGCTGAAAAACAAGTTCAATCATAGTATGCATGAGAAATTGTTGGATATAGATGGAACTTTATTCTTTGATGGGCCTCTTAAAAGGAGTATTGGTAAAGGGTTTGTTTTTGTTAGCAACACGGGTCAAGAACTATGGTCTGGCAGCTAAGAAATATAGGCTAAAAGCAACAATGAGGCTGAGTATTATAGCCTGAGTTTGGGTCTTGAGGAATGTAGACAAAGGAAGGTTAAGAGACTAGTTATAAACAGTGATTCTCAGCTGATTATAAGGCAGGTACAAGGCACTTGGAGTGTTAATAAAGATGAGATGAAAATTTGGTTTTTCAAGGTGAGAAATCTCCTTAATTTGTTTGAAGCCTTTTAGATTTGGTATGTATCTAGGGAAGACAACATAAGAGCACATGAGTTAGTAGAGCAGGTCTTCATAAAAAATGTACATTCTATGATAGTCCAAAAACCATTATATCAAGGCGGCAGAGAATATCTCTTTGAGAAAGAGCAAGTCCTTATAGGTTTTGCAAGAAAAGGATTGGATTCTTCAAAGAGGAGGGTAATTTTCAAGAGAGCCATGACGTATGTGTAGATTGGTGACATACTTTATCATAAAAGAGTTGATGGTGTTATGAGAAGGGTTTTGTGTCAGAACAAGATTTAACATTTCTTCAAAAGCTTTCCATGAAGAAGGACGTGGAGGTCACTATGAATCTGACATCACAAAAAGAAAAGTATTAACATCAAAACTTATGTGGCCTAGTATGAACAAAGACATCCATAATTGGTGCCAAAGTTATCATCATGAGGTCCAAGCATTTTAGAAAAGGGTGCTAGTTCCTGAGCCCATGCATCACATTATGAGCTATGGAGCCTTTGAAAAATGGGGAATAGATGTTATTGGGCTTCTTCCATAACTAGAAACAAAAAGTATTGTATTATTCTAAGTCAAGTCTGATGGTTAGAGGGCTATTAGCAGTCAGAGGGCTGATGTGTATTTGTTGTGAGCAACAATTTTCTTGTAACAACCTTATAACTGAATCTTGCCAACGGGTAGTACCCGAGCAGATGTAAAAGGGAAAAAGAAACACTATCCACAGAGGAGAGAGAGAGAGAGAAAGAGAGAGAGAGAGAGAGAGAGAGGAGCAGCAAGTGTCAACAACTGCGGACTAGTGCATTGTACTTTGGGCTAAGTCTTGACCCTGATATACACTGATTATTGTTATAGTTCTTCATACTCTGCAATTCTCTCTGGTTTCTATGTTGTATCAATGCTTTCGGTTTAAACATGTCATTCCTTTTTGGACATGACTCCTATCTGGAAATAGATCAGAAGCTACATCTAGGATCTCGTTAGATGTAGGTACTAACCTTTGTGCTATCGCAACTAACTCCCTTAGCATGGGTAGATTGGTGGTGAAATACGCTAGCATTAACTTATCATGTTGGGCACAACTCTATTAGTCACGTCTCCTCCAGAGCCGACTAGGTGGTTTGGAGCCACACAAGTGCTGGGTCTCGACCAAACACCTAGTAAATGGTTTCAGGATGAGGAAATACAAAGGCCACCTAGTAGTGATTACACGAAAAGAAGCGGAAGCAGAAGACTAGGAGCCGGTCATGAACATATGTTGTGGCATGATCTCACTAGTGGAGGTGGATGTGGAAAAATTAAAAAACCAAAAAAACTGGGGAAGGATGTCCAGTCTTCAAGGGTGGCCAAACTGCAAATCCTTAGATCTCTGCAACCAATCAAATCAAAGATAGTAAAAAAGCAAGTGACTAGGTGTGTGCCAACCCAATCTATGTCAAAAACTCAAAAGGCCACAATGACGCCACAAGCAACTGTATGGAGGACAAGTGTCACAACATCATTAAAACCCCACTCACAATGGTAAGACAAGAAGACAGTGAGAATGCTTTAATAATAAATTTGCAGCAATGTGATGAGCTATGGTGGATCAAATGCTAGAATCAACATCATTAACAAAGAGATTAGATGATAATTAAGACGTGATTAGTGGGCAATTAATTGATAGCTTAATGTAGGCATGGGTAATCCAAAACCAGCAAATTCTCATTAGGCCAATGCCTCAATTTATAGGGTTTACATCCAAGCATCTAATCCCACTAATCTCTCCCTGATTCACTCCACCTCTTTTGCTTGATTCTCTCCACCTCTTTTGCTTGATTCTCTCCACCTCTTCCCAGAATATCTCCTCACCTCCTAAATCTCCTCATGCTATCCTTTATTCTCTCCTAGTAGATACTTCTCACCTTTCACAGCTTCTCTCACATTTACAGATTCTCTTTTATAGCCTGTTGCTAAGGGCTTGTTCCCGCACACACCCTATTCACTTGTATATTTTAACACCTCCCCTCAAGTTAATACTCCTAGCACACTTGGACCCTATACCAAGTTTCCCTATTACTTGATAGTCCACGACCAATGCCTCAAGTCCCTAAACTCACACCCATTCTCACAATTCTTATTCTCACAGACGCCAGAGGGAAGGAGAATGCTCCCACGTGGAATGCAACCACCCACAAGTGTTAATGTCTGGAGGTGGGGTATTGGAGACTCAGAAGTGGAAAAGGTACAAGGCTTTCCTGCAAATGATCTAGCAAAGTATGAAGAAGCCACACAGGTTGAGTGGAGGCCCATACCAATTGTAGAAAAGAAGATTCTAGGGCGAACCCCACTCAAACTAGTAATAAATTTATTTGATCAAAAGATGTCTCAAATCGACAACATAGTTATGGGTTGCTCAAAAGAGCAAGTAGAAAAACTAAAAAGAATGCAAAAATGCACCATTTACTCAGATGACATATACATCTCGGACCATACTCCCCCGAAGATGTTCATAAGATTCAAGGAGAAATTTGTCAGGGCAACAGGTTCAAGAGCAGAAGCTCAAGCAGCAAGCATGTCAGGTGTTGCGCCTAAAACCTCAGTGGTGGCAGAAGGCACCAACAACCCACTCCCCATGTCATGAGCATCACCTCGGTGTATCACATTGTGGAGGTGGCAAACTGTTAAGAACAAGAAGACTCAACATAAAAGGGAAGTCGGTTTCTAGAGATAGTGATGAGGGTTAACACTGTGTTAGGGAGGAGAAGAGATGAATACTTAGTTTTAGAGGGAATGTATGAAGGTAGTAGTGATTGTATGCTCTCAACAAATAGTTGATAGTTGTGTCATGATGCTTGTAATAATGATAATACTAAGGGAATGTTAGTCTGTACTAGTCTGTAATGCTTCAAGAATATAACTAAGCGCAAGCTTTCCATCTCATGTTATTCTCGATTGTTCTCTACATTGTATGGATTGAGTCCTTAGGTATCTCTATTCTACTGAATATGTTGTCTTTGGTGTTCTGTGCGTCCCCATGACCATATAAGAGTTGGTGTTCATACCCCAAAACTCTGGTGGACGTATCCCCATGGCATTGCTTGATTGTTCTGTCACCACACAGACTATTGTCTTGCCATTCCACTGAGAGGGAAATCAACGAGAAACAATTACTTGCCTCAATCATGTTTAGCAGTGTGATGATGGATCCCATTAGTGGCCTTGTCTCACACCAGAGACTTGTTGGGGTGGTAGTCCTTAATCCAATGATCTATGCCACAATGGTTACAAAGTAGCTAGTGGCATGTTTGAGGACACATCTATGTTGAGTTGAGGAAACCTTATAGGGAATCCGAAAACTTGATGGGAACCTTGACAATGGGTAAAATTCAAGAGGCGTTCTCCTTCTTGGTGCATTGATGTCCCATTCCCTTTCCATAGAAACAAGTTGGTAAACTGGCTTGAATTCACGTCCCATCCAACCACTACATAATTGTCAAGATGAAGCTCCATTGCATCCTCAAAGAGGTCTAGAATGGGTTTGGCATCCACCTTATAGTCTTGATAATCTTAGTAGGCTCCTCGAAGCTTACTTGATTAAGAGGTTTCACTCTGGGTGGGGGTAGTTGCAATCCTAAGACTGGTGGAGGTAATGGCATATTGGGTGTATTGTACATGTCCTTTAATAGCAGTTATTGGGTGTATTGTACATGTTCTTTAATAGCAGTTATTGTGTTGGATGCCCAACCATTTCTTGATTTTCTATAGCCAAGGCCAAGGGCTAGTTTGTGTGCCAATTCTAGCAAGGCTAGCTATGGTGTCCTTGTTTTGGCAATAGCCGGTGTGTTTGGAAATCTTGAGCTTCCTGACCATAGTGCCCACAAAAAGCTACAATTACCATTGTAATGAGATCTTAAAATTGGACATTTTTCTAGTGGTACATCCTTTGACAACAAATGGAATAGTAATGAATCTCTCTCCTTGGGTACATGTGCACATTGCTCGAAGCTTTACTAGTCTTCATTTCCTCTAAGGGAGCTTTTGGAAGTCAGTTCAAGTCGTTTTTGCTAAGGTATTCTCTTTAGCTATAGGTTTCACAGTGGTTGTGCTATGACTTTTGGCTCTGCTAAAGTAACAGACTTAGAATCTAAAGCTCAAATTCTTCTTATCATCAAGTTATCCTCAAGATGGATGTCATTAGCTCTGACATCCTCCTCGGTGTGGTGATACCTCTAATGACCAAGCTATTATGGATATCTTCATGTTTAAGCCCATAGATAAATCGATCAAGAAGTTGATTGTTAGAGGAACACTCATGTAGAGCACTAATAGGAGTTCAATTGCTTGAGATGACTTATAAAATCTCTCAGTGACTCATCTTCTTCTCTCTCGTCTTTGTGAAACTATGAAGCCACACTCCATAAATCTCCCTCATGCACAAAATGCTTCAGGAATAACTACCAAAGCCTGGTAAATTTTAGATGTTCTTCAACTCTTAGGGTCCGATACCAATCACTAACCATGCCATATAGTGTAAGGCTAATGTTATTGGTCTTTGTGAGATTATTCCTCTCACCTAAAGCCTCACAAACTTGATCAAAGTGTCTTCTAGGATCTCCCTCTCCATTGAGCTTGGCCACTGCCCTCCCCAATGCTTGTGCGAAGGCTATTAGATTAGTTAGAAAGGCTATTGCTGGAAGTACTAGTATAGTAGGGGCGCATGGGGTCCGAAGGGCACTTCTTGCAGAAAAATGACGTACCCAACCACGGTTCCTTTTTAGTCACACAAAACCAAGTTGAGGCTGTAAGATATCTGCATAGGGCTTAGCCCCTAATCCCAAAACCTGCAAGAATGCCTGTCTTGCCAAGAAAATAGCGCCCACACACAAAAAAGCTCCAGCACAGAGAAAATATCATCATCATCCCCATCCTCACTCTCTCCCTCACATCCTCCATAGTGGTGGAAAGAAAACAAGAAAGCACAAGAAGCATGCGAGAAAGAGTTTGTGCCAACCAAGAGAGATAGAGAATCACGTGCATGAAAGATATAGAGAGAGGCACAACCACCCTCCAACCTCCCAAATCAAACGACTCCCCAACTATCTCCTTTTTCTTGATTTTTATTAATTTTTCCAAATATTACAAAGTATCAAGGTCTCTCAGACCTTTGTCGCCTTCCTTAAAAGATGAAACACACACTGAGACTATGACTTTATAGATCTAGCCATGCCAAATACAATATTAAATGATAGGATTTTACAATGAAATTACATTGTGATAATGATTATGAGGGAAATAATTTGTCCATGAAGCCCAAAAATAGCACCTAAATTTGCACCAAATTGAGGGGTCCACAGCATAATGGCATAAATCCAGGGGGAGTAACATGAGTCTAATAGGTGGGGTCGTAGAGAAATTCATAGGTACCGATGACACATGAGCCGAGGGTGCCACAAGTCTAGTAATTTATGGAGGATGTCCCCCTTGCTCTAGGTTGCATTGTTAAAGTAGAGGAAGACGTACGGAATCGAGAATTTTGAGTGAATTTTCCTCCTTATGTGGTCCTAGCAGATGATATGGATGTGGTAACTAGGCCTGCATCCCTTATTGATCAGGGGGTTCATCTAAAAATATGTAAGTATACCGCGTGAGTTTAATTGAAGGGGTTTTTTAATTCAAAAATTAAGGGTAAATTTATAGAAATACATTTACAAAAGGGGTTTTTTTAAATAAAGAAAAAGGGGTCATTTCATTCATGAAAAATTTATAGGTAAGGGGTTTTTTAAATACTCCTTGAGCGCACGTGATACATAGGGTTTCTTAGTAGTGCACCCCTCGAGCCTTGTTGTAGGGACTCTTATAACCGTGCTTACCATACTTATGACCAAGGGCATGGAACTAAAGGGCAATGCTATGTTGTTGGTTACAAGTGGTGTAATACCCAATACCACAAAGTCTAGAATTGTGCTAGTATCATCTTGAGTGGATACCTCTCTACAGTCTCGGAATGTGAAGCCCATGCCAGTAGATTGTTGGATTCCCATGTAGCCTTCAAGACCAATAGAAGCAGCAATCGTGGCTTGGTCCATCGTGTAGCCAAGAATCACCGCATATGTGGGATAAATAGGGCTTATTGATGGTATCTTTGTGTCACTCAATGTAGGGCCTCACACATTGCTTGTCCCAACCTGTGTCACGGGAAGTCACATGGGCATGGTGGCTCCCTATCTAAGCCTCTCTTAGTCTACATAGCCTAAATACATTCCAAGACCATCTAAAGTCACTCTTCCTTGTTTTGGAAGTAGAGATAACTTGCTTAATAAACATTAAGAGGTGAAAGATAATGAATCTTACACAAGATTGAGGCTAAATATAGTGTTCACTTCTTAATCATCACTAAAGAAATACATCTTGAATTATGGCAACAGAAAGTAATCCCCTTATCATAGGCAAAAAGGACTAAAGGAAAAATAAAAGGATAACAAAAAAAGTATAGGGAGTTGGGCTTACGTTGAGGTCCTCTCATCATCACCTTTAATAAACACAACTCTCACACATTCTGATTGTTGTCGCTTCTTACAGCTTCAACCTCTACTCTCACATTTTCATTGCTTTTGAGTTGCACATGGGCACACTTTGTAGTAACATGATCCTAAAACAAAACAAAACTAATACAATTGAAACCCAGTTTAGAAAAAACAAAGTGGTTATGGGTTTAGGAATGTACGTACTTTGCCATACTTCCCAAGTAGGGCCTTCAAAATAATAATCCATCCTTCTTCTTACACCCTTTTGAAGAGAGCTTCTAAACCTCATTGTAATGCAAAACCATATTCATCCTCCATAGAGGGTGGTCCACTGCTTCAAGATACAGACATACAAACAAGTAAAATTTGGTTTTATATTGTGATAGGGAAATCTTTCTTTTGTAAATAATAAGATATAATTTAAGGTAGTATACTTACAAAGAATACCATGATATCTATTCCTCCATCACATGTAACATCGCACTACAAGTTGTTTGCCATCTACCCATGCACAAACATAAATACTTAAAACTCCTATACATAAGACTATGCGTAATAGACTCTATGTATAAGACTATGTAATAGACTCTATGCATAATACTATGCTAAAGAGTCTATACATCATAGACTTTATGTATAAGACTATGTAATAGACTCTATGCATAATGCTATACAAAAGACATAAGACTATGCAAAAGACTCTTATCTATAAGACTATGCAATAGACTTTATACATAGAGTCTTATGGATGAGAGACTATGTGTAATAGACTCTATGCATATAGTCTTATGGATAGAGTCATATAGTCTTTTAGGCTTTAACAAATATTATGAAATAAACTTTATGTATAAAGACTATGCATAGAACCTATGAATAATATGTGTAAGAATGGAATATTGGATAGAGATGGAGATTGTACTCATGAAGGGAGTACCAGCATAGATCCACTGCATCATATGGAGTAGGACCTAGACATAGGAAGTTTGCCATGACATAATACATCCTTGTACTCATTAGCGTGAAGTACACACATGTGCTACTCATATGAGCAGCAGTCACCATAGAAGCTTGGGCCATAGTCTCTAAGAAATATAGTGTATATTATTAAAAGAAATTAAAAAGAAATATAAAGTGTATATTATTAGCGTGAAGTACACACATGTGCTACTCATATGAGCAGCAGTCACCATAGAAGCTTGGGCCATAGTCTCTAAGAAATATAAAGTGTATATTATTAAAAGAAATTAAAAAGTATAAAAAGTACATAGGCCATGTTCCTTTTATGGTCCTCCCAAGGCCACATGTACCCTCGTCTCATATGCATAAAGATGCCCTAAGTTCTAGGTGCTCAGGCCCATGCCCCACGTGCACGTGCATACTAAAAATCCTCCCCTCCTACAATGGTTTCATCCCCAAAATCAAAGGGTGGTCATGCACAAAAAACATATACAAGAGGCTACATGCAAAAGCCAAATGTTGATTATAACTTAGTGTCAAACGATGTCAAGGAAAATGGATGCCAAAATTATGATTTGCATGATGGCACTGCCAAGGTTGCATGATCCCCTATATCAAATAGAAGGGAAGGTGATATGACGTTACAAGGATGCTGGGTGATGGCCTCTATAACACCACCAGCAGCAGACACACGATGGCCTCTATAACACCACTAGTAGAAGGGAAGGTGGAATGATGTTGTGAGGATGCTAGGTGATGGCCTCCATAACACCACCAACAGCAGACACACAAGAAGAAAACATAAATGAACGAGAATCACGGGATACTAAAATCCCAGCTCCAAGGGCACCAATCAACTCTATTCCTATCCTCAGCCCTTCAGCTCACGTAATCCCACACCTCAACACTCCCCAATTTGACTCAACTGATTCCTCCAACTGTCCTCCCCAATATGATCTAACCTCCAACACCTTTGATCTCCAACCTATAAGCCACAACTGACCTGCTCTAACAGTCGATTGACTAGAATCCTTACGAGCTCACAAATAGCTTACTGTAACTTTAATCAAAAGATTGACGCTGACCCCTATCCGATATGACTCCTCTCTACTCCTTAATTATCCTCTAGCATTAGCTAACCTAAAACCTACAACCTAGCCAGAATCTTACCTACTGACCTTCGGCTAACCTCAAAAGCTGATAATCTGTTGATTAGTCATTGATTGTAACCTGAGTTAGATGCTTGCTCTATTGATTCCAATCACATATATGTCCGCCAAGCTCCCTTAGTGTCCTCCAAGCTCCAAAAAGTGTTCTAGTATCAGCGAACTTCAAATTCCCTACTTCAGAACTTCACTGACCTTATTAGCTCTCCCTTGCTGACTTCTTGCTAATCACCAACCTAAAGTAGTAGACCCAGCTAATTCAGATGATTCAAATCCGACTCACTATACATCAACCTCAGTGTCCTCTAGCACCACTACACTATCAAAAACCTCAAAAAACACCAAGAACCAACACAACAAACCTAAGACTCACAACAACTAATTGTCTGCTAACCTTGAGACATGTGTCAGACTGAGTTTGCCTTAAATTGACTCAACTATCTAAAATAGACTCAGCTGATTTAACTGAATCATACATCCTCTCCTATGCCTCCTCTAACAAATGAAGACCCTCAAAAAACTCAAACCTCGCATGGATCCAACACTTTCGACTCTCAATTGATTGTAACTAACTCATAGCTGACTCTAAATCACCATTAAGTTCATTAACCAGTCTATCTGAGTGTTAATAGCCCTCTGACCGTCACACTTGACTTAGAACTAGTTCCCTTCAACCCAAAAAGATCATATCTACCCTTCTATCTCTCCAGGTAAGCACCTTTGATGCACAACTAACTGTAGCCTGACACCCTTTTGACCCTATCTGACACCAAATCCTCTCAACAACTTAAGGTGATTGATTCAGCAATGAGTTAGCTCTAATTCCTAGGACAATCATACACCCATAGTTGTTCTATCTCAACAAACATGAACAAAATAACAAAAATAAAACTCTATATCATAAAATCACAGTAATCTCTCAGCCTTCTTCATGAAAACAAAACTAGACCTTGTCTCAACATCCCTAAGACATGGGCTTAAACGTAAGAGTAGAAAACACCAAAAACCTAAAGGATCCTCCCTAGGGAGATCCCATCAACAACTTTTCAAGGCAACATTTCCACTCACGACTTAGAAGACCACTGAATTCGAATACCATTGAATTCACTACTATAACAAAACATCATGACTTCTCAAACACGTACAAATCAGCTTTCATCTTAACAGACATCAGATATCAGACTAAGCCAAGTCTCTAACAGAGTTTCCACTTAGAGATACTCGATAGCAACATCCTTGCTGATACTCTAGTCCTCAGCACTCCCTGAGCTCTAACTCAACCAATTCCACTCCCACTCGGTTGATCTTCATTCTGCAACCTTCAAGATCTGTAAGACCTCTCATCTGCTACATGTAACCTCCTCTTCATAGTCCCTCTACTCTCTCTCCTCTCAAAAACTTCAAAAAGTCCCCTCTTCAACTCGTCTCGCCACCTTGTTTACTTCCAAGAAGTTGCATCGCCCGCTTCCCTCGACTTCCCATGCCCTTGTTCTTTTGCACCTACACATATCCGGATACTTGCCTGCCACACGTCGCTTTTTGGACACCAAGCATCTTCTACATATTATCATATATATATATTTCTTTTATCTATTCATCATGTTTGAACTCGGCTCCGGATTCCTCTCACATATTGCCCCAGCCCATAGAGTGAAACGGTTTCAAGTGTTTCACTCTATGTTTCCTACCTTACATGATTCTAATATGGTATGGCCTTAACCTCAAGCCATTGACCCTGCTAGAATGCATCTGACCTCCAAGATCTTGCAATTTATATGCTCCATTAGGAAAAAGCTTCATGCACAATGAAAGGATTTTCCCATCTAATCCTGAATTTGGTCTAAAATGGTGTATCAAGAGCATTGTTGTATCTAAAAACCAACATTCCCTTCTTTAGATCCTTACTTCCCAACTTATCATCAATAAATGCCTTAAACCTCCTCTGACTAGTCTCTTCATACCATTTGATGGCATCTTCTCAATCCAAAATTAGAGAGTATAAATTGGACCGTCTCTTGTTCCTCGTAGGTCATATTATGCTACAATAGAAATCAAGTGAAGGAAGCCAATGATATGGGGTAAAACCTGTTGCATTCTTCTTAGACACTCCTAATGCCCACACAGCTCTATCCAAGTACAAGTCCCAATCATTGGGGTGGTCCTCTACAATTTTTGCAACACCACATTAAAACTTTCAACCAGTCCATTGCATTGGGGATGATAAGGTGTGGTAAAACTATGTGTTATCCCCAACTTCTTGGTAATACTTTTGACCACATTAGCCTGTGAACTCTCTTCCTTGGTCATTGACTAGCTCCAAAGGAACACCAAAATGATAACAAACAATCACATAAATAAATTTGAAAAACCTGTTGTGTTGTGGCACTACTTGTTGCTCTAGCTTCTAGCCACCTAGTTAGGTAGAGTGATAATACAATACTTTTTGTTTCTAGTTATTGGAAGAAGCCCAATAACATCTATTCCCCATTTTTCAAAGGCTCTCTTTCTCAAAGAGATATTCTCTGCCGCCTTGATATAATGGTTTTTGGACTATCATAGAATGTACATTTTTTATGAAGACCTGCTCTACTAACTCATGTGCTCTTATGTTGTCTTCCCTAGATACATACCAAATCTAAAAGGCTTGAAACAAATTAAGGAGATTTCTCACCTTGAAAAACCAAATTTTCATCTCATCTTTATTAACACTCCAAGTGCCTTGTACCTGCCTTATAATCAACTGAGAATCACTGTTTATAACCAGTCTCTTAACCTTCCTTTGTCTACAGTCCTCAAGACCCAAACTGAGGCTATAATACTCAGCCTCATTGTTGCTTTTAGCCTATATTTCTTAGCCGCCAGACCATAGTTCTTGACCCTTGTGTTGCTAACAAAAACAAACCCTTTACCAATACTCCTTTTAAGAGGCCCATCAAAGAATAAAGTTCCATCTATATCCAACAATTTCTCATGCATACTATGATTGGACTTGTTTTTCAACATCTTTACTGGGTTTGGATTTGGGTTTAACCTGAACCTCCTTTTAGGTTAGCATGTCTGCCATGTGAGCCCTCACACTATTTGTCTTTATGAGACTCATGTAATGTCATAATCCATTTTTGTATGTTTGGGTTGTCACCTTCAACCCAAAAAGAGCATATCTACCCTTGTATCTCTCCAGGTAATCACCTTTGATGCACAACTTACTGTACCTGCTCTGCTGACACCCTTTTGACCCTATCTGACACCACCAGATCCTCTCAACTGAAGGTGATTGATTGAGCTTAGCTCTAATTCCTAGGACAATAATACACCCATAATTGTTCTCTCTCAAACAAACATGATCAAAATAACAAAAATAAAACTCTATATCATAAAATCACATCAATCCCAACAATAGATTCAAGCTCTGAACTCTTAGCCTTCTTCATGAAAACAAAACCAGACCTTGACTCAACATCCTTGAGACATGGGCTCAAACGTAAGAATAGAAAACACCAAAAACCTAAAGGATCCTCCCTAGGTAGATCTTATCAACAACTCATCAAGGCAACATCTTCACTCACGACTTAGAAAACCATTGAATTCACTGTCACAAACATCATGTCTTTCTCAAAGACGTACAAATCAGCTTTCATCTTAAATTGATTTGTATCTACAGAGAAAGCTTTGTGTTCTGCTCTAATGGCACTGAAATAGGCTTAATGCCTATCATACCATACTTGGACAGCATGTCTGCCATATTGCCTTTGGAAGAACAAAATGCCATACCCATGAAATACCACAGCTCACCCAAATCCTTCATCTCAAACTTTTTATTCAAAAGCATCCTGACATCAAGTATGTCAAAATCACTATCACCAATAATAATCAAGTCCATCAACATGAATGACTAATAGCATGATCCCTCTATTTGTCTTTTTCACATAAAGTGAAAAATCCAATGGTAACAAGATACTCCCTGATCTTGTTTGACCATGCTCTGGGTGCCTGTGTTAAGCCATATAAGTCTTTGTCTAACTTGCACACAAAATTTGATTGTGCATCACTCTCATAACCTATTGGGGCTACATCATGTAAACATCTTCTTGCAAATAACAATGCAAGAAAACGTTCTTTACATCCATCTGATGTAAATGCCAACCCTTTGCTACAGCCATAGCAATGATAGCTCTCATAGTTGCCATTCTTGTAGCCGAGATGAATGTATGTTAATAGTTAATGCCACAAGTCTACGCATAGCCTTTGGTTACCAATCTTTCCTTATACCTACTCATTGAACCATCAGCATTATGCAAGAATTTATACACCCACTTACATCCAATTGCCTTCTTCTCCTTAGGCAAAGGCACTAACTCCCATGTTGCATTTTTATCCAATTCTACTATCTTCTCATGCATGGAATCTTCCCATTTCTTATTTCCAAGTGCCTTCTCAAAACAAGTGGGCTCCGATTCCTGTATTGGTTTGACCATGTAAGCATAATGATGGGCTGTATATCCATCATATCTCAACCTATCTATAGGGTACCTAACCCTTGTAGACCTGCGTACACCTGGATCACTACCAAGTGTCATCAAAATAGTCCTCGTTCTCCTTATACGAGGAGTAACCATGAATGAAATGCCAAGCTCCTCATCAAGGATTTGTTTAGAGCTGCTAGAGTCGCCATCCACATACGAGTGACCTACTGACAGATCCACATACGAGTGACCTACTGACACATCACGCACAAAAGGTTGTTCTACCTTTTCCTTCTCTTTACATGCTACATGTGTACCTACATTTGTCCTCAACCTTCCTACCATGGACTAACATTGGATCCACTGCTAGAGGACTCTCTAGGTCCACTAAGCACCTGTGATTGTTGCTCTACATGTGGTGCAAAATCAACACTTCTTACATCTCCATATTTTGTTGCCTTCACTCTTGGTGCATACTAGCTACTCATCTCGTCAAAACATCTCTATTTACTCACATCTCACAAGTGGTATAAGCATAACCAATAAAGAAGTATTTCTCTACCTTTGGATCCAGCTTTTTTCTCACTTCACTAGGAACATGCACATATGCAATACACCTAAACACTTTCAAGGGAGACACATATGCAATACACCTAAACACTTTCAAGGGAGACACATCTGGTATTGTGCCTCTAAACTTCTATTCAGGTGTCATACCATGAACAGTTACAGTCGTTATCTTGTTCATAATATACACAGCAGTTGTAGTGGTTGTTGTCCTCATAATAGTTGCTACTGGTGTTGCCCAAAAATAATGTGGCATATTCTTTTCAGCCATTAAGGTACGTGCGACTTTTGCAATGTACCTTTTCTTTCTTTTTGCAACACCATTATGTTGCGGAGTGTACCTACATGTAAACTATCTCTAGATTCCCTGCTTCCTCAACAAATCATTGAACTCACTGGAGAAATATTCTCCCCCACCATCTTATCTTAGGCATTTTATTTGCATGCCTTTTTCCTTCTCGACCAAGGCTTTAAATCTCTGAAAGTGAGCAAACACCTCACTTTTCTCCTTCACGAAGTAAACCCACAGTTTCCTAGTGTGGTCTCATCAATGAATGTAACATAATACCTCTAACCTGCAATTGTTAGAGTCTTGGTCGGCCCCCATACATTTGAATGTATGACATCTAATGGCGCTCCATTGACATGCTTTTCATGTGGGAAAGTGTGTTTATCTTGATTACCAAGCTGTGCATACCATCAACCTTAAACTTTATGGCAAACCTGCAACAATATTTTGGATCTGTATATAGACTTCAGTCATTACTGTACATTCACATGACCAATATTTTGGGTCTGTATATAGACTTCAGTCACATTACTGTACATTCACATGACCAATGCTTTACTTTAGGCATGTTCACATCCAATGTAAACATCCTACCGTTTTTGTTACCCTTTGCAACTAAGCGACATTGATTTTTGAAGTTTTCCACAAAACATCCTTGAGGATTAAATCTCACTTAGCGCAGAGCCTTCTCAAGATGTGCCCAATAGAAACCAAGTTCTTTGTAATATTTGGAACATGAAGTACATCTCGCAAGTACTTCATTTTGCCATCCTCCATAGACAATGGAACTTTACCAACATGCACAATGGGATGCGTAGTATCATTACCTGTTTCTACATAACCTAGTTTTTCCATTTTTTGCATGTCTCTAAACCACTCAGCATGACTGGTCATGTGGTTAGCGGCACCAAAATCCACATACCATGTATCTTGAGATCTTGAAACATCTCTTGTTATGGAATTGAGTATGTTCTGCATCACAAATAGTTTCTTACTTCTGTCCTCACCTCTCTGTTCCCTAGATGATGCATAGTTGCCTTGCTACAACTTTTTACTTTTAATGTCATTCTTCTTTTTATAGAAGTCCTTTACCATGTTCCCTAGATTGCCATAATAACAGCACTCTATGCTATTTTCATTCTGATTTCTTTGCCAACCACCTCGGCCTCTTTGGCTCCCCCTGCTTCTAGACTGGCCTCTTTCACCTGTGTATGATTGTTACTGTGAATCATTGGACTGTTGTCCAGAATTTTGATTTCCTTCTCAGCCACCACCTTGGCCTCGACCACAACCTCTACCTCTGCCTCTACCCCAAGTAGAGTAGAAGGTCTGTTCTAATGTGTTCTTGGTTTGTGAAGAGGAGTCCTCACCTAGTGACTTTTCTTCTATTATCAGCATGGTCACCAAGTCCCAAAAGTTGGGAATATTATCCCTGACTGCAATGGAGGTTGAATGGCTTGTACTCTTTGCCAAGCCCATTCAAACGGACACTTACTAAATCATCATCTTCCACCGATACATTAATGGACTCGAGGGATTCAACAATTCCTTTGATCTTTAAAGCATACTCATTGATAGACATGCTTTTCTTTCCCATAGTATGTAGCTCTTGCTTTAGCTACAATTTCCTTGCCTTTGTGTTGGTCTGGAACATCTACACCAAATTTTGCCACGCGACTGCTGGAGTGTTGGCATCCTGTATGTGTCGTATCATCGTGTCTATGACACTAATGAAAAGTTGATACATGACTTTCCTTGCAACCTGGTTCCAATCCTTGAATGACTTTATGTATGTTGGAGGGGCATTCTCTTCAGACAACTCAAGAGGCTCCTCATTGTCTCCTTCAACATTGTCCCAAAATCCTTTACCCACCATAAGGAAATTATTCATTCTGAACTTCTAGGCATGGAAGTTTTTCTTGTCTAGATTGTCACGGGCTGACATTTGATTAATTCCATCACTAGACATGTTTTCCTAAAATAATCAAAAACTGCAACACATAATTTCTGTATGCAACTTGTAACATAGCAATATCTTCTGAGACTACTCCACACAATGGTACTTTAGCACAACCTGTAGATCACCAGATCTGACCAAAGTACATGTACATACACCCTATGTTAGTAATACATGTGCAAACACTATCTACACTCCCAAAATGCACTGCTGCACTGCAATAACCACATTTTGATCGGAGATAATTCATAATTAAAACTTCCTGAAACTGTCAAAAATACCTTGCCATGACAGAACGGAGATCGAGACACGCTTGGAACGTATTTTTGGCCGTAAAATTGTAGTATAAAGTACTATGTATCACAGAAGCACCTCCAAGCCTGCGAAGATAGGTTCTCAATTACAGATATGTAGCTCGGGGTGTTGTACCTAAACCAAGAAGGGAAATAGATGATGATGCTCGTACCCGTGTACCACTTCCTTCCTTGCTTGTTCTTACCCTCTTCTTACCTCTTGCTTGCCTCCTTATCTCTCACACAAACCAAAGATCTGATACCATAAAGATAATGTGGGGGAGAGAGAGAGAGAGCTTGAGTTCCTGCAAGTAAACACACATACACACAAAAGAAAGTGCAAGACACAAGAGAGATGGATGGCTGAATTTTCTTCTATTTTCTTCTCTTCTCGAAAACCATATAACTAAAAGATAAGAGTACATACATAAAGGGAAAGTACTCTCCTACAACATACATAGTGGTCGGTCTATAGTGTGAACCCGACTATACATTACTATGATTATCTTCACGTTCACTTACACATGCACAAGTAAGAAAACTGGGCCCGCCTTGCATGCATTGTAGAAAACTGGGCCCGCCTTGCATGCATTGTAGAAAACTGCACAACGAGCATAGGGACTCCTATTATGGTTGTAGGCGCAGCACTAACTTTTTATAATATAGTGTAAATGTGTAAATGTGTGGTTTTTTCATATAAATGTGTATTTTTCATATTTTATAGACTTGACTCTATAAATGGGGGGGAGATAATGGGACAGAGAGAAATTAGATCTGTTATATGTTGCTCTCTCATGTTCTATCCTCCCCATTTTTTTTTACATGGACTGCATCACCACTAGGCACGCAGTTATGATTGTGGCTATATGTGCAGATGTAGCCACGTTCCCCTAACCCGACCAAAGCTAGATAACATAATTTCAAAACTCCCAAATTCCTTTATTGAGTCGTAGTTTTGGATATGACTAAACCTTCATTCTCTTGTTAGCCTTTTATATCAAGTACAAAGAGGAGGAGGAGATGCTATTGTAGTAGATAAAAGAGAAACAAGCTAACCAGGATCTGCTCTCAATTAGCTCATGTATTAATGTAACACATGGGGCTCATAACTTGAAGTGATGCTATGAATGAACGAGTAAAAGAGGCCATCCACTTACATGTCCATATTTTCTACTTAGCCTTTAGGGTGTGTTGAAGAATCTAAAGATAGATATCAACTCAAAATAATCAACGTCCATACAACCATAACCTTTAATTATGAATAAATATATACCTTTGCAATCAAAATTAATGTAAATCAAAGGCTCTATGCTTTCCTACCCACGTGTAGTCCTCCTCCTACTGAGCTAACAAACGAGCCTACCTCTTGCGTGCTGAGACCAATTCGATAATGTTGGCAGTAATTTATGTGGAGACATATCTATTACAATCGATTTATGCATGTATGATAATAATGATACATCACTTAAGTGAGGTTCTACATACAATTTTAGACAACTTTGGGGATGTTTAATATTTTCCAAATTTTGCTCAATTTTCTTACAACAGTTTGCAACAACGTCCATTCTTCTTTTACATTTGAAAATTGGATTTGTAATTTAAAGTGAACCCTACTATTTTCTTTTGATGTTTACAAATGATCGTCTTGTAAAAAAAGATTGTTTACTATGTATATATTCACAAAAACCTTATTAAAATAATATTTCTACAACATATTTAAGCGTATCTTTACTCCATCAAAAATTTCACATGGGCCTATCCACAAAGGACTCCCAAGACATTGAAAACATTTTCTTTATATTTTTGGTAAAACCAGTTGGGTTGAAGAAATAAAAAATATCTAATCAAAAATCCCCAAGGAATTTTGGATTGGAAATTTAAGATAATCAAGAATTGGGAACTGCACTAGTACAAAATAAGATGTTAATCTCTCCAAGTGGGGGGGGGGGGGGATTTTAGTGTGAAATTAAGTGCAGGAAGTTTTACCCTTCAAATATTAGACAACGAAAAAAAGAACTGAACATATTTCAGACAACGAGAAAGAATTTAAATACTCATAAACATATATGACAACGAAAAATAGTTTAAATACCCTTCATAAACATATGAGAAGACAAAAAATAATTTAAATACTCATCCGTGTATTTGAAGCCACTAAACAAGTCGATTACATGGCATAGATACCATGGGCTTTGATAATAGAAGTGAGCTTCTAATTATAATATAGGTGTTAGAGATTCAACTTGAATTGACACTGGACATCATCTCAACAGAAGCTTATTGTTATGTGCATGCTGCACACTTATTCTTAAAATCTAAACCCTACTCTACATATTTGAGTGGACTGATGCCTTTCCTGCACACACAAAAAACATGTAATGATCAGTAAACTCGAAACAATGTCAATAGAAACTATTCCATGTTGATACAAAGTATCTAATCATTGAGCTTCTTACCTAGTGGTATGGCTATCTTCTTCTTCTGGCTAGCATCAAGTTTATCGTCAAGTTTCTTCTCTTCATAAGGCAAAGTACACACAAATAAAAGGCAACTATCACTACAGCAGTCCTTGTCTTTTGAGCATACCCCCCCAAAGGGTAAACAAGAAGGAGCATCTTTGTCTGCACAAATGTTGTCCACATTATATGTAGGTGCATATATAATCATCAAAATAGAAAGCTCCGCAAAGTCCCTTAGCTAAGCTCAGTATTGATCATTATGGACTTTGGTGTTGATATCCACATTATATATAGGTGCACATGTAAATAATAGAAAATTAAACAACTTAACATACCGCACCTATAGCTTGGCTTAGTCTTTGCAAGTAGGTGCCCACAAGGCATGGCATGATTCATGTGCTTCCATATTGTACAGTAAAGATAGCATGTTATTAAATATAAAAGCTATCGAAGAAGAAAGTATAAGTGGGCTTGAATTTGCAGCACACAACCGTACAACTACTAATTAGGATGGCTATATTTATATTACCTGGAATTGCTACCTTCTTTGTATCCACTATCATGGGAGCCTTGGGGCCATACTTCTCCTTATAAGGCAAACAGCATAGGAACAGAAGGCAACTGTCACTGCAGCAATCTCTATCCTTGGAGCAAACACTGCCAATGGGCAGACAAGTAGGGGCTTTCTCTGCATTTCACACATAAGGCAAAGAAGGCGACTTGGCTTTGAAGGTACAAAATTATCTCACCATGGGCTTTGAATAAACACTTAACAAGTCCTAATAATACGGATAGGCATGTTCCTTGGACGTTATTGCAAACGACGTCATCACCATTAGTATTGTTTATTATTATTATTTTTTGATGAAATAATACTTTAACAATACCGAATACATGTGGGAAGGATGCGAATTACTATTATGACCCTTGAATACTATAAATGATCATAGTGTTGCTGTAATTCTTGCCCATGCCGATGGCTTTTATCTTATCTTTCCAGCACTATCATGGTCATGGTGTAAGGACCACCACTATCATGGTCATGGTGTAAGGATTAACCTGCAATGGCTACCTTCTTGTTGATTATAATTGGAGCCGCCTCGAGTTGGTAGTCCTCATTATTGTAAGGCAAAGTGCATAGGAATAGAAGGCAGCTGTCATCACTGCAGCACTCTTTGTCCTTTGAGCAAACTCCACCGATGGGTAAACAAGAAGTAGGGCCTCCCTCTGATTGGAGTTTTCGTGTGTACGTGTACATGCACATGACACACAGCACAGCACAGCATTGCTTGTAAGCACGCAAACTCTTGTGGAATAATAATATTGGGCTCCTATTAATCTACATTGGTAATTCTAGGCACGATATAGACATGGCACAATAAATGTGTCATGGTGCGTAGAGGAAGCTATAGGAGCCTTCTCTGCACGGAGACAACACTGGTGTGTGCAGAAATATATTTCAACTCTACGAACCATTACAAATTCTGAAAACATTCGAAATGGTTTTATATGTCTTAATTTCTCACCTTGGACGAGGGCTAGCTTCGTACTAGCCATTGCCACCAGGCCCTCTACTTCCTTTTTCTCGTAAGGCAAAACACACACAAATAGAAGGCAGCTGTCACTGCAACATTCGTTGTCCGATACGCACACAGTAGCGAGGGCTTTGCAAGGTGTTGGTGCCTTCTTCTTCATGTCTGCATGAATCAATAAAGATGTAGAGATTAATGAGCAATATGCATGCATGATCAGTTTGTTTAAGCTGTCAGTAGAATCGCATCACTATCCTGAAGATTGGGTAATTATCCTTGGACTGCTATTTCCTTGCTCATATGTGCTGCGTTCCCCATGAGGCCCTCCATTTCCTTCTTCTCATATAAAGGGCTGGCAAGACGCACAGAAATAGAAGGCAACTGTCACTCGCTACTGCAACACTCTTTGTCCGTCGTGCCAACGCTAGCGAGGGGCTTGCGTGAATTAACAACAACTGGCCGGGGGCCTTGTGTGCATCACAAATTAATTCATGGGAGTATTGAGAAATGTGACTGAAAAAGGCTGGCCCTCTAGAGACGTACACAGTCGCATGTTGTGTGGCGGCGTACACAACGAGATTCAATATAGAGACTAAATAAAAAATAAAAAATTAGGACATTAAAGCATATGATGTTATTGAATTATGTTAACGGCGGCAAGTAATTACCGATCATGCCGCTGTTGGCGATAGAGTTGATCACGCGAGCGCCATCCGTTAAGACTATAACGTAAGATGACACTACTAGAGTAGTAACAAAAGCCGCGAGCAACACATGAGCACGCATCGTGGGGCTGGCGGACGAGATATGTAAGCTCTCTTCTATAGTGATCAGATGAGCAGGGATCAGAAAGAGTGCATTCAGAGCTCAGCGGCCACTTCCTTATATAGCCACCACCACCACCACTTCCTTATATAGCCACCACCACCACCAGATTCATTAAACTGCCATATAATTAACTCCTCATCCTACAGTACTACATTAATAACCCTGTTGCGGCCAACACGAGCAAATCGACTTACTACATACGGCCACACCACCACGCTCCATCCGACTACTACTACTAGTACACTACCTCAGGATAGATAGGCCGCTGAATCAATCCAATTTTTGCAACAGCCAGCCAATTCAACTTAGTATATTTCTAAATTCTTTTCCCTGCGCAACCTTTTTCAGGGATTGGAATCTGCATACTTGGTTCTTTAATTCCTTGTCAAAAGCTGTAGCTGCCTCCTCTGCCTCATTCATCGTCTCTCTCTCTCTCTCTCTCTGTCTCTCTCTCTATTAGACCAAAAGAAGCTTTCGGTCAGTTCGTACTCCTCGGCAGCCGGGCGGTCCTCCACCACGCGCAGCGCAGCGCACCGCGCTTAAAGAGAAGAGCATTACCCACGACGTGGATTCAAGCGCCAAAACGTTTCGTGTCTGACTCTCACCCCGTGACCCTAAAAGCTTTATTTAGACCAGTGTTCACAACAGCAGAAAACATTAAGAGATACCAAAACATTAAGAGATACCAAAACCTTGGTTTTGAGCTTGAAATTTTTAAAGGTTTCTATTGCAAAAATATAACCAAAATGCCTTCAAACTTGCAGGTCTATTTTCGAATTTCAAGGTTAATTTTTAAGATTTGCCACTCACCTCACATTAAACCTCCGTTTTTCGTGAACACTGACGGCTTTAGACTCAGTCTAGAGTCCCAATGCTTCCCCCCCCCAAAAAAAAAACATTTTTCCCAGCCAGTAGAAAAAAAGAAAAGGTTGGGAAAACCTCGGTTTTATTGTTGCGAAACATTCATGATTGTTCCGGTTTCATAACTAAAATTCGTAAAAATTGACCGGCCGTGGAAGCCCAGAAATTTTTAAAACTTTGCCAATCTGTGCAAGCTCCTCCTGAATTGTCAGCGCCCGCCGAAATGATGTTTTAAAAATGCATCAATAAATGTGTTTCCTTTCAATATTTCATTGCACAGCTTATGCTACGGCAAGCGGGGGGGGGGGGGGGGGGGGGGAGAGGGCGAGAGAGAGAAAGAATCCTGGTAACAACATCATTTAGTCATGATCCATATATGGATTGGACATTGAGCAGTTCCATGGTTGCTCAAAGTGTTGAATACATTGACACCCTTTGTACAATGGTCTTGCACATTGAATAGTTCTAAGGTTGCTCAAAGGGTTCAGTATTGACCTTCTTGATGCAACGATGTTGCAAGCTATTGAATAGCTCTAAGGTTTCTCTTGGTAGAGTCTAAGTGCTCTAATTAATCATCCAGTTGTAACTGAATACTCTAACATCAAATGAAGACTCTATGATGGGTCTCGTCCTTGTCCTCAACAACTAAATATAGCACAAAGCAAAAGCATTAATGGATAAGCATAGGACTGTGACATAGTTATTCATGGTACGATTAGTAGGAGTTCTTCACGCCCTAAAACACCAAATATTTTGAAGTCGTTAAAAATCATAGCTCAGGTAAGCAAAGAGAGACAAAAGGGTAAGGAGAAGTGGGGAGAAGCTCTAAAGATACTCTCTAGAAGTCTAGAAGATACGATGAGGAAACAAATTAAGATACCACTTGAAAGTACACTTGTTGGAGACAAGGGAGAAGTTTTTTGACAAAAATTTGAACGTCAAAGTCTTGCACAAAGTATCTATAGAAAAAACTCCATGTTTTAACGTAAATGATCGATAGAGACTCTGAGGTTAAGTGTGCATGTTCAAGAACATAATAGTCATGGATGACCTGAAAGAATATTAAATAACTCCGAAAAATTCAATTTCCAAAATGGACCTGTTGGGAGAAATTATAGTTTTTTTCCATTAAAAAACAAAGAGAAATAGGCAAAATAAAGCACATCCTCATCTACAAAGGTTTTCACAATAAATCTAGTCATGACTTTGGGCCAATTTGTATCAACTCCCAAGCTCACATTAGAGGGGGAGTTGTACCAACTCCCAAACTCATCAATTGCGTGAGCATCATCTCGTGAACCTTAATCGTGTTCATAAACATAGTAACTTGAAACAAAATTAATGAAACTTTGGGAGTACATAAAACTCTAGTACTTGATAGTACTCATGATGATTCAATAAGCATTTGCACTAGATAAACTACTCTTTGCAAAAATAATTTAGTTGAGATGATTCAATTAGAATTTGTACTAAATAAACTACTCATTAAAAAATCTTTTAGTATATAAAAACATGCTAATTAAAAAAAATTTACAATTTTATAACTAACCTATGCTGCCACATGGCCATAGGCATTTTGTAGTCGCTTTAGGTAGTCCTTAGCATTATGTGGCTTGAAAAAGTGACCTTTGTATCCTAGCTCTCCATCCAAACATATAGCTTTCATACGTTTTATCCTACCTATGGGTGCAGCATCCCTTAGAAGTCTTATTTGTGCGACGTATTAAGTTAAGGTAACTGATTACCACCACTATGACTTAGCCCAAAGGATGTAATCTTAGACAAACATATATGACTCACCAACTATGCATTTATGTGTGCATTTCACATCCCTCTTCTACTTTATATATAGTTAACCATTGTTGTGTTGGGGAAAATTATGGTCTTTTTCTATTGAAAATCAAGAGAAATAGGCAAAATAAACTACATTCTCATTCAGAAAGTAATTTGCATTTACAAAGGTGAGTAAATATAATCATGACTTTGAGGCAATTATTGCACCAACTCCCAAGCTTACATTTGGGGGGGGGAGTTGTACAACTCCCAAAGTCAATTCATAGAGCATCATCTCGTGAACCTTAGTGGTGTTCGTAAAAACACCATAACTTTCACATTCGCTATATTTATTTTTTGTGCGATTTTTCTTGTGAGATTTTTTATTTCAAAATATCCAAAGCTATACACAAAAACCTATACTTATTTAAGTGAGCTGCCATTATTGCATGAACCTTAGCGGTGTTCATGGTTGGGGCATTCCAGCATCATGCACTGAGAGCTCTAGGTGCATGCCGGTAGCTTCCAATGCATGTCGATAACTACTGACATGCACTCGGAGGTACCGGCATGCACCCAGACCACCCAATGCAGGCCGCATGCTACCTAAGTATGTCAGTAGCTACCGGCATGCATTGGGTGCTCCGGGTGCATGCCGATGGTGGCTTCCAATGCATGTCAACATGCCACACCATTTGGTGACATCAGGTAGAGTGCGGAAGGAGGCAAGACTTCATATGGAAAGCATGGCTGAGACTCATCTTCACCAACTAGTTAATGAGGTGCCTCCACCATTGCCACATGAGGAGGAAGAGGACGGTCTTAACCCATTTGTCTTCAAATCCACATCATGGTCTACTTGGCCTATTGTATTGGTGAATTAGAAAGCAAAGGCTCCGAGAAGAGAAGGGGCAAAGAAGCACGGACTTCTAAAAAGAGACGGCCCTCAGATACATGAGGAGTTTAATCCAAGATGCTAAACAAGCGGGGGTTGTACAACCGTTCTCTGGAATGATATCGCACATTTTATGAACCTGTTGGATGAGAGTGTGGAGAAAAAAGTCTAATGCAGCTCATAGGTAGGGGAGTCAGCACACACAGGAGAAGCTCCTCATCCAGACCCACGTTGTACGGGGAAGTCATGGAATCGCATGACTCTCGCGGACCTGGGCGAGGAGGCAGCAACTCACACACAGAGCAAGACTGCTAGTGCCCCTCAGTAACGGAGTCTCCTCGCAAAATGAGAAACGACAAGACCCATTCTAGAACCAACATGCAGACCACCTTATGGGTGGAGGTGGAGTCAAGGGGGAAGAAGGAGGTCAAGAGAGCCTGAGTAGACAAAGTTTGAGAATGCAACCAACCTCCCAAAGCTAACTGAGCCGCACGTCTTTGCTATGGGGATAAACATTAAGGTAATGGAAAGAGCCAAGAAGAATCACCCTTACACCAAACCCATTGACGTATAGTTCCGAAGGGCGGATGAAAGGATGTGTATTTGTTGTGAGCAACAATTTTCTTGTAACAACCTTATAACTGAATCTTGCCAACGGGTAGTACCCGAGCAGATGTAAAAGGGAAAAAGAAACACTATCCACAGAGGGGAGAGAGAGAGAGAGAGAGAGAGAGAGAGAGAGAGAGGAGCAGCAAGTGTCAACAACTGCGGACTAGTGCATTGTACTTTGGGCTAAGTCTTGACCCTAATATACACTGATTATTGTTGTAGTTCTTCATACTCTGCAATTCTCTCTGGTTTCTATGTTGTATCAATGCTTTCGGTTTAAACATGTCATTCCTTTTTGGACATGACTCCTATCTGGAAATAGATCAGGAGCTACATCTAGGATCTCGTTAGATGTAGGTACTAACCTTTGTGCTATCGCAACTAACTTCCTTAGCATGGGTAGATCGGTGGTGAAATGCGCTAGCATTAACTTATCATGTTGGGCACAACTCTATTAGTCACGTCTCCTCGAGAGCCGACTAGGTGGTTTGGAGCCACACAAGTGCCAGGTCTCGACCGAACACCTAGTAAATGGTTTCAGGATGAGAAAATACAAAGGCCACCTAGTAGTGATTACACGAAAAGAAGCGGAAGCGAAAGACCAGGAGCTGGTCTCGAACATATGTTGTGGCATGATCTCACTAGTGGAGGTGGATGTGGAAAAATCAAAAAACCACAAAAACTGGGGAAGGATGTCCAATCTTCAAGCAACCAATCAAATCCAAGATAGTAAAAAAGCAAGTGACTAGGTGTGTGCCAACCCAATCTATGTCAAAAACTCAAAAGGCCACAATGACGCCACAAGCAACTGTATGGAGGACAAGTGTCACAACATTATTAAAACTCAAGTCACAATGGTTAGACAAGAAGACAGTGAGAATGCTTTAATAATAAATTTTCAGCAATGTGATGAGCTATGGTAGATCAAATGCTAGAATCAACATCATTAATAAAGAGATTAGATGATAATTAAGATGTGATTAGTGAGCAATTAATTTATAGCTTAATGTAGGCATGGGTAATCAAAAACCAGCAAATTCCCATTAGGCCAATGCCTCATTTTTTAGGGTTTACATCCAAGCATCTAATCCCACTAATCTCTCCCTGATTCACTCCACCTCTTTTGCTTGATTCTCTCCACCTCTTCCCAGAATATCTCCTCACCTCCTAAATCTCCTCATGCTACCCTTTAATCTCTCCTAGTAGATACTTCTTACCTTTTACAGCTTCTCTCACATTTACAGATTCTCTTTTATAGCCTCTTGCTAAGGGCTTGTTCCCGCACACACCCTATTCACTTGTATATTTTAACACCTCCCCTCAAGTTAATACTCGTAGCACACTTGGACCCTATACCAAGTTTCCCTCTTACTTGATAGTCCGCGACCAATGCCTCAAGTCCCTAAACTCACACCCATGCTCATAATTCTTATTCTCACAGACGTCGGAGGGAAGGAGAATGCTCCCACCTGGAATGCAACCACCCACAAGTGTTAAATGTCTGGAGGTGGGGTATTGGAGACTCAGAAGTGGAAAAGGTACAAGGCTTTCCTGCAAATGATCTAGCAAAGTATGAAGAAGCCGTACAGGTTGAGTGGAGGCTGATACCAATTGTAGAAAAGAAGATTCTAGGGCGAACCCCACTCAAACTAGTAATAAATTTATTTGATCAAAAGATGTCTTAAATCGACAACAAAGTTATGGATAGCTCAAAAGAGCAAGTAGAAAAACTAAAAAGAATGCAAAAATGCACCATTTACTCAGATGACATATACATCTCGGACCATACTCCCCCGAGGATGTTCATAAGATTCAAGGAGAAATTTGTCAAGGCAACAGGTTCAGGAGTAGAAGCTCAAGCAGCAAGCATGTCAGGTGTTGCGCCTAGAACCTCAGTGGTGGCAGAAGGCACTGACAACCCACTCCCCATGTCATGAGCATCACCTCGGTGTATCACATTGTGGAGGTGGCAAACTGTAACTACTAGAGAGCAGTTGTTAAGAACAAGAAGACTCAGCATAAAAGGGAAGTTGGTTTCTAGAGATAGTGATGAGGGTTAACACTGTGTTAGGCAGGAGAAGAGATGAATACATAGTTTTAGAAGGAATGTATGAAGGTAGTAGTGATTGTATGCTCAACAAATAGTTGATAGTTGTGTCATGATGCTTGTTATAATGATAATACTAAGGGAATGTTAGTCTGTTACTAGTCTGTAATGCTTCAAGAATATAACTAAGCGCAAGCTTGCCATCTCATTGTTATTCTCGATTGTTCTCTACATTGTATGGATTGAGTCCTTAGGTATCTCTATTCTACTGAATATGTTGTCTTTGGTGTTCTGTGTGTCCCCATGACCATAGAAGAGTTGGTGTTCATACCCCAAAACTCTGGTGGACGTATCCCCCCATGGCATTGCTTGATTGTTCTGTCACCACACAGACTATTGTCTTGCCATTCCAGTGAGAGGGAAATCAATGAGAAACAATTACTTGCCTCAATCATGTTTAGCAGTGTGATGATGGATCCCATTAGTGGCCTTGTCTCACCAGAGACTTGTTGGGGTGGTAGTCCTTAATCCAATGATCGATGCCACAATGGTTACAAAGTAGCTAGTGGCATGTTCGAGGACACATCTTGGTTGAGTTGAGGAAACCTTATAGGGAATTCGAAAACTCGATGGGAACCTTGCCAATGGGTAACATTCAAGAGGCGTTCTCCTTCCTGGTGCATTGATGTCCCATTCCCTTTCCATAGAAACAAGTCGGTAAACTGGCTTGAATTCACCTCTCCCATCCAACCACTACATAATTGTCAAGATGAAGCTCCATGGCATCCTCAAAGAGGTCTAGAATGGGTTTGACATCCACCTTATAGTCTTGATAATCTTAGTAGGCTCCTCGAAGCTTACTTCATTAAGAGGTTTCACTCTGGGTGGGGGTAGTTGCAATCCTAAGACCGGTGGAGGTAATGGCATATTGGGTGTATTGTACATGTCCTTTAATAGCAGTTATTGGGTGTATTGTACATGTCCTTTAATAGCAGTTATTGTGTTGGATGCCCAACCATTTCTTGATTTTCTATAGCCAAGGCCAAGGGCTAGTTTTTGTGCCAATTCTAGCAAGGCTAGCTATGGTGTCCTTGTTTTGGCAATAGCCGGTGTGTTTGAAAATCTCGAGCTTCGTGACCATAGTGCCCACAAAAAGCTACAATTACCATTGTAATGAGATCTTAAAATTGGACATTTTTCTAGTGGTACTGTGACGTGAAAAATTGATATCTTTCATTGTCAATTTTGTGCATATTTTGATGGTTTTGCAATGGTAATAAGGTGGAAGCTTGTCCAAGAAGATTGCGGCGCCCACAATGGAATAACGACGTGGTGATGCGGCGGCTTGGCGGCTACCCCGATAACAACATTCTATCTTCAAATATAATGGTTTTACTTGATTTAGGGTGCACACATTGTAAATGCCACAAGTATGCTCGATAAATACTTTGGTATGGTAGATAGGCTAGTGATGTGGAAAATAAAAGTGGGCCTTCATGCTCACATGGATTTTAATTGTATTATTAATATGGTATTCACCATAAGGCTACAAGTTGGGGAGTGTGGAAGGCGTGTGGAGGATGTGTGTAGGTGCATAATTGGGAAAGATTCTTCTAGAATGCCTACATGGAAGAGGAGAATTCCGCCATGTGTAAGTGGGATCTCCACCTACATGCCACTTAGACTTGGCTATTATCTCATCACACTCTCAAAGTCAAAAAGTCTTCAATTTAATAATCAATAGAAGACTTAGCCTAAGAGGACAATTGATGGTGACATCTACCCTTATGTCACTGAAGGGTTGAAGATTTTTATGTTGTAATTTGTAACAATGGAAGAGAGGGTGATTCTCCACCTATAAAAGGAGCCCTCCTCTCCCTTTCAAATCAAGGAATGAGCCTCCTCAATTGAGCATTTTGTGTCATTGCCATTCTCTTATCTTTCAAACCCCTATTCAAACACTCTCTTTACATGTGAATGTCTCATTTAGCATTAGCTCCTCATGCTTAACCCAATTTTGGACCTCTTTGATGATTCATGATAAGTGGGATAAGAAGTTATTATCTTGGTGGGCCTGTGACTTCTCAAGGTAGCCGTTGCCTTATTGCCGCCCTCCTTTGGAGGTACCAATGGTTTTAGCGGTAATGAGCATGCGGAAAGACTTTGGGGACCATAGGTAAATATTTACGATTGTCCGCTGAGCAGTGTTAACCCTTACCCTCTAGCTTGAATCATGAAGGAGATGAAAGGCAAGAGGCTATGTAAAAATTGAGGTTTCATGCAAAGAGAGGGAAGTGCAGTTTTTGTGGTCCAATACCCAATTTTCAACCGGTAATTACTCATCACTTGGGTGTTGGTTTCTTAAATTGATTATATGGCTAGGAAGCTCTTTATATGCTCTTTCCACTCATGTAACTAATTTCTTAATCCCTCACTTCATTGATGATCAGAATTTCTCCCAAAGTTGCTAACTTTTAGGCGAATTTTGGCAGTTTTATAGTCTTGTAGTAAAATGCTCATAACTCTTTGCTCGGTTGTCTGTTTTTGAAAGTTTTTATATGGGCGCGAAGCTCTCTTCAAGATCTACGTATATATCTAATCCTCTCTTGCACAGCCTATATGGATTTAAAACTGTAATTCTCTGTGTATCTCTGTTTTTATAGAATTTTGACAGTTTTATAGTCTTGTAGTAAAATGCTCATAACTTTTCGCTCGATTGCCCGTTTTTGAAAGTTTTTATATTGACGCGAAGCTCTCTTCAAGCTCTACGCATCTATATTATCCTCACTTGCACAGCCTTTATGGATTTAAAACAACAATTTTCTGTGTATCTCTATTTTTATAGACTTTTGGCCATTCTTTCTTCTTAATCATGATTAATTCCTCCTAATCTCTTATCAAAAGGCAAACCCCATGTGTCTTATCCTCTTGTAAGTGATTGCTATATTCATTTTCTTTAATATGTTCCATCCAAATCACCCAATTCGAACAGATGAACCTTACCAATATTCCCCGTATGTTTTCGTTCACATAATCCTGAGTCGGAAGATTTTTCTCCAACAAAGAATCGCCCTCTTGTTTGGAGCTGCAAGACTGGCAGAAATTCTTACTTCTCCGGAGCCTTTCATCTTTCCTTCCATGAATTATGATCTCACCTTTGATGTGTATATCTTTATCTTAACCTAGGGAGAGAAAGGGAGGTGAGGAGGCTGTGAGGTTTCATTCAAATGTGTTTTTGATTCTAAGAAGTGACCGATGTCTAAACCCCAACTTCGTGTCACATCTTTTAGTGGAGGCGGCGGGCAGGTTTTATTTAGAATTATTCTATTTCAACCTCAAGGTCCCGCATAATTAAAGGAAAGTTATTTTGAAACAAGTAAATTTCCCTTGTTGCTACTCATCTTTTGGTGCAAGATGTTCAACATTCCGGTGTTCCAAGGATCGGAAGGAGAAGACCCGGGGAGTGATCTCCGAGAGTTTAACCGAGCATGCCGCTTGACAGGTTGGTCTATGAAGGAGAGGGCAGAAATACTCCCAGATTTCTTGGAGGGTGTAGCCTTAACTTGGCATGAGGCTTTGCCAGAGGAGTCTAAGAATGATTGGGAAAGGTTGACCAAAGCAATGAAGGAGAGATTTGGGACAGTGGAGTCGCCAAATGCTTTCCTATTGCAATTGGATCAAATTTTCCAAAAGGATGGAGAGTCAGTTTCTACCTTTTCAGTGAGGTATGAAGCCTTATTCATAAAATATCAACAAGCTGCTTTACATGTTGTTGCTTCTTCTTCTTCACCTTCTATGGAAGATTCAAAAAGTTCTTTAGCAATGGAGCACCTTAAGATGAGCAAGTTTATCAGGGCTTTGGATCCCCGCTTGCATGGAAAAGTTCTTAGCAAAGATCCCACTAATTTTAAAGAGGCTCTTCGTATTGCTTTGAAGAAGGAGGCCACTCTTCATATTGAGTCCACATTCCAATCTTCTCCGAGTGTGCCAACCCCATCACGAGTAGAGATAGCCTCAACATCTCAGGTACAAGCTCCATTCTTGGATCATAACATTGCACAACTTATGGCAGAATTTGCTGATTTGAAGTTACACTTAGTCAATGCAAGGCCACCTAGGGTTCCACGAGCTGAGGATAAACCTAGGGATAGAAGTAGTGTCACATGCTATGAATGTCAAGAGAAGGGGCACTATCGCAGTGAGTGTCCAAAGTTGAGGAAAAGTGAGGATAAAAGTTTAGCACTTTTAGAGGAAACATGCTCAGAAGAAGAAGAGGAAACATTGATGGGGACGTAAAACTAGGAGTCAGGAAGAAGAAGAACAAGAAGATAAATCTGAAGAAGAGGAGAAAAATAAGAAGAAGAAGAAGTCATCTAGGAGAAAAACTGGACAATCTGACTTTCCTCTTGGACAAGAATCTCTTAGTTATGACCTCTAAACAGATCTTAGGGAGAAAACAGCACAAATCACATTTGGGCACCTTTTGGCACTCTCTCCAAAGCTTAGAAAAGAATGGGGTAAGCTGGCTAGCACAAGGGAATCTAAGAAAAAGAAGAAGAGGGATAATGGGACTCCTATGGTTCAAAAGGTGGATATTGATGTAGGAGATGACGTGCCTATGATTGATGTCATCATTGAGGGGTAGACAATTTCTAATGCATACATTGATGGAGGTGCATCAATCAATGTCATGAGTGAAAAAACAATAAAAGATGCTGATTTAAAGTTGTCTTCTACCAACTCTCCCTATCGCATCAAACTTGCTGATAAAACTAGGGTGAAAACCTTAGGAATTGTCAGGAATTTGGGAGTGGATGTATGTGGTATTTCTGTGCCTACAACTTTTCAGGTCATTCCTACAAAGCCTGATGCTAGGCAAGGATTTAATATTCACGTGATCACAATATTTTTTGTGATAATAACACATGTGAACAAGTTATTCACATGTTCTCATGTTACCGTTCACAAAATAACAGGTCACTTGCCATTTGGGAACCCCTTAAAAGCTTGGCTACACATGGGAATAAGCTATTCACATGTTCTCATGTTACCATCTTCACATAATAGCAGGTCAGTGGCCACCTAAGAAGATTTTTTATGCCCGACAAAGATAATTTTTTTAGGCCCTTCTGAAAGCTTTGTGAATATAACATGTGATCACAAGATTTTTTGTGTTATTAACATATGTTATTAACATGTTCGCATGTTTTCGTTTACGTCAGTGAAATCCCTGATGCTAGGGCTTACCCATTGATATTGGGTAGGCCATGGCTTCGCCAAGTGAAGGCAATTCAAAAGTGGGAGACAGGTGATCTTATTCTACAAGGTAAGAATAAGAAGGTCCACTACAACATCAAGAGTCGTCGCAAGAAAGTGGTAAGAGGTGAACCTTCAACTTTCGAAAGTTGAGAGTCAGAGTCATCCGATGAAGAAGAGACAAGTGGTAGCTCCGAGGATTCCATCTCTGAAGGGGAGGTGGAGGGAGTTGCATTTGGTCTTTCCCTGGGAAGGGATCGAGGGGATGCTGAAGACAATGGAGCCTTGGAAGGGGAAGCTTCTTCAACCATGTGCAAGAAAGGAGATGTGGAACTCACTAGTCTTCACCAAAAACAGAATGAACTTCTTCTTGATGAGTCCATAGCAGGTACTGAAAGGGAGGATTACTTAAAAATGTTGGATTTCCTAACCTTTTTGCAAACAGCTACTCACAAGTACGCCAAGTTACCCTAGTAGAGCACAAGATTGATCTCAAGCCCCAAAGTAAGCTCGTTGTACAGCGGCTAAGGCGTTTGGGAGTAGTGCAAGCAGAGGTGCTTAAGAAGGAGGTAACTAATTTGCTTGAAGTTGGATTTATTTTTCCAGTAGAGAATTCAGAGTGGATTTTCCTAGTTGTAGTCACTCCCAAAAAGGGTGGAAAATGGCGTGTGTGTGTGTGGACTTTCGCCCTCTGAATGCATGCACAAAAAGGGATTATTATCCTCTACCCTTTCAGGATGAGATTTTGGATCAAGTTGCAGGTCATGAGTTGTATTCAGTGTGTGATGGATACTCTGGATACTTTCAAATCCGGATTTGTGAAGAAGATCAAAGGAAAACCTCATTTATCACCCCTTGGGGAGTGTATGCCTATAGGGTGATGCCATTTGGATTGACCAATGCACCAGCAACTTTTCAACGCTTCATGAGTCAGGTATTTACACCTTACTTGGGGAAGTTTATAAGGGTCTTTCTGGATGATTTTTGCATTTATTCAAGCCGCATGGATCACTTGGAAAAGTTGACGTTGGCCTTGCAAAGTATTGATAATGCAAAAGGGTGTCTTAATCCTGGAAAATGCCACTTGGCACGAAGGAAGGTGGTTCTCTTGGGACATGTTATCTCAGAAGAAGGCATAGAGATGGATCTTGAGAAGGTGCAGGCAATTGTGGCCCTCCCACCACCTACCAATGTAAGGGAGGTAAGGAGAATTTCGGGTAAAACAAAGTATTACCAACGCTTTGTTGACATGTTCTCTGAAAAAATGTATCCTATAAATCTGTTAACAAAGAAGAATGTTTCTTTCCAATGGGGGCCCGATCAAATTCAATCTTTTTGTTTGCTCAAGGAATGCATGAGTCAAAGTCCAATTGTGCAGCCTCCTAGGTGGGGGGAGGACTTTTATGTGAACCCAAGTGTCTCATCACATTCAGTGGGTGCTATACTCTTGAAAAAGGGAGAGCAAGGGCGTATGCAACCAGTGTATTATGCAAACCGACAACTCATTGATGCCGAGGAAAGGTATGGTGAAATGGAGAAAGGTGGTTTGTCTCTTGTTTTTGCAGACTGCAGTAAAGAAGTTCCGGTCATACTTGTTACCTCGCCCTTTTTTCTTCCTCACATCTCAACCTTCTTTACAATTCTTGGTCCGCAAACCCAATCCTGCAGGAGGAAAGTTTGCAAAGTGGATTTGCGAGCTTCAAGAATTCTCTTTCACTTTTATTACAGAAAACACCACTAGGGCCTTTCTTACAGATTTGCTTACAAGGAAGGAAGAGGAAGAAGGAACAGGAGCAAAGGAAGAGGTATATGAAGACTTGGAAATGCCACCAACTGCTTTCACTATGCATTTTGATGGAGCCTATAGCCCTTCCAGGCAATGTGGGGCTGGAAGGATAGTTTTATTCGATCCAGAAGGAAAAGAGGTATGGGCCAAGGGTAGGGAATTTCCAAAGGCTATATCAAATAATGTGGCTGAGTATAATGCATTAATTTGGGGATTAGAAGATTGCATAAAAGATGGAATTGAAGAGGTAGAGTTAAAGGGGATTCACAATTGGTCATCCGACAAATGAAAGGAGAGTATAAGGCAAGGAGTCCTAATCTCCAAGAATTATATAAAAGGGCAATGGAGTTGAAAGAAGCTTTTGAGTTTTGTAAATTTGTGCATATTAACAGGAAGGATAATCAAAAGGCTGATGAATTGGCTACTAAAACCTTGGCTTCTTTCAAAGTAGCTACTCTTGCATTAATGGATACAGGTTGGCCTGAGCTCCAAGATGTTCAACACTATTTAGATACAGGATACTTCCCTCTTGGATTGAATCCTCAACAGAAGCAAAGGCTTACCAGGAAAGCTCATCCTTACACAATTCTAGGGGATGTTCTTTACAAGCAAGGTAAGGATAAGATTCTTAGGAGGGTAGTGAGCCTGGAAGAATCTAAAAGGATTATGGAATTATGTCATGAATGTTCAGGTCACTTTGCCTCAGCCAGCACAACTCGGAGGATCCTTAACACAGGGTATTATTGGCCTCGACTCAGCAAAGATGTCTATGAGTGGAGCAGAAGCTGTGAAGTATGCCGGGCATATGGGCATAAGCAATTGGTTCCCGGACCCTTAAACCCTATCCTAGCATATGGTCCATTTGAAAGGTGGGGATTAGATTTTGTGGGCCCACTTCCTCGTTCCTCACATGGGAAGTATTACATATTGGTGGCCACGGATTATGCAACAAGGTGGGCAGAAGCAAAGGCAATGGTCAATAATAAAGCAGTGGCTGTGGCATCTTTTCTCAGGGAATACATATGTGCCCGATTTGGGTGTCCATTAGAAATCCTTACGGATGGGGAGAGGTCTTTCAGGAATGAATTGATTGAAGCTTTGGTGCAGAAATTAAAAATAAAGCATGCTATGTCAACTCCCTATTATCCCCAATGTAATGGTTTAGTAGAAAAAACTAATGGACTGCTTTGTGGATCTTTGTCTAAGCTAGTGGATACTATGAAGAGAAAGTGGGATGTGCATTTGCCTGAGGTCATATGGGCCTATAGGACAACTCACAAACTCTCTCTTGGTTTCACACCTTTTCAGTTAGTCTATGGAATGGAGGCTATTTTGCCAATAGAATTGGAAATCACAAGCCTTCGCACATCTTTTGCATGCTTGAATAATGAAGAAGAAACACATGCCCAACGCTTAGCACAATTGGAGATCTTGGATGAGAGGCGACTTCAGGCACTTCAAAATTTGGAGGCTGCATAACAACGGCGCAAGGCAAGGCATGACACTCTCACGAGAGGAAGAAGAAGAAGCCAGAACTCAAGCAAGGAAGCTTAGTCATGAGGTATGATGGCCGTGTGGAGAAACGGCTAGATAAGAAGCTTCTTCGACGATGGGAAGGCCCCTTCAGAATAAAGCAAAAGTTCAAAAATAACACCTATCTTCTAGAGGATGCAAGTGGCCAAGAGGTTCCTGGACGTGCCAATGAGTACCGGCTATAGATATTCTACCCTCGAGCACCATGGCCAGCAGATCCCCCAGACAAGCATGGAGGATCTGCTGGGGGGGAAAAGATGTGACGTGAAAAATTGATATCTTTCATTGTCAATTTTGTGCATATTTTGATGGTTTCGCAATGGTAATAAGGTGGAAGCTTGTCCAAGAAGATTGCGGCGCCCACAATGGAATAACAGCGTGGTGATGCGGCGGCTACCCCGATAACAATATTCTATCTTCAAATATAATGGTTTTACTTGATTTAGGGTGCACACATTGTAAATGCCACAAGTATGCTTAATAAATACTTTGGTATGGTAGATAGGCTAGTGATGTGGAAAATAAAAGTGGGCCTTCATGCTCATATGGATTTTAATTGTATTATTAATATGGTATTCACCATAAGGCTACAAGTTGGGGAGTGTGGAAGGCGTGTGGAGGAGTGTGTGTAGGTGCATAATTGGGAGAGATTCTTCTAGAATGCCTACATGGAAGAGGAGAATTCTGCCATATGTAAGTGGGATCTCCACCTACATGCCACTTAGACTTGGCTATTATCTCATCACACTCTCAAAGTCAAAAAGTCTTCAATTTAATAATCAATAGAAGACTTAGCCTAAGAGGACAATTGATGGTGACATCTACCCTTATGTCACTGAAGGGTTGAAGATTTTTATGTTGTAATTTGTAACAATGGAAGAGAGGGTGATTCTCCACCTATAAAAGGAGCCCTCCTCTCCACCTATAAAAGGAGCCCTCCTCTCCCTTTCAAATCAAGGAATGAGCCTTCTCAATTGAGCATTTTGTGTCATTGCCATTCTCTTATCTTTCAAACCCCTATTCAAACACTATCTTTACATGTGAATGTCTCATTTAGCATTAGCTCCTCATGCTTAACCCAATTTTGGACCTCTTTGATGATTCATGATAAGTGGGATAAGGAGTTATTATCTTGGTGGGCCTGTGACTTCTCAAGGTAGCCGTTGCCTTATTGCCGCCCTCCTTTGGAGGTACCAATGGTTTTAGCGGTAATGAGCATGCGGAAAGACTTTGGGGACCATAGGTAAATCTTTACGATTGTCCGTTGAGCAATGTTAACCCTTACCCTCTAGCTTGAATCATGAAGGAGATGAAAGGCAAGAGGCTATGTAAAAATTGAGGTTTCATGCAAAGAGAGGGAAGTGCAGTTTTTGTGGTCCAATACCCAATTTTCAACTCGTAATTACTCATCACTTGGGTGTTGGTTTCTTAAATTGATTATATGGCTAGGAAGCTCTTTATATGCTCTTTCCACTCATGTAACTAATTTCTTAATCCCTCACTTCATTGATGATCAGAATTTCTCCCAAAGTTGCTAACTTTTAGGCGAATTTTGGCAGTTTTATAGTCTTGTAGTAAAATGCTCATAACTCTTCGCTCGATTGTCTGTTTTTGAAAGTTTTTATATGGGCGCGAAGCTCTCTTCAAGCTCTAGGCATCTATCTAATCCGCTCTTGCATAGCCTATATGGATTTAAAACTGCAATTCTCTGTGTATCTCTGTTTTTATAGAATTTTGACAGTTTTATAGTCTTGTAGTAAAATGCTCATAACTTTTCGCTCGGTTGCCCGTTTTTGAAAGTTTTTATATTGACGCGAAGCTCTCTTCAAGATATTTGCATCTATATTATCCTCACTTGCATAGCCTTTATGGATTTAAAACTACAATTTTCTGTGTATCTCTATTTTTATAGACTTTTGGCCATTCTTTCTTCTTAATCATGATTCATTCCTCCTAATCTTTTATCAAAAGGCAAACCCCATGTGTCTTATCCTCTTGTAAGTGATTGCTATATTCATTTTCTTTAATATGTTCCATCCAAATCGCCCAATTCGAACGGATGAACCTTACCAATATTCCCCGTATGTTTCCGTTCACATAATCCTGAGTCGAAAGATTTTCTTCCAACAAAGAATCGCCCTCTTGTTTGGAGCTGCAAGACTGGCATAAATTCTTACTTCTCCGGAGCCTTTCATCTTTCCTTCCATGAATTATGATCTCACCTTTGATGTGTATATCTTTATCTTAACCTAGGGAGAGAAAGGGAGGTGAGGAGGCTGTGAGGTTTCATTCAAATGTGTTTTTGATTCTAAGAAGTGACCGAAGTCCAAACCCCAACTTCGCGTCACAGTACATCCTTTGACAACAAATGGAACAGTAATGAATCTCTCTCCTTGGGTACATGTGCACATTGCCCGAAGCTTTACTAGTCTTCATTTCCTCTAAGGGAGCTTTTGGAAGTCAGTTCAAGTCATTTTTGCTAAGGTATTCTCTTTAGCTATAGGTTTCACAGTGGTTGTGCTATGACTTTTGGCTCTGCTAAAGTAACAAACTTAGAATCTAAAGCTCAAATTCTTCTTATCATCAAGTTATCCTCAAGATGGATGTCATTAGCTCTGACATCCTCCTTGGTGTGGTGATACCTCTAACGACCAAGCTATTATGGATATCTTCATGTTTAAGCCCATAGATAAATCGATCAAGAAGTTGATTGTTAGAGGAACACTCATGTAGAGCACTAATAGGAGTTCAATTGCTTGAGATGACTTATAAAATCTCGCACTGACTCATCTTCTTCTCTCTCGTCTTTGTGAAACTATGAAGCCACACTCCATAAATCTCCCTCATGCACAAAATGCTTTAGGAACAACTATCAAAGCTTGGTAAATTTTAGATGTTCTTCAACTCTTAGGGTCCGATACCAATCACTAACCATGCCATATAGTGTAAGGCTAAAGTTACTGGTCTTTGTCAGCTTATTCCTCTCACCTAAAGCCTCACAAAACTTGATCAAAGTGTCTTCTAGGATCTCCCTCTCCAGTGAACTTGGCCACTGCCCTCCCCAATGCTTGTGCGAAGGCTATTAGATTAGTTAGAAAGGCTATTGCTGGAAGTACTAGTATAGTACGGGCGCATGGGGTCCGAAGGGCACTTCTTGTAGAAAAATGACGTACCCTACCACGGTTCCTTTTTAGTCACACAAAACCAAGTTGAGGCTATAAGATATCTGCATAGGGCTTATCCCCTAATCCCAAAACCTGCAAGAATGCCTCTCTTGCCAAGAAAATAGCACCCACACACAAAAAAACTCGAGCATAGAGAAAATGTCATCATCATCCCCATCCTCACTCTCTCCCTCATCCTCCATAGTGGTGGCAAGAAAACAAGAAAGCACAAGAAGTACGAGAGAGAGAGTTTGTGCCAACCAAGAGAGATAGAAAATCACGTGCATGAAAGATATAGAGAGAGGCACAACCACCCTCCAACTTCCCAAATCAAATGACTCCCCAACTATCTCCTTTCTCTTGATTTTTATTAATTTTTCCAAATATTACAAAGTATCAAGGTCTCTCAGACCTTTGTCGCCTTCCTCAAAAGATGAAACACACACTACGACTATGAATTTATAGATCTAGCCATGCCAAATACAATATTAAATGATAGGATTTTACAATGAAATTACATTGTGATAATGATTATGAGGGAAATAATTTGTCCATGAAGCCCAAAAATAGCGCCTAAATTTGCACCAAATTGAGGGGTCAACAGCATAATGGCATAAATCCAGGGGGAGTAACATGAGTCTAATAGGTGGGGTCGTAGAGAAATTCATAGGTACCGATGACACATGAGCCGAGGGTGCCACTAGTCTAGTAATTTATGGAGGATGTCCTCCTTGCTCTAGGTTGCATTGTTAAAGTAGAGGAAGACGTAAGGAATCGAGAATTTTGAGTGAATTTTCCTCATGTGGTCCTAGCAGATGATATGGATGTGGTATAACTAGGCCTGCAGCCCTTATTGATCAGGGGGCTCATCTAAAAATATGTAAGTATACCACGCGAGTTCAATTGAAGGGGTTTTTAATTCAAAAGTTGAGGGTAAATTGATAGAAATACATTTACAAAAGGGGTTTTTTTAATCCATTTTGAAAAAAAACCCGTAAGTCCATAAAGAAAAAGGGGTCATTTTCATTCATGAAAAAATTATAGGTAAGGGGTTTTTTAAATACTCCTTGAGCGCACGTGATACATAGGGTTTCTTAGTAGTGCACCCCTCGAGCCTTGTTGTAGGGACTCTTATAACCATGCTTACCATACTTATGACCAAGGGCATGGAACTAAAGGGCAATGCTATGTAGTTGGTTACAAGTGGTGTAATACCCAATACCACAAAGTATAGAATTGTGCTAGTAGCATCTTGAGTGGATACCTCTCTACGGTCTCGGAATGTGAAGCCCATGCCAGTAGATTGTTGGATTCCCATGTAGCCTTCAAGAACAATAGAAGCAGCAATCGTGGCTTGGTCCATCGTGTAGCCAAGAATCACCGCATATGTGGGATAAATAGGGCTTATTGATGGTATCTCCATGTCACTCAATGTAGGGCCTCACACATTGCTTGTCCCAACCTGTGTCACAGGAAGTCACATGGGCATGGTGGCTCCCTGTCTAAGCCTCTCTTAGTCTACATAGCCTAAATACATTCCAAGACCATCTAAAGTCACTCTTCTTTGTTTTGGAAGTAGAGATAACTTGCTTAACTTCCTCCCAGGATAATAGCATAAATATGGCCTATAGCCAGGTCCATCAAGGTTTCTTGGGTTGCATTGAATTCCCAGCTCTCGTTTTGTAGTAATGTGTTTAAGAATCTTCTACCTAGATCCACCTTAGATATGAATTCATGTGGCCTCGCACTCTCTAGGCTATCAATCACGTGGGAAATGGGTGAAGCTTAGGTGGCTTGCCTAATTGGTGCAGTTTGGGCCGCTAAAAATCGCGATTGGGCTCGATATAAGGTCTCTTCCTCTTTCTCCCTACTAGCAGCTTGGATTAGGGCTTCTACTTCTTGAACCTCCTCTTTAGTCCTACCATCTAGGAGTAAGGTTTGGGCAAGGTTTTGGTCTATAAGCATGGGATTTCCGGTCAAGATTGGTCCCGTGTGGACAAGGATTTCCACATGCATGGGGCTCGTATGTAAGGTGACACTAGGTGTTATTGAGATATTGAGCTCAACTAGTGCTACAACCAAACATTGATGACCCGCTTGGGTGATAGCTTCTGCACTTATGTCACTAGCATGGCTGATGCGATTATGGTCGATATGCTGCCAGTGGTGGATGACAGGTTGTGTGATAGCCACTTTGGAGTACTAGAGTTATGACATAGTTATAGAGCCAGCTCATATAGTCGGGTTCACACTATAGACCGACCACTATGTATGTTGTAGGAGAGTAATTTCCCTTTATGTATGTACTCTTATCTTTTAGTTATATGGTTTTCGAGAAGAGAAGAAAATAGAAGAAAATTCAGCCATCCATCTCTCTTGTGTCTTGCACTTTCTTTTGTGTGTATGTGTGTTTACTTGCAAGGAACTCAAGCTCTCTGTCTCTCCCCCACATTATCTTTAAGGTATCAGATCTTTGGTTTGTGTGAGAGATAAGGAGGCAAGCAAGAGGTAAGAAGAGGGTAAGAACAAGCAAGGAAGGAAGTGCTACACAGGTAAGAGCATCATCATCTTTTTCCCTTCTTGGTTTAGGTACAACACCCCTGGTTGGTAGCTGCTGGAGCTACACATCTGTAATTGAGAACCTATCTTTGCAGGCTTGGAGGTGCTTGTGTGATACATAGTACTTTATACTACAATTTTACGGCCAAAAATACGTTCCAAGCATGTCTCGATCTCCGTTTTGTCACGACAAGGTATTTTCAACAGTTTCAGGAAGTTTTAATTATGAATTATCTCCGATCGAAATGTGGTTATTGCAGTGCAGCAATGCATTTTGGGAGTGTAGATAGTGTTTGCACATGTATTACTAACATAGGGTGTATGTACATGTACTTTGGTCAGATCTGGTGGTCTACAGGTTGTGCTAAAGTACCATTGTGTGGAGTAGTCTCAGAAGATATTGCTATGTTACAAGTTGCATACAGAAATTATGTGTTGCAATTTTTGATTATTTTAGGAAAACATGTCTAGTGATGGAATTAATCAAATGTCAGCCGTGACAATCTAGACAAGAAAAACTTCCATGCCTAGAAGTTCAGAATGAATAATTTCCTTATGGTGGGTAAAGGATTTTGGGACTATGTTGAAGGAGACAATGAGGAGCCTCTTGAGTTGTCTGAAGAGAATGCCCCTCCAACATACATAAAGTCATTCAAGGATTGGAACCAGGTTGCAAGGAAAGTCATGTATCGGCTTTTCATTAGTGTCATAGACACGATGATACGACATATACAGGATGCCAACACTCCAGCAGTCGCGTGGCAAAATTTGGTGTAGATGTTCCAGACCAACACAAAGGCAAGGAAATTGTAGCTAAAGCAAGAGCTACATACTATGGGAAAGAAAAGCATGTCTATCAATGAGTATGCTTTAAACATCAAAGGAATTGTTGAATCCCTTAGGTCCATTAATGTATCGGTGGAAGATGATTTAGTAAGTGTCCGCTTGAATGGGCTTGGCAAAGAGTACAAGCCATTCAATCTCCATTGCAGTCAGGGATAATATTCCCAACTTTCGGGACTTGGTGACCATGCTGATAATAGAAGAAAAGTCACTAGGTGAGGACTCCTCTTCACAAACCAAGAACACATTAGAACAGACCTTCTACTCTGCTTGGGGTAGAGGCAGAGGTAGAGGTTGTGGTCGAGGCCAAGGTGGTGGCTGAGAAGAAAATCAGAATTCTGGACAACAGTCCAACGATTCACAGTAACAATCATACACAGGTGGAAGAGGCCAGTCTAGAAGCAGGGGGAGCCAAAGAGGCCGAGGTGGTTGGCAAAGAAATCAGAATGAAAATAGCATAGAGTGCTATTATTATGGCAATCTAGGGAACATGGTAAAGGACTTCTATAAAAAGAAGAATGATATTAAAAGTAAAAAGTTGTAGCAAGGCAACTATGCATCATCTAGGGAACAGAGAGGTGAGGATAGAAGTAAGAAACTGTTTGTGATGCAGAACATGCTCAATTCCATAACAAGAGATGTTTCAAGATCTCAAGATACATGGTATGTGGATTTTGGTGCCGCTAACCACATGACCAGTCATGCTGAGTGGTTTAGAGACATGCAAAAAATGAAAAAACTAGGTTATGTAGAAACAGGTAATGGTACTACGCATCCCATTGTGCATGTTGGTAAAGTTCCATTGTCTATGGAGGATGGCAAAATGAAGTACTTGCGAGATGTACTTCATGTTCCAAATAATACAAAGAACTTGGTTTCTATTGGGCACATCTTGAGAAGGCTCTGCGCTAAGTGAGATTTAATCCTCAAGGATGTTTTGTGGAAAACTTCAAAAATCAATGTCGCTTGGTTGCAAAGGGTAACAAAAATGGTAGGATGTTTACATTGGATGTGAACATGCCTAAAGTAAAGCATTGGTCATGTGAATTTACAGTAATGACTAAAGTCTATATACAGACCCAAAATATTGTTGCAGGTTTGCCAAAGTTTAAGGTTGATGGTATGCACAGCTTGGTAATCAAGATAAACACGCAAGCTTGGTAATCAAGATAAACACGCAAGCATGTCAATGGAGCGCCATTAGATGTCATACATTCAAATGTATGGGGGCCGACCAAGACTCTAACAATTGCAGGTTAGAGGTATTATGTTACATTCATTGATGTGACCACACTAGGAAACTGTGGGTTTACTTCATGAAGGAGAAAAGTGAGGTGCTTGCTCACTTTCAGAGATTTAAAGCCTTGGTCGAGAAGGAAAAAGGCATGCAAATAAAATGCCTAAGATCAGATGTGGGGGAGAATATTTCTCCAGTGAGTTCAATGATTTGTTGAGGAAGCAGGGAATCTAGAGATAGTTTACATGTAGGTACACTCCGCAACATAATGGTATTGCAAAAAGAAAAAAAAAGGTACATTGCAAAAGTCGCACGTGCCTTAATGGCTGAAAAGAATATGCCACATTATTTTTGGGCAACACGAGTAGCAACTATTATGAGCATAACAACCACTGCAACTGCTGTGTATATTATGAACAAGATAACGACTGTAACTGTTCATGGTATGACACCTGAATAGAAGTTTAGAGGCACAATACCAGATGTGTCTCCCTTGAAAGTGTTTAGGTGTATTGCATATGTGTCTCCCTTGAAAGTGTTTAGGTGTATTGCATATGTGCATGTTCCTAGTGAAGTGAGAAAAAAGTTGGATCCAAAGGTAGAGAAATACTTCTTTATTGGTTATGCTTATACCACTTGTGAGATGTGAGTAAATAGAGATGTTTTTGACGAGATGAGTAGCTGGTATGCACCAAGAGTGAAGGCAACAAAATATGGAGATGTAAGAAGTGTTGATTTTGCACCACATGTAGAGCAACAATCACAGGTGCTTAGTGGACCTAGAGAGTCCTCTAGCAGTGGATCCAATGTTAGTCCATGGTAGGAAGGTTGAGGACAAATGTAGGTACACATGTAGCTTGTAAAGAGAAGGAAAAGGTAGAACAACCTTTTGTGCTTGATCTGTCAGTAGGTCACTCGTATGTGGATCTGTCAGTAGGTCACTCGTATGTGGATCTATCAATAGGTCACCCGTATGTGGATGGCGACTCTAGCAGCTCTAAACAAATCCTTGATGAGGAGCTTGGCATTTCATTCGTGGTTACTCCTCATGTAAGGAGAACGAGGACTATTTTGACGACACTTGGTAGTGATCCAGGTGTACGCAGGTCTACGAGGGTTAGGTACCTTATTGAAACAGGTTGAGATATGATAGATATACAGCCCATCATTATGCTTACATGGTCAAACCAATACAGGAATCGGACCCCACTTGTTTTGAGAAGGCACTTGGAAATAAGAAATGGGAAGATGCCATGCATGAGAACATGGCAACATTGGATAAAAATGCAACATGGGAGTTAGTGCCTTTGCCTAAGGAAAAGAAGGCAATTGGATGTAAGTGGGTGTAAAAATTCCTGCATAATGCTGATGGTTCAATAAGTAGGTATAAGGAAAGATTGGTAGCCAAAGGCTATGCGTAGACTTGTGACATTAACTATTAACATACATTCATCTCGGCTACAAGAATGGCAACTGTGAGAGCTATCATTGCTATGGTTGTAGCAAAGGGTTGGTATTTACATCAGATGGATGTAAAGAATGTTTTCTTGCATTGTTATTTGCAAGAAGATGTTTACATGATGTAGCCCCAATAGGTTATGAGAGTGATGCACAATCAAATTTTGTGTGCAAGTTAGACAAAGACTTATATGGCTTAACACAAGCACCTAGAGCATGGTCAAACAAGATCAGGGAGTATCTTGTTACCATTGGATTTTTCACTTTATGTGAAAAAGACAAATAGAGGGATCATGCTATTAGTCATTCATGTGGATGGACTTGATTATTATTGGTGATAGTGATTTTGACATACTTGATGTCAGGAGGCTTTTGAATAAAAAGTTTGAGATAAAGGATTTGGGTGAGCTGTGGTATTTCATGGGTATAGATGTGGTGAGCTCACCTCATGGCATTTTGTTCTTCCAAAGGAAATATGGCAGACATGCTGTCCAAGTATGGTATGATAGGCATTAAGCCTATTTCAGTGCCATTAGAGCAGAACACAAAGCTTTCTCTGTAGATACAAATCAATTTAAGATGAAAGCTGATTTGTACGTCTTCGAGAAAGACATGATGTTTGTGACAGTGAATTCAATGGTTTTCTAAGTCGTGAGTGAAGATGTTGCCTTGATGAGTTGTTGATAAGATCTACCTAGGGAGGATCCTTTAGGTTTTTGGTGTTTTCTATTCTTACGTTTGAGCCATGTCTCAAGGATGTTGAGTCAAGGTTTGGTTTTGTTTTCATGAAGAAGGCTAAGAGTTCAGAGCTTGAATCTATTGTTGGGATTGATGTGATTTTATGATATAGAGTTTTATTTTTGTTATTTTGTTCATGTTTGTTTGAGAGAGAACAATTATGGGTGTATTATTGTCCTAGGAATTAGAGCTAACTCATTGCTGAATCAATCACCTTCAGTTGAGAGGATCTGGTGGTGTCAGATAGGGTCAAAAGGGTGTCAGCAGTAGGTACAGTTAGTTGTGCATCAAAGGTGATTACCTGGAGAGATACAAGGGTAGATATGCTCTTTTTGGGTTGAAGGTGACAACCCAAACATACAAAAATGGATTATGACATTACATGAGTCTCATAAAGACAAATAGTGTGAGGGCTCACATGGCAGACATGCTAACCTAAAAGGAGGTTCAGGTTAAACGCAAATCCAAACCCAATAAAGATGCTGACAAACAAGTCCAATCATAGTATGCATGAGAAATTATTGGATATAGATGGAACTTTATTCTTTGATGGGCCTCTTAAAAGGAGTATTGGTAAAGGGTTTGTTTTTGTTAGCAACACAAGGGTCAAGAACTATGGTCTGGCAGCTAAGAAATATAGGCTAAAAGCAACAATGAGGCTGAGTATTATAGCCTCAGTTTGGGTCTTGAGGAATGTAGGCAAAGGAAGGTTAAGAGACTGGTTATAAACAATGATTCTCAGTTGATTATAAGGCAGGTACAAGGCACTTGGAGTGTTAATAAAGATGAGATGAAAATTTGGTTTTTCAAGGTCAGAAATCTCCTTAATTTGTTTCAAGCCTTTTAGATTTGGTATGTATCTAGGGAAGACAACATAAGAGCACATGAGTTAGTAGAGCAGGTCTTCATAAAAAATGTACATTCTATGATAGTCCAAAAACCATTATATCAAGGCGGCAGAGAATATCTCTTTGAGAAAGAGCAAGTCCTTATAGGTTTTGCAAGAAAAGGATTGGATTCTTCAAAGAGGAGGGCAATTTTCAAGAGAGCCATGAGGTATGTGTAGATTGGTAACATACTTTATCATAAAGGAGTTGATGGTGTTATGAGAAGGGTTTTGTGTCAGAACAAGATTTAACATTTCTTCAAAAGCTTGCCATGAAGAAGGACGTGGAGGTCACTATGAATCTGACATTACAAAAACAAAAGTATTAACATCAAAACTTATGTGGCCTAGTATGAACAAAGACATCCATCATTGGTGCAAAAGTTATCATCATGAGGTCCAAGCATTTTAGAAAAGGGTGCTAGTTCCTGAGCCCATGCATCACATAATGAGCTATGGAGCCTTTGAAAAATGGGGAATAGATGTTATTGGGCTTCTTCCAATAACTAGAAACAAAAAGTATTGTATTATCACTCTACCTAACTAGGTGGCTAGAAGCTAGAGCAACAAGTAGTGCCACAACACAACAGGTTTTTCAAATGATTGTGTGTTATCATTTTGGTGTCCCTTTGGAGCTAGTCAATGACCAAGGAAGAGGGTTCACAGGCTAATGTGGTCAAAAGTATTACCAAGAAGTTGGGGATAACACATAGTTTTACCACACCTTATCATCCCCAATGCAATGGACTGGTTGAAAGTTTTAATGTGGTGTTGCAAAAATTGTAGAGGACCACCCCAATGATTGGGACTTGTACTTGGATAGAGCTGTGTGGGCATTAAGAGTGTCTGAGAAGAATGCAACAGGTTTTACCCCATATCATTGGCTTCCTTCACTTGATTTCTATTGTAGCATAATATGACCTACGAGGAACAAGAGACGGTCCAATTTATTATACTCTCTAATTTTGGATTGAGAAGATGCCATCAAATGGTATGAAGAGACTAGTCAAAGGAGGTTTGAGGCATTTAATGATGATAAGTTGGGAAGTAAGGATCTAAAGAAGGGAATGTTGGTTTTTAGATACAACAATGCTCTTGATACACCATTTTGGACCAAATTCAGGATTAGATGGGAAGATCCTTTCATTGTGCATGAAGCTTTTTCCTAATGGAGCATATAAATTGCAAGATCTTGGAGGTCAGATGCATTCTAGCAAGGTCAATGGCTTGAGGTTAAGGCCATACCATATTAGAATCATGTAAGGTAGGAAACATAGAGTGAAACACTTGAAACCGTTTCACTCTATGGGCTGGGGCAATCTGTGAGAGGAATCCGGAGCCGAGTTCAAACATGATGAATAGATAAAAGAAATATATATATGATAATATATAGAAGATGCTTGGTGTCCAAAAAGCGACATGTGGCAGGCAAGTATCCGGATATGTGTAGGTGCAAAAGAACAAGGGCATGGGAAGTCGAGGGAAGCGAGCGGTGCAACTTTTTGGAAGTAAACATCAACCGAGTGGGAGTGGAATTGGTTGAGTTAGAGCTCAGGGAGTGCTGAGGACTAGAGTATCAGCTAGGATGTTGCTGTTGAGTATCTCTAAGTGGCAACTCCGTTAGAGACTTGGCTTAGTCTAATATCTGATGTCTGTTAAGATGAAAGCTGATTTGTACGTGTTTGAGAAGTCATGATGTTTTGTTATAGTAGTGAATTCAATGGTCTTCGAATTCAGTGGTCTTCTAAGTCGTGAGTGAAAATGTTTCCTTGATAAGTTGTTGATGGGATCTCCCTAGGGAGGATCCTTTAGGTTTTTGGTGTTTTCTACTCTTACGTTTAAGCCCATGTCTTAGGGATGTTGAGACAAGGTCTAGTTTTGTTTTCATGAAGAAGGCTGAGAGATTACTGTGATTTTATGATATAGAGTTTTATTTTTGTTATTTTGTTCATGTTTGTTGAGATAGAACAACTATGGGTGTATGATTGTCCTGGGAATTAGAGCTAACTCATTGCTGAATCAATCACCTTCAGTTGTTGAGAGGATTTGGTGTCAGATAGGGTCAAAAGGGTGTCAGGCTACAGTTAGTTGTGCATCAAAGGTGCTTACCTGGAGAGATAGAAGGGTAGATATGATCTTTTTGGGTTGAAGGGAACTAGTTCTAAGTCAAGTCTGACGGTCAGAGGGCTATTAGTAGTCTAATGGTCAGAGGGCTATTAGCAGTCAGATAGAATGGTTAATGAACTTAATGGTGATTTAGAGTCAGTTATGAGTTAGTTACAATCAATTGAGAGTCGAAAGTGTTGGATCCATGCGAGGTTTGAGTTTTTTGAGGGTCTTCATTTGTTAGAGGACGCATAGGAGAGGATGTATGATTCAGTTAAATCAGCTGAGTCTATTTTAGATAGTTGAGTCAATTTTCATCACCAACATTAGAGGGGGAGTTGTACCAACTCCCAAACTCATCAATTGCATGAGCATCATCTCGTGAACCTTAATCGTGTTCATAAACATAGTAACTTGAAACAAAAATAATGAAACTTTGGGAGTACATAGAACTCTAGTACTCGATAGTACTCATGATGATTCAATAAGCATTTGCACTAAATAAACTACTCTTTGCAAAAATGTTTTAGTTGAGATGATTCAATTAGAATTTGTACTAAATAAACTACTCATTAAAAAATCTTTTAGTCTATAAAAACATGCTAATAAAAAAAAATTTGCAATTTTATAACTAACCTATGCTACCACATAGCCATAGGCATTTTGTAGTCGCTTTAGGTAGTCCTTAGCATTATGTGGCTTGAAAAAGTGACCTTTGTATCCTAGCTCTCCATCAAAACATATAGCTTTCATACGTTTTATCCTACCTATGGGTGCAGCATCCCTTAGAAGTCTTATTTGTGCGACGTATTAAGTTAAGGTAACTGATTACCACCACTATGACTTAGCCCAAAGGATGTAATCTTAGACAAACATATATGACTCACCAACTATGCATTTATGTGTGCATTTCACATCCCTCTTCTACTTTATATATAATTAACCATTGTTGTGTTGGGGAAAATTATGGTCTTTTTCTATTGAAAATCAAGAGAAATAGGTAAAATAAACTACATTCTCATTCACAAAGTAATTTGCATTTACATTGGTGAGTAAATATAATCATGACTTTGAGGCAATTATTGCACAACTCCCAAAGTCAATTCATAGAGCATCATCTTGTGAACCTTAGTGGTGTTCGTAAAAACACCATAACTTTCACATTCGCTATATTTATTTTTTGTGCAATTTTTTTTGTGAGATTTTTTATTTCAAAATATCCAAAACTATACACAAAAACCTATACTTATTTAAGTGAGCTGCCATTATTGCATGAACCTTAGCGGTGTTCACAAACATGGTTGGGGCATTCCGGCATCATGCACCGAGAGCTCTAGGTGCATGCCGGTAGCTTCCAATGCATGTCGATAACTACTGACATGCACTCGGAGGCCGCGTGCTACCTAAGTATGTCAGTAGCTACCGGCATGCATTGGGTGCTTCGGGTGCATGCCGATGGTGGCTTCCAATGCATGTCAACATGCCACACCATTTGGTGACATCAGGTAGAGTGCGGAAGGAGGCAAGACTTCATATGGAAAGCATGGCTGAGACTCATCTTCACCAACTAATTAATGAGATGCCTCCACCATTGCCACATAAGGAGGAAGAGGATGGTCTTAATCCATTTGTCTTCAAATCCACATCATGGTCTACTTGGCCTATTGTATTGGTGAATTAGAAAGCAAAGGCTCTGAGAAGAGAAGGGGCAAAGAAGCACGGACTTCTAAAAAGAGACGGCCCTCAGATACATGAGGAGTTTAATCCAAGATGCTAAACAAGCGGGGGTCGTACAACCGTTCTCTGGAATGATATCGCACATTTTATGAACCTGTTGGATGAGAGTGTGGAGAAAAAAGTCTAATGCACTTCATAGGTAGGGGAGTCAGCACACAGGAGAAGCTCCTCATCCACCAGACCCCACATGGTACGGGGAAGTCATGGAATCTCATGACTCTCGCGGACCTGGGCGAGGAGGCAGCAACTCACACACAGAGCAAGACTGCTAGTGCCCCTCAGCAATGGAGTCTCCTAGCAAAATGAGAAACGACAAGACCCATTCTAGAACCAACATGCAGACCACCTTATGGATGGAAGTGGAGTCAAGGGGGAAGAAGGAGGTCAAGAGAGCCTGAGTAGACAAAGTTTGAGAATGCAACTAACCTCCCAAAGCTAACTGAGCCGCACGTCTTTGCTATGGGCATAAACATTAAGGTAATGGAAAGAGCCAAGAAGAAGTACCCTTACACCAAACCCATTGACGTATAGTTCCGAAGGGCGGATGAAAGGATGTGTATTTGTTGTGAGCAACAATTTTCTTGTAACAACCTTATAACTGAATCTTGCCAACGGGTAGTACCCGAGCAGATGTAAAAGGGAAAAAGAAACACTATCCACAGAGGAGAGAGCGAGAGAGAGAGAGAGAGAGAGAGAGAGAGAGAGAGAGGAGTAGGAAGTGTCAACAACTGTGCGGACTAGTGCATTGTACTTTGGGCTAAGTCTTGACCCTGATATACACTGATTATTGTTGTACTTCTTCATACTTTGCAATTCTCTCTGGTTTTTATGTTGTATCAATGCTTTCGGTTTAAACATGTCATTCCTTTTTGGACATGACTCCTATCTGGAAACAGATCAGGAGCTACATCTAGGATCTCGTTAGATGTAGGTACTAACCTTTGTGCTATCGCAACTAACTCCCTTAGCATGGGTAGATCGGTGGTGAAATGCACTAGCATTAACTTATCATGTTGGGCACAACTCTATTAGTCACGTCTCCTCCACCAGAGCCGACTAGGTGGTTTGGAGCCACACAAGTGCTGGGTCTCGACTGAACACCTAGTAAATGGTTTTGTTAATTTTTCCAAATATTACAAAGTATCAAGGTCTCTCAGACCTTTGTCGCCTTCCTCAAAAGATGAAACACACACTGCGACTATGACTTTATAGATCTAGCCATGCCAAATACAATATTAAATGATAGGATTTAACAATGAAATTACATTGTGATGATGATTATGAGGGAAATAATTTATCCATGAAGCCCAAAAATAGCGCCTAAATTTGCACCAAATTGAGGGGTCAACAGCATAATGGCATAAATCCAGGGGGAGTAACATGAGTCTAATAGGTGGGGTCATAGAGAAATTCATAGGTACCGATGACACATGAGCCGAGGGTGCCACTAGTCTAGTAATTTATGGAGGATGTCCCCCTTGCTCTAGGTTGCATTGTTAAAGTAGAGGAAGATGTAAGGAATCGAGAATTTTAGTGAATTTTCCTCCTTATGTGGTCCTAGCAGATGATATGGATGTGGTATAACTAGGCCTGCAGCCCTTATTGATCAGGGGGCTCATCTAAAAATATGTAAGTATACCACGCGAGTTCAATTGAAGGGGTTTTTTAATTCAAAAAGTGAGGGTAAATTGATAGAAATACATTTACAAAAGGGGTTTTTTTAATCCATTTTGAAAAAAAACCCGTAAGTCCATAAAGAAAAAGGGGTCATTTCATTCATGAAAAATTTATAGGTAAGGGGTTTTTTAAATACTCCTTGAGCGCACGTGATGCATAGGGTTTCTTAGTAGTGCACCCCTCGAGCCTTGTTGTAGGGACTCTTATAACCGTGCTTACCATACTTATGACCAAGGGCATGGAACTAAAGGGAAATGCTATGTAGTTGGTTACAAGTGGTGTAATACCCAATACCACAAAGTCTAGAATTGTGCTAGTAGCATCTTGAGTGGATACCTCTCTACGGTCTCGGAATGTGAAGCCCATGCCAGTAGATTGTTGGATTCCCATGTAGCCTTCAAGAACAATAGAAGCAGCAATCGTGGCTTGGTCCATCGTGTAGCCAAGAATCACCGCATATGTGGGATAAATAGGGCTTATTGATGGTATCTCCATGTCACTCAATGTAGGGCCTCACACATTGCTTGTCCCAACCTGTGTCACAGGAAGTCACATGGGCATGGTGGCTTCCTGTCTAAGCCTCTCTTAGTCTACATAGCCTAAATACATTCCAAGACCATCTAAAGTCACTCTTCCTTGTTTTGGAAGTAGAGATAACTTGCTTAACTTCCTCCCAGGATAATAGCATAAATATGGCCTATAGCCAGGTCCATCAAGGTTTCTTGGGTTGCATTGAATTCCCAGCTCTCGTTTTGTAGTAATGTGTTTAAGAATCTTCTACCTAGATCCACCTTAGATATGAATTCATGTGGCCTCGCACTCTCTAGGCTATCAATCACGTGGGAAATGGGTGAAGCTTAGGTGGCTTGCCTAATTGGTGCAGCTTGGGCCGCTAAAAATCTCGATTGGGCTCGACATAAGGTCTCTTCCTCTTTCTCCCTACTAGCAGCTTGGATTAGGGCTTCTACTTCTTGAACCTCCTCTTTAGTCCTACCATCTAGGAGTAAGGTTTGGGCAAGGTTTTGGTCTATAAGCATGGGATTTCTGGTAAAGATTGGTCCCATGTGGACAAGGATTTCCACATGCATGGAGCTCGTATGTAAGGTGACACTAGGTGTTATTGAGATATCGAGCTCAACTAGTGCTACAACCAAACATTGATGACCCGCTTGGGTGATAGCTTCTGCACTTATGTCACTAGCATGGCTGATGCGATTATGGTCGATATGCTGCCAGTGGATGACAGGTTGTGTGATAGCCACTTTGGAGTACTAGAGTTATGGCATAGTTATAGAGCCAGCTCATATAGTCAGGTTCAGACTATAGACCGACCACTATGTATGTTGTAGGAGAGTACTTTCCCTTTATGTATGTACTCTTATCTTTTAGTTATATGGTTTTCGAGAAGAGAAGAAAATAGAAGAAAATTAAGCCATCCATCTCTCTTGTGTCTTGCACTTTATTTTGTGTATATGTGTGTTTACTTGCAAGGAACTCAAGCTCTCTCTCTCTCCCCCACATTATCTTTGTAGTAAGTGTCCGCTTGAATGGGCTTGGCAAAGAGTACAAGCCATTCAACCTCCATTGCAGTCAGGGATAATATTCCCAACTTTCGGGACTTGGTGACTGTCAGGCGTTTTTCTGAGACGTCTTTTTGGCTAGTGTACATACGTGTGCGTGGCAGTTGTAAAGAGTTTGGTTTGGAGAGCGTGTGCACATGTTCTGGGTGGATGGATTTGGTTTTGAGCTGTTGGCAGGCTTGTCCGGTGAAGTCAGATGCAGGTAGTTTCAGCTGCTCGATGGCCTTGAAGTGTGTATGCATCCCCGAGTATGAGTGGTCACCTGGTTGTGTTTGAAGGTGTGATAGCATCGGGGCAATTAAAGATGGCATTTGAAGAGGTGCATGAGCAAATAGAGGTAATGGGGCCAATGTAGCCATTAGTATTGGTGTGAAAAGGTTGGGGTGGCCGTCTCTTAAATAAATAAATATTTAATATTAAATGGCTAAAAAAGAAAACATGGCGTGGAACGCTATTGTGCTGCCAGCGCATATTCGAGAAGGTGGTGATTCGGCGCAGCGTGAAGAAAAGGAGGTCGCCGTGTTGTCCAAGATTGGGGCTTCCGGTGGTTCTACTGCAGAGAGGCACTGCAGCTGCAAAAGGTGAGCGTGGGGGCTTCTCGGGCGACGAATGCTGCAGGCGACATGCTGCTGCAGATGCGAGAGGCGTGGAACGCTTTGGAGCGCAGTTGGTCGAAAGTGGATGGGCTGCAGAAGTGTGGGAGTCTCCCCGTGTAAAGAGCTCCTTGACAACATGCGTAGCTGGTGTGGTCGCAGAGAGAAGCGGCCAGAGTGTTCTGAAGAAGGGAAGGTGAGAGTGGCAGTGAGGTCGCCAAAGAGGCGAGTGGCTAGAAAAGAATCGCAAGAGAGAGGTCGCAGAGAACCAAGAAGCCGAAGGTGGCCGCCTTGTGCGAGAGAAAGCGGTTCTGGTGATTCTGCAGACCCAGGCGAAGAGGGAGTACCCGCCTTGTGAAGTAAGTGGGCTTTGAGGTGGCTAGCGTGGAGAACAGCCGACGGGATGGTGTAAAGAGAAGCCGCCAGCAGATGGTTAGCAGATAGTGGAGCGCAGCTCTACTGGTGTGGGACAGGTTCACTAAGAAGCGGCTAGTGTTGAAGCCGTTTGGGCTGCAAGCATGGAAGACATGCATGTTGGAGAAGGCAGAGGCTGGTGGGGCACTGCCTGTGGGAAAGAGACGGGTGCTGGCATCAAAGGGAGCTGCTAGCGAGGACAAAAGGGATGCAGATAAGCTGCAAGTGACAGGCTGGCTGGTGTGGGCCGCCTAGGAGACAGGACAGAGGACAGAGTGGGTGCCGAGTGAAGACAGAGAAGTGTTGCTACTTGGTGGTGGGCCAGTAGTAGCAAGGCAGATAAGCTGCCTGGGTTTGTTGTGAAGCTGACAGAGGATCAGCACAGAGACAGAGAGAGAGAGAGAGAGAGAGATGATGGTGTAGCTGCTGCTGACGACACATGCAGAAGTGATGGGTCGCAGAGGACTCGATGGTTAGCTGGTGTGGGCGGCTTCTGGAGCGAGAGTGGCCGGGTTCATTCTGGTGTGATTTGGTACAGCAGGCAGGCGAGAGTTATGTGGTGATTGGGGTTGTGGTGTATCCTCGGCTGACAGGCCTGAGTGTTGTGTTTGTGAGTTGTGTGAGTAAGGCTTCTGTGTCGGGAGAAGCTTGTATGAAATGTTTTGATCTGGAATATATTGCTGGGTGTTTGCTTTGGTCTACGGTGCCCCTGTTTTTGCTGTCTGTCTGGCATGGGTTGGGTGGTGAAGTGTTGAGAGATTGTTCCAGCCGGTGGCTGGTGGTGCCCCCGTTCGTGTGTGTTATTCCAAGTTTGCGAGGTGGAAGGGCTATAGAGGCAGGCTTTTCTTTCTTTTTTTCACCTCACAGTGACCATGCTGATAATAGAAGAAAAGTCACTAGGTGAGGACTCCTCTTCACAAACCAAGAACACATTAGAACAGACCATCTACTCTACTTGGGGTAGAGGCAGAGGTAGAGGTTGTGGTCGAGGCCAAGGTGGTGGCTGAGAAGGAAATCAGAATTCTGGACAATAGTCCAACGATTCACAGTAACAATCATACACAGGTGGAAGAGGCCAGTCTAGAAGCAGGCAGAGCCAAAGAGGCCGAGGTGGTTGGCAAAGAAATCAGAATGAAAATAGCATAGAGTGCTATTATTATGGCAATCTAGGGAACATGGTAAAGGACTTCTATAAAAAGAAGAATGACATTAAAAGTAAAAAGTTGTAGCAAGGCAACTATGCATCATCTAGGGAACAGAGAGGTGAGGACAGAAGTAAGAAACTGTTTGTGATGCAGAACATGCTCAATTCCATAACAAGAGATGTTTCAAGATCTCAAGATACATGGTATGTGGATTTTGGTGCCGCTAACCACATGACCAGTCATGCTGAGTGGTTTAGAGACATGCAAAAAATGGAAAAACTAGGTTATGTAGAAACAGGTAATGATACTACGCATCCCATTGTGCATGTTGATAAAGTTCCATTGTCTATGGAGGATGGCAAAATGAAGTACTTGCGAGATGTACTTCATGTTCCAAATATTACAAAGAACTTGGTTTCTATTGGGCACATCTTGAGAAGGCTCTGCGCTAAGTGAGATTTAATCCTCAAGGATGTTTTGTGGAAAACTTCAAAAATCAATGTCGCTTGGTTGCAAAGGGTAACAAAAATGGTAGGATGTTTACATTGGATGTGAACATGCCTAAAGTAAAGCATTGGTCATGTGAATTTACAATAATGACTAAAGTCTATATACAGACCCAAAATATTGTTGCAGGTTTGCCAAAGTTTAAGGTTGATGGTATGCACAGCTTGGTAATCAAGATAAACACGCTTTCCCACATGAAAAACATGTGAATGGAGCGCCATTAGATGTCATACATTCAAATGTATGGGGGCCGACCAAGACTCTAACAATTGCAGGTTAGAGGTATTATGTTACATTCATTGATGACCACACTAGGAAATTGTGGGTTTACTTCATGAAGGAGAAAAGTGAGGTGCTTGCTCACTTTCAGATATTTAAAGCCTTGGTCGAGAAGGAAAAAGGCATGCAAATAAAATGCCTAAGATCAGATGGTGGCGGAGAATATTTCTCCAGTGAGTTCAATGATTTGTTGAGGAAGCAGGGAATCTAGAGATAGTTTACATGTAGGTACACTCCGCAACATAATGGTATTGCAAAAAGAAAAAAAAAGGTACATTGCAAAAGTCGCACGTGCCTTAATGGCTGAAAAGAATATGCCACATTATTTTTGGGCAACACGAGTAGCAACTATTATGAGCACAACAACCACTGCAACTGCTGTGTATATTATGAACAAGATAACGACTGTAATAACTGTTCATGGTATGACACCTGAATAGAAGTTTAGAGGCACAATACCAGATGTGTCTCCCTTGAAAGTGTTTAGGTGTATTGCATATGTGTCTCCCTTGAAAGTGTTTAGGTGTATTGCATATGTGCATGTTCCTAGTGCATGTTTCTAGTGAAGTGAGAAAAAAGTTGGATCCAAAGGTAGAGAAATACTTCTTTATTGGTTATGCTTATACCACTTGTGAGATGTGAGTAAATAGAGATGTTTTTGACGAGATGAGTAGCTGGTATGCACCAAGAGTGAAGGCAACAAAATATGGAGATGTAAGAAGTGTTGATTTTGCACCACATGTAGAGCAACAATCACAGGTGCTTAGTGGACCTAGAGAGTCCTCTAGCAGTGGATCCAATGTTAGTCCATGGTAGGAAGGTTGAGGACAAATGTAGGTACACATGTAGCATGTAAAGAGAAGGAAAAGGTAGAACAACCTTTTGTGCCTGATCTATCAGTAGGTCACTCGTATGTGGATCTGTCAGTAGGTCACTCGTATGTGGATCTATCATTAGTTCACTCGTATGTGGATGGCGACTCTAGCAGCTCTAAACAAATCCTTGATGAGGAGCTTGGCATTTCATTCGTGGAGAACGAGGACTATTTTGACGACACTTGGTCGTGATCCAGGTGTACGCAGGTCTACCAGGGTTAGGTACCCTATTGACAGGTTGAGATATGATGGATATACAGCCCATCATTATGCTTACATGGTCAAACCAATACAGGAATCGGAGCCCACTTGTTTTGAGAAGGCACTTGAAAATAAGAAATGGGAAGATGCCATGCATGAGAAGATGGCAACATTGGATAAAAATGCAACATGGGAGTTAGTGCCTTTGCCTAAGGAAAAGAAGGCAATTGGATGTAAGTGGGTGTATAAATTCCTGCATAATGCTGATGGTTCAATGAGTAGGTATAAGGAAAGATTGGTAGCCAAAGGCTATGCATAGACTTGTGGCATTAACTATTAACATACATTCATCTCGGCTACAAGAATGGCAACTGTGAGAGCTATCATTGCTATGGTTGTAGCAAAGGGTTGGTATTTACATCAGATGGATGTAAAGAATGTTTTCTTGCATTGTTATTTGCAAGAAGATGTTTACATGATGTAGCCCCAATAGGTTATGAGAGTGATGCGCAATCAAATTTTGTGCGCAAGTTAGACAAAGACTTATATGGCTTAACACAGGCACCCAGAGCATGGTCAAACAAGATCAGGGAGTATCTTGTCACCATTGGATTTTTCACTTTATGTGAAAAAGACAAATAGAGGGATCATGCTATTAGTCATTCATGTGGATGGACTTGATTATTATTGGTGATAGTGATTTTGACATACTTGATGTCAGGAGGCTTTTGAATAAAAAGTTTGAGATGAAGGATTTGGGTGAGCTGTGGTATTTCATGGGTATAGATGTGGTGAGCTCACCTCATGGCATTTTGTTCTTCCAAAGGCAATATGGCAGACATGCTATCCTAGTATGGTATGATAGGCATTAAGCCTATTTCAGTGCCATTAGAGTAGAACACAAAGCTTTCTCTGTAGATACAAATCAATTTAAGATGAAAGCTGATTTGTACGTCTTTGAGAAAGACATGATGTTTGTGACAGTGAATTCAATGGTTTTCTAAGTTGTGAGTGAAGATGTTGCCTTGATGAGTTGTTGATAAGATCTACCTAGGGAGGATCCTTTAGGATATTGGTGTTTTCTATTCTTATGTTTGAGCCATGTCTCAAGGATGTTGAGTCAAGGTCTGGTTTTGTTTTCATGAAGAAGGCTAAGAGTTCAGAGCTTGAATCTATTGTTGGGATTGATGTGATTTTATGATATAGAGTTTTATTTTTGTTATTTTGTTCATGTTTGTTTGAGAGAGAACAATTATGGGTGTATTATTGTCCTAGGAATTAGAGCTAACTCATTGCTGAATCAATCACCTTCAGTTGAGAGGATCTGGTGGTGTCAGATAGGGTCAAAAGGGTGTCAGCAGGTATAGTTAGTTATGCATCAAAGGTGATTACTGGGAGAGATACAAGGGTAGATATGCTCTTTTTCGGTTGAAGGTGACAACCCAAACATACAAAAATGGATTATGACATTACATGAGTCTCATAAAGACAAATAGTGTGAGGGCTCACATGGCAGACATGCTAACCTAAAAGGAGGTTCAGGTTAAACCCAAATCCAAACCCAATAAAGATGTTGACAAACACGTCCAATCATAGTATGCATGAGAAATTGTTGGATATAGATGGAACTTTATTCTTTGATGGGCCTCTTAAAACGAGTATTGGTAAAGGGTTTGTTTTTGTTAGCAACACAAGGGTCAAGAACTATGGTCTGGCAGCTAAGAAATATATACTAAAAGCAACAATGAGGCTGAGTATTATAGCCTCAATTTGGGTCTTGAGGAATGTAGGCAAAGGAAGGTTAAGAGACTGGTTATAAACAATGATTCTTAGTTGATTATAAGGCAGGTACAAGGCACTTGGAGTGTTAATAAAGATGAGATGAGAATTTGGTTTTTCAAGGTCAGAATTCTCCTTAATTTGTTTCAAGCCTTTTAGATTTGGTATGTATCTAGGGAAGACAACATAAGAGCACATGAGTTAGTAGAGCAGGTCTTCATAAAAAATGTACATTCTATGATAGTCCAAAAACCATTATATCAAGGCGGCAGAGAATATCTCTTTGAGAAAGAGCAAGTCCTTATAGGTTTTGCAAGAAAAGGATTGGATTCTTCAAAGAGGAGGGCAATTTTCAAGAGAGCCATGATGTATGTGTAGATTGGTGACATACTTTATCATAAAGGAGTTGATGGTGTTATGAGAAGGGTTTTGTGTCAGAACAAGATTTAACATTTCTTCAAAAGCTTGCCATGAAGAAGGACGTGGAGGTCACTATGAATCTGACATCACAAAAAGAAAAGTATTAACATCAAAACTTATGTGGCCTAGTATGAACAAAGACATCCATCATTGGTTCAAAAGTTATCATCATGAGGTCCAAGCATTTTAGAAAAGGGTGCTAGTTCCTGAGCCCATACACTGTGTGCCTAGTGGTGATGGAGTCCATGTAAAAAAAAATGGGGAAGATAGAACATGAGAGAGCAACATATATCAGATCTAATTTCTCTTTGTCCCATTATCTCCCCCCCATTTACATAGTCAAGTCTATAAAATATGAAAAATACACATTTATATGAAAAAACCACACATTTATATATTATAAAAAGTTAGTGCTGTGCCTACAACCATGATAGGAACCCCCTATGCTCGTTGTAGTTTTCTACAATGCATGCAAGGGGAGCCCCCTGTTTCTTACTTGTGCATGTGTAAGTGAACGTGAAGATAATCATAGTAATGTATAAACATTAAGAGGTGAAAGACAATGAATCTTACACAAGATTGAGGCTAAATATAGTGTTCACTTCTTAATCACTAAAGAAGTACATCTTGAATTATGGCAAGAGAAAGTAATCCCCTTATCATAGGCAAAAAGGACTAAAGGAAAAATAAAAGGATAACAAAAAAAGTATAGGGAGTTGGGCTTACGTTGAGGTCCTCTCATCATCATCTTTAATAAACACACTCTCACACATTCTGATTGTTGTCGCTTCTTACAGCTTCAACCTCTACTCTCACATTTTTTGCTTTTGAGTTGCACATGGGCACACTTTGTAGTAACATGATCCTAAAACACAACAAAACTAATACAATTGAAACCCAGTTTAGAAAAAACAAAGTGGTTATGGGTTTAGGAATGTACGTACTTTGCCATACTTCCCAAGTAGGGCCTTCAAAATAATAATCCATCCTTCTTCTTACACCCTTTTGAAGAGAGCTTCCAAACCTCATTGTAATGCAAAACCATATTCGTCCTCCATAGAGGGTGGTCCACCGCTTCAAGATATAGACATACAAACAAGTAAAATTTGATTTTATATTGTGATAGGGAAATCTTTCTTTTATAAATAATAAGATATAATTCAAGGTAATTTACTTACAAAGAATACCATGATATCTATTCCTCCTTCACATGTAACATCGTGCTACAAGTTGTTTGCCATCTACCCATGCACAAACATAAATACTTAAAACTCCTATACATAAGACTATGCGTAATAGACTCTATGTATAACACTATGTAATAGACTCTATGTATAACACTATGTAATAGACTCTATGCATAATGCTATACAAAAGACATAAGACTATGCAAAAGACTCTTATCTATAAGACTATGCAGTAGACTCTATACATAGAGTTTTATGGATGAGAGACTATAACACCATATTAGTGAATTTGGGAATTTCCCAATTCCCATTTTTGAATACTTAAAAAAGGGGACATGGATAACATGTTTGTAAGTTTATCAAAACCCTATCATATGACCTATCGTTGGAAAGCGCTTGAAAAATGGAATCTAAAGAGCTTTAAAGCGCTCATTTTGGATTAGTGGTGTTCAAGTTATGGTTAATCCAAACTTTTGACCACGTGTCCCAAACTTTTGGGAAATTCCCATATTCCCCAATATGGTGTTCTATGTGTAATAGACTCTATGCATATAGTCTTATGCATAGAGTCATATAGTCTTCTAGGCTTTAACAAAGATTATGAAATAAACTTTATGTGTAAAGACTATGCATAGAGCCTATGAATAATATGTGTAAGAATGGAATATTGGATAGAGATGGAGATTGTACTCATGAAGGGAGTACCAGCATAGATCCACTGCATCATATGTTCTTACAGACATCAGAGTTATAGATAAAAAGATATCAGGTTAAGCCAAGTCTCTAACGGAGTTGCCACTAGTAGAGATACTCGACAGCAGCAACATCGTAGCTGATACTCTAGTCCTCAGCACTCCCTGAGCTCTAACTCAACCAATTCCACTCCCACTGGGTTGATCTTCATTCTGCAACCTTCAAGATCTGTAAGACCTCTCATCTGCTACATGTAACCTCCTCTTCATAGTCCCTCTACTCTCTCTCCTCTCAAAAACTTCAAAAAATTCCCTCTTCAACTCATCGCCACCTTGTTTTCTTCCAAAAAGTTGCACCGCCCGCTTCCCTTGACTTCCCATGCCCTTGTTCTTTTGCACCTGCACATATCCGGATGCTTGCCTGCCACACGTCGCTTTTTGGACACCAAGCATCTTCTATATATTATCACATATATATTTCTTTTATCTATTCATCATGTTTGAACTCGGCTCCGGATTCCTCTCACATATTGCCCCAACCCATTAGTGAAATGGTTTCAAGTGTTTCACTCTATGTTTCCTACCTTATATGATTCTAATATGGTATGGCCTTAACCTCAAGCCATTGACCTTGCTAGAATGCATCTGACCTTCAAGATCTTGCAATTTATATGCTCCATTAGGAAAAAGCTTCATGCAAAATGAAAGGATCTTCCCATCTAATCCTGAATTTGGTCTAAAATGGTGTATCAAGAGCATTGTTGTATCTAAAAACCAACATTCCCTTCTTTAGATCCTTACTTCCCAACTTATCATTAAATGCCTCAAACCTCCTCTTACTAGTCTCTTCATACCATTTGATGACATCTTCTTGATCCAAAATTAGAGAGTATAAATTGGACCATCTCTTGTTCCTCGTAGGTCATATTATGCTACAATAGAAATCAAGTGAAGGAAGCCAATGGGACAAGTGCCACAACATCATTAAAACCCCACTCACAATGGTAAGACAAGAAGACAGTGAGAATGCTTTAATAATAAATTTGCAGCAATGTGATGAGCTATGGTGGATCAAATGCTAGAATCAACATCATTAACAAAGAGATTAGATGATAATTAAGACATGATTAGTGAGCAATCAACTGATAGCTTAATGTAGGCATGGGTAATCAAAAACCAGCAAATTCTTATTAGAACACTATATTGGGGAATATGAGAATTTCCCACAAGTTTGGGACACATGGTCAAAAGTTTGGATTAACCATAACTTGAACACCACTAATCCAAAATGAGCGCTTTATAGCTCTTTAGATTCCATTTTTCAAGCGCTTTCCAATGATAGGTCATATGATAGGGTTTTGAGAAACTTACAAACATGTTATCCATGTCCCCTTTTTTAAGTATTCAAAAATGGGAATTGGGAAATTCCCAAATTCACTAATATGGTGTTTTAGGCCAATGCCTCAATTTATAGGGTTTACATCCAAGCATCTAATCCCACTAATCCCACTAATCTCTCCCTGATTCACTCCACCTCTTTTGCTTGATTCTCTAATCCCACTAATCTCTCCCTGATTCACTCCACCTCTTTTGCTTGATTCTCTCCACCTCTTGCCAAAATATCTCCACACCTCCTAAATCTCCTCATGCTACCCTTTATTCTCTCCTAGTAGATACTTCTCACCTTTCATAGCTTCTCTCACATTTACAGATTCTCTTTTATAGCCTCTTGCTAAGGGCTTGTTCCCACACACACCCTATTCACATGTAATGTTCTCTGAGCTGCTAAGGGCCAACAAAGATCTACCACCATATTTCTAGAATGAAAACAAAATAAGGTCGATTCTCACCAAGAAGCCTCTTCCCCCAAAACACCCATGCTCATAAATCTTATTCTCACACAGACGCCAGAGGGAAGGAGAATGCTCCCACCTAGAATGCAACCACCCACAAGTGTTAATGTCTGGAGGTGGGGTATTGGAGACTCAGAAGTGGAAAAGTTACAAGGCTTTCCTGCAAATAATCTAGCAAAGTATGAAGAAGCCGTACAGGTTGAGTGGAGATCGATACCAATTGTAGAAAAGAAGATTCTAGGGTGAGCCCCACTTAAACTAGTAATAAATTTATTTGATCAAAAGATGTCTCAAACCGACATCACATTATGAGCTATGGAGCCTTTGAAAAATGGGGAATAGATGTTATTGGGCTTCTTCCAATAACTAGAAACAAAAAGTATTGTATTATCACTCTACCTAACTAGGTGGCTAGAAGCTAGAGCAACAAGTAGTGCCACAACACAATAGGTTTTTCAAATTTATTTATGTGATTGTTTGTTATCATTTTGGTGTCCCTTTGGAGCTAGTCAATGACCAAGGAAGAGAGTTCACAGGCTAATGTGGTCAAAAGTATTACCAAGAAGTTGGGGATAACACATAGTTTTACCACACCTTATCATCCCCAATGCAATGGACTAGTTGAAAGTTTTAATGTGGTGTTGCAAAACTTGTAGAGGACCACCCCAATGATTGGGACTTGTACTTGGATAGAGCTGTGTGGGCATTAAGAGTGTCTGAGAAGAATGCAACAGGTTTTACCCCATATCATTGGCTTCCTTCACTTGATTTCTATTGTAGCATAATATGACCTACGAGGAACAAGAGACAGTCCAATTTATACTCTCTAATTTTGGATTGAGAAGATGCCATCAAATGGTATGAAGAGACTAGTCAGAGGAGGTTTGAGGCATTTAATGATGATAAGTTGGGAAGTAAGGATCTAAAGAAGGGAATGTTGGTTTTTAGATACAACAATGCTCTTGATACACCATTTTGGACCAAATTCAGGATTAGATGGGAAGATCCTTTCATTGTGCATGAAGCTTTTTCCTAATGGAGCATATAAATTGCAAGATCTTGGAGGTCAGATGCATTCTAGCAAGGTCAATGGCTTGAGGTTAAGGCCATACCATATTAGAATCATGTAAGGTAGGAAACATAGAGTGAAACACTTGAAACCGTTTCACTCTATGGGCTGGGGCAATCTGTGAGAGGAATCCGGAGCCGAGTTCAAACATGATGAATAGATAAAAGAAATATATATATGATAATATATAGAAGATGCTTGGTGTCCAAAAAGCGACATGTGGCAGGCAAGTATCCGGATATGTGTAGGTGCAAAAGAACAAGGGCATGGGAAGTCGAGGGAAGCGGGCGGTGCAACTTTTTGGAAGTAAACAAGGTGGCGAGACGAGTTGAAGAGGGGATTTTTTGAAGTTTTTGAGAGGAGAGAGAGTAGAGGGACTATGAAGAGGAGGTTACATGTAGCAGATGAGAGGTCTTACAGATCTTGAAGGTTGCAGAATGAAGATCAACCGAGTGGGAGTGGAATTGGTTGAGTTAGAGCTCAGGGAGTGCTGAGGACTAGAGTATCAGCTAGGATGTTGCTCTCGAGTATCTCTAAGTGGCAACTCCGTTAGAGACTTGGCTTAGTCTAATATCTGATGTCTGTTAAGATGAAAGCTGATTTGTACGTGTTTGAGAAGTCATGATGTTTTGTTATAGTAGTGAATTCAATGGTCTTCGAATTCAGTGGTCTTCTAAGTCGTGAGTGAAAATGTTTCCTTGATAAGTTGTTGATGGGATCTCCCTAGGGAGGATCCTTTAGGTTTTTGGTGTTTTCTACTCTTACGTTTAAGCCCATGTCTTAGGGATGTTGAGACAAGGTCTAGTTTTGTTTTCATGAAGAAGGCTGAGAGATTACTGTGATTTTATGATATAGAGTTTTATTTTTGTTATTTTGTTCATGTTTGTTGAGATAGAACAACTATGGGTGTATGATTGTCCTAGGAATTAGAGCTAACTCATTGTTGAATCAATCAGCTTCAGTTGTTGAGAGGATTTGGTGTCAGATAGGGTCAAAAGGGTGTCAGGCTACAGTTAGAAAGGTGCTTACCTGGAGAGATAGAAGGGTAGATATGATCTTTTTGGGTTGAAGGGAACTAGTTCTAAGTCAAGTCTGACGGTCAGAGGGCTATTAGCAGTCTAACGGTCAGAGGGCTATTAGCAGTCAGATAGAATGGTTAATGAACTTAATGGTGATTTAGAGTCAGTTACAATCAATTGAGAGTCGAAAGTGTTGGATCCATGCGAGGTTTGAGTTTTTTGAGGGTCTTCATTTGTTAGAGGACGCATAGGAGAGGATGTATGATTCAGTTAAATCAGCTGAGTCTATTTTAGATAGTTGAGTCAATTTAAGGCAAACTCTGACATGTGTCTCAAGGTTAGCAGACAATTAGTTGTTGTGAGTCTTAGGTTTGTTGTGTTGGTTCTTGGTGTGTTTTGAGGTTTTTGATAGTGTAGTGGTGTTAGAGGACACTGAGGTTGATGTATAGTGAGTCAGAATTGAATCATCTGAGTTAGCTGGGTCTGCTACTTCAGGTTGGTGATTAGCAAGAAGTCAGCAAGGGAGAGCTAATAAGGTCGGTGAAGTTCTGAAGCAGGGAACTTGAAGTTCGCTGATACTAGAACACTTTTTGGAGCTTGGAGGACACTAAGAGAGCTTGACGGACATATATGTGATTGGAATCAATAGAGCAAGCATCTAACTCAGGTTACAGTCAATGACTAATCAATAGATTATCAGCTTTTGAGGTTAGCCGAAGGTCATTAGGTAAGATTCTCGCCAGGTTGTAGGTTTTAGGTTAGCTAATGCTAGAGGATAATTAAGGAGTAGAGAGGACTCATATCGGATAGGGGTCAGCGTCAATCTTTTGATTAAAGTTACAGTAAGCTATTTGTGAGCTTGTAAGGATTCTAGTCAACCGACTGTTACAGGAGGTCAGTTGTGGAATATAGGTTGGAGATCAAAGGTGTTGGAGGTTAGATCATATTGGGGAGGACAATTGGAGGAATCAGTTGAGTCAAATTGGGGCGTGTTGAGGGTGAGCTGAAGGGCTGAGCATAGGAATAGAGTTGATTGGTGCCCTTGGAGCTGGGATCTTAGTATCCCATGATTCTCGTTCCTTTATGTTTTCTTCTTGTGTGTCTATTGGTGGTGTTATGGAGGCCATCACCTAGCATCCTCACAACATCATTCCACCTTCCCTTCTACTAGTGGTGTTATAGAGGCCATCGTGTGTTTACTGCTGCTGGTGGTGTTATAGAGGCCATCACCCAGCATCCTTGTAACGTTATTTCACCTTCCCTTCTATTGATCTAGGGGATCATGCAACCTTGGCAGTGCCATCATGCAAATCATAATTTTGGCATCCATTTTCCTTGACATCGTTTGACACTAAGTTATAGTCAACATTTGGCTTTTGCATGTAGCCTCTTGTATATGTTTTTTGTGCATGACCACCCTTTGATTTTGGGGATGAAATCATTGTAGGAGGGGAGGATTTTTAGTATGCACGTGCACATGGGGCATGGGCCTGAGCACCTAGAACTTAGGACATCTTTATGCATATGAGACGAGGGTACATGTGGCCTTGGGAGGACCATAAAAGGAACATGGCCTATGTACTTTTTGTACTTTTTAATTTCTTTTAATAATATACACTTTATATTTCTTAGAGACTATGGCCCAAGCTTCTATGGTGACTGCTGCTCATATGAGTAGCACATGTGTGTACTTCATGCTAATAATATACACTTTATATTTCTTTTTAATTTTTTTAAATAATATACACTTTATATTTCTTAGAGACTATGGCCCAAGCTTCTATGGTGACTGCTGCTCATATGAGTAGCACATGTGTGTACTTCACGCTAATGAGTACAAGGATGTATTATGTCATGGCAGACTTCCCATGTCTAGGTCCTACTCCATATGATGCAGTGGATCTATGCTGGTACTCCCTTCATGAGTACAATCTCCATCTCTATCCAATATTCCATTCTTACACATATTATTCATAGGTTCTATGACTGTGTGATCCCCCTGTTCCCACCGAGCAACGGATTCGGGTACTAGCAGCGGAAGTAGCACTTCTCGCACGGGACAGGGGTCCCACATTCGGAGCCTCGTCCACGGATATCCGGACAAGAGACTAATCCGTCGGTTTTTCCAAAACCAAACCCGGAAAAAACTTCCCTTACCCGGAAAGCACGGGCGATTCCACCAGGATAATTTTTTACTCTAACGTAGTCAAGATCATTACTGATCACGCTGATCCAACTGCACCTATAAAGATACTCAGTCGGATCAAGGAAGAAACTTGCACTTGGATCATTGGGATCAACGCTTTTTTCCCCATCAAGAGGCACAGCCGTTGATTCCTATCCATAGAACAATTACTATCCGGGACTTACTTCATCTATCGTAATAACAGAAATTGAGTCTCGGTTTACGGATCCATCAGTCCAGCCTAACCCCATCCGATCCCATGGGTTAGCCAACCGCCCAACCACTGTAGTGATGGGATCCAATTTGGAATTTGGTTAGGTTTTGTCCCGGGTACCAAGGAAAAGAGTTCCAAGGCCCCCTAGCCGGAATTTCATGCAAACATAAAACTAGCCACACCACTTACACACCCAATATGAAAATTGCCTTTTTCTTAGCATCAGCTAACTTTAAAACAATCCTTTAATGAAACCATAGTACCACTGATCACAATCTCCCAATTTATCCAGTTGATTCATAATTTCCCATCATTCCTTCATCAGAGTATCTATGGCATCATTGGCAACTAGAACGCTCACCACCTGTCCACACAGAGGCCGTTTCCATAGTTCCTAGCCCATAATACTCGGCAATATAATCACTTATCAAGATGGACTCTCGTTGAAGATCAGCAAGATCAACCAACAGATCCATATAAAAGAGCCATGGACTCATCCGTTGAGGACCAGCAAGGTCAGTCAACCAGATCCATGCCCGGTTTCACAAAACAACTCTTACTCCTTGTTCCAATATCTTCCTCGACGCACGCGTGGGTATCCTAGGCGACCCAGAGCCCGAGCACCGTATGGTCAGCACCCTCTAGGATCCTTCGCAGGTGACCTAGCGCTTCACTCATAGGCCGCTTCCTTGGTCCCTCATCCACCGTACCGGAAGCTCACCATTTTAATCGAACCGAGGCTGGTCAAGACCTCGGTCGACCTTGCTACGCGAGACGTCCTCCATTGACTCTCCGTCAGCAGTTGCAACTTTATCAGTTAGGTCTCCACGACCTTAATCACAAGACGGTCAAAATGCTTCCCCAGCATTCTTGACATAAAACAGCCATTTGCAAACAGCATTTACAAACAGTTTACAAATACAGTTTCTATATTAACTCTATTTTTCCACATTATCCCTCATTAATCCACATTACTTATTCCACATTCCATGTATATGTGTGCTCATCCAATCACCTCCTTTTCCATCTCTTCACTTCAGATTCCTTCACATCACATATCATATATTCACATCCATATCCACATCCATACATCCACATCCACATCCACATTCACATCCATACATCCACATCTACATGCTTATCTCCATTTTCACATCCTCATTTATACATCCACATCCCATATCCACATTCATACATACACATCCATATCCACATGCACATCCACATCCACATTCACATCCATGCATCCACATCTACATGCTTACCTCCATTTTCACATCCTCATTTATACATCCACATCCCATATCCACATTCATACATACACATCCATACATCCACATCTACATCCACATACATACATACATCCACATCCACATTCCACATTCACATCTATACATCCACATCTACATTCACATTCACATACATCCACATCCACATTCCCATACATCCACATCTATACATCCACATTCCACATTCACATCTACATTCACATTCACATACATGCATCCACATCTACATGCTTACCTCCATTTTCACATCCTCATTTATACATCCACATCCCATATCCACATTCATACATACACATCCATACATCCACATCTACATCCACATATATATATACATCCACATCCACATTCCACATTCACATCTATACATCCACATCTACGTTCACGTTCACATACATCCACATCCACATTCCCATACATCCACATCTATACATCCACATTCCACATTCACATCTACATTCACATTCACATACATCCACATCTACATTCACATTCACATACATCCACATCTACATTCACGTTCACATACATCCACATCCACATTCCCATACACATCTATACATCCACATCTACATCCACATACATACATACATCCACATCCACATTCCACATTCACATCTATACATCCACATCTACATCCACATTCACATACATCCACATCTACATTTCCATTCACATCTATACATCCACATCCATTCACATCTATACATCCACATCTACATCCACATTTACATCTATGCATATACATCTTCATGCATATATCCATTTTCATGTTCATACATCCACACTCCCATCTCCATATCCACACATCCACATACATACATCCATTTTCACATTCCCATTTATATAACCCCATATACCTTCACATCTTATCTTTTACATCACATCCATTCTCGCCCTATCACAACCCATATACATCTTATCCTATCACATACACTTCTTACCTCATCCCCCCATACACATCTTAATTCATCTTATCACATCCTAACTTATTTCATAAGCATCTTATCACCTCTTATCACACCTCTTATCACATCCTATCACTTTCCCTACGCATCTTATCGATTCTTATCACATCTCATCCACCTCTTATCACATCTTATCACATTTCATATCTTTTTTTTTTAAAAAAGAGAATTCTTTTATTTGATATAAGATTTCTCTACACATTTATTTATACATAAATTCCATTTAAGGAGACTAACACTTTCGAAATTAAAATCAATCTTTTATGCATCTTCTTATGCATGATTTCAATTTGGTAGGGAATTATACTTTTAGAATAAAAGAATTTCTCTTATGCATCTAAGTTAAGCATAAAACCCTTTTATGAGGAAAATCATACTTTTAGTATAAAAAGAATATCTTTTATGCATACCTATATGCATGAAATCCAATATGATAAAAGTAACACTTTTGATATAAAAATTTTTCCTTTATGCATACTTCTATGCATGAAAATTAAAAATGATAAAAGTAACACTTTTGATATAAAAATTTTCCTTTATGCATACTTCTATGCATGAAAATTAAAAATGATAAAAGTAACACTTTTGATATAAAAATTTTCTTTTATGCATACTTTTATGTATGAAATAAAAATGATAAAAGTAACACTTTTGATATAAAAATTTATCCATTATGCATACTTCTATGCATGAAAATAAAAATGGTAAAAATAACACTTTTGATATAAGAATTTATCCTTTATGCATAATATTAAAATTCAATTTCTCCATGATTATAATGAAATTCTTTCAATTAATCTAGGATGATGATTCCTAGAATATGGTAGGAAGTCCTCTTTTTATGCTTTGAATGAAAATTTTTTATGCATAATTTTTATAAAAATTTTGCCATAGCTCCGCTGCTATGACTGATAAATCTCAATTTTTCTAAGGGATAAAGCTTATCATTAAGGAAATAATTAAAATGATTCTCTAATTGGATCCTTAATCCATAATGGATTGAATCATCAATATACATAAACTAAAAGCATAAGAAAAAGCCATTAATTTGGCCTCAAGCATAGCTTAATCTTGGGTTAAGGAAAAGCTTTATGAAAAGCTTGATTTGGATTGAGAATGGTTCATGAGTATGACCATTTCTTGAGTGAGAGAGAGAATTTACATAAAAATCATTAGAATTTAAACATAAATAAAAATTAACTTCATTAGCATTATGTAACTCTTCACTACTATTCAAACTTCAATAGCATTAAAAAAAAACCATACCAATTAAACTTCTCAAGCTTGAGAGGGGTTGAGAAGAGAGAAACATTGAGAAATTATAGAAAGATCAATATTCACTAATTACCTTACAACTTGCTTGATTCTTTGTTCACGGTAGAGGCCCCCAACCAATCAATTGGTTAAGTATGTTGATGGAGCCACTAATGGGGATTGAAGAAAGAGGGAAGCTCCAAAAACTAGTGAATTATTAAATGAATTCATAGTTTCTGGCTTAGGTGGAGTAGAGTAACGATGCATAAACACTATATATTTTTCAACAAGGGTGAGGCTTCTATTTATAGGAAAAATTGAGCTCCTAACCAAACAAACTGATTCTAGAATTTTCTAAATCAGTTTGGTCAATATTTGACCATTTTTAGGTCAATTAAGCTAACTTTTTGGAACTAGACTTGAATGAGGAGAGAGGAGAGATGAAATATCTCAATTTTTATGAGTTTAAAACTCATTCAAGCATGTGAAATATGCACCTCCTTTAAAGAACTCCCCTTCCTTACATATGTCATATTTTTAATATTGCTTACTAATAAACCTTGTACATTTTCAACTCTTCATCTTATGTGAAATATGCACCTCCTTTAAAGAACTCCCCTTCCTTACATATGTCATACTTTTAATATTGCTCATAATTTTTTACTAATAAACCTTATACATTTTCAACTCTTCATCTTATGTGAAATATGCACCTCCTTTAAAGAACTCCCCTTCCTTACATATGTCATACTTTTAATATTGCTCATAATTTTTTACTAATAAACCTTGTACATTTTCAACTCTTCATCTTATGTGAAATATGCACCTCCTTTAAAGAACTCCTCTTCCTTACATATGTCATACTTTTAATATTGCTCATAATTTTTTTCTAATAAACCTTGTACATTTTCAACTCTTCATCTTATGTGAAATATGCACCTCCTTTAAAGAACTCCTCTTCCTTACATATGTCATACTTTTAATACTGCTCATAATTTTTTTACTAATAAACCTTGTACATTTTCAACTCTTCATCTTATGTGAGTATTTACTCATTTTTGGGTATCTTCTTTTTCAAATTGGATTTATCTCCTCCCTACACATGGATTGATGCTATTGGTCCATAGGAACCTTAATTGGACCATAGTCTAAAGATTTCTGAAAATCTAGACCCTTAGGCTAAGGTTCTTTATAGCTATTTTCAATTAATTCCAATTGCACATTGGAAAATTCTTTTTGAATTTCTGTTTCAAGGGAACTCATCTGAATTAGAAGAGATATTTTTCTATCCAAAAATATTCAAAATCTGAATATTCTCTCTCTAGAATATTTTCTCTCTCTAGGTTAAAACAGTTAGAAACAAGTCTTTTATATTTCTGAAGAGGGATTGATTATAGAAGAAGATACTAGACATAAAAAAGGGGTTTGGGGGAGGAATCTTACATTCTACCCCACTTAAAAAACGCGAGATGTCCTCATCTCGCAACTTGTGATAATTTCGCAAGATTCACGAATATGAGACTTAGAGAAAAATTTTAATCAAGATTAACCACCAAGATAAGTCTTAAAGAGAGCAAGATTCAAAATACGAACAAGATTTAAACTTTATTCATTCTCGGAACTTATACAGTAAAGATAGAGGAACTCTTTACACTTTCATAAGCCCGTCCATCATATGGTCACAAAAGCAGTCCTCACAAGCTGCACAAGTATAAGGTAACTCATCTATGGGAATGATTCTGTGGGTTATTGCTGCGCCTATCTCAGTGGTATGAGGTGTTCTAACAAAAGGACCTCTGAGAGGCAAGCCAAAAACGGGGTAAAGGCATATCTTCTCATGAGGAAGAAAACACGCCAGTAAGAAGACCCGCTCAGAAAACCCAGGATGTCTTGATCTCATGACGCAGTAGTATCGGGGACCCAAACCCAAAGCTTCAATAACCATGGCCAAGCGGACATTGTTACGGAAGTGCTGCTGACCCCAGGGTGTTACCCTAGTTATGTCCTGATAGGTCCGCCATTTGGTCTGCGCTACAGAAGTTCCCAAGTGAGGGAAAAGTGAGCGCTCATACTGTTCTATAAAATCCTTCTTCACAGACTCACTTGCGTCTTGAAGGTGAGGAATCATTATGAATAAAACTAATTCTTGTTGCCAAGCCATGAAGGAGATTAGGAAGAAAGGAGATCGATGGGAGTAAGATTACTGTGAGCGACAAGTAAAAGTTACGACTTATATAAAGGAAGGAGCTAGCGTAACTTAGAAGCCAACGGTAGCTTGCCACTGAAGTTTTACCGTCTTTCTATGATTTGGGTTTGGCACAATTTTCTATAGAAGGCATTAAGAACTTTGAGATGAGGAGATAAAAGAAGTTCGTAAGCTAAGTCACTTACTTTCTTTGAAGTCAGATAAGGCTCACAATATCTGGGGGATAACTTCTTAAACTCCCCAATAGATAAAGAACTTCTTTTGTGCCGTACTCGAATGAAGACCAAAACCTTGGTATCCAAAACACCGATTTTCACTTCTGAACTCATTGTTCTGAATCCTTAAAACAGCGTGACTCCTGAGAAGTATTCTAGGGAAAGGGTCTTCTTTTTTTTTTTTTAAACAGAATCTTTCTTTTATTTTTGAGAGGGAATAATTTTAAGATCAAAAAGGGAGATTCTTACTCCTGTATGCCTCGAAGGCTGGGGAGGAATCTTACATTCTACCCCACTTAAAAAAAGTGCGAGATGTCCTCATCTCGCCAAGTAGAGGACAACTCTTTTTCTTAAGATCCAATTTATTCTAGGGTTCCTTATATTTTGGTCAACCCAACAGAATACGGGGATAAATATCCCTTATATAGAACTCATCATTAAATAAATTCATTTCAGATCATATCATTCATATCTTTAACACGATAATGGTCCATCAGATCGAAAATTTTTTCTTTCTGAACATTCCTCCACGGGAATTTCAGTCAAGCAAGTTTTCAATTTGTCATCCCTTAACTTGATATACCGAGTCAAGTGTTAACAGTAGTACTTTGACAGCACAATCCACTAATCTCATAGTGATTTGTTAAAATCATTATCATCATTTATCATTACAGGGACTCGTCCCATTCATCCTCATTGCGGTTTTGCTCAAGTTATTATATTTCAACTAAATTTCAAAAATCATCATTTTTCAATCAGAATCCCAATCAATTCATCAGTTCCCAAAGAGAATTAAAAATCATATCAACCACATTCAAATTCATCATCTGGATAGCATTAACGCTTATAATTTCAAGTCTTAGATTTACTCGTATATACTGTCAGTAAAGAGCTGCAGTTATACTCTCGGTATATACGGATAGTCACGGCCCTTGGAATTATAAGGTAAATACCATCATGTCTAGGCCTCAAGCAAGCCAAGGATTCTATATAATTGCAGTACTTCCATCTGAAGACCCAATTACCAAATTACGAATTTCAATTTGAATATCAAATTGTATGAATTATATCACACAATTACAACCTTTTTGTGTTTCTTGATAAATTTCTGACCTATTTGTCTTCTCAATTGATCTTTATTAACCAAATGCTCTGATACCAACTGTGTGATCCCCCTGTTCCCACCGAGCAACGGATTCGGGTACTAGCAGCGGAAGTAGCACTTCTCGCACGGGACAGGGGTCCCACATTCGGAGCCTCGTCCACGGATATCCGGACAAGAGACTAATCCGTCGGTTTTTCCAAAACCAAACCCGGAAAAAACTTCCCTTACCCGGAAAGCACGGGCGATTCCACCAGGATAATTTTTTACTCTAACGTAGTCAAGATCATTACTGATCACGCTGATCCAACTGCACCTATAAAGATACTCGGTCGGATCAAGGAAGAAACTTGCACTTGGATCATTGGGATCAACGCTTTTTTCCCCATCAAGAGGCACAGCCGTTGATTCCTATCCATAGAACAATTACTATCCGGGACTTACTTCATCTATCGTAATAACAGAAATTGAGTCTCGGTTTACGGATCCATCAGTCCAGCCTAACCCCATCCGATCCCATGGGTTAGCCAACCGCCCAACCACTGTAGTGATGGGATCCAATTTGGAATTTGGTTAGGTTTTGTCCCGGGTACCAAGGAAAAGAGTTCCAAGGCCCCCTAGCCGGAATTTCATGCAAACATAAAACTAGCCACACCACTTACACACCCAATATGAAAATTGCCTTTTTCTTAGCATCAGCTAACTTTAAAACAATCCTTTAATGAAACCATAGTACCACTGATCACAATCTCCCAATTTATCCAGTTGATTCATAATTTCCCATCATTCCTTCATCAGAGTATCTATGGCATCATTGGCAACTAGAACGCTCACCACCTGTCCACACAGAGGCCGTTTCCATAGTTCCTAGCCCATAATACTCGGCAATATAATCACTTATCAAGATGGACTCTCGTTGAAGATCAGCAAGATCAACCAACAGATCCATATAAAAGAGCCATGGACTCATCCGTTGAGGACCAGCAAGGTCAGTCAACCAGATCCATGCCCGGTTTCACAAAACAACTCTTACTCCTTGTTCCAATATCTTCCTCGACGCACGCGTGGGTATCCTAGGCGACCCAGAGCCCGAGCACCGTATGGTCAGCACCCTCTAGGATCCTTCGCAGGTGACCTAGCGCTTCACTCATAGGCCACTTCCTTGGTCCCTCATCCACCGTACCGGAAGCTCACCATTTTAATCGAACCGAGGCTGGTCAAGACCTCGGTCGACCTTGCTACGCGAGACGTCCTCCATTGACTCTCCGTCAGCAGTTGCAACTTTATCAGTTAGGTCTCCACGACCTTAATCACAAGACGGTCAAAATGCTTCCCCAGCATTCTTGACATAAAACAGCCATTTACAAACAGCATTTACAAACAGTTTACAAATACAGTTTCTATATTAACTCTATTTTTCCACATTATCCCTCATTAATCCACATTACTTATTCCACATTCCATGTATATGTGTGCTCATCCAATCACCTCCTTTTCCATCTCTTCACTTCAGATTCCTTCACATCACATATCATATATTCACATCCATATCCACATCCATACATCCACATCCACATCCACATTCACATCCATACATCCACATCTACATGCTTATCTCCATTTTCACATCCTCATTTATACATCCACATCCCATATCCACATTCATACATACACATCCATATCCACATGCACATCCACATCCACATTCACATCCATGCATCCACATCTACATGCTTACCTCCATTTTCACATCCTCATTTATACATCCACATCCCATATCCACATTCATACATACACATCCATACATCCACATCTACATCCACATACATACATACATCCACATCCACATTCCACATTCACATCTATACATCCACATCTACATTCACATTCACATACATCCACATCCACATTCCCATACATCCACATCTATACATCCACATTCCACATTCACATCTACATTCACATTCACATACATGCATCCACATCTACATGCTTACCTCCATTTTCACATCCTCATTTATACATCCACATCCCATATCCACATTCATACATACACATCCATACATCCACATCTACATCCACATACATATATACATCCACATCCACATTCCACATTCACATCTATACATCCACATCTACGTTCACGTTCACATACATCCACATCCACATTCCCATACATCCACATCTATACATCCACATTCCACATTCACATCTACATTCACATTCACATACATCCACATCTACATTCACATTCACATACATCCACATCTACATTCACGTTCACATACATCCACATCCACATTCCCATACACATCTATACATCCACATCTACATCCACATACATACATACATCCACATCCACATTCCACATTCACATCTATACATCCACATCTACATCCACATTCACATACATCCACATCCACATTTCCATTCACATCTATACATCCACATCCATTCACATCTATACATCCACATCTACATCCACATTTACATCTATGCATATACATCTTCATGCATATATCCATTTTCATGTTCATACATCCACACTCCCATCTCCATATCCACACATCCACATACATACATCCATTTTCACATTCCCATTTATATAACCCCATATACCTTCACATCTAATCTTTTACATCACATCCATTCTCGCCCTATCACAACCCATATACATCTTATCCTATCACATACACTTCTTACCTCATCCCCCCATACACATCTTAATTCATCTTATCACATCCTAACTTATTTCATAAGCATCTTATCACCTCTTATCACACCTCTTATCACATCCTATCACTTTCCCTACGCATCTTATCGATTCTTATCACATCTCATCCACCTCTTATCACATCTTATCACATTTCATATCTTTTTTTTTTTAAAAAGAGAATTCTTTTATTTGATATAAGATTTCTCTACACATTTATTTATACATAAATTCCATTTAAGGAGACTAACACTTTCGAAATTAAAATCAATCTTTTATGCATCTTCTTATGCATGATTTCAATTTGGTAGGGAATTATACTTTTAGAATAAAAGAATTTCTCTTATGCATCTAAGTTAAGCATAAAACCCTTTTATGAGGAAAATCATACTTTTAGTATAAAAAGAATATCTTTTATGCATACCTATATGCATGAAATCCAATATGATAAAAGTAACACTTTTGATATAAAAATTTTTCCTTTATGCATACTTCTATGCATGAAAATTAAAAATGATAAAAGTAACACTTTTGATATAAAAATTTTCCTTTATGCATACTTCTATGCATGAAAATTAAAAATGATAAAAGTAACACTTTTGATATAAAAATTTTCTTTTATGCATACTTTTATGTATGAAATAAAAATGATAAAAGTAACACTTTTGATATAAAAATTTATCCATTATGCATACTTCTATGCATGAAAATAAAAATGGTAAAAATAACACTTTTGATATAAGAATTTATCCTTTATGCATAATATTAAAATTCAATTTCTCCATGATTATAATGAAATTCTTTCAATTAATCTAGGATGATGATTCCTAGAATATGGTAGGAAGTCCTCTTTTTATGCTTTGAATGAAAATTTTTTATGCATAATTTTTATAAAAATTTTGCCATAGCTCCGCTGCTATGACTGATAAATCTCAATTTTTCTAAGGGATAAAGCTTATCATTAAGGAAATAATTAAAATGATTCTCTAATTGGATCCTTAATCCATAATGGATTGAATCATCAATATACATAAACTAAAAGCATAAGAAAAAGCCATTAATTTGGCCTCAAGCATAGCTTAATCTTGGGTTAAGGAAAAGCTTTATGAAAAGCTTGATTTGGATTGAGAATGGTTCATGAGTATGACCATTTCTTGAGTGAGAGAGAGAATTTACATAAAAATCATTAGAATTTAAACATAAATAAAAATTAACTTCATTAGCATTATGTAACTCTTCACTACTATTCAAACTTCAATAGCATTAAAAAAAAACCATACCAATTAAACTTCTCAAGCTTGAGAGGGGTTGAGAAGAGAGAAACATTGAGAAATTATAGAAAGATCAATATTCACTAATTACCTTACAACTTGCTTGATTCTTTGTTCACGGTAGAGGCCCCCAACCAATCAATTGGTTAAGTATGTTGATGGAGCCACTAATGGGGATTGAAGAAAGAGGGAAGCTCCAAAAACTAGTGAATTATTAAATGAATTCATAGTTTCTGGCTTAGGTGGAGTAGAGTAACGATGCATAAACACTATATATTTTTCAACAAGGGTGAGGCTTCTATTTATAGGAAAAATTGAGCTCCTAACCAAACAAACTGATTCTAGAATTTTCTAAATCAGTTTGGTCAATATTTGACCATTTTTAGGTCAATTAAGCTAACTTTTTGGAACTAGACTTGAATGAGGAGAGAGGAGAGATGAAATATCTCAATTTTTATGAGTTTAAAACTCATTCAAGCATGTGAAATATGCACCTCCTTTAAAGAACTCCCCTTCCTTACATATGTCATATTTTTAATATTGCTTACTAATAAACCTTGTACATTTTCAACTCTTCATCTTATGTGAAATATGCACCTCCTTTAAAGAACTCCCCTTCCTTACATATGTCATACTTTTAATATTGCTCATAATTTTTTACTAATAAACCTTATACATTTTCAACTCTTCATCTTATGTGAAATATGCACCTCCTTTAAAGAACTCCCCTTCCTTACATATGTCATACTTTTAATATTGCTCATAATTTTTTACTAATAAACCTTGTACATTTTCAACTCTTCATCTTATGTGAAATATGCACCTCCTTTAAAGAACTCCTCTTCCTTACATATGTCATACTTTTAATATTGCTCATAATTTTTTTCTAATAAACCTTGTACATTTTCAACTCTTCATCTTATGTGAAATATGCACCTCCTTTAAAGAACTCCTCTTCCTTACATATGTCATACTTTTAATACTGCTCATAATTTTTTTACTAATAAACCTTGTACATTTTCAACTCTTCATCTTATGTGAGTATTTACTCATTTTTGGGTATCTTCTTTTTCAAATTGGATTTATCTCCTCCCTACACATGGATTGATGCTATTGGTCCATAGGAACCTTAATTGGACCATAGTCTAAAGATTTCTGAAAATCTAGACCCTTAGGCTAAGGTTCTTTATAGCTATTTTCAATTAATTCCAATTGCACATTGGAAAATTCTTTTTGAATTTCTGTTTCAAGGGAACTCATCTGAATTAGAAGAGATATTTTTCTATCCAAAAATATTCAAAATCTGAATATTCTCTCTCTAGAATATTTTCTCTCTCTAGGTTAAAACAGTTAGAAACAAGTCTTTTATATTTCTGAAGAGGGATTGATTATAGAAGAAGATACTAGACATAAAAAAGGGGTTTGGGGGAGGAATCTTACATTCTATGCATAGTCTTTATACATAAAGTTTATTTCATAATCTTTGTTAAAGCCTAGAAGACTATATGACTCTATCCATAAGACTATATGCATAGAGTCTATAACACATAGTCTCTCATCCACAAGACTCTATGTATAAAGTCTATTGCATAGTCTTATAGATAAGAGTCTTTTGCATAGTCTTATGTCTTTTGTATAGCATTATGCATAGAATCTATTACATAGTCTTATACATAGAGTCTATGACGTATAGACTCTTTAGCATAGTATTATGCATAGAGTCTATTACATAGTCTTATACATAGAGTCTATTACGCATAGTCTTATGTATAGGAGTTTTAAGTATTTATGTTTGTGCATGGGTAGATGGCAAACAACTTGTAGTGCAATGTTACATGTGAAGGAGGAATAGATATCATGGTATTCTTTGTAAGTATATTACCTTAAATTATATCTTATTATTTACAAAAGAAAGATTTCCCTATCACAATATAAAATCAAATTTTACTTGTTTGTATGTCTGTATCTTGAAGCGGTGGACCACCCTCTATGGAGGATGAATATGGTTTTGCATTAAAATGAGGTTTAGAAGCTCTCTTCAAAAGGGTGTAAGAAGAAGGATGGATTATTATTTTGAAGGCCCTACTTGGGAAGTATGAAAAAGTACGTACATTCCTAAACCCATAACCACTTTGTTTTTTCTAAACTGGGTTTCAATTGTATTAGTTTTATTTTGTTTTAGGATCATGTTACTACAAAGTGTGCCCATGTCCCTATACTTTTTTTGTTATCCTTTAGTCCTTTTGCCTATGATAAGGGGATTACTTTCTGTTGCCATAATTCAAGATGTATTTCTTTAGTGATGATTAAGAAGTGAACACTATATTTAGCCTCAATCTTGCGTAAGATTCATTATCTTTCACCTCTTAATGTTTATACATTACTATGATTATCTTCACGTTCACTTACACATGCACAAGTAAGAAACAGGGGGCTCCCCTTGCATGCATTGTAGAAAACTGCACAACGAGCATAGGGGGCTCCTAACTTTTTTATTATGGTTGTAGGCACAGCACTAACTTTTTGTAATATATTGTAAATGTGTAATTTTCTCATATAAATGTGTGGTTTTTTCATATAAATGTGTATTTTCATATTTTATAGACTTGACTATGTAAATGGGGGGGAGATAATGGGACAGAGAGAAATTAGATCTGTTATATGTTGCTCTCTCATGTTCTATCCTCCCCATTTTTTTTACATGGACTGCATCACCACTAGGCACGCAGTTATGATTGTGGCTATATGTGCAGATGTAGCCACGTTCCCCTAACCCGACCAAAGCTAGATAACATAATTTCAAAACTCCCAAATTCCTTTATTGAGTCGTAGTTTTGGATATGACTAAGCCTTCATTCTCTTGTTAGCTCCTATATCAAGTACAAAGAGGAGGAGGAGATGCTGTTGTAGTAGATATAAGAGAAACAAGCTAACCAAGATCTGCTCTCAATTAGCTCATGTATTAATGTAACAACATGGGGCTCATAACTTGAAGTGATGCTATGAATGAATGAGTAAAAGAGGCCATCCACTTACATGTCCATATTTTCTACTTAGCCTTTAGGGTGTGTTGAAGAATCTAAAGATAGATATCAACTCAAAATAATCAACAACCATACAACCATAACCTTTAGTTATGAATAAATATATACCTTTGCAATCAAAATTGATGTAAATCAAAGGCTCTATGCTTTCCTACCCACGTGTAGTCCTCCTCCTACTGAGCTAACAAACGAGCCTACCTCTTGCGTGCTGAGACCAATTCGATAATGTTGGCAGTAGTTTATGTGGAGACATATCTATTACAATCGATTTATGCATGTATGATAATAATGATACATCACTTAAGTGAGGTTCTACATACAATTTTAGACAACTTTGGGGATGTTTAATATTTTCCAAATTTTGCTCAATTTTCTTACAACAGTTTGCAACAACATCCATTCTTCTTTTACATTTGAAAATTGGATTTGTAATTTAAAGTGAACCCTACTGTTTTCTTTTGATGTTTACAAATGATCGTCTTGTAAAAAAAGACTATTTATTATGTATATATTCACAAAAACCTTATTAAAACAATATTTCTACAACATATTTAAGCGTATCTTTACTCCATCAAAAATTTCACATGGGCCTATCCACAAAGGACTCCCAAGACATTGAAAACATTTTCTTTATATTTTTAGTAAACCAGTTGGGTTGAAGAAATAAAAAATATCTAATCAAAAATCCCCAAGGAATTTTGGATTGGAAATTTAATATAATCAAGAATTGGGAACTGCACTAGTACAAAATAAGATGTTAATCTCTCCAAGTGGGGGGGGGGGAATTTTAGTGTGAAATTAAGTGCAGGAAGTTTTACCCTTCAAATATTAGACAACAAAAAAAAGAACTGAACATATTTCAGACAACGAGAAAGAATTTAAATACTCATAAACATATACGACAACGAAAAATAGTTTAAATACCCTTCATAAACATATGAGAAGATGAAAAATAATTTAAATACTCATCCGTGTATTTGAAGCCACTAAACAAGTCGATTACATGGCATAGATACCATGGGCTTTGATAATAGAAGTGAGCTTCTAATTATAATATAGGTGTTAGAGATTGAACTTGAATTGACACTGGACATCATCTCAATAGAAGCTTATTGTTATGTGCATACTGCACACTTATTCTTAAAATCTAAACCCTACTCTACATATTTGAGTGGGCTGATGCCTTTCCTACACACACAAAAAACATGTAATGATCAGTAAACTCGAAACAATGTCAATAGAAACTATGCAATGTTGATACAAAGTACCTAATCATTGAGCTTCTTACCTAGTGGTATGGCTATCTTCTTCTTCTGGCTAACATCAAGTTTATCGTCAAGTTTCTTTTCTTCATAAGGCAAAGTACACACAAATAGAAGGCAACTATCACTACAGCAGTCCTTGTCTTTTGAGCATACCCCCCCAAAGGGTAAACAAGAAGGAGCAGCTTTGTCTGCACAAATGTTGTCCACATTATATGTAGGTGCACATATAATCATCAAAATAGAAAGCTCAGCAAACTCCCTTAGCTAAGCTCAGTCTTGATCATTACGGAGTTTGGTGTTGATATCCACATTATATATAGGTGCACATGTAAATAATAGAAAATTAAACAACTTAGCATACCGCACCTATAGCTTAGCTTAGTCTTTGCAAATAGGTGCCCACAAGGCATGGCATGATTCATGTGCTTCCATATTGTACAGTAAAGATAGCATGTTATTAAATTCAAAAGCTATCGAAGAAGAAAGTATAAGTGGGCTTGAATTTGCAGCACACAACCGTACAACTACTAATTAGGATGGCTATATTTATATTACCGAGAATTGCTACCTTCTTTGTATCCACTATCATGGGAGCCTTGGGGCCGTACTTCTCCTCATAAGGCAAAGAGTATAGGAACATAAGGCAACTGTCACTGCAACAATCTCTATCCTTGGAGCAAACACTGCCAATGGGCAGACAACTAGGGGCTTTCTCTGCATTTCACACATAAGGCAAAGAAGGCGGCTTGGCTTTGAAGGTACAAAATTATCTCACCATGGGCTTTGAATAAACACTTAACAAGTCCTAATAATACGGACAGGCATGTTCCTTGGACGTTATTACAAACGACGTCATCACCATTAGTATTGTTTATTATTATTATTTTTTGATGAAATAATACTTTAACAATACCGAATACATGTGGGAAGGATGCGAATTAATATTATGACCCTTCAATACTCTAAATGATCATAGTGTTGCTGTAATTCTTGCCCATGCCGATGGCTTTCATCTTATCTTTCCAGAACTATCATGGTCATGGTGTAAGGACCACCACTATCATGGTCATGGTGTAAGGATTTACCTGCAATGGCTACCTTCTTGTCAATTATAATTGGAGCCGCCTCGAGTTGGTAGTCCTCATTATTGTAAGGCAAAGTGCATAGGAATAGAAGGCAGCTGTCACTGCAGCAGTCTTTGTCCTTTGAGCAAACTCCACCGATGGGTAAACAAGAAGTAGGGCCTCCCTCTGATTGGAGTTTTCGTGACATGACACACAGCACAGCATAGCATTGCTTGTAAGCACGCAAACTCTTGTGGAATAATAATATTGGGCTCCTATTAATCTACATTGGTAATTCTAGGCACGATATAGACATGGCACAGTAAATGTGTCATGGTACGTAGAGGAAGCTGTAGGAGCCTTCTCTGCACGGAGACAACACTGGTGTGTGCAGAAATATATTTCAACTCTACGAACCATTACAAATTCTGAAAACATTCGAAATGGTTTTATATGTCTTAATTTCTCACCTTGGACGAGGGCTAGCTTCGTACTAGCCATTGCCACTAGGCCCTCTACTTCCTTTTTCTCGTAAGGCAAAACACACACAAATATAAGGCAGCTCTCACTGCAACATTCGTTGTCCGATACGCACATAGTAGCGAGGGCTTTGCAAGGTGTTGGTGCCTTCTTGTGCATGTCTGCATGAATCAATAAAGATGTAGAGATTAATGAACAATATGCACGCATGATCAGTTTGTTTAAGCTATCAGTAGAATCGCATCACTATCCTGAAGATTGGGTAATTATCCTTTGATTTTGGGGATGAAATCACTATAGGAGGGGAAAGATGCACATGCACATGGTGCAGGGGGCTGGGCACCTAGAATTTAGGGCATCGGCGAACACAACGAAATTCAATATAGAGACTCAAAAAAAAAAATTTAATAAAAAATAGGACATTAAAGCATATGATGTTATTGAATTATGTTAACGGCGGCAAGTAATTACCGATCATGCCGCTGTTGGCGATAGAGTTGATCACGCGAGCGCCATCCGTTAAGACTATGTTAACGTAAGATGACACTACTAGAGTAGTAACAAAAGCCGCGAGCAACACATGAGCACGCATCGTGGGGCTGGCGGACGAGATATATAAGCTCTCTTCTATACTGCAGCAGCACTGATCAGATGAGCAGGGATCAGAGAGCACAAAACAATTCATTTTGCTTAAGAGATACCAAAACCTTGGTTTTGAACTTGAAATTTTTAAAGGTTTCTATTGCAAAAATGTAACTAAAATGCCTTCAAATTTGCAGGTCTATTTTCGAATTTCAAGGTTAATTTTTGAGATTTGCCATTCACCTCACATTAAACCTCCCGTTTTCGTGAACATTGACTGCTTTAGACTCAGTCTCGATGCTTCCCCCCCAAAAAAAAAAACATTTTTCTCGGCCAGTGGAAAAAAAGAAAAGGTTCAAAAAACCTCAGTTTTATTGCGAAACATTCATGATTGTTCGGGTTTCATAACTAAAATTCATAAAAATTGACTGGCCGTGTTAGCCTAGAAATTTGTAAAACTTTCCCAAACTGTGCAAGCTCCTCCAGAATTGTGAGCGCCCATCAAAATGCATCAATAAATGTGTTTCCTTTCAATATTTCATTGCACATCTTATGCTACGGCAAGCGAGAGAGAGAGAGAGAGAGAGAGAGAGAGAGAGAGAGAGAGAGAGAATCCTAGTAACAACATCATTTAGTCATGATCCATATATGGATTGGACATTGAGCAGTTCCATGGTTGCTCAAAGTGTTGAATACATTGACACCCATTGTTCAATAGTCTTGCACGTTGAATAGTTCTAAGGTTGCTTAAAGGGTTCAGTATTGCAACGATGTTGCAAGCTATCGAATAGTTCTAAGGTTTCCCTTGGTAGAGTCTAAATTCTCTAATTAATCATCCAATTGTAACTGAATACTGTATCATCAAATGCAGATTCTATGATGGGTCTCGTCCTCATCCTCAACAACTAAATATAGCATAAAGCAAAAGCATTAATGGTGGATAAGCATAGGACTGTGACATAGTTATTCATGGTACGATTAGTAGGAGTTCTTCACGCCCTAAAACACCAAATATTTTGAAGTCGTTTAAGAAATATAAAGTGTATATTATTAGCGTGAAGTACACACATGTGCTACTCATATGAGCAGCAGTCACCATAGAAGCTTGGGCCATTGCTAATCACCAACCTGAAGTAGCAAACCCAGCTAACTCAGATGATTCAAATCTGACTCACTATACATCAACCTCAGTGTCCTCTAACACCACTACACTATCAAAAACCTCAAAAAACACCAAGAACCAACACAACAAACCTAAGACTCACAACAACTAATTGTCTTCTAACCTTGAGACACGTGTCAGACTAAGTTTGCCTTACGCAAAATAAAGCACATCCTCATCTACAAAGGTTTTCACAATAAATCTAGTCACGACTTTGGGCCAATTTGTACCAACTCCCAAGCTCACATTAGAGGGGGAGTTGTACCAACTCCCAAACTCATCAATTGCGTGAGCATCATCTCATGAACCTTAATTGTGTTCATAAACACAGTAACTTGAAACAAAAATAATGAAACTTTGGGAGTACATAAAACTCTAGTACTACTCGATATAGTACTCATGATGATTCAATAAGCATTTGCACTAAATAAACTACTCTTTGCAAAAATGTTTTAGTTGAGATGATTCAATTAGAATTTGTACTAAATAAACTACTCATTGTAAAATCTTTTAGTCTATAAAAACATGCTAATATTTTTTTTTTGCAATTTTATGACTAACCTAAACATATACTTATTTAAGTGAGCTACCGTTATTGCATGAACCTTAGAGTGTTCATAAACACGGTTCGGGCATTCCGGCATCATGCACCGAGAGCTCTAGGTGCATGCCGGTAGCTTCCAATGCATGTCGATAACTACTGACATGCACTGGGAGGTACTGGCATGCACCCAGAGCACCCAATGCATGCCGCGTGCTACCTAAGTATGTCAGTAGCTACCGACATGCATTGGGTGCTCCGGGTGCATGCCGATGGTGGCTTCCAATGCATGTCAACATGCCACACCATTTGGTGACATCAGGTAAAGTGCGGAAGGAGGCAAGACTTCATATGGAAAGCATGGCCGAGACTCATCTTCACCAACTAATTAATGAGGTGCCTTCACCATTGCCACATGAGGAGGAAGAGGACGGTCTTAACCCATTTGTCTTCAAATCCACATCATGGTCTACTTGGCCTATTGTATTGATGAATTAGAAACAAAGGCTGTGAGAAGAGAAGGGGCAAAGAAGCACGGACTTCTAAAAAGAGATGGCCCTCAGACACATGAGGAGTTTAATCCAAGATGCTAAACAAGCGGGGGTCGTACAACCATTCTCTGGAATGATATCACACATTTTATGAACCCGTTGGATGAGAGTGTGGAGAAAAAAGTCTAATGCAGCTCACAGGTAGGGGAGTCAGCACACACAGGAGAAGCCCCTCATCCAGACACCCCAGGTTGTACGGGGAAATCGTGGAATCTCATGACTCTCGCAGACCTGGGCGAGGAGGTAGCAACTCACACACAGAGCAAGACTGCTAGTGCCCCTCAGCAACGGAGTCTCCTGGCAAAATCAGAAACGACAAGACCCATTCTAGAACCAACATGCAGAGACCACCTTATGGGTGGAAGTGGATTCAAGGGGGAAGAAGGAGGTCAAGAGAGCAGAGCCTGAGTAGACAAAGTTTGAGAATGCAACCAACCTCCCAAAGCTAACTGAGCCGCATGTCTTTGCTATGGGGATAAACATTGAGGTAATGGAAAGAGCCAAGAAGAAGTACCCTTACACCAAACCCATTGACGTACAGTTCCGAAGGGTGGATGAAAGGATGTGTATTTGTTGTGAGCAACAATTTTCTTGTAACAACATTATAACTGAATCTTGCCAACAGGTAGTACCCGAGCAGATGTAAAAGGGAAAAAGAAACATTATCTAGAGAGGAGAGAGAGAGAGAGAGAGAGAGAGAGAGAGAGAGGAGCAACAAGTGTCAACTGCGGACTAGTGCATTGTACTTTGGGCTAAATCTTGACCCTGATATACACTGATTATTGTTGTAGTCCTTCATACTCTACAATTCTCTCTGGTTTCTATGTTGTATCAATGCTTTTGGTTTAAACATGTCTTCTAACTGGAATCTGGGTCTAAGGTCATTCCTGTTTGGACATGACTCCTATATGGAAACAGATCAGGAGCTACATCCAAGATCTCGTTAGATGCAGGTACTAACCTTTGTGCTATCGCAACCGAGATCGCAACTAACTCCCTTAGCATGGGTAGATCGGTGGTGAAATGCGCTAGCATTAACTTATCATGTTGGGCACAACTGTATTAGTCGCATCTCCTCCGTGGTTTAGAGCCACACAAGTGCCGGGTCTCGATCAAACACCTAGTAGTTGGCTTCTGGATGAGGAAATACAAAGGCCACCTAGTAGTGATGATTACACGAAAAGAAGCGAAAGCGGAGAACCAGGAGCCGGTCTCAAACATATGTTGTGGCATGATCTCACTAGTGGAGGTGGATGTGGAAAAATCAAAAAACCACAAAAACTGGGAAAGGATGTCCAGTCTTCAAGGGTGGCCAGACTGTAAATCCTTAGATCTCTGCAACCAATCAAATCCAAGATAGTAAAAAAGCAAGTGACTAGGTGTGTGCCAACCCAATCTATGTTAAAAACTCAAAAGGCCACGATGATGCCACAAGCAGTTGTATGGAGGACAAGTGTCACAACATCATTAAAACCTCACTCACAATGGTAAGACAAGAAGACAATGAGAATGCTTTAATAATAAATTTGCAGCAATGTGATGAGCTATGGTGGATCAAATGCTAGAATCAACATCATTAACAAAGAGATTAGATGATAATTAAGACATGATTAGTGAGCAATTAATTGATAGCTTAATTTAGGCATGGGTAATCAAAAACCAGCAATATCTCATTAGGCCGATGCCTCAATTTATAGGGTTTACATCCAAGCATCTAATCCCACTAATCTCTCCTTGATTCACTCCACCTCTTTTGCTTGATTCTCTCCACCTCTTCCCAAAATATCTCCACACCTCCTAAATCTCCTCATGCTACCCTTTATTCTCTCCCAGTAGATACTTCTCACCTTTCACAGCTTTTCTCACATTTATTGATTCTCTTTTATAGCCTCTTGCTAAGGGCTTGTTCCCGCACACACCCTATTTACATGTAATGTTCTCTGAGCTGCTAAGGGCCAACAAAGAACTACCACTATATTTCTAGAATGAAAACAAAATAAGGTCGATCCTCACCAAGAAGCCTCTTCCCCCAAAACACCCATGCTCACAATTCTTATTCTCACAGACGCCGGAGGGAAGGAGAATGCTCCCACCTAGAATGCAACTACCCACAAGTGTTAATGTCTGGAGGTGGGGTATTGGAGACTCAGAAGTGGAAAAGGTACAAGGCTTTCCTGCTGCAAATGATTTAGCAAAGTATGAAGAAGCCATACAAGTTGAGTGGAGACCGATACCAATTGTAGAAAAGAAGATTCTAGGGCAAACCCCACTCAAACTAGTAATAAATTTATTTGATCAAAAGATGTCTCAAACCGACAACAAAGTTATGGGTTGCTCAAAAGAGCAGGTAGAAAAACTAAAAAGAATGCAAAAATGCACCATTTACTCAGATGACATATACATCTTGGACCACACTCCCCTGAAGATGTTCATAAGATTCAAGGAGAAATTTGTCAGGGCAACGGGTTCAGAGGAGCAGAAGCTCAAGCAGCAAGCATGTGAGGTGTTGTGCCTAGAACCTCACTGGTGGCAAAAGGCACCGACAACCCACTCCCCATGTCATGAGCATCACCTCGGTATCACATTGTGGTGGCAAATTATAACTACTAAAGAGCAGTTGTTAAGAACAAGAAGACTCAGCATAAAAGGGAAGTTGGTTTCTAGAGATAGTGATGAGGGTTAACACTGTGTTAGGCAGGAGAAGCGATGAATACTTAGTTTGAGAAGGAATTTATGAAGGTAAAAGTGATTGTCTACTCTCAACAAATAGTTGACAGTTGTGTCATGATGCTTGTTATAATGATAATACTAAGGGAATGTTAGTCTGTACTAGTCTGTAATGCTTCGAGAATATAACTAAGAGCAAGCTTGCCATCTCATTGTTATTCTCGGTTATTCTCTACATTGTGTGGATTCAGTCCTTAGTATCTCTATTCTACTGAATATGTTTTCTTCTGGATTGAGCTCCTCCAGAATTGTCAGTGCCCGTCGAAATGATGTTTTCAAAATGCATCAATAAATGTGTTTCCTTTCAATATTTCATTGCACATCTTATGCTACGGCAAGCGAGGGAGGGAGAGGGGGAGAGAGAGAGAGAGAGAGAGAGAGAGAATCCTGGTAACAACATCATTTAGTCATGATCCATATATGGATTGGACATTGAGCAGTTCCATGGTTGCTCAAAGTGTTGAATACATTGACACCCATTGTACAATGGTCTTGCACGTTGAATAGTTCTAAGGTTGCTCAAAGGGTTCAATATTGACCTTCTTCATGCAACAACGATGTTGCTAGCTGTTGAATAGTTCTAAGGTTTCTCTTGGTAGAGTCTAAATTCTCTAATTAATCATCCAGTTGTAACTGAATACTGTATCATCAAATGTAGATTCTATGATGGGTCTCGTCCTCATCCTCAACAACTAAATACTCTAATTAATCATCCAGTTGTAATTGAATACTGTATCATCAAATGTAGATTCTATGATGGGTCTCGTCCTCATCCTCAACAACTAAATATAGCACAAAGCAAAAGCATTAATGGTGGATAAGCATAGGACTGTGACATAGTTATTCATGGTACGATTAGTAGGAGTTCTTCACGCCCTAAAACACCAAATATTTTGAAGTGGTTAAAATCATAGCTCAGGTAAGCAAAGAGAGACAAAAGTGTAAGGAGAAGTGGGGAGAAGCTCTAAAGATACTCTCTAGAAGTCTAGAAGATACGATGAGGAAACGAATTAAGATACCACTTGAACGTATACTTGTGTTGGAGACAAGGAAGAAGTTTTTTGACAAAAATGTGGACGTCAAAGTCTTGCACAAAGTATTTACAAAAAAAACTCCATGTTTTAAGGTAAATGATAGATAGAGACTCCGAGGTTAAGTGTGCATGTTCAAGAACATAATAGGAATGGATGACCTGAAACAATATTAAATAACTCTGAAAAAATCAATTTCCAAAATGGACCTGTTGGGAGAAATTATAGTCTTTTTACATTAAAAAACAAAGAGAAATAGGCAAAATAAAGCACATCCTCATCTACAGAGGTTTTCACAATAAATCTAGTCACGACTTTGGGCCAATTTGTACCAACTCCCAAGCTCACATTAGAGGGGGAGTTGTACCAACTCCCAAACTCATCAATTGCGTGAGCATCATCTCATGAACCTTAATTGTGTTCATAAACATAGTAACTTGAAACAAAAATAATGAAACTTTGGGAGTACATAAAACTCTAGTACTCGATATAGTCCTCATGTTGATTCAATAAGAATTTGCACTAAATAAACTACTCTTTGCAAAAATGTTTTAGTTGAGATGATTCAATTAGAATTTGTACTAAATAAACTACTCATTGTAAAATCTTTTAGTCTATAAAAACATGTTAATAATTTTATTTTTTTACAATTTTATAACTAACCTATGCTGCCACATAGCCATAGGCATTTTGTAGTCGCTTTAGGTAGTCCTTAGCATTATGTGGCTTGAAAAAGTTACCTTTGTATCCTAGCTCTCCATCCAAACATATAACTTTTATACGTTTTATCCTACCTATGGGTGCAACATCCCTTAAAAGTCTTATTTGCGACGTATTAAGTTAAGGAAACTTATTACCACCACTATGACTTAGCCCAAAGGATGTAATCTTAGACAAACATATATGACTCACCACCCATGCATTTATGTGTGCATTTCACATCCCTCTTCTACTTTATATATAATTTACCATTGTTGTGTTGGGGAAAATTATGGTCTTTTTCTATTAAAAATCAAGAGAAATAAACTACATTCTCATTCACAAAGTATGGAAAATTTGCATTTACAAAGGTTTTGAGAGAATATAATCATGACTTTGAGGCAATTATTGCACCAACTCCCAAGCTTACATTTGGGGGAGAGTTGTACAACTCCCAAAGTCAATTCATAGAGCATCATCTCGTAAACCTTAGATCGGTGGTGAATGCGCTAGCATTAACTTATCATGTTGGGCACAACTATATTACTCGCGTCTCCTCTAGAGCCGACTAGGTGGTTTAGAGCCACACAAGTGCCGGCCGAGTCTCGACCGAACACCTAGTAAATGGCTTCTGGATGAGGAAATACAAAGGCCACCTAGTAGTGATGATTACACGAAAAGAAGCAAAAGCGGAGAACCAGGAGCTGGTCTCGAACATATGTTGTGGCATGATCTCACTAGTGGAGGTGGATCTGGAAAAATAAAAAAACCACAAAAACTAGGGAAGGATGTCCAGTCTTCAAGGGTGGCCAGACTGCAAATCCTTAGATCTCTGCAGCCAATCAAATCCAAGATGGTAAAAAAGCAAGTGACTAGGTGTGTGCCAACCCAATCTATGTCAAAAACGCAAAAGGCCACGATGACGCCACAAGTAGCTGTATGGAGGACAAGTGTCACAACATCATTAAAACCCCACTCACAATGGTAAGACAAGAAGACAGTGAGAATGCTTTAATAATAAATTTGCAGCAATGTGATGAGCTATGGTGGATCAAATGCTAGAATCAACATCATTAACAAAGAGATTAGATGATAATTAAGACATGATTAGTGAGCAATTAAATGATAGCTTAATGTAGGCATGGGTAATCAAAAACCGGCAAATTCTCATTAGGCCAATGCCTCAATTTTACATCCAAGCATCTAATCCCACTAATCTCTCCCTGATTCACTCCACCTCTTTTGCATGATTCTCTCCACCTCTTCCCAAAATATCTCCACACCTCCTAAATCTCCTCATGCTACTCTTTATTCTCTCCCAGTAGATACTTCTCACCTTTCACAGCTTCTCTCACATTTACAGATTCTCTTTTACAGCCTCTTGCTAAGGGCTTGTTCCCGCACACACCCTATTCACATGTAATGTTCTCTGAGCTGCTAAGGGCCAACAAAGAACTACCACCATATTTCTAGAATGAAAACAAAATAAGGTCGATTCTCACCAAGAAGTTTCGATATTTAGGAATTGTTCGATCAGTATGACCATGTTGAAGATAGTCCACAATATACTTGCTCCAACTTGTAGTTAAAATTTGGAATAATGTGACATTATGAATTGGTTTTTGAATTTGACATGAAACACAGTTACGAACAAATTTTTCAGCATCCGCATGCATGGTAGGCCACCATTGCCCATCCTGAGTTATACGTCGCACCAAGTAAACACAAGAGTAGCTGATGCATGGATTCCACCAATACCCTCATGTGCCCATTCCAAAATCTCCTCATATTGGTCAGGGTTAGGTATAAGCTGCAACACTCCATCATTACCCTGACGATATAATCTCCCTGAGATGAACTTGAATAGTCATTGGTCGCCATAGGTCCACATTAGGACCTGCTAGTTGTATCTGCCCACTTGTCAAAATTTCTAAGATGGGTTCAGACCATTTAGGAGCTGTCTCTACAAGGAACAAGACCATTTAGGAGCTGTCTCTACAAGGAACAGTGTTGAATCTAACATATCATCATCCACACCCACAGGAGCTTCTCCAGAGGTGATTCGAGACAAATGATCTACCCTAAGATGAGTTGTTCCTTTTCGAACTGCCACTTCAAAATCAAACTCAAGAAGGATGACAAACTAGCTCACAATCCTTCCAGTTGCACAAGGCTTATCCACCAAATATAGCAGTGCTTGATGATCCACAAAAAATATAAATTTGTTTGCCAAAAGGTAATGGCGAAACTTTTTCACTGCATATATCATGGACAAACCTTCTCTTTCTGTTGTGGTATAATTCTTCTCAGCATTATTCAACTGTCGACTAGCATATGAGATTAGGAAATTCTTATTATGTTCTCCCGATTGAGCCAAAATACATCCAATCGTCGCAAAGTTTGAAGCATCAATATGGACATGAAAGATTTGGTTCCGATTTGGTGCCCGTAAGATGGGTGCAGACACTAATGCTTGCTTCAACTTTTCAAAGGATTCCTCACACTCGTCAGTCCAATTAAACTTTACAAGAAGAGCATATAATGGTCTGGCTAGGATAGCGTACATGTAGATGAATCGATGATAATAGCCACAATGTCCCATGAATATTTGTACCACTTTAGGGTTGATAGGCCGAGGTAATGAGATAATGACATCAATTTTATCCATATCTGTTGAAATACCATTGCGAGAAACAATATGGCCCAAAATCTTCCCTTGTCTTACCATGAATTTGCACTTGTCAGGATTTAATCATATATGATAGACTTGATACTTTTGAAACACAAGTCTGAGGTGTTCTATATGATCATCACACTCTTGTGAGTGAACACATAAATCATCCATGAAGATCTCAAGAAATAGCCTAAGGTACTCCTTGAATACATGACTCATTAACCGCCGCTGAAAGGTTGCAGGTGCATTTGTTAGACCAAATGGCATAACACGATAGGCAAAGACGCCATCTTCAGTAGCAAAGGCTGTCTTGTGTTGATCCTTTGCATCAATTGACACTTGATTGTAACCGGAGAATCCATCCAAGAAACTATATGCCTTTTTCCCTGCAACACGTTCCAAAACATGATCCGTGATTGGAAGTGGGTAATGATCTGCATTTACCTTCTTGAGGTTTACACATACTCGAAGTTTTCCATTTTTCTTGGGCACCACTACAATAGGGGAGACCCATTCAGTGTGTTCAATCTCATAGATAAATTTTACCTCTAAGAGCTTGTCTATTTCTTCTTTTATCTTTCGTGCAAAATTCTCATTATAAGTATAAGGACGTTGCTTGGAAGGCTTTGCATCCTCTCGCAATGGAATTGTATGCTGACATATGCTTGGATCAACTCCTTTGAGGTCTTTATAACTCCAAGCAAAAACATCGCGATACTCCTTTATTGTTTGAATTAATAACTTCTCCTCATCTAAGGACAAGTTTGTGGCAATCCACACATAGCGAGGCTCTTTTCCTGGCTCACCGATATCAATTTTTTTTTCATCTTCTGGACCATCATATGAAACCCCTGGCATGCTTGGCTTTTGTTGCATGGGCTGTTGAAGAACAGCCTTCCGATCTTGAAGAGTGTACTGTGTGAAGTTGGGGGGAACATTGAGACCTTGTTCTTGTCCACTTGAGTCATCACTAATTGAAGACCATGTGGTTTTGAGGTCTCTTTTGCAATCTTGCATCAGAGTTTTTCGTTCAACCTTTATCTTTGCACTTCCAACACTCTCCTTTGAATCTGTTTGAGACTTGAGTTTTTGTTTTGGTCTCTTTGTTTTTTTTATGATTTTTGCTAACAACTTTTAGCTTTTCTCCTGGTTGGAATCCATCTGATCGTTTTACTTGGTCTTTGATACTATCTTGTGCTTGGACATAGTATAGATATCCATTCTTTCCTGAGAAGTGAGGTGGTGGTAGAGAGTTTTCATTTCTAAACTCCTCGTTTTCTTTTTGTATTCTCTTACGTCGTTCCCTCTCATCTTGTTTACGGATTCTCTTATGGCTCTTACAGCATTTACGTTTGCGTCGGCTTCGAGGGATCTCTATTTGAACCTCCCTTCCTCTCAAGAATAGGCGTGCCTTTCCTAACTCTTCCTCGAGGATTATCACATCATCATAAAAATCAGAGTCCCATCCATTTTCCTTATCAGCATCATTAGCAGATTCGAGTGTTAAATCCTCCACCGAGACTTCCTCTATATGCAGTGCTATTGTGGATGCATCCCCATAGTACAAATCATCTAGAAGGTTACGTGGTTGTACCATTCGTATAGGAATAATGTCATATCCATCCGAGTCACAAAATTGAATTGGCTTAGGTAAAGCGCATGTCGATAATGTTGCGAGGACATGACTCCATTCTAGGGGATCAATTAATGCTCAGGGAAGGGTTGTGGAATGTATGCCTCATCTGATACACTTCGATTACCCTTAAGTCTCTCAGTGTTGAAATCCTTACATGAGGCTCCACACATCCACAGATCTTCTCGCCCATCTGACAATGTAACTCTTGAGCCCTCAGATGAAGCAGAATCAAACTCATGTATTGGAGACCGCGTTACATCACGATATGAGTGATTCTTTAGGTTGACCCTTGTGATGACAGAATCATGTCGGAGGTACAAATAATTGTATCCCCAATCTCCACACATCCACAGATCTTCTCGCCCATTTGACAATGTAACTCTTGAGCCCTCAGATGAAGCAGAATCAAACTCATGTATTGGCGACCGCATTACATCACGATATGAGTGATTCTTTATGTTGACCCTTGTGATGACAGAATCATGTCGGAGGTACAAATAATTGTATCCCCAATCTTGAATCATTTGAAATCATTGCATGAATGGTCTACCCAATATCACTTCATAGTTTGGATGCTTTCCCAAATCCACTACTGCAAATGTGTGCTCATATTCAATCCCACATGTGGTGACCAATATGTTCTCCACTAGCAGCCCAATGGGATGTTCTAAGCTTTCATCTGCGAGCTGCAAGTGCATCCTTGTACTCCTAATAGCTGGTTTGCCCCACTTTTCCCAAATGGACCTTGTCACAATGCCCACTTCTGCACCACTATCAAGTATTGCAGTTGAAGCTACTTTTCACACTTCTAATGGGAGGGCAGCATTTCCCTGATCATCCTCACAAAATTTTCCTACTTTGTTGATAGGAACTGGCATAACATGCTTTGTCTCGGGGTGTAGAGTACATTGATGGTGACCCATTTGTAGCAATACCTGCTCTTACAAACATGTGGCAATATCATTCCACAACTCTAGTCGAAGCTTTATCAAATCAAGCAAAGGTAAGGTACAAGCCACTGGTGCTGACAAAATAGCTTGCACGATACCCATATCCATCTCCTTTGTCAACCTTCTATGCATGGAGGGTATCCTCAAGGTTTGAGAACAGTTCTCATATTCTCCCAAATAAGATGGTAAGGTTTTCATTGTATGATTACTTCTAGGAGAAACAATTGTTTGAACTTCCTCCTGGATGCTTGGGCATCTAAAGTTGTTTTCTGTGCCCCTGGTAAAATCCACTTCAGAGAATGGAGGTGAAATAATAGAGGACATATTCTCATTAACTTTCTCATGAACTACTTCCCACATCTCATTTGCCATGTCCTCGTTAGCATCAATAACTTCATCATTGCATGGGAAGGCAATAGTAGGTGGTGGCAGAATGCCTTCTTTCAATGGGGTGTCAATTGGTGCACACTTCTCGCTATGAGCTTGTGAGATCAGCTCACTTTTCATTTCCCAACTTAACACCTAGCCCATACCTAAGAGGTAGCTACCACTAGGGATACCTAATATACTTCTAGAGCATAAGAACTTGGCATACTCCATTGGTATATGTCTTAGACCGTCTTCAAAAAGAAATACCTTCTACTAAGTCCTCTAAGAATCAAGAAATCACTCGCCACATAGTAACAACTAATTTAAAACTTAAACCAGCCAACTGTGTGTGAACATGCAAACAATATATGCAAAAGTGAAAAGCACATAAAGAACAAAAGATTATGATTTGAATACACCTGTTGTAGTTCTCGTTGATGTGGCGCGTTTGTCTTGATGCATTGCTGATGTGCAGATTGCTTCTCTTTTCTCTTTGTAGGCATTGCATGTCTCCCCCCTTCATAATTTGTGTGCACAGTAGGTGGACTGTTGGAGCGTGTTTCTGCAAAATGTCTTATTAATAAACAAGAAAAGAAAAGAATAAAATTTGTTATTGGTGCCAATCACCGAATATAGCCAAGGGGAAAAACCCAGTGGGAGAAAAGTGCCCTGTTGTTGATCTTATTGTGGAGTTGATGAGCTTATCCTTGCACTGGCTGTGGATCTGTGTCCACTTCTACTGGAAAGATTGTATAAATCACTTCAGGATGCAAGGACAACCCTGTACAAAAGCCGGCGTCTGGAGAAGGTGGTAGAGGAAGGAGTGCTTCCTCGCTAAAATATGGCATTGTTTTTATGGGAAGGTTAACCAGACAATGCCGATTTTGGAATTGCTCAATGTAGTTGCTCATAGTGATCCAAAATTGACATGTTGAGGCTGGGGGAAGAAGGGCTTGCAAGATAGGTGGTTGCAAGTCATTTGTGCATGTATCCCTCCATTGTTGTGCTTGAACCTCCTCAGG